>NW_026535850.1:8908125-9585000 GCF_028551555.1 Melozone crissalis | reverse complement strand
AAATCAGAGCACCCAGACAAGGATAAGAATGGAGGGCCCTCACAACTCACAGGGGAGCCAATGGTTGAGATCATCACTGAGTCCCTGATGTACAAAAGTCTCTGTAATCTGCACACAGACATTGTACGACAGGGACGTGAGGCTTATACAACCTGGTTACTCTGGGTCTGGGATCTTATGGGTACAGGTGTTCAGCTGGATGGTGGTGAGGCAAGGAATTTGGGACGCTTGACCCAGCACTCAGGTATCAATCAGATTTTTGTAAGGGAGCCAGGGCTTTTAATAAGTGTCAGAGAGAGGTTTGTTCACAGGGAGAGAATGCAGGAGCAGCACCATAGAATGTGCTGGAAGACTCTTGAGGATGGAATCCAACAGCTGAGAGAAGTGGCAGTATTGGAGGCACTCTTTGGGAGGGATGGACAGCATGATAATGACCCCAACAAGGTCAGGTGCACAGGGCAAATGTTGTGGAGCCTGGCAAATTTGGGGCCATCCCAATACACCACCTTTATTGCAACAATTGATGCCGATACTGGCTGAGAGACAGTGGGTCATGGGGAGCTGTTCAAAGGGGAGACAGTGACAAGTCAGGGCAGACTTTGCTGAGCTCTGTCCAAGCCCTTTCCCCCAGCCCTGCCCCTGTTGCTCTGTGCCCCCCAGTTTTCCTTTTCTCAGAGCTCTTCCTTCAGGCCCGTGCCTGGAATTTTGCTGGAATCTGGCCCCATTGCTGTGATGAGCAGGGGCTCTGCCCATGGACACCAAGGGGTCAGCTCTGCTCTGAAGCAGTGGGGTCATGGAATGGGGACAGGGGCAAGTCCTGGGGTAGGATTCCATCAGCTCAAACAGCTTCTGAGGCTGAGGAGCTCAGCAGCATCTCCTGTCCCAGGACTAAGGGAGGGTGATGGCCAAAGGCAGTTTGAGAGGGTTTCCTGCTGCGCCCAGGGAGAGCAGAGACAGCTGTGCAAGGCAAGAGCAGTGGTTGGAACTCAGTGAAGGGCTAGGGGAGCTGCTCTGTCACTCCGTCTGTCCCCAGCTGCCCTTTTCTGTGATCCAGGGCAGTCCCTGTGTTCCCCTGGAAATCAGCCTGACACAACTGAGAGCAGAGGAACCCACAGCAGAGCAAACTGGTTTAGCCTTTCTCAGAGTTTCAGCCCCACTCTGGCCAAGGACACTCCTGTCCCCCAGTGTCCCCTGGAGGCAGCTGACAGCTTGGATGGCATCCTGAGGACACACCAAGGGTCCTGTCCATGGCACTGCTTGAGGAGAGTGGACTCATTGCCAGGGTCCCAGGCTGCCCTGCCCAGAGCTCCCCGGGCACAGGGAGCTGGGACACCCCATTGCTGTGCTCAGCCTGCACAGGAGGAGCCCAAGGGCTGGGCCTGGCCCTGCAGCTGGAGCTGCCAATGCAGAGAGCCCCTCAGCAATGCCAGCAGCACCTGGGCAAGGCAAGGAGAGAGAGAGCCGGGCCTGAGGAAAAGCCTTTCCCTGGCCAGCCCTGCCCAGCCCCTGCCAGGCAGCAGCAGGGCAGGACAGTGGCCCTCAGGCCCTGGTCAGCAGGGAATGGGCACATGGCCACAGAGATGCCCTTCATCTCTGGGGCTCCTCTGCCAGCCCAGGAGGGACTGAGGGCCCTGAGCCCCCGGGCTGAGGGCTGTGCTGGCTGCGAGGGGACACAAGAGCTGTGCTGCTCAGGGTAGTGTCTGCCCTGCAGGGCAGGCCCAGCAGGTGCCACATCTGCCCTGCAGCAGGGCTGCCCTCGGCACTGCCTCCCTCCCTCCCTGCCCACGGCTCTGCTGCTGGAGCTGTCCCACCCCGAGCTGCTTCTGTGGCCCCGGGCTCCTTCCCTGCCAGAGCTGCCAGAGCCCAGCCCAGCCCCTGGGCCAGCCCTGCCCTGCAACTGCTCGGCCCTGCAGGGATTAAAGAACAGCTTCCCCAGCCTGGGCACCAGGGAAAGGTGATGCTGCATGGATCTGGAGGCTGGGCAGGTGTGGGCTCTTGCTGAGGTTCCCAGGAAAACTCAGTGTGATGGCTGAAGAGCCTCAGCCCCTGCTCTGCCCTGCACAGCTGAGTTTCCATTGCCACCAAGCTGAGCCAGGGAGAAGTGGGAGCACAGATTCAGGAAAGCAGAGACCCAAGCAGGAAACCCCTGCCCTGAATGACCCAATGAAAAGTCCCCTCAGGAATGAGCTGGGAATGAGCTGGAGCTCTGAGCAGCCCTGGCCCACACAGCACCCTCTTCACAGCAGCAGGACCTGCCCTGGCAGGAGTCACTCGGTGCACCCACAGCTCACCTGCAGCGTCCATGGGGAGCTGCCAGGCAGGCTGAGAGCCGCCCCTGGCAGGTGGCACATGCCCTGGGCTGGCCAAGAGCCCTGAGGGCTGCAGGAGCTGCTCTGCAGGACAGCCCTGGGCAGCCCTGGCTGCAGCCCCAGCTTCACCCCCTGCAGCCGTCCCTGGCAGCAGGAGCCGTCCTGCCCTGTCCCTCTGACGGTGCCCAGGGCAACCCCGCTCTACAGCACATCCTCCCCCAAAGCAGAAAGGGCAGCAGAGCCATCCTTACAGTCACATCAGTCCTGCCATCTCCAGCTTTAGGAGATCCCTGCAGCCAGAAACTGACTGTGTCAAAAACTGGGAAGATTTCTCCATGAATGAGCTCAAAATTGTCCTTCCAGTTCCTTTAAGTCTCTCTCTGTTTCACTGCTCTCAGGTACCTGCAAGCAGTGCCCTCAGCCCTGCTGGACTGAGAGAAAAGCTGCTCATCAGGAGAAATGACTTTTTGTGTTCTTGGTTTCCAAGAGCTCCTGTGGCAGAAGCCCAGCCCAGCTCAGCAGCACAGACACAGCACAAGGACTTTAATGACCCTCTCAGGGCTTTGCTGCTGTTTACATAAGACTCAGTCCCAGAGAGTGTTCAAAGAACTTCTCAGGAACTAAAAATTAAATTTAAACTCCAAAGTTTCTACAAGTTTTAATGGGTCCCACTGAGGGACACAACTGAGAAAGTTCTCCAGGCAGAGCAGAACACTGGAGGCAGTGATATCTGGTGGGGACAAGCAAGGGAAAGGTGTCTCTGGTCCTGAGCAAACCTGGATGTGTTTGAGGAATGCAAAGGGCCAAGGCCTGAGCCCCAGCCCCTGGCCAGGCAGATCCTGTCCCTCCTTCCTTGCTCAGGGCTCTTCCTGGGATGGGCACTGGCATGTGGGGATGTGCTATGGCAAGGGCAGGAACATGGGGTGGCCCCTGCCAGGCTGCTGAGCAGGGACAAGGAGGCAATGCGGCCCCAGGCCTGCAAGGGTCACTTGTCCCCTCCTGGCCCCAGGGCCAGCAGCCATGGCCAAAGTGCTGCCCAAGTTGGCTCTGTCAGGGCTGTCTTGCAGCTGCTGCCCATCCCTGTGCCCTGTGCAGCCCAGGCTGTCCCATGGAGTCCCTGCCCTGTGCCTCTGTCCCTGCAGGCTGTCGGCATCCCCTGGCTGCCCCACCTGGCTGGGCCCTTCCTTTGCTGACAGCTCTGCCTCCTGCCTCCCTCTGCCTGCCCACACAAAGCCTTTGGCTCATTATCAAAAGGGTTAATTAATTTTTACTGTGCCTGTGAGCTTTTAGCACAGGAACAAGGCATGCAGGGGCTGCCTTCCCAGCAGGAATGGTTGGAAGACAAGAAGACATCTGGCTCAAGAATGCAGTGATAGAAAAAAGGACTAAATCTGGGAACTTGGAGTGGGTTTTACGATATTGGATAAATTGTAATACACATTTGGTGACATTGGTAGAATTACATGTTCACATAATGTTAGGAGTTATCCCTTGCTAGACCTCAGGCCTGAATAAATGATGCCCTCTTAAACTGCAAATGTGGGAGATTAGGGACCGATCGGAAGATCTCGCAATGTTACGGGTAGAGAGACTCCCTCCCCTTTACTGTTAAAGTTACTTAGCCCCCCATTTTGTTGGCCGTTAACCCCCGTTATTTATAACCCCGTGTAACCGTTAATAAATGCCATTTGCCGTCCACCACATTGGTGTCTGCGAGTACGTGGCCCGAGCGGCAGGGGGATTGTCGCTGTGCCATTCCCGAATCAGGTCGTCACGCCTCAAGCGGAGGCAACAAAGTGGTGCCAAAACCTGGGACTTTGCCCGGGAGACAGGGATCGCCTGGTCGGGTGAACGACGGCCGCAGCCGCTGGCCCAGCTCAGCGGGGAGGATACTCCTGGACCAGCAAGAGGAATGGAGGCCCTCGCAAAGGTCATTTTTCAGGTTCATAGGCAGTGGGGTGTTGACTGCAAGCCAGGGGATTTTGCCCTCGTAGTATCGAGGCTACTGCGGATTGGGGTTATTGGGCAGCCAGTGGATATTCTCCACACAGAAATGTGGTATAGGTGTACCAAGACCCTAGCCGAGGAGGCCATATCCTCAGGCTCAGGGCAGAATCTCAAATTATGGGGGAGAGTCGTGTGGGCTCTACGGAAAACACGGCAGGAGCAAGAAACATGGAAAGTCGCGCAGGACTGTTTGCTGGTGGTGCCCTGGCTGGGTGCTGGGGCGGCTACGCAGACTGTGGGTGATTGTGATTTTGCTGAGTGCAGGGATTCGCAGCCGCGGGGATGCTCTTCGCGGCTCCCAAGCCCAGGCGCGCCGGCTGATGGAAAAGAGCAGGCGCAGTCATTTTGGGAGGGGCTGTTGGAGGAAGCGCGAGGCACCGCCCTTAACTCGGAGGCGCGAGGCACCGTCATTAACTCAGAGTCTGAGAGCCTGGGCGGAGCCTCCGCCTTCCGCACCGCAGGGTGGCGAACCCCAGGGTGGAGGGACGCGGACATGGTCGGCAGGAACAGAGAAGGTTTGCAGGACACCACACATGCTGGCAGGAAAGAGGGGAGGGTTTTTCCCCAGTTCTCAGACGCGGCACAGACACCGCCAAGCGGGAACGGAGCCAGATCGGGATTGGGACAGCGCAGGTGTTGGTCACAGGCAGAGAGGACGTTCCCGAGACCGCACCTGCGCCGAGACAAGTGCAGGGGAGGCGTGGTCAGGGCGGAAGCGCCTGCACTCCCGTGACGGCACAAGCAGAGACGGGGCATGGTCGAGGTGCAGAGGGTGCCTGAGGTACCGGCCCTGCTCCGGTCCCGCAGCAGCAGGCACGCAGCCAACCCCAATAGCCAGCTTTCATGTGTTTCACTATATCTTTGTGTGATCATCTACATGACATGTGTCTCCTCAGAATCTTGTCTTTTTGTTTCTTAACTACTCATATTTTTTAGGTTTCTTTTAAATCCAGATTGCCAGTTTCGTGGTTTTCTTCAGTTATTATTTCTTCAGTTATTATACAGTACCTCAGCCGAGAATTCAAGAGGTTTGCTGTGTTTGAAGAATTTCTGTCCTGACAGAAGTTTTGGAGGGATTCAATTCTTTAATGGTTTGATTGATCTTTAATCGTAAGGTTTCCTATTCATAATTGCTGGTTTTAACAGTCTTGTTTTAAAATATATTAAGTGATGTCCATCAATTAGAGTTTGAACTCTGGCCAAGGTCTAGCTCTACTTGAATGGAATGATTGACAATCAACCCAGATGTTTTCTGCATCAAAAAGTATTCAAGTCCTTTTGGCTTGGCAATTTGACCATGTATGATAGCTGAGCCTGATTTCAAAGGGAGTTTGGAGAAACATGAATCCGGACATGAGTTCTCCAATTCTCTGTTGTTTCAAGGTTCATCAGATGTCGCAGACTCTGGGATGACAGTTCAGTGTTGTAGTGACTGATAATTGTATGATTTCAGATGTGTTATTAGTTGTGTGTATTGTCTGATTGATTTCTAATTGTTGTTATCTTACATTTCCCTATGCAATATTGCATAGAGACTGAAACAGAACAGATCAATGTTTTATTTTCACATCAGGACCATTCTTCACCTCCAAGATTTTGAGATAATCCTCCAGTCCCTGCGGGGACGTGGATTTGTTTGTGTTTTAGCAGGTGCAAAAGTCCAGGTAGACCTCAGTAAATAATGTGAAACTTGATCAAGAGCATGAGAATGCTGACAAGAAGCATGGGCAAGAAAATGCTGACCATTCCACAAGCAAAAAAAAAAAAAAAAAAAAGAAGAAGCACAGATGTTGACTGCACGACTGCACGACTGCACAGAGATTCCAGCCCTTGTGCTTCACCCACAGAAGATTGTAGACTTTACGTTGCTTCATAGATGAGAACCACACAGTGATACCTACTAGTGTCACTAGAACTTTGCCCAAAAGACAAGACTTTTTAATAATTAGTAAAGACAGAAGCAGCATCCTTAGACTTGTCATTTATCCTTCGATTGTTTCAGCAAATCAGAATGAAGAGCTTACAGACTTAGCCAAAGCTCTTCAACCACTACTGACTGTTCCAGAGAACACCAACACCCAAGTAGCCAAAGCTATCGCTTTGCCACCACATGCAGCAGAACAAGTCATGCTAGTGTTTGATCAGCAAGACTTTCCCTCTAGAGACCAAGTCCATAGAATTCTGCAGTGTTCGTCATTCAGGAGAAAACTTCAGGCTCATAGAGACTGCTGCACAACCTCAAGAAGATCAATGAAGTCATTGAGGACATAGAACTGCTTCAGCAAAGACTTCCTTCACTCTCAATGATTAGCCACTTGTGATCATTGATCTCAAAAACTGTTTCTTCAGCTTCTTCCTCCATCCAGATGATGCTCCTCCAGTTTCATTTTACGTCCCAAACATCAACAAAGAAAAGCCTCTACAAAAGTACCAACACAACAAGAGTTGCAAAAACTTGTGACCGTCCTGCAGAAGAGACAAGAATTGAACCTCCTGTTCATGCAACAGAGAAGCCTGTGTGCTGCCTTGAAAGAACAATGTTGTTTTTACACAGACCATATCGAAGTCGTAAGAGACTCCATAGGCAAACTGAAAGAAAGGCTAGCACAGAGAAAGACTGAGAGAAAAGCCCAGCAAAGACAGTTTGAGTCATAGTTTGACTAGTCCCCATAGCTGACCACCGTTGTTTCCTCCTTATTAGGCCCAGTTGCTATGATACTCCTCACATTGATTTTTAGACCTTGCATTTTAAACAAGTCAACAAGTCAAAACAAGTTAGTATTGTTTGTTAAAAACCAGTTAGAAAAAGTTAACATTTTATTTGTTGACCACCAACAGTTGCTTTGAAGCGCGTTAGTTGCAGACATGTTGTATTGTTTTTTACCAGTTGTCAGTTTTGCCATGTATCAGTTTGATAGCCTTTGTATTTTTATAACCTTTACACTTTCTGTGGTTTTAATTAATCATAAAGGGGGGGAGGCAAATCTGGGAGGTTAGGGACCAATCAGAAGATCTCGCGATGTTATGGGTAGACAGAACCCCTCCCCTTTACTGTTAAAGTTACTTAGCCCCCCGTTTTGTTGACCGTTAACCGCCATTATATAACCCCGCGTAACCATTAATAAATGCCATTTGCCATCTATCACATTGGTGTCTGTGTGGCCTGAGCAGCAGGGGGATTGTCACCATGCCATTCCTGAATCAGATCATCACGCCTCAAGCGGAGGCAACGTGCAAATTAGTGTTAATGAGTCTTATTCTGATATTTTTGAGATTTGGTGTTGGCAAGGCCTCACAGAACCAAGGACTCAGCTGTGACACGGTGCAAACTCATGGAACAAAGGGTCCATGGTGACACAGCAGAACTCCATGAAACCAAAATCCATTCTGGCACATTGGAGCCACATTGAACCAATGTGATACTGCGGCTCCAAGGAGACCATTGTGACTCTGAGAAACCTCTTGGAAAAAAGGGTCCATTCTGACACAGCAAGGCCTGGTGGAACCATGCGTCCATTGTGACACTGCAGAACCTCACGGAACCAAGGTGACCGTATTCTACTATGGAACCTCCTGGAACAAAGGGGCCATGGTGACACTGCAGAACCAAGGAGAGTGCTGCTGGCAGTGTGAGAGCTCATGGAACCAGAAGTCCATTGTGACACAGCAAGGCCTCGTGGAACTAAGGGTCTGTTGTTAAACTGTGTGGCCTCATGGAACCATGAGCCATTGTGACACAGCGTGGCCACACTGAGCCAAGGGGCCACTGTGACACTGTGGATCCAAGGAGACCATTATGACTCAGGAGCTTCATGGAACCAAGAGTCCATTGTTCCACTGTGGGGCCCTGTGGAATCAAGGGGATGACAGTGACATTGTGGGGCCTCATGGAACAATGGAGACTGTTCTGACACTTTGGGACCCACTGGAACCAAGGGGCCATTATAGCATGGCAGGGCCTCATGGAATCAAGGGGACTCCAGTGAACACCATGGGTCTCCATGGGATGAAGGGTCCAACAGAACCAAGGAGGCCGGTGTGACACACCGGGGCATCATGGAACCAAAGGTCCATTGTGACACAGCAAGGCCTCATGAAATCATGGAGGCCATTTTTACACTTTGAGGCCTTGTGAAACCAAAGGGCCATTGTGACACTCCAGAGCCTTGTGGAGCCAAGGGGACCACAGTGACACTGTGGGGCTCAGTGAAACCAATGGCCTGTGGTGACACTGCAAGGCCTTAGGGAATCACGGAGACCATTGTGACACCGAAGGCATCATTGAACCAAGGGGCCATTGTGACACTACAAGACCTCATGGAAGCAAGGAACCATTGTGACACTATGGAGTGTTGGCAGGCCAAGGGGCAGTTGTCACACTGTGTTGCACCATGGAACCAAGGAGTCAATTGTGATACTACAGGGCCCCATGGAACTAAGGATTCATGGAACAGTGTGGGACCCCATGGAACCAAAGGTCCATTGTGACATTGTGGGGCCTCATGGAATCCTGGAGGCCATGATGACACTTGGAGGCCTCACTGAATCAAGGGGCTTTGCAGGGCCTCATGGAACCAAGGACACCCTTCTGACACTGTGAGTCCCCATGGAACCAAGGGTCCATTGTGACATATGGAACCAAGGAGACCCCAGTGACTCTGCAAGGCCTCATGGAAGCAAGGGACCATTGTGACACTGCAGGGCCCCATTGATCCAAGGGAACGGGTAACAGCTCTGGTTGGCTTGGCCCGACTGGTCGAACTGCCCTTGGTATGTTGAGGGTCTCTTCTCCTGTACCCCTGAGACACTGAGGCTCTGAACTTTCCTTCAGATAGAAAAGAACTATCCTTCTCATTCAACATCCATGGCCAAAATGGGATTTCCCCTTCAAAATTCTCAATATCCAGGGATTGCTCCCAGATAAAGCTGCCATTGCCAAAAAGTCTGTCTGACCTTTACTTCCTGAGAGCTGTCTCTCACTTGCCTTCTAACAGTGTAAGGCTCAGTGCTTTCCTTCCTGTGGAAAAGAGCCCTTCCTCCTGCACAGGCATCCCTGGCCAAAATGAGTACTTTTCCTCCAAAATTCCCTATATGCAAGGGTTTCACTCAGACAAAAGCTGCCAGGACAGACTGCTCTAGCTGGCCTTGGCCTCTGGTGGTCACCTCTGTTCTGCCCTGAAACACTGTGGCCCTTTCCTTCCCATGGAAAAGAACCATCCTTCTTCAGGTGCCCATGGCCAAAATTGGGATTCCACCTCCAAAAGTCCTATATCCAAAGATTGCTCCTACACAAAAGGTGCCATTACAGACCGGTCTGTCTGGCCTTGGCCTCCTTAGGGCCAGCTCTCATCTGCCTTCCAAACACAGGGGCTCCATGCTTTCCTTCCTATGGAAAAGAACTGGCCTTCTCCTCCAGGCAAAAAGGGCTGAAATTGGGATTCAACATTCAAAGCTTCAAATATCCAAGGATTGCTCCAGGAAAAACTTGCCAGGACAGACAGACAGGCCTGGCCTTGGCCTCTGGTGACTGCAGTTCATCAGCCCCTCAAACACAGGGGCTCTGTGCTTTCCTTTCTGCGGAGACATTGGTGACACCGTGGGGCCTCATGGAACCAACAACATCTTTGTGGCTCTGTTGGGCCGTATGGTCCCACAGGGCCAGTGTGAAGCAGCAGGGCTTTGTGGAACCAAGAGGCCATTGCTGCATTTCAGGGCCTCATGGAACCAAAGGGCCGCTGTGATCCTGAGAGGCACCGTGGATCTATGGAGATCATTGTGGCATTGCAAGGCCCCATGGAATCATGGAGACCATTGTGACACTGCGGGGCCCCATGGAAGCACGGGGCCATTGTGACACTTGAGAAGCAAGGAGAACATTGGGACACTGCAGATCACTGTGAAACCAAGAGAACATGGAACAGATCTTGCTGGCTTGGCCAGCCAGGTGACAGGTCCAGCTGATCTTGGAATGTTGAGGGCTGCCTCTTATCAGCCCCTGGAGAACTGGGGCTCCATGCTTTCCTTCCTATGAAAAAGAACCGTCCGTTATTCCAGGTGCCCACAGCTAACATTGACACTCCCTCTGAAAAATTCCCTATATGCAAGGGTTGTCCCAGACAAAACCTGCCAGGACAGAGAGCTCTGGCTGGCCTTGGCCTCTGGTGGTCACCTCTCATCTCATGGAAGCCCTGAGGAAAGTATTTGAACATGTTTGACTGTTGGAACATCAATGAGTCTCTGTTCCTCTGAAAAACTCAGATGCTCTTCTAATCATATGTGGGGTTTTTTTCTCATTGTGTATTATACATGAAATATTATTTTCAGCTAAAATAATATTACTCTTACCACTTGTGGGATCTCAGCACAGCAGTCCTGATGTGCAGAGTCACCGAGACAACCCTTGGGGGGCTAAGAGGTCCTGGAATGTTGCCAGAAGTGTCTGGTGGCTGGAATTTGATCCTGCACAGGAGACGACACCTGTATGAGGATGGGAGGATCACGGGGATACATGGTGAAGGGATAGATTAATTATGGTGTGAAACACAGGTTTTAGAATTTTGGTACAGGGGGGTTCTAGAGAAACAAGATGGAGGAATTAGGGCGTGTCCTGTCCTTCTTCTTCTTCTTCTAGTCGTCCATCTTCTGTGGTGGTGGTGGCACTTTGGGATTGGTTCTTACTAAAAGTGCACTTGTCAATAAGGGTGAAAGGTATTGGGGAAAATAGGTAAATATCTTATATGTAGTTTTGGGTATAAAGATAAGTGACCGCCCCGAGGGCTCTCAGTGTGCTCATGGCTGACGTGCTGTGCGGACCTCGGTCAGGCCGAGAGATAATATTGTAGATAAAAACTAATAGACACTGAAGACTGAGAAAAAACCTGAAGACTCTTTTCGTCCTTTGGAGCACGGGCTGTCCCAAGGCCATCCCAAGCCTTTCCAGGCCATCAAAAACAGCCGAGGACAGGACAACTGGCGTCTGCTTGGTGGGCTACTCCCACCAAGGGGGGGGTATCAGCCCTGAAGAGCCGAGACTGAAGAGCCGAGAGGGCAGCTCTGGACTTGGACCGATACCCAGGAGAGCACTGATAACTCCTGGGGAGACAAACCAGAAGAAAAAAAACGGCCAAGAGAGTCTGAAAAAGACAGCAGTCACTGAGAATTACACCTCTCAGCTTCTGCCGAAGAAAGTTCGTAGCAGAGCAGCCCAGATCGGAACCAGAAAGGCGCCTCTGGACCCACCTCTTGTGACCTGCTGGACGGAGATCGGGAGTCTTCGGACTGCTCTGACAACAGAGATTCGGTGAGAAGGTCAAAAATAAGAACATGGGGGGCACACTCTCCCAGGAACAGCTGGGAATTTTGTCCGCCTTACAAGGCGTGGCTCAGTCATACACGGTCGGGATCTCGAAGAAGGAGCTGAAACAGCTTTTATTGTGGGTGAGACTTAATTACCCATTTTCAGAGACGCGTCTGTTATTCGAAGTAGGGTTTTGGCAAGAAATTAATAGGCACTTATATCTCTTAGCCACGAAAAAAGACGAGACAGCCTTAAAATTGCTGTCTCCGGCAAGAATAATGTTAGAAGGCATTTCTGTGCAGTCAAAGTGACTGGAAAGGCAACAAGATGTTGCGGGTCCCTCAGGAGCAGGGGGAGGAGAGCAAGGCTCTAGGCAGAGATTGGCTCTGGCCCCAGCTAGCCAGGGGGAAATAGCTCTCGAGGAACGGGAGCAGTGAATAATGCCATTGCCTCCGATTCCAAGACCCAGAAACCCCAAGAAATCCCTAAAACGTCCTGAAACCCCAGAGAGCACAGGGGCTTCAGGCTCCGACTCAGAAGCGGAGGGATCGGAAAGGGGGGTCTGAGGGAGAGAAAAGGGGTCGGGGGAAGTGCTTTCTCACGGCAGGCATGGCGGCGTGGCGGCGGCAGAGCAGGGTGGCGCGGCTGCGGCGGTGCAGACTGAGGCGGGGGGCACGAGTAAGGAGGTAATGGGAGACACGGGTTCTGGTGCGGCTTTCATGAGCGCAACGCCGGGTACGGCGGCCGATCCAGCTGGCAGGGTGCCAGAAATGTGCCCGAAGGGCAAGGCTTGTGGAAACCCTGGGTGGGGGGTCACAAACCAGTGCAGGAACGTCAGATACGGGCAACGAGTTGGGGGAAGCTGCACAGCCCCAGAAGGCTGCCGTAGAGAGACGGAGGAGACGCGCGGTTGTGATGTCAGACCCGGAAGTAGGGACGCGGAGGTCGGCTCGAATCGCGGAGCGGGCCCGGGTGCCGGCGGGGGGCGGGCTGCGTGCACCGGTGGGAGGAGTGGATACAGCGTCAGAGGAGGAGGAGAGAGAGTCAGGAACAGACCAAAGGGAAGAGATTTCAGAGGCGGAACGGGAGGGAGAGAGTGACGTCAGCTCCGGGGAGACGGGGAGCGGCTCCGAAAGCACGCATGCACGGAGAGCCGAGCGTGGGCGTAGGCGTGTCCGGTCCCCTGTGACGTCTCGGGCGAGGAGGGGCCGTGCTCGGGGTTCCACATCCCGAGGCTCCACCCCTTCTCCAGTCCCGGTGCCTCCAGTCCAAACCCTTGGACTCCAAGCGTCTTCCCTTCAAGGGAGATGTTCACGTGTCCGAGCCATATTGTCAGCTGAATCAAAAGCCAGGCGGCCCCAGTCTCAAGCAAGTTTGCAATCACGGCAGTCGGCCGGAAGAGGGGCAGTCGAGTTCATGCCGTCATCCGAGCCATGGAGTCCGGTGACAGCGCCACCTCGTGGGGGGATGACAGAAGTGCGTGACATGCCGGATCTGTTTGGTGGAGCCACAGCGCCATCTCGTGGCAAGACTGCAACAATGCAGCGATTTTTTCCAACAATATATAAAAAGAAGAATACTTCTAAGAAGACAATGATAACACAACAAATGGATTATTCTTCAACTTTGGGCTTTCGCAAAGACGATGAAAGTTCAGATGAAGCACAGCAACAAGCAGAAGACTTCATACGGATCACAGCATCGGAAGGTGTTCTGGCATGGATGCTGTCAGCAGCAGAGGCAGCAAAAAGCTTCTCGCATTCACTTGATACAGCAAAAAAGAAATATCAACAGGATCCTCAAGTTTCCTTTTCGTATTTAGGAGCGAGGCCGAAAACCTCAAGGCAAAGAATGAGGTACAACGAATCACCGATGACCTCAACAACCCCGTTATTCATGCAAATCCCAATGGAGTCTCAAGAGGAGGAATTTCAACAGCCAGTGAAGATGATGGATTGGAAGCGCATCAGAAAAGCATTGGCAAAAGACAAGCATTTATTTCTAGGTTCAGGAGATTTGACAATGCCGGTGACATATGATGCCCAGGGACAGAATCCAAGATGGGAAAGGATGGGTCACGAAACACTCAAAGACTTAGGGAAGGTGGCTCAAACTTTTGGGCTGGACTCACAATATTTCAAACAACTATTAAGAGGGACATTCACCACGTATGACCTTACGCCATATGATATTCGAAGCATTGTGGCAATGATTCTCACTGACACACAGAGTCTCGTCTGGGAAAAAAGGTGGAGAAAGTATCTTTCAGAGTTGTGGAATAGATATCAAGGTGGGCCAAACGCGAATCTCACAGAAGCTCAGTTAGCAGGGGATCCTCCAGATGACAACCCAGGGGAACAAGCAGTGCGGCTTCCACGAAGAGTGTTAAGTGACATCAAAGAAGCAGCACGAATGGCAATCATGCAGATTACGCCAACAGGAGCTCCGGATGTTCCGTTCTCTTGCATCAGGCAAGGTCCCGCAGAACCATTCATGTCGTTCATCGATCGACTCATGCAAGCCGTGGATCGACAGGTGATGATTGAAGAAGCGAAGAGGACTCTCTTGGAGAGCTTAGCTTTTGGCAATGCCAACCTGGATTGTCAACGGGTCATTAGTGCCATGCCAGGACAGCCATCCTTGGCAGAGATGGTGGAGGCATGCAGCAAGGTGGGGACACCTCAGCATGTCACATCGATTGTGAAGAACGAATTAAGAGAGGAATGGGAAGAAAAGATAAAGGGACACTCAGAGAGGCAATCAGAAGACAAGGCATTGGAAAAGATGCTAGAAAAAATACTTCATCAACAGAACGAGAACACCAACAAAGTTCTTGCAACGATGCAAAGAAGAGCAATCCCCCAGGAGGACAGTGTTACAAATATGGGGAGTTTGGACACATAAGAAAGAATTGTCCACGAACACATACACCAGCGCCAGCACAAAAAGTAGAAAGGCCAATTTGTGCACGGTGCGGAAAAGGAAGACACTCTGTGAAAGAATGTTATTCCCAGACAGACGTGGAAGGAAATCCGTTACCGCATCTGGGAAATGAAAAAATCAGCGCGGGAAATCGCCGGCGCGCTCAGACACAAGTACTGGCGGTGACACAAGAGCAGACAGGGCAATCATCAGTGAGCGACAAGCAGATGCCCTCAGCAAAACCCTCAGTTGATTCCATAGCAACCCAGACCTTCTCCCACCAGGGGCACAGTGTGCATTGGCAGCTTCAAAACTAGTATGCTTTCTAGATGAAAATCATGCAGAGATACCAACGGGTATCCGCAGAGATTCATACAAAAAACAAGATTTCTTGATAGTTGGACAAGACAAATGCAGTATCCTTGGACTCATTGTTTATCCTACAGTTGTTTCTGCAGACAAGAATACAGAATTGATGGTTCTGGCAAGAGCGCTTCATCCACCATTGACTGTGCCGGAAAATACTGTAGTTGCGAGAGCTTTCACCTTGCCGCCACATGCAGTTGGAGAAGTCATGTCAATCTTCAATGAAGAAGGGTTCCCTATGAAGGAACATGTTGAGGTACATACTACATGAGTGAAGCACATAGGTCGAGATCGACCCACGCTCCTGTGCCAATTGACATGTGGAGACAGGACAATAGCAATCAGAGGTATGCTCGACTCAGGGGCGGATGTCACAGTAATATTGTACATCTTTTGGCCACGCAATTGGAGCTTGGTCGCGCCCTTGGGTTCTCTCTCAGGCATAGGGGGAGCATCTCTGTGTCCTCAAAGTGAGAATTCCATCGTTGTCACGGGACCAGGAGACAAGACGGCGATCATTCGTCCTTTTGTCGTCCAAAAGCCGATCACAGTCTGGGGTCAAGATCTTTTGGCACAATGGGGCGCGAAGATCGAAGTGGATTTTTAATAGGGGTCACTGTGGCACTCGCCACACTGAAGTTGACTGGAGAACAGACAATCCAGTTTGGGTGGATCAGTGGCCCCTTGAGTGG
Organism: Melozone crissalis; assembly: GCF_028551555.1. NCBI lineage: Eukaryota > Metazoa > Chordata > Aves > Passeriformes > Passerellidae > Melozone > Melozone crissalis. The sequence goes on along the minus strand of NW_026535850.1, from coordinate 9,569,407 downwards.
AAAAAGTTGAGTGCTTTGAAAAACCTGGTCCAAGAACAATTGCAGAAGGGACACATCAGGCCAACAGACAGCCCTTGGAACTCTCCAGTGTTTGTCATCAAGAAAAAACTATCAGGCAAATGGAGGTTGTTACATGATCTCAGGAAGATCAACGAAGTCATAGAAGATACGGGACCACTTCAGCTGGGACTTCCATCTGTCTCAATGATTCCCAGAGACTGGCCGCTTGTGGTCATTGACTTCAAGGATTGTTTTTTCAGTATTCCGCTCCATCCAGATGATGCTCCGAGATTTGCCTTTTCAGTTCCGAGTATCAACAAGGAAACTACTCTGCAGCGGTACCATTGGTTCGTCCTTCCACAAGGACTCAAAAATTCTCCGACGATCTGTCAATGGTATGTGGCACGAGCTTTGGCACCAGCGCGGAAGAAATTTCCGAAGGTGAAGATCATTCATTACATGGATGATTTGCTCATTGCAGCGTCAACACAACAGGAGCTGCAAGAAGCTCGTGACTGTGTGATCGCAGAGGTGCAAAAGACAGGTCTGGAAATCAGCATTTCAAAGATTCAGGAGGTTGCGCCTTGGAAATATCTAGGGTGGAAAATTTCAGAGAGAACAATAAAACCTCAGAAAATGGAGATCAGCACTAAGATCAACAATTTGCATGATTTACAACAGCTTTTGGGAGAGATCAACTGGATGAGGCCAGTTTTGGGAATCACAAACAGCGAGATTCCAGCGTTGCTCGATCTTTTGAGAGGAGACACAGACATTTGATCTCCCAGGACACTCATGCCAGAAGCGAAGAAAGAGTTGGAGAAAGTCACAGATGCGATACAGAAAAGGCAGGCATTTGTTCCAATGTTGCCTTTTCAGTTGGCAGTGCTGAGGAAGAAAACACAGTTCCATGGTTTGATCTTCAATGGGATGAATCACAAAAGGACTCTTTGATAATCATGGAGTGGGTTTTTCTACCACACAGGCCCTCAAAGACAATTCTCACCGATTTAGAGATGGCAGCACAAATCATCATAAAGGCGAGAATGAGGTTGCTAACAATGGCAGGATGGGAATTCTCAGTCATCAGATTACCTCTGAAGCAAGACTATTTTGATTGGGCAATGCAACAATCGAAAGACCTATTAATCGCGTTGTTAGCTTTTCTGGGAATTTGCACAATCCATTTTCCACAGCATAGAATACTGCAATCACAAATATGTTACAGAGCGAAACCAAGAATAAGTTAAGAACCCTTGGACGGGATCATAGTGTTCACTGATGGCTCAGGGAAGACACACAAGTGAGTGATCACGTGGAGAAACTCAATGACAGGGGATTGGGAATCAGATGTAAAGATGGTTCAGGGCTCTCCACAAATTGTGGAGTTGGCAGCCGTTGTCCGAGCGTTTCAGTTGTTGAAACAACCCCTCAATCTGGTCACAGATTCCGCATATGTTGCAGGTGTGGTCAAAAGATTGGAGGGTTCGCTCTTGAAAGAAGTCAGTAATGAGGTTTTATACTCATATCTGGCGAGCTTGAAAACATTGCTAGAGAGCAGGGAAAGAGAATATTTTATCACGCACATTAGAGAGCACACAACACTTCCGGGGTTTTTAGCGGAAGGGAATGCTCGGGCAGACAGGTTGACAATGCCCATTTCGCAAACACTGCCGGACATTTTTGAGCAAGCAAGATTAAGTCATGCGTTCTTTCATCAGAATGCAAAGGCGCTGATGGAGTCCTTTCGTCTCAAAAAGAGTCAGGCGAGGGAGATCATTAGTGCTTGTCCAAACTGTCAGCTTGTGCAGCCACCTTCTTCTACAGGAGCAGTCAATCCGCGGGGACTGCAAAGTCTTCAATTGTGGCAAGCTGATGTCACAAAGTATCCATTCTTTGGGAGGCTCAAAAATGTTCATGTTTCTGTAGATACATTCTCAGGTGCAATCTTTGCTTCAGCACATGCAGGGGAAACAGCAGACCATGCTTGTCGACATTTTCTGCAAGCATTCGCATCATTAGGTGTGCCTCAGGAGATAAAAACAGACAATGGCCCAACGTATACAGGCAGGGTGCTTGACAAATTCCTGAAAAGATGGGGTGTCAAACATACGTTTGGTATTCCACATTCACCCACAGGTCAGGCAATCATTGAAAGAACACATCACACCCTGAAATCCCTTCTGAACAGACAAAGAAGGGGTGAGCCAGAGGCAACACCTCACATGAAATTAAATAAGGCGTTGTATGTGTTGAATTTCCTAAATAGTTCATCCTCAGAACCTAATCCACCAATCGTGAGACATTTTCTAAACAGCACACAGCAAAGCTAAGGGAAAATCCTTTAGTTTTGATCAGAAACCCAGAGACAGGACAAATAGAGGGTCCTTTCAAACTAATCACTTGGGGCAAGGGTTTCGCTTGTGTTTCCACAGATCGAGGTCTGAAGTGGGTGTCAGCGCGACACGTGAAGCCATTTTGAACGCGAGAACAGGAGAACGCTGATCCGAGAAACAAAGAGACGAGTACTCAGACAGAAGTCGAGACTCAGACTGCAAAAGACGACTCAGAAGAGAAATAAAAAGAAACTAAGGACTTTGGGGATTTTTCCTTTGGGGTCTTGAATGAAAAACATAACAATGATTTCGCACAAAAGTGAAGTCATGAGTTTCATGATGCTTATGTGCATCATTCTTTCATTCATTGCAATAAGCAATGGGGCAAATTTACCTATTAATCAACAAAAACAAAATGTATGGAAGGCTTTAGCTCAAGCAGCGAATTTAGATAGTATTTGTCTGACACACTCGAGGCCAGGGAGACCATTTTCAGCATGCATGGTTGGATTGCCAGTGGATGAATGGCCAATTCCGGGGCACTCCGCAGTTAACATCTCGCAGGTCATTAAAGATCCTGTGAAGGAGTGGTGTGCTTGGACACATCTACTTCCTGTGGCTCCTACAGAACCTCAGGAACTGGAGATTTTTGGGTCCATGACAATGGAACTCTGCATGCAGTTTGAAACTCCGAATATCACAAAGGCAAAAACTATCGATGTGACTCCCAATCATGAATTCTATAAAAATGCATCAGCATGGTGCAAATACACAGAGAAAACTGCCAGAGGATCGATCCAAGTCCCAATGCAATTGCCACGGGGTTTGTTTCTAATTTGCGGGGACAGAATTTGGCACGGCATTCCTGCTAATGCCACCGGAGGTCCATGCAGCATTGGGAAAATTTCAATGTTATCGCCTGATTTGAAATCGCTAAGAGAGAAAAAGCGCAAAGAAAAAAGATCAATACAACATTATGCGGCAGATTGCAATGACGAAATATTTACTTGGGACAAGGCAGCAAGAGTTGCTACAGCAATCTTCTCACCTCAAGCAGCATCAGGAGTGGCCTTGACTCAAATCAACCGCATGGGTTGTTGGTTGAGCAAACATGCTCGGTCTGTGTCTGTCGCATTGAGTGACATGTTAAAAGACATCAGTGGTGTAAGACAGGCGACTCTTCAAAATAGAGCGGCGATCGATTATCTATTACTCGCTCATGGACATGGGTGCGAAGAATTTGAAGGGATGTGCTGCATGAATCTCTCAGACCATTCAAGATCAATTCATGAAAGTATTCAGAAAATAAAGGACAGCATAAATAAACTTGGTGAGATCACAGGATCATGGATCAATGATCTGGTAGAATTCTTTGACATCTCTCCCATATGGAGAGGAATTTTAAAGATAGCATTCTATGTCTTAATAATTCTCTTAGTCCTCATACTTGTTGTCCCATGCATCTTTGCATGTCTAAGACGTGTCATGAGTCAGGTAGCAAAAGAAGTCTTTTTAGTGCAAACAGAAGGGGGAGATGTGGGATCTCAGCACAGCAGTCCTGATGTGCAGAGTCACCGAGACAACCCTTGGGAGGCTCGGAGGTCCTGGAATGTTGCCAGAAGTGTCTGGTGGCTGGAATTTGATCCTGCACAGGAGACGACACCTGTATGAGGATGGGAGGATCACACAGGGATACATGGTGAAGGAATAGATTAATTATGGTGTGAAACACAGGTTTTAGAATTTTGGTACAGGGGGTTCTAGAGAAACAAGATGGAGGAATTAGGGTGTGTCCTGTCCTTCTTCTTCTTCTTCTAGTCGTCCATCTTCTGTGGTGGTGGTGGCACTTTGGGATTGGTTCTTACTAAAAGTGCACTTGTCAATAAGGGTGAAAGGTATTGGGGAAAATAGGTAAATATCTTATACGTAGTTTTGGGTATAAAGATAAGTGACCGCCCCGAGGGCTCTCAGTGTGCTCATGGCTGACGTGCTGTGCGGACCTCGGTCAGGCTGAGAGAAAATCTTGTAGATAAAAACTAATAGACACTGAAGACCAAGAAAAAACCTGAAGACTCTTTTCGTCCTTTGGAGCGCGGGCTGTCCCAAGGCCATCCCGAGCCTTTCCAGGCCATCAAAAACAGCTGGGAATGGGACAACCACTCTACCAATGTTATCTGGCACAAAATTCCTCCTCTGTTAATGGATCCAGGTCACCTGTATAAGCAAACAAATAAAAAATCCAGCAGGAATTATTTGTGTCTGCTCCCATCTGTCCCATGTCCTCTCAAGCTGGAGGTGCAGCCCCAGCACTTGGGAAGGCTCAAGGGCTCACAAGCTCAGCTCCCACACAGAGAATGTGCACACCCTGGCTGCTCTTCTTGGCCCCTGCATGCTCAGCCTGGCTGAGATGGATACTGATGGTTTCTGGGCCAGGTTCTCGGAGCCCAGCCCAGCTCCCTGCAAGTTCTGCCAGCTGTCCTGAGCTCTGGGCAGCACCAAGGGCCTCTCCCCAGCCCAGCCTGGCCGGCTCTGGCCCCACAGCTCTGCTCAGGCCAGGCTGCTCTGGGCACTGCCCCATGGCCTCAGCCCCTGGCACGGCCGCAGCAGCAGCTGCAGCTGCCACAGGACGCAGCCCCACCATGGGGGAAGGCGCTTGGCCAAGGCCAAAGGAGGCTCCCTGGCTGCCCTGCTCCCCTCGAGCTGAGGTGCTGAGAGCTCTGCAGCCCCTGCTGCCATCCCATCTGCCCAGGGCAGCACAAGAGCCCTGGCCTTGGGGCCCTCAAGAGCTGCTCCTGCTCCAGGCCCAGGGCTCATGCCAAAGCTGGGGCAGCCACAAAGCTGTGCCCATTTCTGTTCATTGCTGCTGTCATGGGGATGGATCGTCAGCCTCTTGGATGTTGCTGATGAATTTTATTACTCCAGAGGCCTCTTCTTTCTTGAGCTCTACAGTTCAGGAATTCAGTGAAAAAGGCTCATAAGCATTTGTTCAAAAGGCCCTGGAAATATCTTAAATTTTCAATTCTTCTGTGGTTAATTAGGAATATTTCAGAAATGTATTAAAAGTGAATATAGTATTTTGAAAACAATGCAAACATTCCGCTATCATATTTTCTGAAAAATCCCTTTGTCAGGATTTCTTCCCCTGGGAAGCTGAGAAGCATCAGAAAAGAATGAAAACAAATAATTATCTGATTGCTTCTCCTGTGTTTGCTGCTTTGGAATGTGGTCTGGAGATTGCTTAACAACAGGTGCATATTTGATTGGTTTCCTGTGAATTGTTTTTACTTAATGACCAATCACCATCAGCTCTGTCGGACTCTGAGGAGTCAGTCACGAGTTTTCATTATCATTCTTGTTAAGCCTTTTGTCTGTATCCTTTCTTATTCTTTAGTATACTTTTAGTATAGCATAATGTAATGTAACGTAATGTAATGTAATGTAATATAATGTAATGTAATGTAATATAATACAATATAATATAATATAATATAATACAATACAATACAATACAATACAATATAATATAATATAATATAATATAATATAATATATCAGCCTTTTGAGAACATGAAGTCAGATTCTCATCTCTCACCTCATCCTGGGAACCCTCAAAAACTCAAAAAAGACAGAATTGTTTTGCCTGCTTTCGTTTCCTGTTTATAGATTGATATCAGCCATGTCTAATTGATACTGACCGCCAGCACCTTCAAATTCAGTCTGAACAGATATGAAAATCAAGGCTGACAAACAATATCACTTTGTCCCCATCCCCAGCATTTCCCTCATCCAACCCTTGGCACCCCTATGGATCAGGAATGGTGTGGCCAGCAGGAGTAGGGCAGGGATTCTTCCCCTGTACTTGGCACTGCTTGGGCAGCACCTCGAGTGCTGTTTGTAGTTCTGGGTCCCCCAATTTAGGAAGGACATGGAGGGGCCGGAGCGTGTCCAGAGAAGGGCAACAAGGCTGGGGAGGGGTCTGGAACACAAGTCCTGTGAAGAGTGGCTGAGAGAGCTGGGGTTTATCCTGGAGATGAGGAGGCTCAGGGGAGACAAGGCAGTGTCAGGGCACAGGTTGGACTTGATGATCTCCAAGGTCTTTTCCAACCTTGCTGATTCTGTGATTCTCTGAAAGCACCCTTGGAGCAGTTGCAGGATGAGCCCTGGGCCTCCTCTTCAGAAGCTCCAGCAGCCCAGGTCCCTCAGCTTCTCCTGCCAGCCCCAAAGCCCATCCTGTCAGTCCTGCAGAGCCTCTGCAGCTCCTCCTCACTGCCCAGAACAGGGAGCCCCAGAGGCAGACACAGCAGCCCAGATGTGCCCCCCTGGCCTGGGGTGCCTCTGGCAAGGGAGCAGCACCAGGCACTACAGGAGCCTGCAGACAATTCCTGCAGCACTTGTAGGATGATCCTGCTGCCCAAGGGACGTTCCCATGGGGCCAAGTGAGGAACTGCAATGGGGAGTGCGGCCAGAGAGGAAAGGGCAAACAGGGATGGGCTGTTTGCAGGCGAGGGAACAGGGGTGGGCAATAGGAAGAAATTTGTACCAGGGAAGAGTAAAGAAAGCAAAGGTGAAACAAAGGAAATGCTATAGGCAGTTTGGGGCTGGCTGCCAGGCAGCCCTGGCTCTGAGCAACAGCGTCTGCAGTGGGACAGGAAACTCCCAGCTGATGGGAACAAACTTTCTGGCTGACTGCAGAGGCCAGGACAAAGCTGAGTGGTTTCCCTGGTGTCCCCCAGCCCTTGCTGGCCCCAGGGGCTGATGGCATTTGTGCTCCCTCAGGTTCATGTCCCCACACCAACAGCATGGGGGTGCTCCCCCTGCTGTGTGCAATGCAAACAGGGGCTGCTGAGCCAGTGCTGCCGTGTCTGTGCCTGCAAGGATGGGGCACCTGTGTGAGCTGGGGGAGAGGCCAGGGCTGCAGAGGGGGGATGTTGTTGGCAGCTCCATCAGGACGCTCTGGGACGCTGCCCTGGACTGTCCAGCGCACTGGGGATGGATCAGCCCCTGCTCTGCTGCTCCTTCCTCTCTGCCCCAGGGCCCTTGCAGAGCCCCAGCCATGCTGTTTTCCCCCAGCCTGCCCACATCCAGCCTGGGGCTGCTCTCGGGGCTTTTCTGTGCTGAGCATTGGCCTGGGCGTGTTCTTCAGAGAGCCTGGGCAAGGAGCCTGGGGCCCCCAGGGCCTGGCCAGAGGCGTCAGCGCTGCCCCAGCAGTGCCCATGGCCTGTCCCTGCTGCAGCCTCGGCACTGCCACCCCGGGGCTGCGCCTGGCCCTGAGAGCACTCAGGCCCTGCAGCAACACCAGGGCCACCAGGGCAGCGGGGCAGGGCCACAGCAGCAGCACTGGCAACACCAAGTGCTGCTGCTGCTGGGCACAGCTGCTGGGCCAGCACTGATCTGCCCCCAGCTGTGCACGCAGACATTGCTGCTGCAGCTCCAGAGAAGGCAACAAAAGGGGGATCTTCAGTGAAAACTTTGCTGGGAGATCCTTTAGTTCCTTTAATGCCACCGAGAGCGCAGCCTCTGATTGACACAGTCGGTGGCCACAGGGAAGGTGGAGAGAAACAAAATGAGAAATGGCACAAGGAGTGGCTTTTCTTTGTGGCCAATATGAAAAAACTAAAACAAAGCAAAGAACCTCCAAAATGAAACTAACAAAAAGTATCAAAAGTTATTACAAGTGATTTGCAGAAACTGGCCAGCAGTTTAATGTTCCAGAAACCATCCAGTCATCAGTGTCCACACTGCAGCCTTGAGCTCCTGATTCCTCAGGCTGTAGATGAGGGGGTTCAGGGCTGGAGGCCCCACTGAGTACAAAACTGACAGGGTCAGATCCAGGGATGGGGAGGAGATCAAGGGGGCCTTCAGGTGAGCAAACATGACAGTGCTGAGGAACAGGGAGAGCACGGCCGGGGAGGGAGGCAGGTGGAAAAGGCTTTGCGCCATCCGTGCTCAGAGGGGATCCTCAGCACGGCCCTAAAGATCTGCACATAGGAGAAAACAATGAACACAAACCAGCCAAGTCCTAAACAGGCACAAACTTCAATGAGCCCAAGTTCCCTGTGGTTTTAGTGTGAGCAGTAGACCTTGAGGATCTGGGGGATTTCACAGAAGAACTGGCCCAGGGCATTGACCTGCCGCACGGGCAGGGAAAATGTATTGGCTGTGTGCATGAGAGCATGGAGAAAGGCACTGGCCCAGGCAGCTGCTGCCATGTGGGCACAAGCTCTGCTGCCCAGGAGGGTCCCGTAGTGCAGGGGTTTGCAGATGGACATGTAGCGGTCACAGCACATGATGGTCAGGAGGGAAAACTCTGCTGAAATGAAAAAGATAAAACAAATTAGTTAGACTGCACATCCTTTGTAGGAGATGATCCTGGTGTCCCAGAGGGAATTGCGCATGGCTTTGGGGACAGTGGTGCAGATGAAGTCCAGGTCAGTGAGGGCCAGGTTGAGCAGGAAGAAGAACATGGGCGTGTGCAGGTGGTGGCCGCAGGCTACAGCGCTGATGATGAGGCCGTTGCCCAGGAGGGCAGCCAGGGAGATGCCCAGCAAGAGGTAGAAGTGCAGGAGCTGCAGCTGCCCTGTGCCTGCCAATGGCAGCAGGAGGAAGTGGCTGATGGAGCTGCTGTTGGACATTTGCTGTGGCTGCACTTGGGCACCTGTTCATGGAGAAAAGGACAGTGAAGGATTAGAGGAGATACCTGTAACCAAAATCAAAGCCATTTCCCACACACCCCGCCCTGGAACACACAGAGACACCCTTTTGTGTGCAAGAGTTGCAGAAATTTTTTATCAGCTCCCCCATATCTCTGCTGGTATTCTTGGATATCAGAAACTCTCAGCATTTCTGTGCCCCCAGGGAGAACTAAGCAAGTTCTCTGAGGCCAAGTGATGAGTGGAGAGTGAGGGGAGATGATCTGTTGTTCTGACCTGTTCAGTGTTTCTCTGGACTTGAATCCTTCTCAGGTGGAGGGTGATCACCTTCCCACATTTCCCCTAAAATGTGACCAGGCACTGCTGAGAGCAGATGGATCCACCACAGCCCAGCTCCACATTTGTAGCCAAGGACTAATGTCACTCATTCCAACAACCCAGCAGCATTTTCAGTGTCACAAACCTCTGCCTTTCCCCATGGATCTTATCACTCAGAGATGATCTAGGACAGGTTTGCAAGCTGGGTTGAAGCTCCTGGCTTGGACTGAAATCTCAGAGGGACTTCCAAGTGTCCTTATGCTGGCATTGGATGAAGGAAGATGAAGCTCCTTCCCTGGCTGCACTGACAGCATTGCCCAGAGCCGGGCACTGGGGACAGCGTCACCCTGAGCCAGCGGTGCCCCCTCCAGAGCCCCCAGGGCCGGGCAGCTGCTCCCAGTCCTGTGCTCTGCAAAGGGAACTGGGCCCGGGGCTGCAGAGCTGCCCCATGGCTCTGCTGCAGCTCTGCCGGCACAGGAGGGGCTGCACGCCTTGGAGCCCCGGCACTGAGGGCAGAGGCTTGGCTGGGGCACAGGAGGGAGGGGGCTTGTTCAGAGGGAGGGGCTGCACTGGAGGGGCTCCTGTGGACATCTCTAAACTCTCCCTGCCAGAGCACTGCTGGGTTTTGTTTTCTCTCATTGCCTGATCTTCTCTCCGCTTCCTGAAGATTTTCCTCCTGCAGGTGTTTCCCTGTGCCTGATCTGTCCCTGCCAGCACTCACAGACCCCAAATCTCTGCACTCTCCCTGGCCTGACAGAACCCTGCCTGTTTGCAGGGCACTGGCTGGGGGCAGGTTCTGTTTGCAGCTTGGAGAAAGGACAGCTCAGACTGAGCCTAATGGCTCCAGCAAAGGTGCTGCTGCTGCTGCTGACCATAGGCAGAGTGGCTGAAGGCACATTAGGGATCTCCTGTGAACCTACTGGTCACTAAAAGGAACAGTTTGGTTGTCTCAGGCACCACTTACCAAAATTCACAACTAATTATTAATATTCATCCTTTAATATTTATCCGCTCTCCCTGACACTCTCCAGTAGTAGGAATCTGAGCACAAAGTCTTAGGAAATTGCCTCATTTTTATCAAAATCTGTGTCTTGGAATATTCTGAGACTGATCAGAACCCCTCAGTACATCAGAGCTTCATGAGCATTTCACCTCCCCTGCACCAGAAATACTCAGAGATGTACTCACAGAGTCTGTAGGCATTGGGATGTTCCAGCTGTAGGAAATCACTCCAGGAGCTGCAGCTGCATTGTCCTGCAGCCAGAGGTTCCTGTGCCAAGGCTGGCAGTGATTCTGCCCCAGGCACTTCTCAGCCCCTTCCCAGCCCTGCCTGATTGAAGCTCTCTGTGCGTCTGGGGTGGTTGTAGGCAGTGCCCCAGCCCTGCTGGGCTGTGCACAGGAGCTGCTCCTGGGCAGAGCTGTCTCTCTGCAGTGCTGTCCTTGCCAGGAGCTGCCTCTGGGCCAGGAGCCCAGCCCAGCGCAGCAGCACAGACACAGCACAAAGACTATAATGAGCCTCTGGGGCTTTGTGCTGATGCCCTGAACATCAGTCCCTGAGAGGGAGCTGAAGAAACCTCTCAAGAACTTCGAGTCAGAATCCAATTCCAAAATCTCTTTGACTTTTAATGGGTCCCACTGAGGGACATGACTGAGAAAGGGTCCCCAGGCCCCAGGCAGAGCAGAGAACTGGAGGCACTGATGACAGCTGGGGACAAAGAGAAGCCAAGTCTTGCTGCCCAGGGGCACAGCAGGGTCTGTGCCACCAAGGGCTGTGAGGAGACACCTTGTCCTGAGGCACTGGGGCCTCCTGGCACAGCCCCATCCAGGCTGGGCACTGTCAGCCCCTTGTCCTGCCCTCAGCATCCCCCCCAAGCTCACATCCCAGCGGCCTCAAGAATCTGCTGGAAGGAGTCCCTGGGGAGCCTTGCTCAGCAATGGCGCTGGGGGCTCCTGAATGCTCCCTGCAGGGACTGCAGGTTTTTCAAAGGACTTTGGGTTTTGCTTTGGCCTTGCAGTCTCTGAGAGCTTTGCACAATCATGGCCTCCAATTATCTGCTGTAATTAGTCCATGGAGAGGCTTTGTCAGTAACAACCCTCAGTGCCGCTCATTAATGCTTCAAGGTACTTCAGTTATTTTAAGGTACTTGGTGTCTCCCTTTTGATAGAGACTCCGTTAGAGATTTGTGCAATCATGGCCTCAGTTATCTGCTTTAACGAGTCCCTTGAGAGCTTTGTATTGACACTCAGTGGAACTCATTAATACTTTGAGGTAATAACGGTTTTTAAGGTGCTTTGGAATTTCCTTTCCTCAGTGAGGCTTCTGAGAGGTTTTTGTGCCATCTGGCCTCAAATTCTCTCCTCCAAGGAGTCATGAGGACCATGTTTTCCGGATGGACCTCAGTGGGATTCATTCATGCTTTGAGACACTCTGGGATTTTCTTCTGTCTTTGACTCCTGGAAAGGTTTGTGCAATCTCCTCTCAGGCCCTGAGATTCAAGGGCTCAGCTCCAAATGCACCATGGGGCTCATTAGAATCAAGCAAGTCCTGACAAACCATGGTTTTGCCTTGATTTCCCTCTACTGTAGTGCAGTTCACTAGGAAGTTTTTTTCCTATTGTTATGGAGAAATATTTCAAAGAGCTTCTAATAAATCCACATTCCTGTTTTAAGGGTGTATGGTTCTATTTGGAGAAGAAATGATAGCAGCCTTCTGTGACTGATATTGACCCAGGGACTTTCCTAAGGAGCTCTGGCCTGCTCTGAGAAGCTGTGTCTTGAGATCTGACACAGTGTGGATAGCCTTGCTCCACATTTCCAAACCCCATCCTGTCTCTTCTCACTCACCTGGCATCAGCTTAGTTTGGAGAACTGGCTGCTCTCAGGCAAAGAGGGTTTTTTTTTTTTCTTTTAGCGCTCTAAAACTCCTGAGCTCCCTGTTGAAAACAGACACCCTCCTCAAGTGTGTGCCAAGCCCAAGCTGCCACCAAGACCCCTCCAGAGCTGCCCTGGGCCAGCTGTGAGGATGTGTGGAGGCCCAGAGGCCTACCATCAGAATCTCAATCCCCCAGACATGGAGGACTGGTTCTAGATAAGAGGAATAGGCTTTCAGGTTAGGGTGAGATGCTTTCTTCTCATATTGATCTTTGCAGACACATGCCGATTTATGTTACGTTAGGTTACCCCATTGGCCCATTGGCCTAATTACCCTAGTTCAACTCCTATTGCCCACATTTGTTTGGCCCTAGAATGTTCTCTCTCTGTCCCTCCATTTGCCCTAGTTTGCTGTATTCCTCAACCCTTGTTTCCTATTGGCTGACCTGAGATCTGACCCCCTCCTCTGCACCATTTTCCCCCATACCCATTGGACCCTGACCCTCAGCTCCACCCTCACTACCCCATATAAGACCCTGATCCCTCAGCCTACACCCAGTCTTCATCCCTGGACCCTGTTCAGCTGTGTAGCCTGTTCCTGTACCAAGAAACCCAGTTTGCTGGAGATCATATGAAGACCCATCCTGCTCATTCTGTCAGCTTTCTAAGCAGCAGTGAGGTTTGGGCTCATGAGTGCTGGACGCTCCAAGGGCCTCAGTAGGGCCATGATGCTACACATGGCGCGCGAAGAGGAACCAGATTCCTTAAGGTCCCTGTGAGTATCTCCAGCAGTGATCCTGCCAGCCAGACGTCACTGGAAGCTGTACCCCTTCGGGTCAGCCACAACACTGAAGTGAGACTCCAGTTTTATCTAATGTCGCTAAAGAAGAAGTTGACAATCCCCTCAACATCTATGGGGCCTGAATCTCTGACAGCCCCGTAAGCCCCACTTTGGCTGGAGATTGTGCCTGTGAGACTGAGAGTGAGTGACTGAGTTGCAGAGAGCTCCCAGGGCTTTGGGCTTTTGATTTTCTGTTCCTGTGGGTGGGCATTTCCTCTTCCACTGGGGGCAGCTATGGGAAATACTCATTCCCAAGCTGAAAAGGATGTTTTTGTTAAGTTTTGGAGAGTTTTAAATTTAGAGGGGAGTTAATTTTCTGAAGGGAGTTTAAAAATTATTGTTCATGGTTATTTGAGGAGCTTCCTGATATCTCTGTTGATTCTATCTACCAGTTATCATGTTGGGATGCTGTTGGGGATAAGCTTTATATTTTACAAATACAAGGGGTTTTAAAAGTTGAGAAATTTTATCTGTTGTTTCATTCAATTTATAGGATCATTTAATGAGTTCATGGTTCCAACCCTTTGCCCTGGTTTATTCAACCCACCCTTCACGTTCCCAAACCCAGGTTCCATGAGAACAGGATGGGAGATGGAGCCTGCCCTTTGGCACAGACAAGCCATCTGCTGTCTGCCATCTCCCCTCCTTTTCTGTCCTCTCCTCAGGATGGCAGTGGCCATGCTGCCTTGAGATATTCCCTCACCCACATTCCTTCATTCCCTAGTTCTAATCCCCCTTCCTATAAATCACAAGATGGCAACACTCCTGTTAGAGAGACCACCATTTTAGATACCCTCCCGCCTTCATCCCCATTTCCCGCCTTTGCTCCAGGTGCCTCCTCTGTGTCGGGTCTCACCTTAATGTTGAATTCCACTGCCGCATTTGTCCCTCCCCTATCATCAGAAAGGTTCTCCCCAATGCGGGCTGCACCTCTCCACTTCCAGGCCCCTGCTCCAGTCCAGCCTCTTCCAGTTCCCACATCACTGGAACCGGACATGGGGCCAACTGGAAGGAAGCCATTTTGGCTACCAAAGGCCTTAAACGCCAGGCATTGCCGGTCGGCAGAAAGGCCTGCGCCTCTGCCAGCAGACCTGCCTCCTCTACAGAGGAAAAGAGTGATAACTTATCTGAGAGTGAGGATGAGCCCAAGGATTCTGTGCAGAGAATGCGGAGAAAAGCTGCAAAGGAGGGGGACTGGGAGGTGGAATCCAAGATTCAGGTGGCACCTGTGCAGTATAAGCTGGGACCAAAACCTAAATGGGAATCCATAGGGAATAGATTCCCATTTAAGTTTTGGCCCCTGCTTATACTGCACAGGTGCGACCTGAATCTTGGATTCCCCACCTCCATAGGGAAATGAAGGACTTAGTAAAGCTGCCAAGGATTATGGGAGGAGTTCTCCCTATTTTAACAATTTGCTGAACGTGCCATTTACTGCCCACATAATGGTGCCACAAAATTTAAGATGGTGTATGAAAATTATATTGTCATCTGATGAATTTATTTTCTGGAAAGGAGTTTGGATAAATAAAGTTCATGAGTTACCAAAAGGTTATGTTGAGGAAGAAGGGCGACAACACCTCACAATGGACCACATTACCAGGGAAGGAGACTATGCTAGACTGCAGTATCAGGCTGAAGTCATTTCCCAGTCAATACTGGAAGATCTCAAAGGCACTGCACGGTCCACCCTCCTCCAAACACCTGATGCTTCTACACACCACACTGACTTCACTTACATTCACCAGGGCCTGGATGAGAGCTATATCAAGTTCATAAAGCACCTTATGAAAGCCCTGGAAAAACAGGTAGATGATCAAAAGGTCCAGGATTATCTTATTAGCAAATTAGCTTTCTGTAATGCCAGTATTGACTGCAGAAAGGTTCTTCACAGCCTCCCCCTTGACCCTGAGCCGACCATTGCTCAGATGGTTGATGCTTGCATTTGCCAGGCGATCTCAGACTGTGACTCCAGCCTAGCCAAGGCCACCAGTCAGGGTGCAATTGAAATGCTGGTTGCAGCAAATGTGCTTCCCCACAATACAGAATGTAATAAAGGCAGTGGAAACTGTTGTAACTGCAGGAAAACTGGACATGTAGCAAAAGACTGTAAATACAAGAATACTGTTCTGATTTTTTACCCAGCCCTCCTTCCCACAGCCATTACCCAAACTGTTCCTGAAGCCAACAGCACTACCAGCCCTCAGGAAACTCCCAGCAGAGCATGAAATGACACCAAATATGAAGTTATTCTGTCTCACCCTTCCATTGGTGAGAGATGTCCTAGGTTACAATATAAAGATGTATTCTATTCCCATCCTCAAGAGCTGTTGAAACAGGAGGGGCATTGTTTCATTCCTTATCTCCTGTTAATAAACCCATCAATGCCTTTCTGCATGACTCAGAGATAATGCCCTCCAGGAGCCATTTCTGTTTAATGGACCACCTCATGACTCATAGAATGATATCAGCCCATTGTGAGATGCTCCACCCAGGGGGGAAGAGCTAAGCATGCCCCCCTGGATATTATCTGGGGTTGGGGACAAAACAAGCTGCCTTTCCACTGGATTCCCCAGAGCAACAGCTACCTTTTCCACTGGATCTTCAGAGGTAGGCTACACCCTACTACAGGATCGCTGCTCCAGCATTACCACATCTGCCACTCCAGGAGGACTGCAGCCACCATTCCAACAGGACTGCTACCAACACCCTGACCAACAGAGTGACAGGTTATATTCTGACTTTATCAGTGTTTTTTGTTTTGTATTATTGCATGATTTTTTTCCCTAATAAATTGTATTTCTGACTTTGAGTCTCTCTCTGGTTTTGCTTTCAAACCAGAGCAAATGGAAAAGCCTGAGTGGGTTTCCTGAAAAACAAACTCACCTCAGAAACCACCTGCTCAGTCCAGGCTGCCTGGAATGATGTCACCCTTCTACAAGGGACAGTGTGAGCATAAATGATCTCTGGGAGCAGAATTCTCTGAGTCTTGCAGCTGAATTCTCTGTCCCTGTCCTTTCCCTGGATCTCTGTTCAGATGAAGCTGCTGGTGCCATTCTCACCTTTTACCTCTCTCTTGAATGCAAACAGATATTCCCAGGTGTATTAAGCACAATTTTTCAAAGTTTCTACAAAACTTTTGTGTTCCTCATGGAACGAAGGGGCCATTTTGGCACTGAGGAGGTGACGTGGAAGCAAGGAGTCAATTGTGACGCTGGGGTCCCATTGAACCAAGGGGCCATGGTGACACAGCTGGGCCACATGGATCCAGTGGTCCATTGTGACAGTGTGGATCCAAGGAGACAATGGAGACACCCCCAGAACCTCATGGAAGCAAAGAGTCCATGGTGACCCATCAGGGCTGCATGGAGCCAATGGGCCATGGTGGCACTGCCCATCCAAGAAGGCCATTGTGACACTGAAGAACTTCATGACACCAAATATCCATGGTGACACAGCAAGGCATCATGGGAACCAAGGAACGGCTGTTGGCGGTATGGAAACTCATGGAACCAGGAGCCGTTGTGGCACTGCAGAACCAACAGAGCTGCTGGACCTTGTCCCCTGGCCCTGCACAGCTCCTTGGGAGGCACGGCAGGAGCAGCACCCTGGGAGCCTCAGGAATGCCCCTCTGGGATCCATGGCACACACTCCCAGGGGCGGGAATTCCAGATTCCAGCCAGGAAAAGATGTTCCTGCCCTGGAAGGCAAAGCTCTTAAGA
Organism: Melozone crissalis; assembly: GCF_028551555.1. NCBI lineage: Eukaryota > Metazoa > Chordata > Aves > Passeriformes > Passerellidae > Melozone > Melozone crissalis. Next base: position 9,552,669 of record NW_026535850.1, on the reverse strand, counting down.
AGGAGAAAAAGGCCAAGTGGAGCAAGATCTTACAGTGACATTTCACTGCCAGCCTTCATAGCTTCACCCGTGGTTGTTGGAACTCCTGGAGTGGGAATTAAATCAGGGCAGGGTCTTTGGTGGGAGCTGCCCTGGGTCAAGAGAGACACTGAGAGAGAAACAGAGCAGGCAAAGAAAGGCAGGAGAGAAAGAAGGGCACAAACGCAATCAGCTGCGAAGGTGGCACTCTGAAAACAAACTGGAACTGACAAAAAATGAATGGGACAGAAATCAGTAATTCTGAATGTTTTATTTACTATCAAAATGCAGGCCACACATCCAGCCCCACACAATCCCAATCCCACACCCTCAAGTTTGGATGCCACTTCTCCCAATCTCCTTCCAACCCCATCTCACCCTGGACATTGTGGAATCAAGTAGATTTGTCATGGGACTGAGTTTTTCTTAGGTGGGAATAAGGCATTTTGATATGGATTGGTCAATTTTGGGGTAAAATTGAGGTGTTTTCAATGGGATTGAATCATTTTCAGGTGTGTGTCTGAGCGGCATCTCAGGCGCCGCTCCACAGCTGCGGGGCTGTGGCACCACTGTTCCATGGCTGTAGTTCCTGTGTCACCACTGTTCCATGGCTGTAACTCCTGTGCCACCACTCTTCCATGGCTGTAGTTCCTGTGCTACCACTCTTCCATGGCTGTAGTTCCTGTGCCACCACCATTCCATGGCTGTAGTTCCTGTGCCACCACTGTTCCATGGCTGTAGCTCCTGTGCCACCACCATTCCATGGCTGTAGCTCCTGTGCCACCACTGTTCCGCCTTTTCCATGCTCACTCCACTGCTGCTCAAAAGCTGTGCTGTGCTGTTTCAGCATGGTTCCTCAGCTCCTGCACCACTGCTCCACTGCTGCTCCAACACTGCTCATCTCCCACTGTTCCACTGCTCCTTCTCTGCTCCTCCCCTGCACTCCTGCTGTTCCACAGCTGCTGCTTCTGTTCTAGTGCTGCTGCCACAGCTGTGGTGTCACAGAGAGGGGTACGTTCGGGCAGCAACCACTGTGGTGTCACAGAGACTGGGACAATGGGACTGCCACAGCTCTGGTGTCGTAGAGAGGGGAATGTTGGGATGGCTGCTGCTGAAGTGTCATAGAAGGTGCAACTGGGGCTGCCACCACTGAGGTGTCAAAGAGAGGGGAACGTTGTGGCTGCCACCACAGTGGTATCATACACATGAGAATGCTGGGGCTGCCTCTGCTGTGGAGTCATAGAGAGGAGAACATTGGGGCTGCCTCTGCTGTGGAGTCATAGAGAGGAGAATGCTGGGGCTGCCAAAGCTGCGGTGTCACAGACAGGGGTATCTGGGCCTTCCACTGCTGTGGTGTCACAGAGAGGGGGACTTGGGGCTGCCACAACTATTATGTCACAGAGAGGGAAATGTTGGGGCTGACACTGCTTGGGTTCCACAGACAGGGGATTTCTGGGGCTCCCACCGCTGTGGTATCATAGAGAGGGGAATGTTTGCGCTGCCATCCTTGTGGGCTCGAAGACAGGGTAATCTTGGGGCTGCTACCCCTGTGGTGTCCTACAGAAGTCAATGTTGGAACTGCCAACTCAGTGGTATCACAGAGAGGGGAATGTGGGGGAGTCACTACTGTGGTGTTCCAGGGGAGCATTTGGGGCTGCCACCCCTGTGGTGTCACTGAGAGGGCAATATAGGGGTTGCCACTGTGGTGCTGTCATAGAGAGGAGAACGCTGCAAGTGCCACCTCTGTGGTGTCACAGAGAGGGGAACGCTGGGGTTGCAATTGCTTTGGTGTCATAGACAGGGGGACATTGGTATTGCCACTGCTGTCATGTCACAGACAGGGGAACTTTGAGGTTGCCACCACTGGGATGTCACTGACAGGGCAATGCTCGGTCTTGAACATCTGTGGTATCATAGAGAGGGGAACGTTAGTGTTGCACCACTGTTGTGTCACAGATATGGGAACACTGCCAAACCTCCCCTGGTGCTGTGCCCACTCCAGTGCTGCTCCTCTGTGACACTGCAGTGCCTCCTGGGGACATTGTCACACTGCAGGGCCTCCTGGGGACATTGTCACATTGTGACAATGGGACTATAGGGGCCCTGTGACACTCCAGGGTCTTGTAGAATCCATGGAACCAAGAGGAGACTGAAACTCTGGGACTTCATGGAACCATACATTGTGATACCTCAGGGCCTCATTCTTTCCAGGAATCCTTGTGACACTGCAGAACTAAATGGAACCAAGGGGACATTGGGACACTGTGGAGTTCATGAAACTGAGGGGATGCTCTGAGACTCTGGTGCTTAAGGATGCTCAGGAACCATTGTGACACTGTGGCTTGTGGAACCAAAGGCACACTGTGACACTGTGGGGTCTCATGGAATCCAGAGGCCCTTGTGACTCAGTGAGGCCAGTTGGAACCAACAATCCATTGGGATCTCCCAGAACCTTGTGGTGTCCAGGGATCTTTGTGACATTGTGGGGCCTCATGGAACCAAAGGGACACTGGGACACTGTGTGATCTCAGGGAACCAAGGGGACTCAGAGACACTGTGGGGCCTCCTGGCTCTCAGTCATTTCTGACACTTGTGTCCATCTACAAGGGGGCAAAACTCAGCAGCTTGAGCCTGTTGATCCAGAATATTCCCATCTCCATGGAGGGTGTTCTTGCCAGCTGTGGTGCTTTGTGTTCTCTCTGTGCTCTCTGGGGGAACTGCATCCTACAGGAGACCCCAACCACTCCAGTAGCTGACACCACAGAGCCTCCTGTGGGGTGCGGGCAGAGGCATCTTTCACTCCATTATCTTGCTCAGAGCCCACCCAAGCTGGAATGTTTCCAAGGATGAGGCATTCACTGGCTCTCCACCAAGGCTAACGGTGAAAGCAGGGCACTGGGGGAGACAGCAGGGAGAGCAGACGCTGTGCTGGGTGAGCGAGGGAAGAGGATGAGTGCAGAAGGCACAGCCCACCAGGAGGCCACCAGGCAGAGCCGTGGAGCCTCCCCAGGTGAGGGTGACCTGCCCAGGGAATGCCCTGCTGCCCCCAAGGACTGTGCTGCCACCCTTGGCAGAGGTGTTTGCCCAGCAGGATGTGCCCTGGTCACCCGGGGCCGTGCCGCTGCCCCAGGAAGGAGGGCACAGTCAGTTGAGTGTGCCGTCCATGGGGTCAGTGGTGGAGGCGCCCCGAGCAGCCTGGCTGTGTTAAATGAGCACCCTACAGCCCCTCCAGGCCCTGCTGTGGCTGCCAAGACTCCTGAAAGCACTGGCTGCTGTGCTGCTGTGCCCTCTGCTGCCCCTTGTTCTGCTCTGCTGGCAGAAACTGCCGCAACCGCCCAAGAGCAGCACGGGTTGTCAATGGAGTGCGCTGCTACTGATCCAGAGGGTGGAGAGATGTCATGCTGCAGAGTCACATTGAACAGGCACTCTGCCACTCTGCTGTGCCCTGCTGCCACAGCTGGAACCCCAGAAGCAGCACTTGGTTAGCAGCAGAGAGGCACTTTGCCCCTGCAGCCACTGCAAGGCAGCCAGCTGCCACCACTGTGAGATGCCTTGCTCCTGCAGGACAGTGCCTGGCCATGGAGCGGGGTTTGCTGCCCCTCCACAAGGCCTGCCATACCAGCTGAGATCTCAGAAGCAGTGCCTGGCCCCTGTGAGATTCCAGCTCCTCTGTGCCATGCGGCTGCCCCTGTAGCCATCTCTGCCTGCAGTGGAACCACCTCTCTGTGCTTTGCTGTGACTGAAAGTGCCCCTACAGCTGTGCCCAGCCACGGCGAGACAGTGCCCGGCCCCGGCAGGAGAGCACCCTGGCACTGTAAAGGGGTGCCTGGCTGAGGAGCCATTCCTGGCTGCTATGGAGCTGCCCGTGCCTGTTGCCAAGCTGTACCCGGCTGCTGTGAGACTCCCAGCTGCTGTGGAACACCTGGCTACCATCAAGACGTATCTGTCGCTCCATGTCCTGCTGTCAACTGCTGTGAAAAGGCGTCTGCTGAGCGGTTCACACGGGGGAGGTCACCAGGGGTGTCCCCAGGCAGGTCCCCCGCCTTGGCCAGCACCCAGCAGCCAGCTTAGAACTGGTGCAAACCAGGGGAATCAGACTGTTTAATTAAAACAAAGCATCACAAAGGCCTGAGATGGGTGTTGACGCAATGTGATTTCTGCCCAGTGCTCTGAATGTCAAAGTGAAGAAATTCAATGAAGTGCAGGCAAGTGGCAGGAGCGACTATGACTCTCCTAAGGCAGTTTTTGAGAGTATAGTTACAAACAGGGCATTGGTGCATAGATTGCACCCCCTCATGGTCCTGCTGGATACCCTGTGCAATGTAACCCAATCGATCTCTGCCCCAGCACAGAGGCAGTGGGGAATGTTGGGCGCCAAAACTAAAGCGGTCCAGCTGGAGAAAAATGGTCCTTCTCGGACGTCCCGGCCAGCTTTCCAGCACCGCTAGCAGTAGGTGGGCACTATCCCAATCTCCGTGGCTTGGGACAGCACCTAAGGCAAACGCTCTGTGCTATGAAAGTAACGGTACCTTGTGGTAGGACGTGGCTTGGCTTATGGCTACAGTCAGCAGAAATAGGAAGAGAGCGCTCTCCAGCCGTGGTGAATCCAGGTTTATTGAGTCCCAGGGGAAACCAACAACCGAAGACGAAGAGGGGGAACTTGCAATAGCTTATAAGGAGGGAGGGACACAGGGGAGGAGTCAGTCCTTGGACAAATAGGGTTTCAGAGGGGAGTGGGATACCAAAGATTGACTTAGGGAAAACACCAATGGGAATAACTTGAGGGTGGAGCTTCGGCCCCTGAGCCAATCACTCGACGCTCTAGTTAGATGTTTCTAGAGAGTTCCAGAGAGAAGGGTGGGAGCGCCAAGTGACGGACAGGGCACGGGGGAGGGATTTGAGACAGGGTACATTTATCTCCAAGGCAACTGGGGAGGAGTTGGGATAACTGGCAGCACAAGGGAGGGAAGGGAGAACCAGGGCAGAACCATTACAAGATAGGGCGGAACAGAACAGTCCAACTTATACAGACCCAACACAACAGTGAGGGATTGCAGGACTGTTTTGATTCCTAAGTCAACCAAACCAGATCGCCTTAAGGAAATTAACAACTGGAGACCTATCCCAATCAGTTCCATCTTGCTAAGACTGTTCTCCAGGATTTTAACAGCCACACTGACCAAGGCTTGACCCTCAATCCAAGGCAAAGAGGCTTTACAAGAGCAGTGGGATGCTCTGAAAACCTGAAACTCCTGCAAATCATTATTCAGTCACAAAAGGAGAACACAAACCCCTGGGTGTTGTATTTGTGGACATCAGCAAGGCTTTTGACACCATAAGCCAGCAGCACATTCTACATGCCCTACAGGAAAGGGAAGCAGATTGCCACATCGTCAATTTGGTGAGCAATATTGTGAAAAATGTTTTTGTGATTTGTGTCAATCTGCAATGGAATCAGCAAATGCTTGTATCTGCTGTGTGGAAAATGGATGCATTCCTTGGGATAGATACAAAGAAGGGTTTTGAAACCTTCTATAGCCAAATAAAGCTTTGAAATAGGGGAAGTATGGTAAAGTAAAGAGATGAGGTAGAAAGATGGCTGGTGCTTAGAATAGAGGAACTTGTTGTAAAGCTAAAGGGACTGCAATGTGACTAAATGCTTATATATAATAAAAAGCTTAACAAAATATTGTAGCAGACAGCGGTGAAGGGGCCTCCCTCCAGACGAGCACAAGAAGGACAGGAAGCCAACAACCACCTGGAAAGATGATGAAATTGCTGATTCCAGCTTACTGATATTTACTCATTTCTATTAACCAAGCACATTGGAAAATGCTTTATAAGCTTAAAAACAGTATATATACTTTACTGAATTTGTAAGTAGTGTGTGCCATGAGTGGAGCAGTGACTCCTCAGCCACCCAGCGCTGCTTGCCCACCTTCTTTCAAATCAAAGATTTAGAAATAAAATTCGCATTGACTATTGAAATTTTATGTATTAGTATGATCTTTGTGACATGCCAGCATTCCCAGTATGGTCCCAGAATAATCCCAGTTACTTTCAAGCACTCCCAGGATGGTGCCAGTTACCTGCAGCTAGATCAACCCAGTCAGTCCCAGGATTATGCCAGTTGCTCCCAGTGTGCTCCCAGTTACTCCCAGTCACCCCCAGTCCAGGGATGATGTGCATGGTGTGTTCCCAGTCACTCTCAGAAACTCCCAGTGTTAATCCAGTCAGTCCTAGTACGATGCAGGGATGAGCCCACTGTGGTCCCAGTTGCTGCCAGTATGAACCACTTGTGCCCCACATGGTTCCAGTTTCTCCCTTTCACCCTGACTTTTGTTTCAGTCTCTCCCAATATATCCCAGTTCCTTCCAGCATATTCCCAGTCACTCCTGGCATAATCTGAGTTCATCCCAGTGGAAGGCCAGTTGCTTCTAATGACCCCCAGTGTGCACCCAGCATGATCCCAGTTACTCCCACTTGCTCCTGGCATGATCCCACTTGCTCCCAGTATATCCCATTTGCCTCAACAGGGCCACAATTGCACCCAGCAGGCTCCTACTCAGTCCCAGTATGATCCCACTATGATCCCATTCACCTCATTGTGATCAGAGTCTCCACCAGCAGGAGTCCAGCTGCTCCCAGTATGATCCCAGTATGATGTCAGTACAAACCCAGTACAATTCCAGTCACTGCCTATATGATCACAGTATGATCCCAGTACAGCTCACTTCTTCCCAGTGATGAAACTCCTGGGATCCCCCAGCCCTCTCTGCATTTGCCCCTCCCGGATCTCCTGAGTGGAGCCCCAAGGGCTGGCAGCGCCCAGGCAGGGTCCCCAGCAAGACCCAGTTTGGATGTTCAGCCCCCAGTTTTCCCAGTTTGCCTCTCCTTTGGCCCAGGCTGGGTTCCCCTCACCCGCAGTGGCTGGGAGCAGCCGAGAACCCCGCGCTGCCCATCCCGAACTGTCCTGGCTCCATCCCAGCTCCTGCCGCAGGCTGCGAGGGCTGCGGGAACGGGGCACCGAGGGTGTGGCTGCTGCTGGGGAAGGAGGAGGGAGGGAATGGTAGGAAGAGGAAGATGAGGGACAAAGGAGGATCAGAGAAAAGCAGAAGGAACTACGAGGTCAAGCACTCCACGAATTCACATCCCCACCCATGAGATCTTCATCCCCACCATCACGCAGGTGACCGGTGAGAGGGGGTGCTTGGCCCAGATATCCTGGGGGGTTCCCTGGGTGGGGTTTTTTTGAGGGGATGTTTGGAGAATGTAGAACTCCAAGGCTGTGCGGAAAAGGCCCCATGGAGGGACATTGGAGGGTCCAGTGGCAACTGCTGGCAGAGGCAGCCTGGAGGAGCAGAGTCCTGTGTCCCCCAGGAGCCCAAAGTCGGGAACCCAGAGAGGGGGGAGCACCGCCATTGGCAGGAGCCTCAAGAGCCTGGAGAGGGGAAGGAGGGACTCCTGGGATCCCCTGCACTCCAAAGCAGAGAATTAGGAAAGTAGGGACCCTAGGATCCCAAAACCCCCCAGCATCCCTAAATGAGGAGATGGAAAAAGGGGAAAGGTTTTGCTTTTTGGGACTTCCTGCAGGGGAGGGTGGGGATCAAGTAAACAGGGGACCCCCAATCCAAGTGTGACCCACACCAGCTGGGACAGGGGGCAACCCTGAAACACCAAAGGGGAGAGACCAGGGACAGGCAACTCCTGGGAAGCATTTTCAGGGCTGAACCTTGATGTTTGGGAGGTTTTTATGGAGCGCAGATGGCCGGTTACTTCTAGAGATGGACTTGGGCAGAGGGACATTCAATCTCAATCTGTGCTAAACCCTTGTTTTTCCAGAACCAGGATTTTCCATTCCCAATCGTGGTGGCATAGAGGAAAAGGCTGTGAGGAAGATGGAGATGACTGTCTTAGGTTGCAAGATGTAGCTGGGGGTTTGTCGATTCCCATCTGTTAGAAGTGGGGCAGGTATCATCTGTTAATTGAGCAGTTTTCTTTATCTCTTCTACAACCAATGCCCCCTCTGGGAAATATCTTCTCTTAATGGGCCATTGAGTGTCACTATATGACTGATAAAAATTCCATCACCCCATTGTGAGATGCTCTGCCCAGGGGGAGGAGCCAAGCATTCCTACCTGGATATAAGCTCGGCCTTGGAACTCCACAGCCAGCCTTTCCCACTGGATTCTCACAGAAGCAGCTTTCTTATCCACAGAATTCCCAGAGGAAGAAGCAGCTTTCTTCTCCACAGAATTCCCAGAGGAAGACCAGACCCAACACCACCACCACCGACCTTAAGAGGAAAACTCCACCCTTCTACAGGATCCCAACAGAACCACATCTGTCCCTGCAGGTGCTCTGCAGCCACCATATAATGGGACTGCTACCAGCACCCTGACCCACAAGGTGTAAGGTTATACTCTGATTCGGTTAGTGGGGTTTTTGTACAGCTGCATTTGTATTTTTAAATTTTTTCTAGTCAATAACTGTTTTAACTAGTCCCATATTTTTGCCTGAGACCCCCTTAATTTTAAACATATAACAATTCAGAGGGAGGGGATTAATATTTTCCATTTCAAGCGAGGTTCTTGCCTTCCTTAGCAGACACTTGTCTTTTCAAACTGAGACAATGCCCCCGGACACCCAGGTGGGTGAGGAGGAAGTCAGTGCCCCATTCCCCCTCTCTCCTGCTCCATCTCCCAGCCCAACACGGCCCCCAGCTGCAGGACAACCCCACTGCCAATGCCGTCCTGCCGGGGAAGCACTGGGGAGATCTCCTTCCCCTTCCCTCTGGTACAGAGGCACATCTCATCCTCTCTTTGTCCTTCCACCCCCAGACAAGGAGCTGAGGATGGAGACCAGGGAGGAAAAATCCCCAGAGCAGAACCTCATGGAAGAGGCTGTTTTGAGCAGCTCCATGGCACAAGAATCTAACAGAGAGGAAAAGCCCTGGAGATCCCACAGGAAGAGGGGCTGCAAACCCAGCCCAGGGTGCTCTGAGGAGGAAAGACCCACCCTGGGCCAGGAAGGTGGACAGAGCTTCAGCCAGGGCTCAGAGCTGGTGGTGCATGAGCAGCTTCACGATGGGGAGAAGCCCTACAAGTGCTTGGAGTGTGGGAAGAGCTTCAGGCAGAGCAGCACCCTGATCCGCCACCAGATGATCCATGCCAGGCAATGGCCCTACAAGTGCTTGGAGTGTGTGAAGGGCTTCAGCTGCAGCTCCGCACTCGTCACCCACCAATGCATCCACACTGAGGAGAAGCCTTACGAGTGTTCTGAGTGTCAGAAAAGGTTTCACACCAGCTTCCATCTCCTTCTGCATGAGCAGATTCACACAGAGGGGAAGCCCTTCCGCTGCCCTGACTGCAGGAAGGGCTTCATCCGCAACTCCCAGCTCATCACCCACTGGCGCATCCACACTGGGGAGACGCCCTACAAGTGTCCCAAGTGTGGGAAGAGCTTCACCCAGAGGTCTCACTTGATCAAACACCAACAGAGGCACCAGTAAGGGAAGCCCTGCAAATGCCCCAACTTCAGGAAAAGCTTCTTGTACTGCTCCAGCTTCATCTCCAATTGGACAACCCCCGTTGGGATGAACCCTGGTGATCCATGTTCTCTGTCATCAATGCTGGGAAGACACCTGTCCCTTTTCCGATCCCTGCAAATGACATGATGTGGGTCCAAGAACATGAGGGTCTGACCATGGTTGTGTCATTATATTCTCTCCTACATCAGGTCATTGCTAGGGGTAGGAAAGGGACTGTCTCTCTCCCTCCCCTGAGGAGAAGGGTGTCCTTTCCAGGCAGGAGTGAATATGTGGCTGGGAAGAGACAGTTGGTGGTGTTGTAGTTTTCCCTGCAAATAGATTTTCTTATCCCTTCTGTTATCAATGTTGTTGCTGTTCCTGTTTGTTCCTTATCTGGTTGCTGTTCCCAGTAAATTGTTCTTATCCCACACTGGGATCTTTGTCTTCTGTGCTTTCCATGGGAGGTAGGAGGGCAGCGAATGGCAGTGCGGTTTTAGCAGGAGCAGGAAATAGGGAAATCCCATTCCTATACTCTGGCCCATGGAGACCGGAGCATCCCAGCTGGTCCCAGTCCTGGTTGCCATGGCAAGGGCCCTGGGAGCCGGTCCCTGTCTGAGGCTATGGTGAGAGAGAGTAGAAATTCTCCAGACTAGAAATTCATTTTGATTTAGGTACATCTTTGAAATGTACACGTTTGAAATGTACATCTTTGAGTTAAGTCTGTAGTTTGAAAACATAGCTATTTTTAGTCTGACTGCCTGTTTTCATAAGAAGCCTAGGCTCAGAGAAACTTCTTCAGTGAAGGACAGAGATAAGGGGGGGAGACAGAAAGACTGCTGTGAGAGCAGGTCAACCTGACCTTGGAATTCTTTCTGATAAAGAAGAACTAGCGGCAAATGTGGAAATGGCGAAATTTGTGTAAATGAATATGTATGAACCTATTGTAAAATTGTATGCATATCTATTTGAGAGGGGGATAAAAAGGGACCTGAAATTCCCAGAAGTACGCATGTCTTTTAAGGAGAGTAATCTCCACATGCATCCAGCGCTGTACTAAACATACCGGCTTTACAACTTTCACAAAATTGTGGAGTTTTGTTTATCTCCACAAAACAGGCACTGGCAGGCCAGGTAGGAGGTATCATCTCTGTCCCCACAGGGGCAGAGAGGCATAGACGGACCTCCAAAGCTCACCCTGGGATTTTCCCAGAGGAGCTCTGCTTGTCTCGGTTTGCCTCCTGCGGAGACAGAAAAGGACCTGCTGGTGTGCGGAGGATACTGTATGTATTGAGGGACCCTCGAGGGAAAAGAGAGATAGGATGGCTGAATAAGCCACTAAGAGATGTCTGAGTGCTCAGCCTCATTCCTGTGCCTGCAGGCAGACCGGTCGATAGAGCGACTGGGAGACAGGGGTTCACTATCCAATAGAGTGGCTGCTAGCGACCCCGGGGGTGGGCGCCAGAAGCAAGAGCCTCCCTCGGGGTTTGCCACCCCACCTCACCGGGTAAGTGAAAAAACGATCAGAGTAGTGGTATTTCACCGATGGCCGGGACACCGGCGGGCGGGTCGCCCCGCACCACCGAGCACACGCCCGGCCTCCCACTTATTCTACACCTCTCATGTCTCTTCACAGTGCCAGACTAGAGTCCAGCTCAACAGGGTCTTCTTTCCCCGCTGATTCCACCAAGCCCATTCCCTTTGCTGTGGTTTCGCTGGATAGTAGGTAGGGACAGTGGGAATCTTGTTCATCCATTCATGCATATCACTAATTACGTGATGAGGCATTTGGCTATTTTTCAAACACATATAAATAATATATGTTCCTTTTCTGGGTTAAATAAAGATGGCTTGTCCACCTTGGACAAATCTGGTAAATTGGTTCAAATACAGTAAATTGGTCTGAATCAGGTGCTAATTGATGCGTTATGAATTAAAGTCTTTGTCCCTACTCACTATGAGCCACGTAACTGTCTTGTGGCTTCCTTATGAACCTAGCTATTCTCTAGTATTTTAAAATATAAAAGTGATACAAAATAAAAAATCGCATACAAAAATCAACATATAAAAACAGCAATAAAAATCTACAAAACATTACAAAGTACAAAAAATGCAAAAATTCACTACCCTGAATCATTTAATCTTCTGGCCCTGCTGGTGAGCATATGTACAATGTCCACAGACGATAGGAGCGCTTCTGTGGATAAAGTCTTTGCAACCATCGCTTGCCACGATTTGGAGAGGCCAAGTGTACTCAAAAGTTCAACGTTCCCCTAGTATCATTTCCCCCACGCTCCAAGGGGAAAGCCCATAAAAACAACGTCCTTTGCATTGGTGAGGCTTCACACCTTAGTTTCCAAATGTTTTTACATGTTTACTCTCTCTGCAGTGGCTTCTTCTGGACATTTTTTGGAGGCTTTGTATCGTACTGTCGCTTCCACGACAAATGCATGTCCGTCCTCAACACATATCAGATCTGGTTTGTACAGCTTCTTGATGGTTTCCCTTATGTGTGGTTCTTTGAACACTACCCAGTCCCTCTTCTTCGCCTCCTCAATAAGCCTTTCACAGATGTGATTGTGCCTCTTGATTCGAGTGTCCTGAGTTCACTGGGCAGTAGCCGATGATGTGGGTGCGGGTTTCGTTGTCCGCATCACAGTGCCTACAGGCCTTGATGTAATTTTCCTCTCTACCCTGGGAGAGAAATTCTCTCGTGGGGTAGAGGTTGGCCCTAAGTTGTAGTGCAGTGAGGAGTTTCCTGTGAGGTATGCGTCTATAGTATTGGAGCCAATCACTACTAATTTTATCACCTTTAAAGCTTTTAATTTCATGGCCTTGGGACACTAATTTGGTCCATTTCTGGAATTCTTTTCTCCGCCAATCACAAGGTTTAGGAAATTTAGTTTTCAGGGTCAGTGCTTCCCACTCTGAGGTTGTGTCTGCACTGTTGGATGGTTCATTCACCAGCAGTGCTTCCCAAATTGAGGGTATCTTCTCGCTTTCCCCTCCAGCTTGAATCCACAATTTCTTATACAGTTGTTCCATTTGATCTTTCTCTAGGAACTCCTTCATTGTTTCATCCGAGGACTGCGCAATCCAGTGCAGTCTCCGGGCTTGTACACTGGGGATCAGTCCCACCAACTTGGTGACGCCCAAACCGCCGTCCTTCGTGCTCAAGTACAAGATGGCATTGCAGGTGCACAGAGGTAGTTGCAACCAGTTCTTGACCACTGTTCAGATCTTCTGGTCAAGGGCTTCAAGGACCCCTGTTTCATTTCTGAATGGTCAGCCCGGTAGGTCAGTCGAGGGATGGTGTGTATTTTGAGGATATCAAGTTTTTGCAAGATTTAAGTGGAGCTTGATCAATGCATTTGAGCCAGAATTCTAGTTTTGTGGAGAGGTTGGTTTTTGCTATCCCAGTCCAGGGGTCAAACTGTAGGCCAAGGTATTTCTCATATTCCCCGGGGTTGATCATGTTCAGGGGTGTGCCGTTGATGGTCCATGCAGCGCAGTTATTGAAGGTGTAAGAGTCTTTTGTGGGCTTGATGTAGAAGCCGTGGCACTTTTCCCCTTGTGTTTTGAGACCGGTGAGATCGCAGAAGGTCTCTAATATCTTGATGTTTGTTTTCCTGTTTTCCCAGGAGTTGCTCAACAAGACCAGATCGTCGGCGAATGCCACTGCAGTTATACTACTCTGTCCTCGGTGGAATCCTTTACCATTCTCTTCCGGCTTGCACAACAGGGGGTCCATTGCCAGGTTAAATAAAAGGGGTGACAGTGGGTCACCCTGCTTTACTCCAACCCAGACCTGGATTTTGTCTGTGCGTGTGTTCATTTTTGTGGTGACATACATACTGAAGTCTTTTTACATATTGTTCATCAGGGCGATGATGTGGGGATCCACTCCCCTCTGCTGCAAAGTATGATGTGATGGTGGCCCATGGTGTCAAACGCCTTGGCAATGTCCACAAATACAACACCCAGTGGTCTGTGTTCACTTTTGGCAGTCCGAACCATAGTTTGCAGGAGTTTCAGGTTTTCAGAGCATCCTGCTGCTCTAATAAAGCCTCTTTGCCTTGGGTTGAGGGGGCATGCTTTGCTCAGCCTTGCTGTTACAATCCTGGAGAACAGTCTCAACAAGATGGAATTGATTGTGATAGGCCTCCAGTTATTAATGTCCTTCAAATGTTCCAGTTTTGTAGATTTAGGAATTAAAGCAGCTCTGCACCCCGTCACCATGTCCGGGATCTCCCCAGATGTTAACCATAAGTTGAAGAGCTGAGCCATCCGGGAATACCTGGGATCCATAATTTTGATGTCCCCAAGAGTAATCCCATCTGGACCTGAAGCCAAGCCCTTTCTTATTTCCTTCACATTTCTTTCAATTTCTTTGGCCGTGATTAAGTCTCTGAAGGTGCTGTTGTCTGCCTTCCCATTAAATTCAAATTCCCTGATGCCAGGAAAATTACCAGGTGTTTCCCATCTGGCTTTAAATACTGAGTAAATTTCACTGGGTGATATATCCCAGGACAAACACTCTATGTCATCCAAAACAATTTTTGCTCGTTTCCCCCTGTCAAGATGGAATAAACGCTGAAAGTGAAGGTAATTACCGTGTTTGATCACTCTGTGTTTCATCCAGTTCTGAAACAGCTTTCTTGATTGCTTCTCCTGGGTCTTCTTCCCATTTTTTCCATGTGTAACATTTCTTACTTGGCTTATTGATTCTAGGCATTCAAAGCAGTCCTGCACTGCCTGATTAATTATTCTGAGCATCTCCTGGCCGTCCATCAATTGCTTGAATGCTCTGGGGAAGTGGCTAATGGCTCCAGCTGAGAAGTGTTCCTTGATTGTCTTTTGGTAATGAGCCTGCAGCTGCCCCGCCCTCTGCTGGTTTCTGGTGACAGTTATCCTTATCAGGGTGTCATCTTAACTTATCCATTGTTTTCCCTCTAGCAGCTGGCCTCCCTGGCAGATGCTTCTCCCCAGGTCCATTGTCCACGGTTGTTGCTTGGGATTGCTGACTCAACCCAGGTTCCATTCCCATGCCCTCAGCTGCTCTCCTGGTGCAATGACTCATCACAGGTCCTCTGTCAGCTCCATCTGTTGGTTTCCTAGGCAGCAATCTTCTTTTGTCACTAATTTGCTTAGCTGTTTTGGTTATTATGTGTTCAGCGATAAGTTTATAAATGTTTTTGTTTCCCTCGAACTGTGCCTCCAGTCTTATCAGCAGTTCTTCCTCCTCTTTTGTCCAGCATCTTTTGTGGGCTCCTTGATTTGATGTTTCATTCAGTTGGGAAGCAATGATCCTTTCTTGGTATCTTATCAATGGGTGTGCCAATCTTTTGTGTTGTCCCAGGCCAATTTTGGTTGTGAAGTCTCTGCCGCATACCTCACAGATCCACTCTCCAGCTGGAACCCTTTCAGTTTCTGGACCCCTGCATTTTGCAAAATGACAAATAACACTATGATAGTTAATATTTTCCTTTCCACACTTGGCACACCGAAAGCAAACCCTCCTTTTCCTGTGCGACTCCTTTAGATGTTCAATCAGGCTTAACACAGAGTTTACCCGGGTACCATAGCAGGGACAAGGTGGATTTTTGTCAGGAACAGTCACCTTCACGATGTTATCCGGTGACTGCCCTCCATGTTCCGCAGGCACTGGAGGCAATGCCTCTGGTGTGCCTTCACTCACCTGTTTGCCGCTTCCCTCACCAAGCACAAACGGTTCACTGTCTCGTGGGAGGCTAGGATCTAAGTCTGAGTGCCCACCGATACCCTGGACAGGCGTACTGGCAGCCCCCAGAGCGCCCCTCCTCCAAAGGACAAAATCCGGATTTTGAGCCATCGAATTAGGACCACATTTATTTAGGTGAGAACGGAGTGGGTGGTCACTCCACTTCGGAGCTCTTTGCCCCTGTCTGCAACCGAGGGGGCCAGGTTTCAGGCAATAAGCCACACGGCCTTTACCAAGGAATTTGTTTCACCGAATTTGGTAGGAGTTCATTGGTGTCTTGGCTTGGAAAGACAGGAGTCTGCTAAGGAAGGCAGGAGGCTCCCCTGAAATGGAGAATGTAAACCCTCCCCATCCCTCTGAATTGCTATACGTGTTAAATTAAGGGGCTCTCAGGCAAAAATATGGGAGTAAGAACTAACAGTTCTTTAAGGGGGAAAAGAAAAAAAATGTAAAGGATGAAATAAAACAATGCAGTACACCAGAACAACACTGACAGAGCCAGAACCCAACCTGACACCCTGTGGGTCAGGGTGTGGGTGACAGTCCACTTGGAAATGTGGCTGCAGACATCCTGAAGTATCAGGTGTGGTTCTGTTGGAGCGAGGGGGATCTGTAGAGAAGGATGTATTCTTCTTCTTCTGATCCAGTAGGAGTAGAGACAGCCGCTGTTCCTCTGGGGAATCCTGTGGAGAAAGCCGTGCTAGTCTTCCAGAATCTCGGATTATATCTGGGTAGCAATGCTTGGCTCCTCCCTCTGGGTGGAGCATGTCACAATGGGATGGTATAGTTGTTATCAGTCATGCAGTGACATTCAATAGTCTGTTATCATCAGATGTCCCCTCCAGAGGGAGGTGTGAATGTGGTCACTCAAAGAGAGAGATAAGGCAAACTGCCCACTTGACAAAGGTAATCTACCATACAGATGGTAATGGAAAACATCTTGCATGCAATCTTCAACATTATCCACCCCTTTTTCTATTTCCATCTGCACCACAAAAAAAAAAAAAAAAAAAAAAAACAACCTTACACACAGTTCTCACTTAAGACTGGGTCTCCCTGTTGTACACAACGGCTTTCTCCATCTTTCTGCACTACCCACCCCACCAAGTGTAAACAGTCATTGAGCAAAAACCATTCCACAGATGGGTTTGTCTTTGCCTGAGGTGGGATCAATCCAAACAGGCCTTCCTAAAATACCTTTCACATTTACAACAGGGACTTTATATCTACCCACTCTGTGCAGGGTTCAGACTGGGCAGGACCAGCTCGATTTATGGACCCTCTGGTGTTGACCATCCAGGTGGCTTTTGCTAGGTTCATTTCCCAATTTCTAAAAGTCCCACCCCCCCCGCCAAGTGCCTTCAGGGTTGTTTTAAGTAGTCCATTGCACCGTTCAACTTTCCTGGCAGCTGGTGCATGGTAGGGGATATGATATATCCATTCAATACCATGTTCCCTGGCCCAGGCATTGATAAGGCCATTCTTGAAATGGGTCTCATTTTCTGACGCAGTTCTCTCAGGGGTGACATGTCTCCACAGGATTTGCTATTCCAGACCCAGGATGGTGTACCGGGCAGTGGTGTGAGGCCCAGGGTAGGTCTCCAACCATACTGTGGTGCCTTCCACCATGGTCAGCACGTAGCGCTTGTTCTGGCATGTCTAGGGCAGCGTGATGGAGTCAATCTGCCAGGCCTCCCCATACTGGTACTTGGACCACCGCCCACCTTACCAGAGCAGCTTCACTCACTTGGCCTGCTTGATGGCAGCACATGTCTCAGTCATGGATAACCTGTGATTTACTGTCCATGGTTAGATCCACCCCTTGTGCCCACTTATAGGTGGCATCTCTGCCCTGATGACCTGAGGCATCATGGGCCCATTGAGCTAGGAACAACACCCCCTTATGTTTCCAATCTAAGTCTAT
Source organism: Melozone crissalis (assembly GCF_028551555.1). Taxonomy (NCBI): domain Eukaryota; kingdom Metazoa; phylum Chordata; class Aves; order Passeriformes; family Passerellidae; genus Melozone; species Melozone crissalis. The sequence continues at coordinate 9,535,461 of NW_026535850.1, read as the reverse complement.
CTTTGACACCTATCTTTGCTGCCTGATCTACCTGCTCCTTGTTTCGGTGTTCCTCATTAGCCCGACTCTTGGGGACATGAGCATCCACATGGTAGACTTTCACAGGTAGCTTCTCGAACCGAGCGGCAATGTCTTTCCACTCATCAGCAGCCCAGATCGGTTTTCCCCTACGCTGCCAGTTGGCCTTTTTCCACCTTTCCAGCCAGCCCCAAAGAGCATTGGCTACTATCCATGAATCAGTATAAAGGTAGAGCTTTGGCCATTTCTCTCTCTCAGCAATGTCCAGGGCCAGCTGAACAGCTTTGAGTTCTGCAAGTTGACTTGATCCACGTTCTCCTTCGGTAGCTTGTGCAACCTGTCGGGTGGGGCTCCATACGGCTGCTTTCCACTTCTGGTTCATCCCTATGATGACACAGGAACCATCAGTGAAAAGAGCATAGTGTGTTTCCTCTGGGGGCAGTTGGTTATATGGAGGAGCTTCTCCAGCACGTGTCACTGATTCTTGATCCTCTTCATCAGTCAGACCAAAGTTCTCATCTTCAGGCCAGTTTGTAATTATCTCCAGAATCCCAGGGTGATTCAGGTTTCCAACACAGGTGTGCTGTGTGATAAGAGCAATCCATTTACTCCAGGTAGCGTCAGTGGCGTGGTGGGTGGAAGGAACCTTGCCTTTGAACATCCACCCCAGCACTGGTAGTCAAGGTGCCAGGAGGAGTTGTGCTTCCATGCCAATCACCTTTGAGGCAGCCTGGGCTCCTTCACAGGCAGCCAAGATTTCCTTCTCTGTGGGAGTGTAGTTGGCTTCGGACCCTCTGTAGCTTCGACTCCAGAATCCCAGTGGTCAGCCTCGAGTCTCCCCAGGCACCTTCTGCCAAAGACTCCAGGACAAGCCATGGTTCCCGACTGCAGAGTAGAGCATGTTCTTTACCTCTGGTCCTGTCCTGACTGGGCCAAGGGCAACCACATGAGCGGTCTCCTGCTTGATCTGGGCAAAGGCTTGTTGATGTTCAGGACCCCAGTGGAACTCCTTCTTCTTGCAGGTAAAGAGGGCTCACAACCTAGAGTGTATTCGGGAATGTGCATTCTCCAAAACCTATGGCACCCAGGAAAGCTTGTGTTTGTATCTTGCTAGTTGGTGGAGACATCGCGGTGATTTTGTTGATGACCTCAGTAGGAATCTGACGCCGTCTGTCTTGCCACTTCACTCCCAGGAACTGGATCTCTCAGGCAGGTCCCTTGACTTTGCTCTTCTTGATAGCAAAGCTGGCTTCTAGCAGAATCCTGATGATCCTTTCTCAAATACTTCCATTGCCATGTTCCCCCACACAATGATGTCATCCATGTACTGCAGGTGTTCTGGAACCTCAGCCTTTTCCAGTGCAGGCTGGATCAGTCCATGGCAGATGGTGGGGCTGTGCTTTCACCCCTGGGGCAGTCGGTTCCAGGTATACTGCACTCCCCTCCAGGTGAAAGCAAACTGAGGCCTGCATTCTGCTGCCAGAGGAATGGAGAAAGATGTGTTAATAATGTCAATGGTGGTGTACCACTTTGCTGCCTTGGACTCCAGCTCGTACTGGAGTTCCAGCATGTCCGGCACAGCAGCGCTCAGTGGTGGAGTCACTTCATTCAAGGCACGATAGTCCACAGTCAATCTCCATTCTCTGCCAGACTTGCGCACAGGCCAAGTGGGGCTGTTGAAGGGTGAGTGGGTCTTGCTGACCACCCCTTGGCTCTCCAGCTCACGGATCATCTTGTGGATGGGGATCATGGCATCTTGATTCATCCGTTACTGCCCGCAGTCCACTGTCAAGGTGCTCTTCCACCTTCAGGAGTCCTACTGCAGATGGGCTTTCTGATAGTCCAGGCAAAGTGTTCAACTACTTGATGTTTTCTGCCTCCACAGCAGCTATGCCAAAAGCCCATCTGAGTCCCTTTCAGTCTTTGTAATAACCATTCAGGAGGAAATCTAAGCCCAGAATACACGGGGCCTCTGGGCCAGTCACAATAGGATGTTTTTTCCACTCTTTCCCAGTCAGACTCATCTCGGCTTCTAACAGGGTCAATTGTTGTGATCCCCCCGCCAGCCCGGCAATGAAAATAGGTTCTGCCCGCACATGTCCTGATGGTATTAGGGTACACTGCACAGCAGTATCAACTAAAGCATCGTACTTTTGTGGTTCTGATGTGCCAGGCCATCAGATCCACACCGTCCAGAAAATCCGGTTTTCCTGTGCCTCTCCCTGGCTGGAAGCAGGGTCCCTCTAACCCTGGGTATACATGGTAGAGGTACCTTCCAGGGGATCTGACAGATCATACTCAGCAGCTCGGTCATGGGAGGTTGAGGCTACCTTCACTTTACTGGAGTTCCCTTGATTTGTGTTTCCCTCCTTGAACTGATGCACCCGTGCTGCCAGGACAGAAGTGGGTGTTCCATCCCACCTTCCCATGTCTTCCCCATGGTCATGCAGAAAAAAACACAGGTCAGCCCGTGGGGTGTACCCCCCCTCTCTCTAGCTGGGGAACATTGGGCTCTGACTCTGGCACCTGTGAATTGTACTGGTGCCATGTGGGAACTGTTCCTCCTCACCTCTTCCCTCACCACCTTCCTCATCTGCTCTTTGAGGTCCTTAATCACAGCAGAGACATGAGCCTGCATCATTGATCATACTTCCATAATTCCTAAGATTGTTGGCCACAGAATCCACTGTGTCTCAGTTGGTGTCGGCATTAATTGTTGCAATAAAGGTGGTGTATTGAGATGGCCCCAGATTTGCCAGGCTCCACAACATTCTCCCTGTGCACCTGACTTTGTCGGGGTTATTATCATGCTGTCTATCCCTCCCAAAGAGCACCTCCAATACTGCCACTTCTCTCAGCTGTTGGATCCCTTCCTCAAGAGTCTTCCAGCACATTCTATGGTGCTGCTCCTGCGTTCTTTCTCTGTGAACAAACCTCTTTCTGACACTTCGTAAAAGCCACTTCCAGAGGGAAAGGGACCCTGGCTCCCTTACAAAAATCTGATTGATACCTGAGTCCTGGCAAGGGTCCCAAATTCCTTGCCTCACCACTATCCAGCTGCATGCCTGTACCCATAAGATCCCAGACCCGAAGTAGCCAGGTTGTATAAGTCTCACCTCTCCGTCGTACAAGGTCTTTGTGCAGATTACAGAGACTTTCGTATGTCAGGGACTCGGTGATGATTGCAACCTCTGGCTCCCCTGTGGGTTGTGAGGGCCCTCCCCTATCTGGGTGCTCTGCTTTCATCTTAGATCTCCTTGTTTCTACAGGGGCAACTGCTGCTGGCTGTGTCTGCCTTTGCAATTCAGCCAGAAACCTGGACAGTTGTAACATCTGTGGGTTCCACTGCTGCACTATTAGACTTTCCCTCTTCAAGGCAGAGAGAGGTTTCCTCACCAGCTGGGGAAGTGTATTCCTTCGGCATCTGGCCCATCTCATGTATATCCTTCACCAGACTCCCCCCACCCAATCTGGGTAGTTCACATCTGGGGTGGGCTGTGGGGCAGGGTCAGGCTCTGGGGCAGCAGCATCCCTAGACGACTCTGGTGGCATGTTAGGTTCTGGGGTAGGTGTCAGGGTGGTTATCCAAGTAAGTCACCCCTTCTCTCTAAATGCTAAATAGAGCAGGCTTATCAGCAACACTAGCCACTGTATGAAATAATAAATATTCAGAGTGGAACTGAACCCTTCAAAAACTGGTGGGGCGGACCCAAAGAAATGGCTTAAGGGTTGGGAGAATATTTCACCCAGTGTCATTTCCTTACAGCAGGTGCCATTAATAAAGTAACCCCAAAAACATACAGTTAGTGTGTGATAGCTGTGAATCCATGTGCCTGCTGTCCAGAGGAAGTTAAAAATCCATTAATTCCTCACCTTATTCACCCATAAAACAATCCGGATAACAGACACAGTAGCCTTGGTTATAGGACCCATGTTTGGATAAGGGCCTACAAATGGGAGAAATAAGACCATGATCACATGCCACCCAAACCAGGGCAAGCTGGACCACATGGTGTCACTTAATGAGGTTTCTATAGCCACACACAAAAATTAGATTACTCAAGAACTGTTATTCCCTTTTTTGTTTCTGTGCCCTCAAACCTCACGTTGGGCGCCAAAATCTGTCTGGGTTTGGAAAGACAGGAGTCTGCTAAGGAAGGCAGGAACCCCCCCTGAAATGGAGAATGTAAACCCTCCCCACCCCTCTGAATTACTATAAATTTTATATTAAGGGGGCTCTCAGGCAAAAATATGGGAGCAGGCACATGGATTTGCTCACACAAATTAATGCTCACACATCAATTTGCTCACCAAATTGATGATGTGGGGATCTGCTTCCCTTTCCTGTAGGGCATGTAGATAGTGCTGCTGGCTTACAGTGTCAAAAGCCTTGGTGATGTCCACAAATACAATACCCAGGGGTTTGTGTTCTCCTTCTGTCAACCGAATTATGATTTGCAGGAGTTTCAGGTTTTCAGAGCATCCCACTGCTCTTATAAAGCCTCTTGGCCTTGGGTTGAGGGGGCAAGCCTTGGTCAGTGTGGCTGGTTAAATACTGGAGAACAGTCTTAGCAAGATCGGATCTGGATAGGTCTCCAGTTGTTAATGTCCTTTAGGCGCTCTGGTTTGGTTGACTTAGGAATCAAAACAGTCCTGCAACCCCTCACCATGTCTGGGATTTTTCCTGATGTTAACCATAAGCTGAAGATCTCCATGGTCCAGGAGTTCTCTGGGTCCATCTTCTTGATGTCTCTTAGAGTTATCCCAAACTGGGAGCTGAACTTTTGCTCATCTCCTGCCCATTTTTCTCAATTTCTATTGCTGTAATTAATTCTCTGAAAGCACCATTGTCGGCTTTCCCATTCGTTTGGAAGTTCCCAAGGCTATCAAGTGTTCTCATATGGCTTTTAAAACTGAAAAATATTCGATGGGTATGATTTCACAGGACAAACACTGTGTCATTCAGGATCATTTTAGCAAGTTTTCCCCTATCTAGATGGAACAGGTCCTGGACGAAAAGAAAATTACCTTTCTTAACTGCTCTTCTTTTCATCCATTTTTGAAAAGGTCCTGTTGTTCCTTTTTCCTGGGTCCCCATTTTTCCCTTATCTCTGGTTGCTATTCTTATCTGGCTGATTCAAAGCATCAGAAGCATTCCTGTGCTGATTGATTGACTGTTGATTGCATCTCCTGGCCATCTAGGAAGTGCTTGAATGCCTGTGGGAAGGTGTTAATTGTCCCAGCTGATACCATTCACTGAGGGTTCTGAGATAATGGGTCTGCAGCTGCCTCTCCCTCTGTCACTTGCTGTTTCCCAGCTGTTGTTATCCTTATCGGGGTGGTGACTCATCTTGGGATCTGTTTTCCTTCCAGCAGCTGCTCTCCCAAGCATCTGACTCCTCCCAAGATCTTTGTCCAAGTCCATTCTCAGGCCCTCGTGTGGTCTCCTGGTTTGATGACTCATCCCTGTTTCTTTATCTACATCCTCGGCTGGTTTCTTGGGCAGCAATCTCCTTTTGTCCTTGCTTTGTTTAGCTGTTTTGCTTGTGATGAGTGTCCTGCAATGAGTTTATTGATGTTCTTGTTCCCCTCAAACTGAGCCTTCAATCTTATCAGTAGTTCTTCCTCCTCTTTAGTCAAGCATCTTTTGTGGGCTCCTTGGTTGGAAGTCTCTTTTGGGTGGGAAAGCAACCCTTTCCTGATTTCTAATAAATAAATGTGCCAATCTTTTGTCTTGTCCCAGAACAATTTTCATCTTGAAGTCCCTCCTGCATTCCTCACATATCCACTCCCTGCCTGGAGCAATTTCTGCTGTTCCCCTGCATTTAGGAAAGTGACAAACAATACTATGATAATTACTCTACTCTTTTTGACATTGAGCACACTGAAAGCAAACCCTCCTTTTCCCATGGGTTACCCTCAGATGTTCAATCAAGCCCAACACACAGTTCACCTGGGTACCACAGCAAGGACAAGGTGGATTTTTTATCAGGAACAGTCACAGTAAGGATGTCTTCCAGTGTCTGTTCCCTGCAGTTCTCTGTCTGAGCTGGGGATGCCGCCAGCTTGGTGTTGTTCTCTGGCTCAGCAGGTGATGTTTCTGGTGTGCCCTCAGTCTCAAAATTGCTGTTTCTCTTCCCGTTGTCAAGCACAAACGATTCACAGTTCCTCAGAAGGCAGGTCTTCAGTCCCACACTTGGCCATGGTGCAAGCTGTTCATAGACCTCAGGCAGCCTGCTCAAACCCTCCCAGCTTGTGGGAAAATGAACACATTCAAAGTTATTCATTAAAAACTTTGATCTATAAAACCCCAAGCTCACCAGTGTAGCCAATCCATGGTCTGCCAAAATGGGGGGTTCTGATGGTAAACTTTTCGGCACTAGGTCTACCCAGTTTTTAGACAAGAGGTCTACCTGCTTTTTAGAAAATAAAGACATCAAATTTCCCTTACAAAATTGAGACAAACTGTCCACTTTAAAACCCTGGGACACCAAGGCTACCTAGTCACATTTAGAGGTTTGGTTTTAAAGTGGTTCCCCATTTTATGGATCTGGATAGTAAATTTGCCACAATGTTAGGAGAGGTAGAATAAGAATGAGAGTGGACCCCCAAGGACGTAGCAATCTTTTGCCCACTTTCAAACTCTGATGTTGCAGTGTGATGTTGGAATTAAATCCCAATACTCTGGAGCCAGGTTTTGGGCAAAAAGCCACACAGCTCTTACTGTAAATTTGTTTCAGGAGGATGAAATTTCCACAGGAGGATGTTGAACTGACCATCCCCACTGCCTCTGTGCTGGGACAGAGATTGACTGGGTTACATTACACAGGGTATCCAGCAGGACCACGAGGAAGTGCAATCTCTGCAGCAATGCCCGGTTTTGAACTATACTCTCAAAAACTGCCTTAGGAGAGTCATAGTCGCTCCTGCCACTTGCCTGCACTTCATTGAATTTCTTCACTTTGACATTCAGAGCACTGGGCAGAAATCACATTGCGTCAATACCCATCTCAGGCCTTTGTGACGCTTTGTTTTATTTAAACAGTCGGATTCCCCTGGTTTGCACCAGTTCTAAGCTGGCTGCTGGATGCTGGCCAAGGCGGGGAACCCGCCTGGGGACCCCCCTGGGGACCTCCCCCGTGTGAACCGCTCAGCAGATGCCTTTTCACAGCAGTTGACAGCAGGACATGGAGCAACAGATACGGCTTGATGGTAGCCAGGTGTTCCACAGCAGCTGGGAGTCTCACAGCAGCCGGGTACAGCTTGGCAACAGGCACGGGCAGCTCCATAGCAGCCAGGAACGGCTCCTCAGCCAGGCACCCCTTTACAGTGCCAGGGCGCTCTCCTGCCGGGGCCAGGCACTGTCTCGCCGTGGCTGGGCACAGCTGTAGGGGCACTTTCAGTCACAGCAAAGCACAGAGAGGTGGTTCCACTGCAGGCAGAGATGGCTACAGAGGCAGCAGCATGGCACAGAGAAGCTGGAAACTCACAGGGGCCGGGCACTGCTTCTGAGATCTCAGCTGGTATGGCAGGCCTGGTGGAGGGGCAGCAAACCCCGCTCCATGGCCAGGCACTGTCCTGCAGGAGCAAGGCATCTCACAGTGGTGGCAGCTGGCTGCCTTGCAGTGGCTGCAGGGGCAAAGTGCCTCTCTGCTGCTACCAAGTGCTGCTTCTGGGGTTCCAGCTGTGGCAGCAGGGCACAGCAGAGTGGCAGAGTGCCTGTTCAATGTGACTCTGCAGCATGACATCTCTCCACCCTCTGGATCGGCAGCAGCGCGCTCCATTGACAACCCGTGCTGCTCTTGGGCGGTTGCGGCAGTTTCTGCCAGCAGGGCAGAACAAGGGGCAGCAGAGGGCACAGCAGCACAGCAGCCAGTGCTTTCAGGTGCCTTGGCAGCCATGGCAGGGCATGGAGGGGCTGCAGGGTGCACATTTAACACAGCCAGGCTGCTCGGGGCGCCTCCACCACTGACCCCAGGGACGGCACACTCAGCTGACAGCGCCCTCTCACCCGGGCAGCGGCACGGCCCCGGATGACCAGGGGACATCCTGCTGGGCAAACACCTCTGCCAAGGGTGGCAGCACAGTCCTGGGGGCAGCAGGGCACACCCCGGGCAGGTCACCCTCATCTGGGGAGGCTTCACAGCTCTGCCTGGTGGCCTCCTGGTGGGCTGTGCCTTCTGCACTCATCCTCTTCCCTCGCTCACCCAGCACAGCGTCTGCTCTCCCTGCTGCCTCCCGCAGAACCCTGCTTTCACTGTTAGCCTTGGTGGAGACCCAGTGAATGCCCCAACTTTCCCCTCCTTGTCTTGTGACACTGCAGCTGTGGAAGCCCCACGTCCCTCTCTCTCTGATACCACACCAGTGGCTGCCCCAACCTTCCCCTCTCGGTGATACCACAGTGTTGGCAGCCCCAAAGTTCTCCTCTCTATGACACTGCAGAGGTGGCCAAACAAAGCTCTACTTTCTATGGCAGCACCACAGTGGCAGTTCCAACATTCCCCTCTCTGTGACTCCTCAACATTTGCAGCCCCAGTGTTTCCCTGTCAGTGACATCCCAATGGTGGAAACCTCAGTGTTCCCCTCTCGGTGACATGACAGCAGTGGCAATACCAATGTCCCCCTGTCTATGACACCAAAGCAATTGCAACCCCAGCGTTTTCCTCTCTGTGACACGAGAGAGGTGGCAGCACCAAATACTCTCCTGTCTGTGACACCACAGCAGTGACTCCCCCAACACTCCCCTCTCTGTGATACCACTGCATTGGCATTCCCAACACTGACTTCTCTGTGGCACCACAGCGGTTGCTGCCCAAAGGTTCCCCTCTCTATAACACTGCAGCTGTGGCAGCAGCACTAGGACAGAAGCAGCAGCTGTGGAACAGCAGGAGTGCAGGGGAGGAGCAGAGAAGGAGCAGTGGAACAGTGGGAGATGAGCAGTGTTGGAGCAGCAGTGGAGCAGTGGCGCAGGAGCTGAGGAACCGTGCTGAAACAGCACAGCACAGCTTTTGAGCAGCAGTTGAGTGAGCATGGAAAAGGAGGAACAGTGGTGGCACAGGAGCTACAGCCATGGAACAGTGGTGGCACAGGAGCTACAGCCATGGAACAGTGGTGCCACAGCCCCGCAGCTGTGGAGCGGCGCCTGAGATGCCGAAGCTGCGGGACACAGAGCAGCTCCCAGCGCTGTGTCCTGCAGGAGCCAGCCCCGCACACACCAGAGCGATGCCCCTCAGGCTGAGCCAGAGCTGGGGGCAGAGGCAGGAATTGCTGCTGGGCTGTGGAAGGCGTGGATCGAGTGCATTTACTGGTGACCTGGGGATTTGATCCTGCTCATTGCGGCTGCTTTTGTGCTGTTGGAACCATTCCAGTTCATCTGAAGTCATGAACTCAGGAGAAACTTGGGACAAAAGGAATCAAAGTGCCTTCTGTCCTTCTGTCTTGGTTTGGAAAGACAGGAGTCTACTAAGGAAGGAAGGAGCCTCCCATGAAATGGAGAATGTAAACCTCCCTGCCTCCAAATTGCTATAAATTTTAAACTAAGGGGCTCTCAGGCAAAAAATATGGGAGCAGGAAATAACAGTTATTTCATAGGGAAGAAAATAAAAGGATAAAATAAACAATGCAGTAAACGAAAACAACTATGGCAGAGTCACAACACAACCTGACACTCTGTTGGTCAGGGTGTTGGTAGCAATCCAACTGGAAATGTGGCTGCAGTCCTCCAGGAGTGTCAAGTGTGGTTCTGTTAGAGCAGGGGGTCCTGTAGAAAAGGGTGTAGTCTTTCTCTGAGGATCCAGTGGAAGAAGAGGCAGCTGCTGTTCATCTGGGAAATCCAGGGGAGAAGCTGTGCTGCTATTCCAGAATCTCCAGATTCTATCTGGCTAGAATGCTTAGCTGTTCCCTCTGGGCGGAGCATCTCCCAATGGGATGCTGTAGTTCTTACCAGCCATGCAGTGACATTCAATAGCCTGTTTTCAGCAGATGTCCCCCCAGGAGGGAGGAGTGGTTGTGGAAGAGATAAGGAAAACTGCCATACAGATGGCAAATAAAATCCATCTTGCCTTGCAATCTGGGACACCTGCAGAGAAACACATCTTGGTAGAAGTTGAATGATTTCTGATTTGGGAACTGAAGTGGGTCAATTATTGGCCTGTGGTTTGTTCTCATCCAGAAAGATGTTCCAAAGTACAGCAATTTGGCATTAAAAACCAGGAATGTGCCTCCTCATCTGGATATTGCCCATGGACTACACAGCTATTTGTGGTCAATATGGTAAGAAAACAACTGGAAATCTTTTCCTGATTTCACTCTTTCTTCCAGTCTCTGGGATTAGGCCTCCAACAGTCCTTGCAGGTCTTCTTTCCATAATCTGCTCCTCTGGAGTTGGGATGTGACAAATCAGCAGTGGGAAGAGGGAGGACAATGGACCATTACAACTGCAAACTCTGTTTTTTATAGTCTCTGGATTTCCAGTGCTTAGAAACTGTCATGTTTTCAACTGTCTGAACAAATCCCACATTTGTCGCTTTTTCCCTGGCTGAAAACCTTCCTTTGGCCCTATTTAGGAACTGAGCCTGGGAAACACCTCATTCCAGATGCTTTTTTGTTGGTTTTGCTAAGAGATGCCAAGAAAATCAGCACAAGGGGCAGTGATGAGAGAAAGGGAAGAAACAATTCCTTTCTTTTCTCTTCCTTGCGGAAACTCTTCTCTAGAGATTGTGCTCCAGCCAGAGACTTCCCGGGCCAAGGGCTGAGGAAAGCAATTCAGCTGAGGCAATTGAGGCATCTCCTCCCTGGTCTGTAGCCCTGGGGCTGGGAGGGGACATGGGTGCCCCCCTTGCACCCCCTGGAATGGGGGATTCCTCCTGCCTCTGCCAGGTGCTCCTGATCCTGGCATTAGCCCTGGCCTGGCTGCTCCTGCTCTGAGCTCCCTGCCGTGGTCATTGCTGGTGCTGGAGGGCAGGAGGGAGGGATTCAGTGCAAACCTGGGAGGTGCCAGTGGGCTCAGAGATGTGTAGAGGTGACAGTGACAGAGTGACACAGGGAGGTGCAGATGGACACAGGGACAAGACAACACCCCAGGAAAACCTCTTGGAAATTTGGGGGACTTTGAGTGTAAAATACACATGAACACAGACACACAGACACAGAATACTGCAAAGCATTTCCCAGCTGTCTTAGGTTGGACATGGGGCATGTATTCTATTCCTATCTGATGGGGCAGTTACCTTCTGTTAAATGAGCAGTTTTCTTTATCTCTTCCACAACCAATCCTCCCTCCTCGGAGATATCTTCTGTTAATGGGCCATTGAGTGCCACTGCAGGACTGATAAAATTCCATCATCCCATTGTGAGAAGCTCTGCCAGGAGGGAGGAGCCAAGCATTCCTACCTGGATATAATCACAGGGCGGGAAGACCACAGTCAGCCTTTTCCACTGGATTGCCAGAGGAAGACGAGGCCCAACACCACCACCACTGGACCTTCAGAGGAAATCCCACTGTTCTACAGGATCCCTGCTTCTACAAAACCACACCTGTCACTGCAGGAGGACTGCAGCCACTGTTTATTGGGACTGCCACCACCACTGTAACCCATAGGGTGTCAGATCGTATTCTGAATCTGTCAGTATTTTTTCTTTGTACTATTGCGTTTATATTTTAATTTTCCTGCTAAATAACTGTAATTCCCATTCCCATATCTGTTGCCTTAGAGCCCTATAATTTCAAAATTATAACAGTTCAGAAGGAGGTTGTTTACATTTTCCATTTCAAGGGAGGCTCTTGCCTTCCTTAGCAGCCACCTGCTGAGACAATGCCCCAGGACACCCAGGTGGGTGAGGAGGAAGTCAGTGCCCCGTTCCCCCTCTCTCCTGCTCCATCTCCCAGCCCAACACGGCCCCCAGCTGCAGGACAACCCCATTGCCAATGCCGTCCTGCCGGGGAAGCACTGGGGAGATCTCCTTCCCCTTCCCTCTGGTACAGAGGCACATCTCATCCTCTCTTTGTCCTTCCTCCCCCAGACAAGGAGCTGAGGATGGAGACCAGGAAGGAAAAATCCCCAGAGCAGAACCTCATGGAAGAGGCTGTTTTGAGCAGCTCCATGGCACAAGAATCTAACAGAGAGGAAAAGCCCTGGAGATCCCACAGGACGAGGGGCTCCAAACCCAGCCCAGGGTGCTCTGAGGAGGAAAGACCCACCCTGGGCCAGGAAGGTGGACAGAGCTTCAGCCAGGGCTCAGAGCTGGTGGTGCATGAGCAGCTTCACGATGGGGAGAAGCCCTACAAGTGCTTGGAGTGTGGGAAGAGCTTCAGGCAGAGCAGCACCCTGATATGCCACCACATGATCCGCACCAGGGAATGGCCCTACGAGTGTGAGGAATGTGGGAAGGGCTTCAGCTGCAACTCAGAACTCATCAGGCACCAACGCATTCACACCGGGGAGAGGCCGTACAAGTGTCCCCAGTGTGGGAAGAGATTTCGGATCAGCTCCCATCTCATCCTGCAGGAGCAGATTCACACTGAGGAGAGGCCCTTCCGCTGCCCTGACTGCGGGAAGGGATTCCAACGCAACTCCCACCTCATCATCCACCAGCGCATCCACACCAGGGAGAGGCCCAACAAGTGTCCCCAGTGTGGGAAGAGCTTCTCACACAGCTCTACCTTGACCCGACACCAACGCAGGCACCGGTAAGGGAAGCCCTGCATGTGCTCCAACTGCAGAAGGAGCTTTGTGCACTAGTGCAGCTTCATCCTCATGGGAGGACCCACATTGGTCAGAACACTGATGACCCACATTCCCAGTGATCCATGTTGGGAGGACACTTGGCTGGTTATCCTTTTGGCCCTAATTTTCTTCTGATTTGTCTTTATCACTTAAAAACATCTGAAATAGGACTAAAATGAAAGTAATTGATCAAGGATGTCTAAAGTCCCGCCATTTAACAGGTATTTGAGGTGGAATTTATGGTTTGAGAACATTTGTTCTGTAGGATTTGTGGGTTCTTGGGGGATTTCAGCAAGTGTTCTCCATATCTTTGCACTCCAGAATTCCAGATAGATTGGTCTGTCACCTCAAAATGATTCAATCCCATTGAAAACACCTCAATTTTACCCCAAAATTGACCAATCCATGTCAAAATGCCTTATTCCCACCTAAGAAAAACTCAGTCCCATGACAAATCTACTTGATTCCACAATGTCCAGGGTGAGATGGGGTTGGAAGGAGATTGGGAGAAGTGGCATCCAAACTTGAGGGTGTGGGATTGGGATTGTGTGGGGCTGGATGTGTGGCCTGCATTTTGATAGTAAATAAAACATTCAGAATTACTGATTTCTGTCCCATTCATTTTTTGTCAGTTCCAGTTTGTTTTCAGAGTGCCACCTTCGCAGCTGAGTGCGTTTGTGCCCTTCTTTCTCTCCTGCCTTTCTTTGCCTGCTCTGTTTCTCTCTCAGTGTCTCTCTTGACCCAGGGCAGCTCCCACCAAAGACCCTGCCCTGATTTAATTCCCACTCCAGGAGTTCCAACAACCACGGGTGAAGCTATGAAGGCTGGCAGTGAAATGTCACTGTAAGATCTTGCTCCACTTGGCCTTTTTCTCCTTCTTAAGAGCTTTGCCTTCCAGGGCAGGAACATCTTTTCCTGGCTGGAATCTGGAATTCCCGCCCCTGGGAGTGTGTGCCATGGATCCCAGAGGGGCATTCCTGAGGCTCCCAGGGCGCTGCTCCTGCCGTGCCTCCCAAGGAGCTGTGCAGGGCCAGGGGACAAGGTCCAGCAGCTCTGTTGGTTCTGCAGTGCCACAACGGCTCCTGGTTCCATGAGTTTCCATACCGCCAACAGCCGTTCCTTGGTTCCCATGATGCCTTGCTGTGTCACCATGGATATTTGGTGTCATGAAGTTCTTCAGTGTCACAATGGCCTTCTTGGATGGGCAGTGCCACCATGGCCCATTGGCTCCATGCAGCCCTGATGGGTCACCATGGACTCTTTGCTTCCATGAGGTTCTGGGGGTGTCTCCATTGTCTCCTTGGATCCACACTGTCACAATGGACCACTGGATCCATGTGGCCCAGCTGTGTCACCATGGCCCCTTGGTTCAATGGGACCCCAGCGTCACAATTGACTCCTTGCTTCCACGTCACCTCCTCAGTGCCAAAATGGCCCCTTCGTTCCATGAGGAACACAAAAGTTTTGTAGAAACTTTGAAAAATTGTGCTTAATACACCTGGGAATATCTGTTTGCATTCAAGAGAGGTAAAAGGTGAGAATGGCACCAGCAGCTTCATCTGAACAGAGATCCAGGGAAAGGACAGGGACAGAGAATTCAGCTGCAAGACTCAGAGAATTCTGCTCCCAGAGATCATTTATGCTCACACTGTCCCTTGTAGAAGGGTGACATCATTCCAGGCAGCCTGGACTGAGCAGGTGGTTTCTGAGGTGAGTTTGTTTTTCAGGAAACCCACTCAGGCTTTTCCATTTGCTCTGGTTTGAAAGCAAAACCAGAGAGAGACTCAAAGTCAGAAATACAATTTATTAGGGAAAAAAATCATGCAATAATACAAAACAAAAAACACTGATAAAGTCAGAATATAACCTGTCACTCTGTTGGTCAGGGTGTTGGTAGCAGTCCTGTTGGAATGGTGGCTGCAGTCCTCCTGGAGTGGCAGATGTGGTAATGCTGGAGCAGCGATCCTGTAGTAGGGTGTAGCCTACCTCTGAAGATCCAGTGGAAAAGGTAGCTGTTGCTCTGGGGAATCCAGTGGAAAGGCAGCTTGTTTTGTCCCCAACCCCAGATAATATCCAGGGGGGCATGCTTAGCTCTTCCCCTCTGGGTGGAGCATCTCACAATGGGCTGATATCATTCTATGAGTCATGAGGTGGTCCATTAAACAGAAATGGCTCCTGGAGGGCATTATCTCTGAGTCATGCAGAAAGGCATTGATGAGTTTATTAACAGGAGATAAGGAATGAAACAATGCCCCTCCTGTTTCAACAGCTCTTGAGGATGGGAATAGAATACATCTTTATATTGTAACCTAGGACATCTCTCACCAATGGAAGGGTGAGACAGAATAACTTCATATTTGGTGTCATTTCATGCTCTGCTGGGAGTTTCCTGAGGGCTGGTAGTGCTGTTGGCTTCAGGAACAGTTTGGGTAATGGCTGTGGGAAGGAGGGCTGGGTAAAAAATCAGAACAGTATTCTTGTATTTACAGTCTTTTGCTACATGTCCAGTTTTCCTGCAGTTACAACAGTTTCCACTGCCTTTATTACATTCTGTATTGTGGGGAAGCACATTTGCTGCAACCAGCATTTCAATTGCACCCTGGCTGGCGGCCTTGGCTAGGCTGGAGTCACAGTCTGAGATCGCCTGGCAAATGCAAGCATCAACCATCTGAGCAATGGTCGGCTCAGGGTCAAGGGGGAGGCTGTGAAGAACCTTTCTGCAGTCAATACTGGCATTACAGAAAGCTAATTTGCTAATAAGATAATCCTGGACCTTTTGATCATCTACCTGTTTTTCCAGGGCTTTCATAAGGTGCTTTATGAACTTGATATAGCTCTCATCCAGGCCCTGGTGAATGTAAGTGAAGTCAGTGTGGTGTGTAGAAGCATCAGGTGTTTGGAGGAGGGTGGACCGTGCGGCGCCTTTGAGATCTTCCAGTATTGACTGGGGGATGACTTCAGCCTGATACTGCAGTCTAGCATAGTCTCCTTCCCTGGTAATGTGGTCCATTGTGAGGTGTTGTCGCCCTTCTTCCTCAACATAACCTTTTGGTAACTCATGAACTTTATTTATCCAAACTCCTTTCCAGAAAATAAATTCATCAGATGACAATATAATTTTCATACACCAGTTTAAATTTTGTGGCACCATTATGTGGGTAGTAAATGGCATGTCCAGCAAATTGTTAAAATAGGGAGAACCCCTCCCATAATCCTTGGCAGCTTTTACTAAGTCCTTCATTTCCCTATGGAGGTAGGGAATCCAAGATTCAGGTGGCAACTGTGCAGTATAAGCAGGGGCCAAAACCTAAATGGGAATCTTGTCCCTATGGATTCCCAGGGGCCAAAACCTAAATGGGAATCTATTCCCTTTGGATTCCTCACTCTCAGATAAGCTATCACTCTTTTCCTCTGTAGAGGAGGCAGGTCTGCTGGCAGAGGCGCAGGCCTTTCTGCCGACCGGCAATGCCTGGCGTTGAAGGCCTTTGGTAGCCAAAATGGCTTCCTTCCAGTTGGCCCCATGTCCGGTTCCAGTGATGTGGGAACTGGAAGAGGCTGGACTGGAGCAGAGGCCTGGAAGTGGAGAGGTGCAGCCCGCATTGGGGAGAACCTTTCTGATGATAGGGGAGGGACCCAATGCAGTGGTGGAATTCAACATTAAGGTAGGACCCGTCATAGAGGAGGCACCTGGAGCAAAGGCAGGAAATGGGGATGAAGGCGGGAGGGTATCTAAAATGGCGGTCTCTCTAACAGGAGTGTTGCCATCTTGTGATTTATAGGAAGGGGGATTAGAACTAGGGAATGAAGGAATGTGGGTGAGGGAATATCTCAAGGCAGCATGGCCACTGCCATCCTGAGGAGAGGACAGAAAAGGAGGGGAGATGGCAGACAGCAGATGGCTTGTCTGTGCCAAAGGGCAGGCTCCATCTCCCATCCTGTTCTCAGGGAACCTGGGTTCGGGAACGTGGAGGGCGGGTTGAATAAACCAGGGCAAAGGGTTGGAACCATGAACTCATTAAATGATCCTATAAATTGAATGAAACAACAGATAAAATTTGTCAACTTTTAAAACCCCTTGTGTTTATAAAATATAAAGCTTTTCCCCGACAGCATCCCAAAATGGTAACTGATAGATAGAATCAACAGAGATATCAGGAAGCTCCTCAAATAACCATGAACAATAATTTTTAAACTCCCTTCAGAAAATTAACTCCCCTCTAAATTTAAAACTCACCAAGACCTAACAAAAGCATCCTTTTCAGCTTGGAATGAGTATTTCCCATAGCTGCCCCCAGTGGAAGAGGAAATGCCCACCCACAGGAACAGAAAATCAAAAGCCCAAAGCCCTGGGAGCTCTCTGCCACTCAGTCACTCGCTCTCAGTCTCACAGGCACAATCTCCAGCCAAAGTGGGGCTTATGGGGCTGTCAGAGAAGCTGGTCCCACAGCTGTTGAGGGGATTGTCAACTTCTTCTTAAGTAAGATTTGATAAAACTGGAGTCTCACTTCAGTGTTGTGGCTGACCCGAAGGGGTACAGCTTCCAGTGATGTCTGGCTGGCAGGATCACTGCTGGAGATGCTCACAGGGACCTCATGGAATCTGGTTCTTCTTTGGGCGCCATGTGTAGCATCATGGCCCTACTGAGGCCCTTGGAGCGTCCAGCACTCATGAGCCCAAACCTCACTGCTGCTTAGAAAGCTGACAGAATGAGCAGGATGGGTCTTCATATGATCTCCAGCAAACTGGGTTTATTGGTACAGGAACAGGCTACACAGCTGAACAGGGTCCAGGGATGAAGACAGGGTGTAGGCTGAGGGATCATGGTCCTATATGGGGCAGTGAGGGTGGAGCTGAGGGTCAGGGTCCAATGGGTATGGGGGAAAATGGTGCAGAGGAGGGGGTCAGATCTCAGGTCAGCCAATAGGGAAACAAGGGTTGAGGAATACAGCAAACTAGGGCAAATGGAGGGATAGAGAGAGAACATTCTAGGGCCAAACGTGGGCAATAGGAGTTGAACTAGGGTAATTAGGCCAATGGCCCAATGGGGTAACCTAACGTAACATAAATCAGCATGTGTCTGCAAAGATCAATATGAGAAGAAAGCATCTCACCCTAACCTGAAAGCCTATTCCTCTTATCTAGAACCAGTCCTCCATGTCTGGGGGATTGAGATTCTGATGGTAGGCCTCTGGGCCTCCACACATCCTCACAGCTGGCCCAGGGCAGCTCTGGAGGGGTCTTGGTGGCAGCTTGGGCTTGGCACACACTTGAGGAGGGTGTCTGTTTTCAACAGGGAGCTCAGGAGTTTTAGAGCGCTAAAAGAAAAAAAAAAAACCCTCTTTGCCTGAGAGCAGCCAGTTCTCCAAACTAAGCTGATGCCAGGTGAGTGAGAAGAGACAGGATGGGGTTCGGAAATGTGGAGCAAGGCTCTCCACACTGTGTCAGATCTCAAGACACAGCTTCTCAGAGCAAGCCAGAGCTCCTTTAGCAAAGTCCCTGGGACAATGTCAGTCACAGAATTTTGCTAACATTTCTTTTCTAAATAGAACCATACACCCTTAAAACAGGAATGTGGATTTATTAGAAGCTCTTTGAAATATTTCTTCATAACAATAGGAAAAAAACTTCCTAGTGAACTGCACTACAGTAGAGGGAAATCAAGGCAAAACCATGGTTTGTCAGGACTTGCTTGATTCTAATGAGCCCCATGGTGCATTTGGAGCTGAGCCCTTGAATCTCAGGGCCTGAGAGGAGATTGCACAAACCTTTCCAGGAGTCAAAGACAGAAGAAAATCCCAGAGTGTCTCAAAGCATGAATGAATCCCACTGAGGTCCATCCGGAAAACATGGTCCTCATGACTCCTTGGAGGAGAGAATTGGAGGCCAGATGGCACAAAAACCTCTCAGAAGCCTCACTGAGGAAAGGAAATTCCAAAGCACCTTAAAAACCATTATTACCTCAAATTATTAATGAGTTCCACTGAGTGTCAATACAAAGCTCTCAAGGGACTCGTTAAAGCAGAGAACTGAGGCCATGATTGCACAAATCTCTAACGGAGTCTCTATCAAAAGGGAGACACCAAGTACCTTAAAATAACTGAAGTACCTTGAAGCATTAATGAGCGGCACTGAGGGTTGTTACTGACAAAGCCTCTCCATGGACTAATTACAGCAGATAATTGGAGGCCATGATTGTGCAAAGCTCTCAGAGACTGCAAGGCCAAAGCAAAACCCAAAGTCCTTTGAAAAACCTGCAGTCCCTGCAGGGAGCATTCAGGAGCCCCCAGCGCCATTGCTGAGCAAGGCTCCCCAGGGACTCCTTCCAGCAGATTCTTGAGGCCGCTGGGATGTGAGCTTGGGGGGGATGCTGAGGGCAGGACAAGGGGCTGACAGTGCCCAGCCTGGATGGGGCTGTGCCAGGAGGCCCCAGTGCCTCAGGACAAGGTGTCTCCTCACAGCCCTTGGTGGCACAGACTCTGCTGTGCCCCTGGGCAGCAAGACTTGGCTTCTCTTTGTCCCCAGCTGTCATCAGTGCCTCCAGTTCTCTGCTCTGCCTGGGGCCTGGGGACACTTTCTCAGTCATGTCCCTCAGTGGGACCCATTAAAAGTCAAAGAGATTTTGGAATTGGATTCTGACTCGAAGTTCTTGAGAGGTTTCTTCAGCTCCCTCTCAGGGACTGATGTTCAGGGCATCAGCACAAAGACCCAGAGGCTCATTATAGTCTTTGTGCTGTGTCTGTGCTGCTGCGCTGGGCTGGGCTCCATGCCCAGAGGCAGCTCCTGGCAAGGGCAGCGCTGCAGAGAGACAGCTCTGCCCAGGAGCAGCTCGTGTGCACAGCCCAGCAGGGCTGGGGCACTGCCTACAACCACCCCAGGCACAGCACAGAGGCACAGAGAGCTTCAATCAGGCAGGGCTGGGAAGGGGCTGAGAAGTGCCTGGGGCAGAATCACTGCCAGCCTTGGCACAGGAACCTCTGGCTGCAGGACAATGCAGCTGCAGCTCCTGGAGTGATTTCCTACAGCTGGAACATCCCAATGCCTACAGACTCTGTGAGTACATCTCTGAGTATTTCTGGTGCAGGGAGGTGAAATGCTCATGAAGCTCTGATATGCTGACGGCTTCTGATCAGTCCCAGAATATTTCCAAGAGAAGGATTTTGATAAAAATGAGGACATTTCCTAAGACTTTGTCTTCAGATTCCTTATACTGGAGAATGACATGGAGGGGGGGATAAATATTAAAGGACGATTATGAATTTTGACAAGTGCCTGAGACATCTGAACTGTTCCTTTTAGTGACCATTAGGTTCACAGGAGATCCCTAATGTGCCTTCAGCCACTCTGCCTATGGTCAGCACCAGCATCACCCTTGCTGGAGTCATCAGGCTCAGTCTGAGCTGTTCTTTCTCCAAGCTGCAAACAGAATCTGCCCCCAGACAGTGCCCTGCAAACAGGCAGGGTTCTGTCAGGCCAGGGAGAGTGCACAGAGATTTGGGGTCTGTGAGAGCTGGCAGGGACAGATCAGGCACAGGGAAACACCTGCAGGAGGAAAATCTCCAGCAAGCAGAGAGAAGATCAGGCAATGAGAGAAAACAAACCCCAGCAATGCTGTGGCAGGGCAAGTTGAGAGATGTCCACAGGATCCCCTCCAGTGCAGCCTCTCCCTCTGAACAAGCCCCCTCCCTCCTGTGCCCCAGCCAAGCCTGTGCCTCAGGGCTGAGGCTCCAAGGCGTGCACAGCCCCTCCTGTGCAGGCAGAGCTGCAGCAGAGCCATAGGGCAGCTCTGCAGCCCCGGGCCCAGTTCCCTCTGCAGAGCACAGGGCTGGGAGCAGCTGCCCAGCCCTGGGGGCTCTGAAGGGGGCACCGCTGGCTCAGGGTGATGCTGTCTCCAGTGCCCGGCTCTGGGCAATGCTGTCAGGGCAGCCAGGGAAGGAGCTGCATCTCCCTTCATCCAATGCCAGCATAAGGACACTTGAAAGTCCCTCTGAGATTTCAGTCCAAGCCGGGAGCTTCAACCCAGCTTGCAAACCTGTCCTAGATCATCTCTGAGTGATAAGATCCATGGGGAAAGGCAGAGGTGTTGTGACACTGAAAATGCTGCTGGGTTGGTGAAATGAGCAATGTGAGTCCTTGGCTACAAATGTGGAGCTGGGCTGTGATGGATCCATCTGCTCTCAGCAGTGCCTGGGGGTTTTTAAGAGAAACATGGGACTGTGAATATCCTCCATCTGAGAAAAGTGAAAGCCCAGAGGAACTGCAAACAGAATGAAGTGACAGATCATCTGCCCCCAGTCTCCACTCATTATCTTGCCTCAGGGAAATCACTCTGTTCTACCAGAGGGCAGCAGAAATGCTGAGGGTTTCTGATATCCAAGAATACCAGGAAGTACATGGAAAGAGCTTAAAAAGAAAACATCAGAACTCTTCAACACAAGAGCATGTCTCTGTGTGTTACAAAGGAGGGTGTATGGGAAATGGCTTTGATTTTGGTTACTGGTATCTCCTCTAACCCTTCATTGTCCCTTTCTCCATGAACAGGTGCCCAAGTGCAGCCACAGCAAATGTCCAACAGCAGCTCCATCAGCCACTTCCTCCTGCTGCCATTGGCAGCCACAGGGCAGCTGCAGCTCCTGCACTTCTGCCTCTTGCTGGGCATCTCCCTGGCTGCCCTCCTCAACAGCCTCATCGTCAGCGCCGTAGCCTGCGGCCACCACCTGCACACGCCCATGTTCTTCTTCCTGCTCAACCTGGCCCTCACTGACCTGGGCTCCATCTGCACCACTGTCCCCAAAGCCATGCACAATACCCTCTGGGACACCAGGATCATCTCCTACTCTGGATGTGCTGCTCAGTTCTTTTTCTTTTTGTTCTTTATCACAGCAGAGCTTTCATTTCTGACCCTCATGTGGTCCGACAGCTCTGTGTCCATCTGCCAAGCCCTGCACCACAGGACCCTCTGCCCCCTGGGCAGCAGAGCTTGTGCCCACATGGCAGCAGCTGCCTGGGCCAGTGCCTTTCTCAGTGCTCTCATGCACACGGCCAATACATTTTCCCTGCCCCTATGTCATGGCAATGCCCTGGGCCAGTTCTTGTGTGAGATCCCCCAGATCCTCAAGCTCTCCTGCTCACACTCCAGCCTCAGGGAACTTGGGCTCATCGTGCTTAGTCTTTGGTATTTGGTTGTTTTGTGTTCATTGTTTTCTCCTATGTGCAGATCTTCAGGGCCGTGCTGAGCAGGGACAGCACAAAGCCTTTTCCACCTGCCTCCCTTCCCTGGCTGTACCTTTGTTTCTCAGTACTACAGTATTTGCCTGTTGTTGCAGGCTCCCAGCCAGGTAATAATTAGCATTGAGTCCATGATTGCAGAAGGCTGATCCATCGCTTTATTCTACTACATTATATCATATCATACTGTACTTATTAAGAAACTCATCCCCTTTCAGACAGTCCAATACAGCTTTGATCTAATTGATCAATCAATCCAAACACCATGCAGTGGCCAGGCAGAGCTGTCAGCAAAGGAAGGGCCCAGCCAGGTGGGGCAGCCAGGGGATGCCAACAGCTTGCAGGGACAGAGGCACAGGGCAGGGACACCATTGGACAGCCTGGGCTGCACAGGGCACAGGGATGGGCAGCAGCTGCAAGACAGCCCTGCCAGAGCCACCTTGGGCAGCACTTTGGCCATGGCTGCTGGTCCTGGGGCCAGGAGGGGACAAGTGACCCTTGCAGGCCTGGGGCCTCATTGCCTCCTTGTCCCTGCTCAGCAGCCTGGCAGGGGCCACCCCACGCTTCTGCCCCTGGCATTGCACATCCCCACATGCCAGTGCCCATCCCGGGAAGAGCCCTGAGCAAGGAGGGAGGGACAGGATCTGCCTGGCCAGGGGCTGGGGCTCAGGCCTTGGCCCTTTGCATTCCTCAAACACATCCAGGTTTGCTCAGCACCAGAGACACCTTTCCCTTGCTTGTCCCCACCTGTCATCACTGCCTCCAGTGTTCTGCTCTAGCTGGAACCTGGGGACACTTTCTCAGTTGTGTCCCTCACAGAGATCTATTTAAAGTCCAAGAAACTTCAGTGTTTCAATAGAACTGAGTTCTTGAGGGTTTTGTGACATCACTGAGGGGGTTGTGACATCACAGAGCTGGCTGTGACATCACAGAGCAGGATATGAGGCTATAGAGTAGAGTCTGCCATCATAGAGGGTGGCTCTGTGGCATCAGAGAGTGGGTTGTGACATCACCCAGTGGCTGTGTTACATCATAGAGCAGGCTGTGACATCAGAGAACAGATTGTGACATCACAGGGTGACTTTGTGTCATCGGTCTTCTGTGATGTCACAGCACTGCTGTATGACATCACAAGGTGACATAGAGTTGGCTCTGCGACACAGCAGGAGGCTGTGTGACATCACAGATATAGCTGTGTGACATCACGGGGACAGTGTGACATCACAGGGCTGTGTGACATCACAGAGATGGTTATGTGACATCACATGTGCTATGTGACATCACAGGGGGCAGTGTGACATCACAGAGATGGCTGTGTGACATCACATGGTCAGTGTGACATCACGGGGGCTGTGTGAGGTCACTGGGGAGGTCACTCTGTCCCAGCCCCCCCCTCAGTTCTCCCCAGAGCAGTCCAACCCTGCTCATGCACAGCGGGGTCCCTGTCTCCCCGGGTCCCCCCGGGTCCCCCGGCCCCGCAGCCTCCCCCAGAGGATGTTCCACGAGATCGACCCCAGAGCCTGACACGGGGACAGGGGGCCGGGGCCCTGGGGGTGGGACAGGGACCCCCTGGCAGCGTTCCCATGTCCCCCAGGGCCAGAGCCTGGGCCAGGGCTCCTTCACCCTGCTATCAACAAGGCCTTGAGAGCGCTGAAAAAATCCCCAGCAAGGCAGCAGCAAAAATCACATTTAATATTAAGGGACAGCAGCACAAAGTTCCTTGGCAAGAGTCACTCTGCTCCTGACTGGACACTTCAGGCACACCAGGGAAACAAAGCAACAACAAAACCAAACAGAGTCCAGGTAATCAAACCAGAAATGAACTGAGAACTGTCCCTGTGTGTGTGACACAAAGACAGTGAGGGCAAGGATAAAATGAATACAGCCTAAAACCTTAACAGAGCTCAAACTTAACAGGACTTAACTTGTACCTTAATGTTAACTGATACCTTCAAGTTCACAATTTAGCAAAAGAGCAGAGTGTAACAGCATTTAACTTAACTTAAACCTATGACTTTGCAATTTAACAGAGAAAAACACTTTACAATATTTAACTTAGCTTATAACTTATATTAAAGGTAACAACTTAGTAACTAAGAACTACTCTTAGCAGCATTTAACTTCACTTACAGCTTGTGATTTAACCTTACCTACAAGCCTGACTGGCTCAGCTATGCAAGGCACTCACACCCCTCAGAGAGCAGCATTTCTGCCACATTTCTGCAGCACAGGCACTCCTGTGTGCACACAGACACAAAGAGTCAGTGCAAGGCACCTGTGAGAAATTCCCCTGAGGGCAGGCAATGCTCCCTGAGGATCCTTTGGCATCTCCCCAGCAAAGGGCAAAGGATTGAGCCTGGAGGAGTGGGGGGATTGGCCCAGGCTCTGTGGTTGTTCAGGATCCCCGAGTGCAGCAAACGGGAGAGTTCCTGGCTGGGAGAGGCCCCACTCAGAGGGAGTCGCTGGCCCAGGAGAGCTCCAAGGGCTCCTTTTGGAGCGCTGTTTGCAGGGCCCCAAGAGAGGGGCTTCAGTCCCAGCAATGGTTCATCCTGGCTGCACTTGGCATCAACAGCTTTCTTTGGCAGGGTGAGAACAGGGATCTTGTGCCACTGAGGGAACAAAAACAGTTCCCAGGGCTGCTGCTAAAGGAACCAGGAGCTGGTTGGGCATCAGCAGTGCCTGGAGCAGACAGTGTTTGTGATGAGCTGCAGAGGAGTTGAGCCCAGGGGCTGTTGGCCAACGCCAAGGCCCAAGGAGCATTTCTCAGCTGGCAGGGTGGCCTCAGAAGGGGAAGGTGGGATAATTCACCCTCTCAGTGAGCTCCCAGTCGCTCCCAGTATTTCCACATCCGTGCTCCAAGTGCTACTCCCAGCCCTGATCCATGGGGATGGGAATGTCCCGCTCCCTTGCTGGGGCAGGGTCACACCTGAGCCAGGTGTGCAGGGCAGGACCTTGCCCTGACCCCAAGCACTGTCCCAGCTGCAGGATCTGCTTCCCATTGGCCTCTTCCTCCTGCGGTCCCAGCCCAGCTCGATGCTGAACAAAGGGGCTGGGCCGGGGCCATCCCCCAGCAGGGGCTGCTCGCCCCCTCTGCCCCCTCCCCAAATTCCCTCTGGGGCAGCAGAGCTGGGGCAGGAGCCCTGTGGAGAGGGACAAGGGGGTGACACCGGCATGGGGGGGTCACACACGGCCCCGGGGTATCCCCCCTCACTCCCACAGTGCCAGGAACACAAACCCCTCCATGGAGCCCCTGTCCCCCAGCAGCACCTTGTGCGCAGGGTCTGGGGGCAGCTCTGGGGGTCATGACTGCCCTAAAACCCCCTCCCAGCCCCACAGCCACTCCAGCTCCATCAAACCACCCCACAGATCCCTGCTGTCCCCCACACCCCGAACCACTCTGTGCAATAGAAATGGCCCCAAGATCCATCAAAACTCTTTCCCACCTCTGCCAAGACCCACCCAAGTTCTCTCCAAGCCACACAGCCCTTCCACAACTCCCAAAACTCTCCCACAGACCCCTCCAAAGCCCCCTTAACCCATTCCCAGCACCACAAATGGAGCCAAGAGCCACCAAAACTCCTTCCAATCCTCTCAGGATCCCCTAAACTCCTTCCCAGCCCCCCATGGCACTGACCAGGAGATGTTTGTGGACAGGAACATCCACAGGTGAGAGCAGCTCAGGCCCTTCAGCAGCGTTTTAGGCACTTCCATCCCTTTGGGGTCTTCCCAGAGGCCTAAAGATGTTAGAGGGAGGACTGCAGAGGGGGATGAGGGATGCCAAGAGTGGGATTTTGGGGACTGGCTGCTCCTCTTGCCTGAGTCCATCTCTAGAATTCACCAGGTGTCTGATGTCCATAAAAACCTCCAGACCACCAGGATTCAGCCACCCTCAAAAAAACCCAAACCACCAAAATTCAGCAAAAAAACACCCACCAAGGAGTTCCCCTCTCTGGTCTCCCTACTTTGCAGTTCAGGGGCTCCCTCCTGTCTGGGCTCCTGCAGCCCCAGTGTGTATTGGTGTCCCCTCTCTCTGGGCTGCTGGGGCAACTCCAGAGGTTCCTTCCCTGGGCTCCCCAGGTGAGTCAGAGGGGCCCAGGGGTGCTGCCTGTGCGGGGTCCCTGTTTCAGCACCCAGGGTACCCAAGGGTGAAAAACGCCAATCACTTGTTTTTAAAATTTTAAAAGTTTAATAATAATAAAATGGTTATAAAAATAGTAATATAATTAGAGCATTAGTAATTTGGACAATTAGGATTTAGGACAATATGAGACAACAAAAACAAAGAGTAACAGACGTACAGGTACCTTTTTCTGGGCAGCATAAGCCCAAAAAAGGACACACATTAACCGAGGATTAACCCTTAAAAACAATAACCTGTTGCATATTCACACACCACATACATGATGCATAAATTCCATTCAAACACAGGATTGTGTCCGGTCAGTGTCAGCTTCTTCCTCTGAATCCTGAAGGCGTCTTCAAGCCTGAGGGAGGCAGGAAGCAGTTAGTTTCCTCTGATAAGAGAGCAATAAATTCTCTTTCTCTGAAAGATTTAGGTGTCCTGTGGCTGCCATCTTGCTGCGAGTACCTCATTCCTTTCTTTAAAAAATACCTCACATACACAGTTTCTATTCTAACATTATGTTATAACCTAAACTATATTCAACACACTTAAAAAATCAATTAAAAAATCAATACAGCATAACATCCTAACATAACACATAATATTCGTTTTAATATTTGCAAAGAGCCAATCATAAAATATGCATTCTTCACACCATGGGTGTCCCTTGTCCATGGTGCCACCATCTCCGGGCTCCTGGGCTTCCCCTTATAGGGGTGTCCGACACCGCAGGCTGCAGAGGCTCCCCCAGCTCCGGGGCCCCCTCTCCGCTGTGCCAGCCCCCAGCCTGCCAGGCCCGGGCCATCCCCCTGTGGCTCTGGGCTGACGCTGCAGCGCCTGCCCCGGGCAGCCCGACCCCCGGCAAGGAGGGTCCCCTGCACCCCCGGCCCAGCGCCGGGGCTCTGCCGGCACCAAACACCGGGACCCCCAAAATTCTGCCGGGCCAGAGCCACCGAGGGGCGCCCGGCCCTTGGCCTGCTATAGATACAGACTGCAATATTGGCTTTGTGCAAATGTTAACATGGATTTTAGATGGGTGCTGTTAAAATAACTTTGTTATAAAGATACAGTTTTCATTTCTGTTGTTAATTATAAGCTTAGACATAATAGTGATGTAGTTGATACAAGTGTGCTTGTGTTACAGTGCCTGCTTGGATGGGATAACATCCAATGAACATGGGATGAGGACACCTGGTACAGATGTGCCAGCTATCAGCACTCATCCTCTGAAGGCAGTGTGGGCAGCGGCCAAAACTGAAGATGATAAGAAAGGACCAAAACCACAACCAAGGAATACACATGCCCTAAAAAGGTGGAACTGAGGAGGACCCATGCTAAACAGCTCTTGGAATATTTTCTTTGGGAAAAAAGAAAATATTGGAATATTTTTTCTTTGGGAAAAAAAGTTTACTATGCATAAGTGTCACAGATATCTTTTATGGAAAATCCTTTCCTTAGGATTTTTCCTCCTGAGAAGCTGACAGGCCTCAGGAACAAAATGTAAACATTGCTTATCTGCTGCTGTGGAACACAACAGGTGGATCTGTGATTGGTCTCATGTGGATGTTTCTAATTAATGGCCAATCACAGTCAGCTGGCTCGGACAGAGTCCGAGCCACAAACCTTTGTTATCATTCCTTCTTTTGCTATTCTTAGCTAGCCTTCTGATGAAATCCTTTCTTCTGTTCTTTTAGTATAGTTTTAATATAATATATATCATAAAATAATAAATCAAGCCTTCTGAAACATGGAGTCAGATCCTTGTCTCTTCCCTCATCCTTGGACCCCTGTGAACACAGTCACAGTCAGACTAAACAACAAGCTGCAGACTGAGCTCACAGATGCACATTTCACCTCAATCCAAATGGACTTCTCCTCTGGAAAATTCCCCTTCTGCCTCAGAGCCCTCTCCCCAGGCTGGGTCCCAGCCTGGCCTGAGCACTCGACGCCAGCAGTGGGAAAAGCTGCACTGCCAGAGGGATCGGGGGCTGGCCGGGCCTCAGAGTAATTCTAGAGCTAAAGAGTGAGAGACATCAGCGCCGTTCAGATAATACATGCCAGCGCTCATCCCGGGCCCGGCCACCGCCTCCTCCTCCTCCATGGGAACCCAGGGTCGGTGCCCAGCACCGCAGCTGCAGCCCGTGCCCGGTGTGTCTGTGCCCAAGGGCTCTGGGAGATGTTGAATTTTCATCTCTTTCTCTCACCTGCAGCTCTCCAGGCCGCCTGTCAGGATCCCCTCTGGGCACCAAGGCTTCTCCACGGGTCTCCCTCATTTGGCTGTTCCCTGTTCCTCAGCACTGCTGTGACCAAACCATGGGGAAAAACTTTCATTAAAGATGTGTATTTTTGAATTGGCTTCTGGCAAATATTCAAATGAATATCTTTTGTGTGGTGTGTTATAAAGTTATGCTGCATTAATTTTCTTACATAGTGTGTTAAATATAGTTTTAGGTTGTAACAAAGCAGCAAAATAGAAACTCTGCTATGTAGAATACTATTTTTTTAAAGAAAGGACTTGCACTGAGATAGCAGCCACAGGACACCTAAACCTTAGAGAGAAAGAGAATTTATTGCCCCATTATCAGGAGAAATGAACTTCTTCCCGCCTTACTCAGCCATCAGGATTCAGCCTGGCCTGAGCACTCGACGCCAGCAGTGGGAAAAGCTGCACTGCTAGAGGGATCGGGGGCTGGCCGGGCCTCAGAGTAATTCTAGAGCTAAAGCGTGAGAGACATCAGCGCCGCTCAGATAATACATGCCAGCGCTCATCGCGGGCCCGGCCACCGCCTCCTCCTCCTCCTGCTGCTGGGGCCCTCTCAGCCCGGAGCCGCCGTTTCCAGCGCCCAGGGCCGCTCTCTGTGGCTGCAGCCGGGCCCCGCCACTGCAGCCCTTGGCCTGGCGCTGGAGCCGGTGCCTCTGCTGGCAGCAAACCCCCCCCCGTGCAGAGCCGCCCCGGCCCGGCTCTTTCCGCGGCCCCGGCTCGGCGCCGCCGCCATCGCCCTCAGCCCTCCACCGCCTCGCCGGGCCCGGCCCGGAGCCCTGGGGCCTCAGCGGCCTTCGGGGCACCGCGCTCGGGGCAGCGACCGCTCGGGGCACCGCGGATCTGCCCGGCCCTGCACCAGCCCCGCTCGGGGCACCGCGGATCTGCCCGGCCCTGCACCAGCCCCGCTCGGGCACCGCGGATCTGCCCGGCCCTGCACCAGCCCAA
Organism: Melozone crissalis; assembly: GCF_028551555.1. Lineage (NCBI taxonomy): Eukaryota > Metazoa > Chordata > Aves > Passeriformes > Passerellidae > Melozone > Melozone crissalis. The sequence continues at coordinate 9,506,162 of NW_026535850.1, read as the reverse complement.
CTCCGGCACCGCGGATCGGCCCGGCCCAGCACCAGCCCAGCCATGCCCGGCCCCGCTCGGGCACCGCGGATCTGCCCAGCCCTGCACCAGCCCCGGGCCCGACCCGCACCACGCACCCGCTGCCGCCGCCGCTCCGCTGCCAGGGACACGCGGCCGGAACGGGCAGGGCCGGGCCGGCAATGGGACCCGCCCGCAGCCGCCTCCGCCTGCCCCGGCACCAATCAGCGCCTTCCACCCACCGCAATGGGCATTTTGAATAACGCGCGGTTTCTGATTGGCTTTTGGCAGATATTCAAACGAATACTTGATGTGTTACGTTAGAAAGTGATGCTGTATTAGTTTTCTTAAGTAGTGTGTTAAATCTAGTTGTAGGTTGTAACAAAATGTTAAAATAGAAACTATGCTATGTAAGATACTTTTTTTTTTTAAAAGAAAGGACTCACACCAGTCAGCAGCCACAGGACACCTAAATCTTTCAGAGAAACAGAATTTATTGCTCTCTTATCAGAAGAAACGAACTTCTTCCCGCCTCACTCGGGAAGAAGCCGTCAGGATTCAAAGGAAGAAACTGACACTGACCAGACAGAATCCTGTGTTTGAATGGAATTTATGCATCATGCATGAGGTGTGTGAATATGCAACAGGTTATTGTTTTTTAAGGGTTAATCCCTTGTTAACGTGTGTCCTTTATCAGGCTTATTTTGCCCAGAAAAAGGTACCCGGACATGCATAACTCTTTGCTTCTATTGTCTCTTATTGTCCTAATCCAAATTGTCCAATTATTACTCTAATTATATTGCTATTTTTATAACCATTTTATTATCATTCAACTTTTTGACATTTTAAAAACACGTGATTAGCGTTTTTCACACTTTTTAACACCAATTCGTACATTAAAAGCAGGTATAGCTTTATTTTGTCGCTGGGATCACCCAGCCCCAGCTCTTTCACTCCCCAGCTGGTACCTGTGTCACAGGTGAGCAGGGAGATGATGCTGCCCTCAGGAGCTGGGGCCCAGCACCCAGGTGCAGGTGAGGTGCAGCAGTTCTTTTCAGGGATTCTGAAAGTGAAGGAAAAGGAAGTTTATTTTCTGACTCTAACATTTATAGGTTTTTAAAAGTGACCATGGATTGGAGGCTGAAAGTGCCACCTCTCCAATGACACTGGACAAACCAACAGTTTAATAAATTTCTTTTCTTCTATAAAAGAATGCAAAACAAATCTCAGGAGCTCATTCCTTCCAGAAAGATTATTGATACTGCTCTAGAAGGCACCTGGGAACAGCATCTCAATCCTGCCCATGTTTTCCCAAAATCGCTCCCTGCAGCAGGAACAGCTGGGTGCAGTTGTCACTGCAGATGTTCAGGCACCCAAAGCAGCTGCAGCTGTTTGTCAGCAGCAGAGCAGATATTCCCTGTGCCATCACCTTTCCATAGGGATACAGAAGCTCTGGTTCTGGGGTATGTGATCCTGCCTGCTGAACTCCAGGGAAATCCACATTGCTCATTGGAAAACCCACCTGAACTTTTCTTTTAAATGTGATGGAGAAATGTCTCTGCATCCGGGGGCTACTGTGGTGCTAAATCACCTGAGGAGTGTTGGGGTGTGCAGGAACCCTACAAGTAAGGGATCAATAATCCCTGGACAGAAGCTGGGCTGCTCAGGAGAAATAATCCCTCGACAGAAGCTGGGTAACTCAGGATCAATAATCCCTGAACAGGAGTTGGGCTGCTCAGGATCAATAATCCTGGACAGGAGCTGGGTAGCTCAGGATCAATAATCCCAGGACAGAGGTTGGGCTGCTCGGGATCAATAATCCCCACACAGAAGTTGGGCTGCTCAATCATCTGAGGAGTACTGAGGTGTGCAGGAACCCTACAGGTAAGGGATCAATAATCTGTGGAGAGAAATTGGGATGCTCGGGATCAATAATCCCTGGACAGAAGCTGGGCAGCTCAGGATAAATAATCCCTGGACCGATAATGGGCTGTTTAGAAGAAATAATGCCTGGACAGAAGCTGAGTTGCTCAGTTTTAATATAATATATGTCATAAAATAATAAATCAAGCCTCCTGAAACATGGAGTCAGATTTTCATCTCTTCCCTCATCCTTGGACCCCTGAGAACATAGTCACATACCTCCCTCTCAAATACATCTGCATGCAATTTCACAACAGGTTCATACATATTCATTCTACTGATTTCCTGTTACATTTCCTGTGAATTTTTCTTTATCAGAAAGAATTCCTGGGGTCATTTTGACCCTGCTTTCCACAGCAGCCTCTCTCTCTGTTTCAGAGTTCAAGGGCCCCCCCTTGATCTCTGTCTTGGGCTGCAGCAGTTTCTTAGAGCACAGGCTTTTGTCAGAACAGGCAGTCAGGCTGTCACAGACATCTCTCCTGAAAAATCCTTTCCTTAGGATTTTTCCTCCTGAGAGGCTGCGAGGCCTCAGCAACAAAATGTAAACATTGACATTATTTGCTGCTGTGGAATGCAACAGGTGGATCTGTGACTGGTCTCATGTGGTTGTTTCTAATTAATGGCCAATCACAGTCAGCTGGCTCAGACTCTCTGTCCCAGCCACAAACCTTTGTTATCATTCTTTCCTATTCTATTCTTAGCTAGCCTTCTGATGAAATCCTTTCTTCTGTTCTTTTAGTATAGTTTTAATGTAATATATATCATAAAATAATAAATCAAGCCTTCTGAAACATGGAGTCAGATCCTCATCTCTTCCCCAATCCAAGAACCCCTGTGAGCACAGTCACAGTGAAGTTCTACCTGTCTGTTATTGTAATCACCAGTCCTTTTTGTTAATAGCTCCTTTTGTATCGGGATGGCCCTGCCTGAGGCTAAATTGATGGCCCTTCTCTCCAGACAGTGAGAGGATGGAATATGGGGGGGGGAGGGCATCAGAGAAAATGCAAAATAACCTCGGGACCAGCATGCCATGGGAAGCAACCCCACCAAACTCACCGAAAAAACCCCAAAAACAACGAGCCAATACAGAATTAAGAGATCAGAGTGATGTCTGGAGGTGAGGAACAAAGTACCCAGCCTGCAGAGATGCTGAGAACCTTTGCTGCCTCTCACCCTGAGCAAGGACCTCAGCTGCCAGGCTGTCACAGCCCAGCTGGGTGATGGCACAGCCGGGATGGACAAAGGGGTCAGGGGTGTTATAAATAAAAAATCTGCCAATTTTTTGGGCAAAAAAGGGTTGCAGAGTGAACCAGTTATACCAGTTGCTGCCAAGGTGAAGTGTCGCAGACATCTTTTCATGAAAAATCCTTTTCTCAGGATTTTTCCTCCTGAGAAGCTTAGAGGCCTCAGGAACAACATGATTATCCGTTGCTGTGGGATGCAACAGGTGCATCTGTGATTGGTCTCATGTGGTTGTTTCTAATTAATGGCCAATCACAGTCAGCTGGCTCAGACTCTGTCAGAGACACAAACCCTTGTTTTCATTCTTTCCTATTCTATTCTTAGCTAGCCTTGTGATGAAACATTGTCTTCTATCCTTTCAGTATAGTTTTAATGTAATATATATCATAAAATAAAAAATCAAGTCTTCTGAAACATGGAGTCAGATCCTCATCTCTTCCCTCATCCAAGAACCCCTGTGAACAATGTCACAGGTGGGACCCCCAGATCTGCCCTTTAGTGGACAAAGCTGCACTTTCCTCCTCCTCCGAGTCACCCTGGGAGCAGTTTCGGACCCATCGAGCTTCCCAACCTTGAGCTGATCACTTTTAATAAAGGCATTAAAAAGGAGAAAAAGTCTCCTGCCCTGTTTATTTCACCCGGTGTCACCCACCTACCCAGCCCCAGGGGCCACACAGCGCCTGAGGCGTCCTCCTCCTGTGCCACCCGGTCTGTGACATGGCCCGTGAAGTAGGGGGCGGCCACCTCACCGGTGGGGACACAGCATCAGCGTCACCACGATGGGTGGTGACCCCTGAATTGAGGGAAGAGGACTGGAAATTGTGTCCTGACCACTGCCAAAATTGTGTGTTGAACCCCAAAATCAGATCCTGATTTCCCAAACTGGGTGCTCAAAACCTCTAAATTGGTTTTGGCCTCAAACTTGCCTTGCAACCCCCCATCAGGTCCTGTCCCCCTCCCCAGTCATGTCCAAACCCACAAATCAGATCCCAAATCCCCTCAAAGGGATCCTGTTATGTCCAAACCCTCCACATTGGATCCCAAATCCCCTCAAATTGATCGTGACCATTCCCAAAATTGCGTGTCGAGCCCCAAAACTGGATCCTGATTCCCCAAACCCGGTGCTCAAAACCTCTAAATTGGGTCCTGACCCCTCAAATTGGTTTCTGACCTCGCTCAAATCAGATTCTGCCTCCCCCAAATTGGATCCTGACCCCTCAAATTGGCCTTGCAACCCCCCACGGCATCCTGTCCCCCTCCAGTTATGTCCAAAAAGCCTCAAAATCAGATCCCAAAGCCTCTCAAAGGGGTCCTGTTATGTCCAAATCAGATTCCAAAGCCCCTCAAAGGGGTCCTGCCCCCCCGGTCGGGGTCCCCCGTACCAAGAGCAGAAGCCGACATCAGCTCCCCACCAGCGTCCATCGCCCACGCTCAGGGCCCAGCAGGGCCAGGAGCCGGCGAATGGGGGGAGACAGGATCGGGGACACGGGGACCGGTGGGTTCTGCTGTGGCCGGTGGGTCTCGGTCTGTCCTGCTGGCGCCCGGTCCTGCTCCCGGTTCTTCCCGCCGGTGGTTCCGGGCAGTGCCGGGGGCCCGTGCGGGCCCCGGTGCTGCTCGCAGCGTGTCCCGGTCCGGACCGTGTCGCCCTCGGACGGTCCCGGTGTGGTCCCGATGCCGCCCCAGTCCCTTCCTGGCAGCCCCGTGTCTGTGTCCCGCCTTTCCAAAATTAGATCCCCGCTCCCCAGACCGGATCCTGCCCCCCACAAATCAGGGTCCCCCTGTGTCAGTGGTCTCACCCGTGGTGACGCAGCCTCGGTGACACCCAGGGGAGATGGCGGGGCCGTACACCACCGGGAAGGTGCTGGATGCCATCGGGAGTGGGGATGGAGTCACCGCTGGAGCTGTCGGGATGGTGGCGGCTGCTGGAGCCACAAGGTGGGTTGGAGCATTCCCAGGGCCTGTCCCCGTGTCCCCAACGTCCCCGATGTCACCGTGTTCCTGTGTCCCCACAGTGTGCTGTTTTCTGGCTGCCGGGGGTCTCTCTTCATGCTGTTGATGGCGTGTCTCCGTTAGAGCCTGAGCCTGCGGCTTTTTTCCCACCTGGTGCACCAAGACCTGGACTTCTTCCAGGAAACACCAGCAGGTAACGGGGTACGGCCCAGCCCAATCCCACCTGACCCATCCCACCTGTTCCATCCCATCCCAGCTAGTCTGTCACCCCAGTCCCATCCCCACCATCCCATTGATCCCATCCCATCCCATCCCATCCCATCCCACCCCATCCCATTAATCCCATCCCATTGATCCCATTCCATTGATCCCATCCCATCCCATTGATTCCATCCCATCCCATTCCCACCATCCCATCCCATTGATTCCATCCCATCCCATCCCATCCCTCCCCATCCCATCCCATCCCTTCCCTTCCCATCCCATCCCATCCCATCCCATCCCATTCCCACCATCCCATCCCATCGATTCCATCCCATCCCATCCCATCCCATTCCCACCATCCCATCCCATTGATCCCATCCCATTGATCCCATCCCATCCCATCCCATTCCCACCATTCCATCCCATTGATCCCATCCCATTGATCCCATCCCATTGATCCCATCCCATCCCATCCCATCTGTCTGTTATCCCATCCCACGACTCCATCCCCATCATTCCCATTCCCACCATCCCATCCAATTCCATCCTATGCCATCTTCCTGGCTTCATTCTACTCCAGTGTTCCATCCTGTCCCCATCCCACTTTCCCATTCTAGCCACTGTTCTGTCCCCATTATTCTCACTCCCGTGCCTCCACCCTGTTGCGTATCCCCAGCTGCCTCACACCATCCCATCACCCCATCCCACCATTTCCTTTCCCACCATCCCATTTCCCCTGTCCTGCCCCATTCCACCCTGACCATCTCAACAGCCATTCACATCATCCCATCCCACTGCTCCCCATTACATCATTCCCATCCCAAATGGGATCATCCATGATGGGATCATGGTCTCACCCACCACGATCCCAACCTCTTTTCCCACCCTGCAGCTGAGCTCTTGGCTCAGTTTTCCATGGAAGTGCCACGGGTGTGCAGGGCAGCACCGAGTGGAGCCAACCAGCTGCTGCGGAGCCTGGTGATGGCCCTGGTGGTGGGGGGGTTCATGCTGGGGCTGGCACCGGGGCTGGCACTGCTGGCACTGCTGGAGGTGCCCCTTGGAATCGCCACCCGCCGCATCCAGAGCACCCGCAAACAGGTCAGGAGTAGGAGGGAAAGAGTGGGAGGGGACTGAAGAAAGGTGGGAATGGTGGAGCTGGGATGGAGGCTAGGGGAATGGGATGGTGGGGATGGGACGGGATGGGATGGAGAATGGAAAGGAGGACGATGGAGATGGAAATGGTGGGATGAAAGGGGATGAAGACGAGGGGAATGGGATGATGGGAATGGGATGGAGAATGGAAAGGAGGACGATAAATGGTGGGATGAAAGGGGATAAAGACCAGGGGAGTGAGATGGTGGGAGTGCTGACATGAAGATAGAACAAAATGGTCGAGATGGGACTGGTGTGGATGAGAAGAGAAGGATGAGATAAGGTGGTGGTTATGGGATGAGACAGTGGGGATGGGGATGGTGGGATTAGGAGAATGGATGGGAATGGTGAGGGTGAGAGAGAAGGGCGTGGGATGGCAGGAATGCAATAGTGGGGATGCAGTGGGTGTGGTGGGATGGGATGTGGATGGTGGGCCAGGAAGGTGACCTGGGAAAGTTGGAGATCCCCTGTTGCTGCCACAGGCCCTTCAGCGATCCATGCTGGAAGCATCTGCCCGCACAGCCGCAGGGGTGCAGGAATCTGTTGCCGCCATCGAGACCATCCGAACCTTTTCAGCAGAGGAGGAGGAGGAGGAGCAGCACAGATGTAACCTGGCCAAGGAGCTGAGGCTGAAGGAGCAGATAGAGCTGGAGCTGGCAATCTTCGTCCTTGTCTACAGGGTCAGGGGGGACTGGGAATGGGAACAGCAGAGAATGGGGGATGCCAGGGTCAGGGATGAGGACACTGGGAACGGGAACACTGGGACCAGGAATGGGAAACCAGCGGCTGAGATGGGGGCACTCAGAGTACAATGGGGACACCAGGAATGGGGACAACAGAACAGGGACATTGACTTCAGGAACAGGCATGGCAGGAATGGGAATGGTGACATTAGAAACAGGATGGGGACACTGGGATAAAGGTTGGGAACATCAGTGTGGTGGTGTTTGCAGGTCCCCAGGATGAGAAAAGAGACAAAATTCTTGACTTCATGTTTCAGAAAGCTGATTTATTATTTTATGATATATATTATATTAAAAGAAAATTATATACTAAAGAAAGAGAAAGGAGACATTAGAAAGCTAGAAAGGAATGAATAATAAAATCTTGTGACTCACCAGAGAGTCTGACACAGCTGGACCTGTGACTGATCATCAAGTAAAAACAACCACATGAGACCAATCAAAGATGCACCTGCTTCATTCCACAGCAGCAGATCATTATTGTTTACATTTAGTTTCTGAGGCCTCTCAGCTTCTCTGGAGAAAAATCCTGGTGAAAAGATTTTTCAGAAAATATGTCTGTGACACATCAGGATCAGGAATAGGGACATCAAGAGTGAAATGGAGACACCAGAACTGGAATGAGGACACCAGGAACAGAGATAAAGACACAAAGGAGTGGGATGGGGACAGGCAGAATGGGGACACCAAGAGTGGGTTGGGGGCAGATGGAATGGGGACGCCAGGAGTGGATTGGGGGCAGATGGAATGGGGACACCAGGAGTGGGTTGGGGGCAGCAATATCCCTGTCCCACCTACAGGTGATCAAACTGGCCATCCGGGTCATGGTGCTCTTCAGGAGCCACCAGCAGCTCCGTGACGGATCCATCACTCCTGGGGTCCTCGTCACCTTCCTGCTGTACCAGGACAGAGTTGGTAGCCATATCCAGGTGATCCCATGGAATGCACGTGTTTGTCCATCCGACTGTGCTTCTGTCCATCCCGGTGCCACCCCCTTCCTTCTCCCCAGGTGCTGCTCTATGGCTTCAATGAATTCCTGACCAATGCAGCTGCTGGACAGAGGATCTGGGAATACCTGGATCGGAAACCCGCAGGGAATGTCGGGGGAACGCGGGAGCCCCCTGAGCTTCAGGGCCATGTCACTTTTCAGAAGGTCTCCTTCACATATCCTGGAAATCCAGAGCACCCTGTGCTGAAGGTGGGTCTGGGGGGAGGTGGGGTTTCCCAGGGGTGGGAATTTTGGCATCACCTGCTGTCACAATCCATCCTTACGAACGGGTTTCTTGATAGTTCATGGATTGATCTCAGGGTGCAAAAAAACCAACACAGCACAGGAGGTTTGCAGTAATAAAACAAATGCAGCTTTATTGAATGACCACAACAAAATGCAATAGAGGGATTAAGGGAGAGAAAAAGATAGAGATAGAAAAGAGAGAGAGAGAAGGAGGGGGATATAGCTACCAAATGCAGAGACGAAATCCTTTGGTCCAGTCCAGTCGAGGATCCGCCTGTTACGTCGGGGAGATCTCAGGGTTGCAGTCCATCTGGACCCCAATTATACTCTTTTTTGATGGGGGAAGGGGAATGGATTTTGCAACCGAGTCAAAGGTAGTTTATTGTATCTTTGGGGAGGAAAGAATAATGTTTGGAAAAGGGGTACACACAGTCCATGTTCAGCAGTGGGCGTGAGCCATTGTTTTCGTGGTCCACTGCTCACACCTGCAACATCCATCTTGCTTTGGTTAGCTTGCCTCCCCTACACACCTCTCCCAGGTTGGGGGTCTCAGTCCCAGCCCTTGGAAAGAGTGTGGGGGGCCTTTTCACATGGGGGTTTCATGTCTTGGTCTTTGATGGAGAGGCTTCTTACATCTCAGTCCGTCTGTCACGGCAGTTGTAAGACGAGTGAGGGGTCTTTTGTGGGGGACCACCCAAAACTCAGGAGAAGTCCAGCCAGGCAAAGAGGGGACAGCTTCCAAGGCTACTGTTGCAAAAAGGCAAGGTGCCCCCTTCTTCTTCTCATTTGGCTCAGTGTAGCATATAGTAAATACACCTGTGGACAACAGCTTAACAATGCTCTCAGATCTCGGGGCCTTGTTGACATGTGACTTTCTCCTTCAGAACCAGAGATTTTAGACAGTGGGGACTCTTCAGTGGTCCCCCAATGATGATGGTGAGGCAGATGAGGAATATTTCAGACAGACTCTCACACCTGTCCCCATCCCACAGGACGTGAGCTTCGAGGTGCGCTCTGGGGAGGTGACGGCGCTGGCGGGGCCCAATGGCAGCGGGAAGAGCACGGCCATGGCGCTGCTGGAGCGGCTGCGGGATCCTGGCAGCGGGACGGTGCTGCTGGATGGGATCCCGCTGCCAGAGTATGAACACCAGTACCTGCACCGCAAGGTGGGACAGCAGAGACACTGGGAACACTGGGCATGGAATGGGGAAAATGGGGACAGGGGTCAGGGGACAATTGTGATGGTGTTCACAGGGGTTTTTGGATGAGGGAAGAGACAAGGATTTGACTCCATGCTTCCGAAGGCTTGATTTATTATTTTATGATATATATATTACATTAAAAGTATACTAAAGGAACAGAAGAAAGGATTTCATCAGAAGGCTAGCTAAGAATAGAATAGGAAAGAATGATAACAAAGGCTTGTGGCTTGGCTCTCTGTCTGCACCAGCTGGGTTGTGATTTGCCATTAATTACAAACATCCAACATGGGCCCATCACAGATGCACCTGTTGCATTCCACAGTAGCAGATAATCAATGTTTACATTTTGTTCCTGAGGCCTGTCAGCTTCTCAGGAGGAAAAATCCTAAGGAAAGGATTTTCCATAAAAGATGTCTGCAACAAACAATGAAATGGAACTGGGACCACAGGAGCATGGGAGCAGAAATGGGGATACTGGGAAGAGGATGGGGACATCAGGAATAGGGTGGGGACAACAAGAAATGGGATAGGAACATTGGGAAATGGGATGGGGATGACAGGAATGGGGATGGGAAAAGTGGGAAGTCAGGGGTGGGGACACTGGGGACACAGATGGGGAGAATGGGATCAGGGATGGACACTATGGGGACACCAAGGTGGGATGGGGTCATGGAACAGGGGTGGGGACACCAGGAGCCAAGACAGCGTCATAGGGCTTGGGGCTGGGGCAGGTGGTGCTGGTGGAGCAGGATCCCGTCCTGTTTTCTGGAACGATCCGTGAGAACATCCTGCTGGGGCTGGAGCACTGCAAAGAGTCAGAGCTGCGGGAGGCCGCCACTGCTGCTGGAGCCATGGAGTTCATCCAGGGGCTGGAGCAGGGCTGGGACACTGGTGAGAGCCAGGGGGATGGATGGGGCACCCCTGGGGCACATCCCCCTGATTCCAGGATCCTCTGGCAGCGATGGGAGAGCGGAGTGGGTGGCACATGGTGGGGTGTGCGGGGGATCCCTGAGGTCACATCCCACTGATCCCATGGGATTGCTCACGCAGGTCAGATCCCACTGATCCTATGGGATTGCTCACACAGTGGTGAGGGAGTGTGGGGGGTAGGGGAAAGGGGGGGAACCTCTCGTGCTGGGATCCCACTGATCCCAGGGTCCCCCCGCAGAGGTGGGGGAGTGTGGGGGGTGGGAGAAGAGGGGAGAACTCCAGGGCTGCACCCCACTGATCCCCTGTGGTCGCTCCCACAGAGGTGGGGGAGCGCGGGGGGCGGCTGGCGGCGGGGGAGCGGCACCGTGTGGCCCTGGCCCGGGCTCTGCTCCGGCGTCCGGCCGTGCTCATCCTCGACGAGGTGCTGGATGATGGATATGATGGAGCGGTGAGTGGGGTGGGATGGAGGGGGTTGGTGTGGATAGGGGTGCAGTTGGTGAAAATGGGGTATGATGGGATGGCTGGAATGGGATGGTGGGATGAGGTGGTGGCAATAAGGGATAATGATTGGCATGGAGTGGGAATGATGTGATGAAGACAGGGATTGGATGGGGTGGTGTGGATCAACGAAGTGGAGAAATAGGACAGGATAGTAGGATGGGCTAGAGACCAGGGGTGTAGGATGGCAGGAAAGTAGAATCAAAGGATGAAGACAAGGAGATACGATAGGGTGGGGTGGGAATGAAGGGGATGGGAATGCTGGGATGAGGACAGAGATGGAGTGCAATGGGAAGGGTTGGAGTGGTAGGAGTAGGATGGGATGGGACAGTGGGAATGGGGATAGTGTGGGCAGGATGGCATAGTGGGCATGGGGATGGGATGGAGAACAGGGAGATGGGATGGTAAGAACAGGATGATAGGATTAGGGTGGGACTGAGAGTGGGGTGGGATTGGTTGGTCAGGACTGGGTGGGATCAGGTGGGACAGGGTAGGACTGAGTTGGATGGGCTGGCATGAGGGTTCTCTGATTGGATGGTTTGGCATGAGGGTTCTCTGATTGGATGGTTTGGGATGAGTGTTCTCTGAGCTGGATGGGTTGGGATGAGCGTTCTCTGAGCTGGATGGGTTGGGATGAGTGTTCTCCTAGCTGGATGGGTTGAGATGAGGGTTCTCTGAGCTGGATGGGTTGGGATGAGTGTTCTCCTAGCTGGATGGATTGAGATGAGGGTTCTCTGAGCTGGATGGGTTGGGATGGGAGTTCTCTGAGCTGGATGGTTTGGGATGAGCTGGATGGGTTGGGATGAGTGTTCTCTGAGCTGGATGGGTTGGGATGAGCTGGATGGGTTGGGATGAGTGTTCTCTGAGCTGGATGGGTTGGGATGAGCTGGATGGGTTGGGATGAGCGTTCTCTGAGCTGGATGGGTTGGGATGAGCATTCTCTGAGCTGGATGGGTTGGGATGAGCTGGATGGGTTGGGATGAGTGTTCTCTGAGCTGGACGGGTTGGGATGAGAGCATTCTCTGGCTGCAGGCACAGTGCTGGGTGCGCACTGGGCTGGCCAAGACTGTGCTGGTCATGTCCCACCGGCCGCGGGTGCTGGACAGGGCCGATCGCCTGGTGCTGCTGGAGCATGGGGCCGTGATGGAGACGGGAACACCAGCGGAGCTGCGGGAACGCCACGGCGCCTACAGCCGCCTGCTCCTTGGAGGAGGCAGCACTGGGCAGCCCGAGGGCCCCGGGATGGGCAGCGAGAAGGGGGCTGCATCTGGCAGGGAATAAAAGGGAATCAGCCCCAGTGTCCCCATTCCCGGTGTTTGTGTCACCAGCCAGCTCCTGGTGTCCCCAGTCACAGTGTCCTGTGAATCCCTTCTCCCCACATCCTCAGGATCCCAACTCCCTGTGTCCCCCATGTCCCCACTGTGTCCCCCAGGTCTGCCCATTCCCTGGATGTGTGTGTATCCCCTGTATCACCATGTCCCCATGATCCCTGGTCCCCATGTCTGTTCCTGGACATGGGGCACAGGGTGGGAAATCAATCCCAAGGAATGGATCTGGGCATGGGTGTCACGTCCTCATCTCACTCCTGCTGTGCTCACTCCAAGCTCCTGGTGTCCCCAGTCCTTTCCCAGTGTCCCCATCCCCAGTGTCTTTATCCCAGTTCCCAATGTCCCCTTTTCTATTCCTCATTCCCTGAGAGGAAGTGCTGGGCACTGGAGGATGGGACTGAGATTTATTGCCCAAACCAGGGTATTTATACATGAGAAATAAAACATTTTGAACAACTGTAATTGTTGTGTTTAAAACATGGGAAAACAGGAAGTCAGTCCGTTGGGAAGGGCTGCTGTGTGATGAGTGGGAACAGCAGGATGAGCTCTCCCAGCAATTTGTGGCTTTCTGCAGGGAGAGGGAAGGGGTTGGACCTGCACCATGGATCATTCAGCTGGTGATGAGAGTAAGAGTTGGTGTCAGCCTATCTCTGTCGCCATGGGTTGGATCTGGCTGAAGAGCCCACAGAGAGCAAGGATCCCACCAGATCCTACTGCATCCCTTGTACCCCAATCCTGCTCCACCAACACCACCTGATCTGTTTTGGAATCCCCTCAATCCTGTTCTGGAATCCCACTCCAATGCTGCCCCATCCATCCCACCTGATCTTGCTCTGGAATCCAGCCCAGATACACTTTAGAATTCTACCTGATCCTGATCTGGAATCATGCCCTGGTCTGGAATCCTGCCCTATATCCCTTCTGGAATCCCGCACAGATTCCCCTCTGTACCTGTGGTCACGCAATTGGTTTCTCTGCCTGTTTCTGCAGAATGAGAGGATCCATGAGATTCCAGCATGGATCACACACCAGGATTCACCTGCATGGAGGTGATCCAGAGCTGGATCTGCCTCTGTGTTAGGTGACACGTGGAGGGTAAGGGGCACAGGAGACAGACACCACTCACCCTGATGTTTGTGTGGCAAGAGAGGGTTTTGTTTTCCACTCCCTCCTTTATATAGAGCATTTGAAAGGCCTGGTCTGGATGCTGTCACTGGTTTGAACTCTGCACCCCTTTGGGTCCTGAGCCACTGAGATGCCTGCAGGCTTATGAGAGATCAAATTGGCCAAAGCTCTTGTCACTGAGCCCAGGGGCTGGCAAGGTGACACCAACATCTCACCCTTTCTTTGCTATAAATTTTGATTTGCATTATAGCTGCAGCATTTATGTCCAGGAACTGCTAGGGGAGAGCTCAGGTAAATATGCTCCAGGCATTAGGCTTATAGGTTACAGATTGCAACTTATTTGTAAAAACAACAAACCATTTAAGCCTTGAAGAAAATAAAACAGTCTGTAAGAACAAGAATCATTCAACACTTATTAAAGAAAGAAAAGCAAACACAAAAACTAGGAAACAATCTGTAGACAAGGAAAACAGTTTGTAAACAGGGGAATAATTTGTAAACAGATGAATCTTTATGTGAACTGCAGTCCCAGATTTCCATGAGGTTGTCACCAATCACTGATCACACGGCTCTGTGTCTGCTGAGGGTTTATCAGGAGGTGCTGTCAGGATGCAGTGCAGGCTGGATGCTTCTGGCAGGTACCCAATGTGTCCCACTGTCTGTTGGAACACATGAATGTCCCCAAGCCCAGGTAATGAGATCCCAGGGACCCCCCCATGTATTGGTAAGGAGGTCTCGTGCCATTCTCTTGGATTTGGGCAGCTGAACATCACACGATTGCATTGATAAGAAGTGATTTAGCATAACTGGGTTCTGGGATTTTCCTAAGACTGTTAAGTGAGTTAATGTGTATAGAGCTTTAGCTATTCTACTCTGTGGGGTCTCACCACATACCTCCCTTTTGTTTATTAACTATACCTTTTCAGGCACCATGTGCTCTTTCCACTATTGCTTGTCCAGCTGGTAAATGAGGGATGCTGGTTTGGTGTGATACACCCCAGAGCTGTAGAAATTGCCTGGTTTCCTGGGAAGTGTAGCAGGCCCTTTATCAGTTTTGATGGTTTGAGGAATGCCCAAGGCTGCAAAAGCTGATTGCCAGTGTACCATGGCACCCAGTCTCCTTTCCCCTGTGTGTACTGTAGCCCATATTGCTGAGGAAAAGGTGCCAATTCAGACACGGGTGTGTTTTAAACAGCCAAAATCAGGGATGTGTGTGACATCAATTTGCCAGATTTGCAAAGCACACAGTCCATGAGGGTTCACTCTTATCTGCAATGGTGCAGCGTGACCTTGACAGCACAGATGCTAACAATATTACAAACCTCTGTGTTTGACAGCTGAAATTGCTGTTGTAAAGCTCAAGTATCTTGGTGGAAAAAACTGTGCAATGCCTTTGTTTGTGGAAGCACATCTGGCTGTGGTGCTGAATGGGTACCAGAAAAAGGTACCCGGACCATCTGTAACTCTTTATTTTTATTGTCTCATATTGTCCTAAATCCTAATTGTCCAAATTTTTATTACTCTAGTAATATTGCTATTTTTATAACCATTTTATTACTATTAAACTTCTAAAATTTTGAAAAACAAGTGATTGGCGTTTTTCACACAGTGTCTGACACAACATCCCACGGACAGGGAGGTCACAGGATGTAAAAAACGCCAATCCTGTCACTGCTGTGTCCCAGCGCTGCACCGAGGACATCCCCCAGCGTGATGGCCATGTCATCCCCAAGGGTATGACAGGGTGTCCCCAGTGTCACCAGCCACCCTCATCTGCTGTCCCTAAAGTGGCCATTCCCATCCCACCAGGGGTCATCTGCCTGATGAGCATCTACGGGACCCACCACAGCCCAGACCTCTGGCCCGAGCCTGAGGTAGGGCCACCCTATGAGGTGTCCCTTGAGGAGGAAGCAAAGGGAGTCGACCATATCCTAACTGATCAGCATCGAACTCCGATTTATTGATCTAGCTTACACTCTTTTATAGTGGTGTTAATTAAGCTTATACATATTACAAAACCCGAGCTCATCATTGGTTGCAGATTACACACCAACCCCTCTTTGTTGCCAATACCTGTGGTTTTCTTGTTGAGACTAATACTTGTTTTTCTCATCCTGTTATTGACTTGTTATTAACTGTTCTCAAGGCCTCCATGTTTTCCACCATGTTTTTTCTCATCACTTCCTCAAGGACATGGTGTTTACTGTTGTTAAGGGAAAAGCCTGAGAACTTGCTGCGTACAGCTGCCTTTTATTCTTTAACCAGCTGTATATGTTCATGGCCTTTTTTCCTTCAAGCCATGTCTGAGCAAAATTCTCCAAAAATTCCCCGTTTTTCTTTTTTGCACAAGGAGGTTAGTCTGCCAGGTTTTTTCTATCATTCTACTGACCATATTTTGAATATAATTAAAAATACAAGGTAAAATAAGCAGAAGCATTAAAAGCACATCTAATATCTCTACAGCATATGTCACAAGGTTCCTCAGCCACGGTCCAAGCAATGGCTTTTACCCCAAAGGGTTAAAACCACCCCCAACTGAGCCATAATGTCTTCCTTATCAGGCATTGCACGGTAGGTGGTAATTGGACCACTGAAAAGGAAAGCTGTTAGCTGTTTTTCATTCATGCGAACCCAGAGAGGAGGCGAAGGGCTAGGGCTAATAATGCTGGAATCGACTCCAGTGTCCAACAAGCCTGAAAATGATCCTTTCTGTCCTTGAAATTCCACTTCCACCCTTTTCTTGGTCTCTCAGAAAGGTTCAAAGCCAGTAAGGTAAGTCCTCCGGTGGATTCAAAACCATTTTCCCCCCTCTCTTGTCCTTTCATAGTCTGTAGTCCCTTAGTCATTTGGCTCAAGTGGCACCACCTGAGCAATTCTCAGTCCTTTGTTAATTTGGAGTGGTGGGAAAGGAGTATGCACCATAACATATAGTCCACATCAATGACGCCAGGCAAAACAAATAATCCCAACGCAGATGATCTTCCGAAAAGCAAAGCACCCACCGCGTGACCCTGTATAGCAATAGGTCCGTGAATCCCTGTCGGGATCTTCCGTGCGTGCAGGGTCATCAGCATAACTTCTACAGCGGCTGCCGGTTCCAAGCCGAGGCTCCCTGTGGTGTCGGGTTGGAGACAGGAGAGGGTGCTGACGCTGCAGTGACGACTTCTGTTGGTGCGTGGTCACTGCGGTTCTGGCACCAACTAGGCGTTGAAGGCAGTGCTGCTGATGTTTGAAGAGGTCCAAGAGCAGCTAACACCTGATTTTGAGAGGTCTTTGCCTGTTCTTGTAAGCCTAGCCCTAACTGTGCTATGCATTCATTTACAAGCCCTTGCCAATGAGCATTGAATAACAATTGCTGAGGCTGAGTAAAGATCAATTTATCTATCTCATGACAATCATTCACCAAAAGAAGAAGACTGGCATCAAAAATATAATCTAACATCTGTTTGGCTGGCTCACTTTTCACTCCAAACTGACTAACAGTAGACCTCAGCTGAGACAGCAATTTCCAATCAAGAGCTGTAATAGTAGCCTGCATGCCCCCTCCCTCTTGCGGATTGAATACAACAGGACAAGCCAGCTGGGTAGCAGCGCTGATAAGCTCCCCATCCCCCTTTTTAATAGCGTCTCTGGCAAGCACAGCCCAGGCCAATCTCCGCTCCCTTGCAATAGCCCCCGCTAGGTCATTTTCCGCCCCAGGGATCGGCTCATTGATTTTCGGGAGATTATCGGGTGGTCTTGGCCATAGTTCGTGTTGTTCAGGGGGTGTGGAAGCCTCAGAAGCGCTCTGTGTAGCCTGGCTTAAAGCAGAAGAGGGCGGCGAAGCAGGTAATAAGACCGTCCTCATTGCAGGGGCTACTGGTAATCCCCTATCCTGATCGTATCCCCTGTCCTGGTTGTAATCTTTATTACACCCATGAGCGGCGCTAGCCTGCTGGGCAGCCTCTTTCTCAGCCTGAAACTGCAGTAATTCATTGCGAATGACCCGCCATAATTTACCTAACTTCTTGGCAGTTTTATCGCCCTCTAAAGTAGCCTCCCATAATAAATCACGGAATTTACGCCACTCCGTTAACTCGTGAACTGTATGGGGGTTAATAAAAATTCCCCTATCGTAGCCATAAACCAAAAGCCCTGGTAAATCCTTTTGCAAATCTATCCCCTTAACCTGCCCTTTTTGTAAAAAGGCACTAAATAAATCATATACTGCTTGCCTTTTCATACCTAAAATCGTCAGCGCTGTTGCAGCCTCTTCAAGGTCCGTGCAGCACGTATCAGCCGGGCTCGCCTGTACGACACCCGAGGCACGAGGCGTCTCAGCTTCTTTTTTATCCGCTTTTTTTTTCTGTTCTCCGCGTTTTCTGTCGTCCCGGCTGCTTCTCAGGACCTGAGCGTGTCTTCACTCCTCCGTGGTGTGTTGCTGTATCACGATCGGGTGTCACCATTTGAGGAAGCGAAGGGAGTCGACCACATCCTAATTGATCAGCATCGAACTCCAATTTATTGATCTAGCTTACACTCTTTTATAGTGGTGTTAATTAAGCTTATACATATTACAAAACCCGAGCTCATCATTGGTTGTAGATTACACACTAACCCCTCTTTGTTGCCAATACCTGTGGTTTTCTTGTTGAGACTAATACTTGTTTTTCTCATCCTGTTATTGACTTGTTATTAACTTTTCTCAAGGCCTCCATGTGTCTCTGCCACCACAGTGGTGACAGCTGTGTCCCCTCAGTGTGACTGTGTCGGTGTCACCCCAGGTATTCAATCCTCTGAGGCTGTCCGGAGAACAGCAAGGGACAGTCCCCGCCGTCCTTCATCCCCTTCTCTGTTCGCCCCAGGTATGTGCTGGAGTGGCGACAGGAGTGTCCCCACGTGCCACTCCTGTCCCTGGCTGGGTTCACAGTGGGATGACAGTGACAGTGGGGACGTGGTGGCAGGAACTGCATCGGGCAGAGCTTTGCCATGGCTGAGATGAAGGTGGTAGTGGCATTGACACCGTCCCAGTTGGTGCTGCGGAGGGACAACGTGATGTAACCCCCGTGCCGCCAGCCCGAGCTGATCCTGTGTGCCAAGGATGGGCTCTGACTGCTGCTGGAGCCACTGGTGGGAGTGGCCTGAGTGACACGGGTCCCCAGGACATGGGGACATCCCACAAGGCGGGTGTCACAGCCAGGGGAAGAGCAGGGAACAAATGGTAGCATGAAAGGGACAGTATCATGGTGGTGGTGGGGATGTGTTGTCCCTGGCCATGGGACACCTCATGGCATGGACATGTCAACCCATGGACTGTCCCCTAGGCCACTTGTGTCGCCATCCATGGCCATGTTCCCCATGTCCTCATCCATGGCCATAGAGCCCCATGTCACCATCTCTATCTGTGACACCCCCCCATGCCCAATATCGCCATCCACAGCCATGTTCACATCCATGTCCTTGTCCCCATCCCCATCCCCAACATGTCCCCACCCATGTCCCACAATGTCACCATCCGTGTGATATTTAAATGTCTTTATATTTACCCCAATGTTGGGTGAAGGGCAAAGAAAAATGAGAGAAAATAAAGGCCAAAATAAAAGCATTTACGTGTCCATGCTGGCTGAGGATCCATGTGCTTGGGTGGGTAGAAATGACCTGTTTTAAGAGGGATTTCCACTCCATTGTCTCCAAAATCCTGGTTTTTTGCCCCAGTCCATCACCATTTGGCTGTGGAAGATGCTGGTGGGCCAGAGAGAATTAGAATCATGGAATGATTCAGGTTGGAAAAGACCTCCAACACCATTTGGAATTCCTGGATGCCACCCGAAGCAATGATTGGATTCCAAAGGTCAGACTTTTTGGTGTCAAAAGTAAAAAAAATGTCCTGTCCCCTATGAAATTCTGATGTCAGTTTGCATCCCAATGGATTTTTCTCTGGCTGTGTCCAAGTGCCCAAGGGAAGCCAGGAAGATGTGGAGACCACCAGCCAGGTGTCTTCCCAACATGGATCACCAGGACCATGGATGACCAAGTCTCTGCCCAGCGAGGGTCACTGTGGACCATCCAGTGGGGGTCCCCAACGGGGGATGGAGTTGAAGCAGCGCTCAAAGCTCTTCCTGTCACTGTAGGACACAAAACAACACGAGCGCACACACTGCTGCTCTCAAGGGGGAGAAAAGGGAAGTTTATTTTCTGACTCCAACATTTAGAGTTTTCTAAAAGTGACTGGATTGGAGGGTGAAAGTGCCACCTCTCCAATGACACTGGACAAACCAACAGTCCATCAAATTTTTCTTCTTCTAAAAAAGAATGCAAAACAATAAGTTATTTACAGAAAGTGTGTGAGAAAGTTTGCTACAAGAATGTAAACATCAGAAG
Organism: Melozone crissalis; assembly: GCF_028551555.1. Lineage (NCBI taxonomy): Eukaryota > Metazoa > Chordata > Aves > Passeriformes > Passerellidae > Melozone > Melozone crissalis. The sequence goes on along the minus strand of NW_026535850.1, from coordinate 9,486,274 downwards.
GCTTAGAAAATCATAAAAAATCAAGGCGACACTCTTCCTGCACACAGGGCACTTGTAGGGCATCCCTTACTGCTGCCTCCCTTGGTGTTGGGTCACAGCAGAGTTCTGGGAGAAGCTCTTCCCACACTTAGGACACTGTCAGGGCCTCTCCCCAGTGTGGATCTGCTGGTGGGTGACAAAGGTGGAGTTTTTCTTCAAGCCCTTCCTGCAGTCAGGGCAGCAGAAGGGCCTCTATTCTGTGTGAATCTGCTGATGCTTGAGGAGACAGTATTGGCTCTGAAAAACCTCTCTCCACACTCAGAACACTCATAGGGCCTGTCCCCAGCGCAGATCCTCTGGTGGGCAATCAGGCTGGAGTTCTAGCCGAAGCTCTTCCCACATTCTCCACACTTATAAGGCCTCTCCCTGGAGTGGATCCTCTGGTACAGAATCAGCCCACTGCTCCTTCTGAAGCTTTTCCCACATTCCCTGCACTTGTAGGGCCTCTCCCCAGTGTGGATCCTCTGGTGGGCATTCAGATGGCAGCTCTGCCTAAAGCTTTTCCTACATTGCCTGCACTTGTAGGGCCTCTCCCCAGTGTGGATCCTCTGGTGCATAATCAGGCTGGAGTTCTCGATGAAGCTCTTCCCACACACTGAGCACGTGTAGGGGCATTCCCCAGTGTGCACTGTCCGGTGGATGATCAGGCGAGAGCTGTCACGGAAGCCCTTCCCACATTCTCCACACACAAAGGGTCGTATCCCAGTGTGGATCATCTGGTGGAGTTTCAGGCTGGAGCTCCTCCTGAAGCCTTTCCCACATTCTCCACATTGATAGGGCCGTTCATTGGTGTGGATCCTCTAGTGGATGATCAGGTGGTAGCTCGTGGGGAAACTCTTCCCACATTCCAAGCACTGGTGGGGCTTCTTGCCATCATCAAGCTGCTCATAGACCACCACCTCAGAGCTCTGGCCAGAGCTCCACCTGCCTTCCTGGCACAGGCTGGGTCCTTCCTCCTCAGAGCATCCTGGGCTGGGTTTGCAGCCCCTCCTCCTGTGGGATCTCCAGGGCTTTTCCTCCTCATTGCACTCCTGTGCCCTGCAGCCACTCAAAGTGGCCTCTGCCACGATGTTCTGCCATGGGGATTTGCCCTCCCTGGTCTCCATCCTCAGCTCCTGCTCTGGGGGAGGAAGGACAAAGAGAGGATGAGATTTGCATCTGTGCCACAGGGAAGGGGAAGGAGATCCCCCCAGTGCATCCCTGGCTGGACACCATCAGCAGCATCAGTCCTGCAGCCGGGGGCCGTGTTGAGCTGGGAGATGGAGCCGGAGAGAGGGGGAAAGGGGAAGCAATGTCCTCCTCACCTGCCTGGGTGTCCTGGGGCATCTTCGGCTTCCTCGCAGCCTTCTTCTCTATCCAGATAAGGTTTGGGAATGGGAAATCCTGGTTTGCGGAAAAAACAAGATGTGAGTGTATTGCCTTCGAAGGTCCCACTGATCAAGTCCATCTCTAGAAGTCACCGGGTGGCCAGAAATATCTCCAAAATCAAGGAGTCCAAAAACCTCTCCCAGGAGTTCCCTGTTTCCAGTGTCCTCACTCTGGGGTTATGGGGTCCCTATTCTCAGAGCTGCTGGGGGGCCCATGGGTCCTGGGAATTCCCTCTCTCCTGGGTCCTGCTTACACAGCCTGAGGGTCTTTTGTGGGTCCCAGGGATAATGGGCAAATTTATGATGCTCATATCCCCATTTGTCTGAAATAAGCTTTGCACCTTTAAGGCTGGTTCTGAGAACAAAGATGGAGGAAGAAGAAGCATGGAGTTTGTTTTCAGAACCTCTCTCACTCCTCCACATTCCGGCTCCTCTGTTGTCTGTGGACAGACAGACAGCGGGACAGAGCCCTCCTTTGCTTTTAGTTAGTTTTAGCTAGCAGAGGAAGAGAAGTTCCCTGGACTGTGGTTTTTGGTTTTCCTTTTCTTTGGACCTGTCTAAACTTGCTCTGTACTGAACACCCAGAAGAGCACCAGGTGCTCACACCTGTGCCAAACCAGGGCTGGGCCACGGCATTTCCAGCACCAGAGAGACTCATAAGAGACTGATAAGAGACTGATAAGAGACTGAGCAAGCCAAGCTACAGCCCATGGAGGGACTTTGTGAGTTCGTCATCTCTTTTGGAGCAGCAAGCAGTTTTATTGTTTAATACTGTTAATTTTTGGGGTTGGTGAGTGGTTTGCCTGTTAAATAAACAGTTTTTTCCACTTCTCTCAAAGGAAATACTTTTCCAGAATCAGTTGGATGAGGGGCCGCTTGACTTTGGTCTTCTACAGGAAACACCTTTAGAGGTTTTTCTCCCAAAACTGCCCAAAACCAGGACATTGGCTTTGAAGGTCCCACTGGCCAAGTCCATCTCTAGAAGTCACTGGGTGTCTGGTGGCCAGAAATACCTCCAAAAACCAGGAATTCCAAAAACACTCTTCTAGGAGTTGCCCATTTCCAGTGTCCTGACTTTGAGGTTATGTGGGTCCCTCTTCTCAGAGCTCTGCTCTGGGGGGTCTCGGGCATTCCCCCCTCTCCCAGGTCCTGCTCAGGCATGCTGAGGGGGTTTTGGAGGTCTCAGAGCTCATCCTCCCCTGATTCTGTGGAAATTGTTTTTGTGATTCATGTCAATTGGCAATGGAATCAGCAAATCCTTCTATCCGCTGTGTCCAAAAGAGACACAAAGAAAAGTTTTGAAACTTTATGACCAAATAGCCAAACAAAGCATCAAAATCAAAGAAGTATAGTAGAGCAAAAGAGATGAGGTAGCAAGATGACTGATGCTTAGAATAAAATAGAGGAAGTTGGGGTAAAGCTAAGAGATATTGCAAAAAAGCAATTAAAATCTTATGTATAATAAAAAACTTGATGCATTTGACAAAATCATGTAGCAGACATCAGTCTAAGACCTCCCTCCAGACAACCACAACAAGGATAGAAATCAATGACCACCTGGAAAGATTATGAAATTGGTGCTCCCAGCTTTTTGATATTTGCTAATTTGGACTAACCAAGCACATTGGAAAATGCTTTGTAGGCTTAAAAACAGTATATATACTTTACCAAACTGTGTGTGCTGTGAGTGGAGCAGTGACTCTCCGGCCACCCAGCGCTGCTTGCTTGCATTAAAATAAAAGGTATAGAAGTAAAATTTGGATTGGCTATTGAAATTTTATATCAGGTGTTCCAGGGTCCCCTTTCTCCAGCATCCCTCCACTCCAGGCACTCAGCGCTTCCCCTGCTCTCCTTTGCACTCCTAAGAGATCCAAAAATATCCCCTCATCAAATGAATTAAAAACACCTCTCTCAGCGACACTGAAACATATTTGGGACTCGACTCCTGTGAAAAACACCAATCACTTCTTTTTAAAATTTTAAAAGTTTAATAGTAATAAAATGATTATAAAAATAGTAATACAACTTGAGTAATAATAATTTGGACAATTTGAATTAGGACAATACGAGACAACAAACAGAAAGAGTTATGGACGTCCGGGTACCTTCTTCTGGGCAGCACAAGCCCAGAAAAGGACTCCCACTAACAAAGGATTAACCCTTAAAAACAATAGCATGTTGCATATTCATACACCTCATACATGATGCATAAATTCCATTCAAACACAGGATTCTGTCTGGTCACCATCAACTTCTTCCTTCCAATCCTAACAGCCCCTTCGAGGCAAGATTCTGGCTGGTCAGTGTCAGCTTCTTCCTTCTAATCCTAACAGTGCCTTAGAGGCAGGAAGAAGTCCATTTCTTCTGGTAAGAGAGCAATAAATTCTTTTCTCTGAAAGATTTAGGTGTCCTGTGGCTGCTATCTGGTGCGAGTGCCTCATTCCTTTCTTTAATAAAACCCCACTAACATAGTTCTTATTTTAACTACAAGAGTTACCTTTTAATTACAAGACTACATTTATTATTAAAATGTTAATACAGCACTATTAATCAATACATCAAAATACATATGGTAAATGTGAAAAATGCATGCATTTTATGATTGGCTTTTCGCAAATATTAACATGAATATTATATGTGTTGTGTTAGAAAGTAATGCTGTATTAATTCTCTTAAGTACCATGTTAAATATAGTTTTAGGTTATAAAAATTGTTAAAATAGAAACAATGCTTTGTCGGATACGTTTTAAAGAAAGGACTTGCAGCAAGATAGCAGCCACAGGACACCTACATTTTTCAGAGAAAGAGAATTTATTGCTCTCTTATCAGAAGAAACGAACTTCTTCCTGCCTCAAAGGGGCTGTTAGGATTAGAAGGAAGAAGTTGACCATGACCAGACAGAATCCTGTGTTTGAAAGGAATTTATGCATCATCTATGAGGTGTATGAATATGCAATGGGCTATTGTTTTTAAGGGTTAATCCTCTGTTAGCGGGATCCTTTTTCGGGCTCGTGCTGCCCAGAAAAAGGTACCCGGACATCCATAACTCTTTGTATTTCTTGTCTCATATTGTCCTAATTGAAATTGTCCAAATTATTATTACTCTAAATGTCTTACTATTTTAAGAACCATTTTGTTACTTATAAACTTTTAAAATTTTAAAAACAAGTGATTGGCGTTTTTCACACACCATAAGCACACGTACCTTTGGTTAAAACAATCCTTGTTTATTTCGAATACAATACCTGCTTGTAAGCCTTAAAACACAATACAGAGCTCCATTCTTAAGCTTTAACCTTCCTAATATCTTGCTAGATAAACTTTCTGCAGCTTAGAGAGCTATTCAGACAAGCATTAATACACAGGCCAATGTTCTATTTGCCTTTGCTTTTTCTACAGTTTAAATAATTTTTCTGCTGACCAATCTCATGGCTGCTGCTTTAGCTCCAATCACAGTTCTGCTGTCTCTTGCAGCTTTCCCAAACCCCTCTGATTTTATGGATTCCCACAGTAAATATCTGCATAGAGCCATATAATATACACTTTTCACAACTCCGGAATCGGCAAGGTCCAAACCCCAGCAAAATCCCCCTCTCCCCCCCAAAAACCCTCCCGGAGCTGCCGCTTCCCCTCGGCGCTCACCTGCGGGACGCGGGGCAATGCGATGCTGCCGGGCCCAGCCGAGCTGCGGGCTCGCCGTGGAACCCCGCAATGCTCCTTCCCCGGCTGCTGCTCCTCCTCGGGCTGCTCCCTCCGTGCTGCTCCTGTTCCTGCTCCTCCCCTTCCCCTCTCCCTCCCCTTCCTCCCGCTCCAAGCCCGGATCCCCCTTTCGCACCCCCTCTGCCCCACGGCCGCAGCAGCGCCGGCTCTGGGGTGTTGGGGGAGATGAAACAGGAAAGCCTTACAAATATGATTGTCTGGCAAAAGATTTTGAGAATATGGAAACTATAAGCGAGATTGAAATGAAAGCAAGCTTTGAGATCCCTTAGTTACTGAACAACGGGAAAACAACGGTGTGGCCGCTGAAAGTAACCCCCTTTTGATGGAACAATTCCTTCTGCTTGCAGGCAGGTCCCAGGGTCAGAGCAGCCCCTACTGAAGGGGTCCAAAGAGGAGTTTTTAGGGTTTAAAATGTAGCACAGGATGGTAATGTAGTGATTCTTATAGGCGGTATGGAAATGCTATAGGATTTGTATATTGTACTAGATTGTTTAAGTGAGAATCAGAATATTCAACACAGAAGAAGATTTACTGTATTGTAACGGGAACTTCACTCTCTTAGCTCTTACCTCTCTTACTCTTGCTCTTACCTCTTGTCTCAGCTCTTGCCTTTGATGCTCTTACCCCTTTTACTCTCTTATGCTTTTACTCTCTTACCCTGTCATCCTCTCTACCCCTCTCTTCTCTTGGGCCTGCTCTGAGCTGTGGCTGCAGCTCCAAGCAGGGCCCTGCACCCCGGCCCTTTGCAATAAACCCCAAATCCCAGCAGAGCCCTGCACCCAGGCCCTCTGCAATAAACCCCAAATGCCAGCAGGGCCCTGCACCCAGGCCCTCTGCAATAAATCCCAAATCCCAGCAGGGCCCTGCACACAGGCCCTTTGCAATAAACCCCAAATCCCAGCAGGGCCCTGCACCCAGGCCCTCTGCAATAAACCCCAAATCCCAGCAGGGCCCTGCACCCAGGCCCTTTGCAATAAACCCAAAGTTCCAGGACCTGGCTGCAGTGATCTCTCATCTCTGTCCGTCCTGACCGTGCCACCCCCATCAATCCTACACTGGGGCAGGGGGAGAAACCCTCAGAGCCCCCAGTGATGGGCAGGGGGCTCAGGGCTCGGGGATTAAGATGTACTTGTAGTTTTCTTGTTATGTCTAGGCTCTGAAGCAGGGTTTGTCATTGTTGTGAAACCAAGATTTGTTAGGACCCAGGACATCCCTCTGGCTGTCTGGAGCAGCCAAGACCCGTGCCAGGGGGCTCAGAGGCCCTGGCACAGAGCCCAAAATGCCCCTGTGCTTTTGATTATGACCCATGGAGCAAATTACCAATCTGGTATGAAGATCAGCAAGCCACAACACTTTAGGTAGCATATTAGTGAAGTTATTACGGGATGGAAAAGTAGATTTTAGGGTTTTTGGTATGGGGGTTCAGGAGGCAAGATGGAGGGAACTAGGTGTGTCCAGCTTTCTCTTTCTTCTTCTTGGCCTCCATCTTCTGCTGTGATGTTGGCACTTACAGATTGGTTTAGAGTAGAAGCTCACTGTCTAACGTAGGTGATAGGTAAGTAATTGTAAACATTGTATATGTAGTTTTTAGTATAAAGACATAACACTGCCCCGGGGGAGGCAGAGTGCCTGGAACTGTCCTGCTGGAGGGACCTCGGCAAAGCAGGAGAATATATTTTATAGATAAGATAAAATAAACATCCTTGAGACTGAGAAATGAAGAGCCCTGACTCCTTCTTCAAGCACCAGGCTGGGAAAAGAGACTTTGGAACTTTTCTCAGGGTCACTCTGACCAGCCAGAGATCCTGACAAAGATTAATCAAGGATTAATACTGAAATAGATGTTCTAATCTATCCTTGCACTTCTGCTGGTCCCTAGGAAGGCTGGTTGGTGATTTCTGTCTGTGTTCAAATATTTAAAGCAACAACAAATAGTCCCATACTTGATATTTCAGGTGAACAATTTAATGGCATCCTAACATTGTTTACACAATCTTATAACATGCATATTTTACTCCTTGTGAAGCTGAAATTTTTTAAATACAAAAAATTCTACTGAAATTTTAGAAATTTTGAAACCATTTTAACATACAGAAAACAAAACAGTTTAAAAAGACCGGTCTAACAGCCATTAAAATGCAGGAAAAAGCAAGAGGACTTCAGGTAAAAGAATATTCATTTAACAGCTACATTTCTTCCACTAAGTATTTATGTGTTAAGAAAAACAGAGCAAATTTAAAAGAACAGAAGTTCTTTAAAACCAGAATTTCTAATGCCAGAAACAGCTTTGAAACAACTTTCTATGTAGTTCTGTTTATTTCAAAATTTAATATTTGGCCAATTTTTGTTACAACATTTTGAAGTATTAAACACACTGAGTATGACAGAAAAATGCAACAAAGCACTAACTCTGAGAGAAAAACAACCCTGCAAGCAATGCCAGGGCACTGGGTATTTCTGCATTTTAAGCAAAGAGCTTTACAGCAACTTTAGTTTTCCTTTTCCTATCCATTTTGGAGAGCGTAGCCCAGCCCGCCTGGCGCATTCTCCTCATGGTTTTGAGTTTCAGAGCAGAGCCTGGAGATTTCACACTGCATGGAGCTGGGCTCTAGGAAGGAAAATAAAGCCATCCTTTAGTTTCTGTAAGCAATCTGATTAACTGCTTGGTTTAATCTTAGGAAAGGCTAACATACCTTTTTTGGTGCTGTGGAGTGTAATTGTGAAGCTTGCGGATAATCCTTGTACAAATTTTTAAACGTTTCTTCTTCCGAGACTATGCTCTAATAAATGAAAAGTTAAAAGTTAAATTAAAAGTTACTTAGTCACACTATATTAAAAATACTTTTTCTTTCCCCCTAAAGATATTAAACTCTGAAAAAGAAAAATTAAGATGTCATTATGAGGCAGTTCAATAAAACATTATAACAGTTCAATAAAAAGAATGTTAATTATGTACATGCAATGACAATTCCAGAAAGAACCAATAAATTAAAAATATACAGATAAATATTGGCTTGAATGTGGAAGCCCAAACTCTTTATTTCCATTCTCAGCCCAGCAGTGAGCACAAAGAGCTGCTCAGCACATGATTTGTTCTCTGGCTCTTACCAGGAGGTCAGTGTGCTCAGAGCTGTCTGACTGAGTGTCCAGCTGCACAAGCACTTTCTGCTTTTTCCTGCTGCTCTGCCCTGCAGGCAGGTTTGTGCTTCTTCCACTCTGCATTTTATCCACTGGAGGAGTCTTTATAACATATGTCTGGGAAAGAAAATGTTTCTATTTTTAGATTATATTTTATGGGCTAAGTGTGGAATCTAAAGCCAAACTCAGGACCCAGTTTACAGTCTGAGTGCCCAAGAATTCACCTGACAGAAATGGTGGAACTCTGATCTTTCCATCCAAACATGGAGCAAAGACCCAAACAAAGTGGGTAGGGGTGGAAATATAATATTTTATATTATTTTTGTTGCCAAATGAGGAGAATGAAGGGGAAGCTATGGAAGAGCTGAGTTTCATGGTACATTGTATTTAAGTTCTCCATGCTTATCTGCAGAAATTCAGGCTATTCTGAACTGTAGCCACTGCATTGGACTCTATCAAACATCAAAGAAAATGGGAACAAACAAAACTGCAGGAAAAGGCTTTCAGAGAAAGATTGATAGCTACATCAAGATTGGTGTTATTTAAAATAGTCTTTTCACTAGAAGTTAAACTGAGAAGCATTGAATGGTCCAGTGCAGTCCTTTTTTTGACAGATAACATCAAAATGGTGCTGGATTCCATTGTTCCAATATGAAAACCACAAGTGAACTCCTGGCAGGGAAGAAGGGTGAGTTCTGCAGTCAGGACTACTTTGATACTTGGACCATTCTTACAGCTGTATCAGCTTTTTTCTCTTCCATAGAGGAAAAGTGCCTTTACAAATGGACACTTTTAAGACTAAGTGAAACAATTCTAGAGACAGAAAAAAATCAACAACTGAGCAAGAAAAATTACACACTGGGAGCCCTTCCAGAAACTGCTGGCTAATATCTCCATGGAATGGTGTGACCCTTTAAAATCCCTTCTTATCCCAGGGGGGAAAAAAATCATCTACAGAGAAGTAAGAAATACAGGCAGAAAAATGCAACAAGAAAAATTCACGGTTAGGAGTTATAAAATATCAGTGTTGGACTGCCCAAGGAGCTTCCTGTACTGAAGGAGGAATTTTTAATTATTATTTTTATTTTTTTAATGTTAGGAATATAATTTGGAGACCTTCTATTTTTTACATGAATAGATTCACTGTATAGATCATAACAAGGTTTAGGAATCTCAGGAACATAAATTTTTACTTTCTATAATTTAAAATTTTAAGTCAAAAGCATTTCAGTGTCTTTTGTTGAATGCAAATAAATTCTCATGGCACTTCAATTGATTCTACACATATAACACTACCAAATTCTACAAGCAATTAAAAAGTTAAAGTTACCTTGTGCTTCTTTTCACTTTCAGGAATCTTACTGCCAGAGTGCTCTTTTACAAGATTCTCCTACAAAAGAGTTCTGTGACAGCAAGGAAATATTGATTTGAATTCAGTTGTTAAAAATCTTCTTGGTGTGATTACAGAGCACAGTCTATAATCACAGACTGTACAAAGTTCACACAAAAATATGACCAGATTTAGCACAACCTCAGCATTTAAAAGTCACTGAAAAATCCTACAGTTTAGGGAACTTTTTTGCTTAACTAGTTAAAATTAACTAAAATAAAGAAGAGTTTTGTTTTGTTGTTTGTTTATTTATATATAATCTATAATCACAGACTGTTACAAAGTTCACACAAATCTATGACCAGATTTAGCACAACCCCAGCATTCCAAAGTCACTGTTTTTCTGTTCAGTTTAATTTCTTACCCAACTCCTCCCACAGCACAAGCCCAGGCCACACCTCTCATCCCCACTGCTCTGTGAATAAAAAACTCCACCTTTTCTTCCATTTCTGCTCTCAGTTGTTCCTTAAGGGAGGACAGTTCCCTTTTCAAACATGACAGCTCATCTTCCTACAAACCATTAAATAAAGAACAGGGTTAACTATGCACAGCCCAGAAAAAGGAAAGCAGTCCCAAGTGAGACAGTAATTAACAGGGACACTCATTAGATACACAAGATAATTCTATTTGCTTTTCAGCCCTATACTTGAAGCTTTGCTTTAGCTTGTTTAACAAAGACTGAAGCACTGTAAGAAACAGGTACTTGATCAGAAGTGTTCAAGGTAATACCTTAAAACCCTTGGGAGAAGAGGGGTGAGGGGGCACAATCTAAACATTTAAAACAAAAGTTTCCTATTCAAAGTGGGGAGTCAGAACATGACACACTATCTGGAAGAGCAGACACAAGCACTCTGCTACTCCAATTTATTTTTAGAAACATTTGGAGTTTTTAGTGCCCAGAATAAGATCTGTTGCAGCAGGTTGGGTGGGACTGCTACTGGTAAAAATTCAAACCACACTGGAAAAGTTCCCAGAGAACTGTCTCTGGTGGGAAAGACCCCAGAGCACAGCAGGAAAAGGAACTCTCTAAGCAAACTGAAAAAAGATTTTGAGAAGTCACAAACTGACTGAAGATCACATCTTTTGTCTCTCTGTGCTGTGGGTGGGCAAGAGGGAGGGATTGGGAAAAAAGGTGTTTTAAAGGTTTATTTTAATTCTCATTACTCACTTTTAATTCTATTAGTAATAATTTTTTTGATACCACTTAAGTTTGAATCTGCTTTACCCTCAAAGTGTTTTTCTCCTAATCTTTATCTCAACTTGAATTTTTCTTTCCCCTCCTCTGCTCAACTACAGCACAGAAAAATGAGTGAATGTTTTTTTTGTGTGTGCCTGCACTTAGCCAGTATAAAACCCCTACACAAGGACATCAGCCCCTTCACTGAATTACTGACCATTGGAAAGTGCTCCTTACCAGGGCTCATTCTGATGAGAACTGCTTTTGCCGTTTTATTTTATATACTTTAAACTCTGCATCTTTTTCTTCAACCATTTTATCATATTCATTCTGTGGTAAAAAAACCAAACCAACAACAAACTCAAAACATGTGACTAAATGTTACAATTATAGAGTTATCCAGTCTTAAAACATCATTTTTCAAACCAGGCTCTTAAGATTCATAAAGAAAAGGTTCATTGATGCTTCTGCAGAAACTGTAAAACAGGAAATGCTCAATTCAAGTATTATTTTGTGGACTGGCAGAGAGTGCTTTATTTCTGTGCAGCAATATGTGCTCAGCACTAAGAGCCAGCTGGGCAATCTTTATTAATGTATCTGCTAAAGATATTGCAAAATAGAGGAATAGAAAGGTAAACTAAAATGTGTCAGGCTAAACTGCTGACAGTCACTAAGTAATCTCAGAGAAAGAACCAAACTGATACTGAAAAATATTCACATGGTATCAAAGGAAGCCTGAATTGAAAAAAATCTAAATATCCCAGAAGTTTAGATGAATGGAATTTATCTGCCCATAGGAATGTGTTCATAATCTTCAAATGAATGTGATTTTAGATGATGCAAAGTCCAGCATGTGTTCAGCTTCCTTTTCCCAGACTCAGGCCTGTTTCTGCTTTTGAAAGGTCATTAACGTGGTGTCACAAGTTATAAACACGGTATTGACATGGTATCACACATTGCAAACCACAGCAAGCAGGAAAATCTCTGACCTTGTGCTTTTCCATCAATGCCATCATCTCAGTTATCTTGTGCTGACATCTGGCATTAGTTTCTCTCTGTATCATTGCAGTTTCATCACAAAGCAACCTCATATTTTCTACCTGTCAGTAATGAATTGCATTTCATTCATCAACATAACAATACATTTCTTTTAAATCTTAATTTCTTCTTCCCCCTGTGGGTGCAAAGTTTGCAGTCCCACTTGGGCTTTATTTGCTTTTAAGATCCCTTTCAAATCCCTCATCTTTTCTGCAGATTGTTAAAATGGGCAAGATCAAAGGTACAGCCATGGCAGGCAAGCTCACTGCAAACCAAAATGCCATTTCAAGCACTCTGTCCTAACATTTCTTAGCATTGCCATAAAAAAAGTGTGGGCAGAAAAATTCTAATGTGGGAGAAGTTATAATCTAATTTAACTGTGCTGAATTTATACCAAAGGTGGAATTTCTTTGAACTACATCTTGAAAGAAAGAAGTTTTAATGGAGTTCTTATTTTCAAAGACACATTCAAATACTTCAACTTCAGCACCTAATATACTAAAGCTTTGCTCACAAGGATTCACGACAAGTTCCATTTATGTTGAAAAGACTGAAATATGAGCAAGGATCCTGCCAATAAAGCTTCATAAAAACATTTTAAATTTAAAAAAATAAATTGCATAAAAATTAACACCTCTCACCTCTTCACAAAGTTTATTTTCATTTACTTTTCTTGTTTCTATGTCTTTTTGATAGATGTCAACTTCTTCCTTATGTTGCTTGTTCATATTTTCCATCTCTAACTGCAATTTATTCACCTTTGGAGAAAGCAGAATTGCTGCTGTTATTTGTTTAGGAATTACTATGTTAATGATTTTTTCTTACCTCTTATTTTTGAGCACAAACACTGTTACTTTTCAGGTATATGATTCAAGTGTTTCCTATTTAAAGTTCAGCTTTTTTTTTAATAAAGAGTTGAACTTTTGCCTGAAGTGAGTTAGAAAATACTCAAAGGAACAATGGCAACAGCAGAGTGGGGAAGACTACCCTAAGCAGTCACCTTAAATGCTGTGAATGCCTTGGAAAAAAACCAAATACAGATGGAGATTTTATTCCCTCTCTTGTAAATCTGTATCAGATTTTCACAGGTTTTATGGTACATTTTCCTCTCAGCTGTGCATTTTGATTACAGTTTTTCCCTTTTAAGTTTATCATATGAATATCCTCAAAAAAGTCCACTTTTCTTCAAGTGCATTACCCAAAGCTGGACACAATATTCCCATCAGAGGGATTGCCACTGCAGAACACATTTAAAGAACAGCCTAAAAAGAGTAATATGCTTATATGTATATATATATTTCTTTTAAATGCTTTTCTGTTACAATGAGGTTGCTGAGCCCTGTTCAGTCCACTATCAACAAAAGAAAAAAAAGGAACAGATTGGAAACATCATTAATTGCAATGTGAATCCATCTCTTAAATGTCCAATAGTCAGTGCCCAATGATTACAAATGGAAGCATCTTCTAAAAACTATGAGCTCATTCCTGCAAAGTCTGTATTCCAGATCCAAAAACCAGTTCAGAATGTATTTAACAAGTATTATCATTATTTACACTGGAAGTTAAAAACACTCACCTCATCTTCTACATGATGTTATTTAAACCGACCTTCCCTTCATAAGTATTGCTTTTCTTGCTTTCTGCAGTCAATTTCTTTTTCAGCACCTTATTCTGTTGAAATAAAACAAAACAAACACTGTACCTTAATAAGTTCATAGAATTATGTCATGGTTTAACTGCATCAAGAAATTCCAGCTTTCATCAGGCAAATAACTCTCTGTTGTGCAGCTCAGGTTCCAGAATAATTCTTAAAACAAATGAACGTTCAGCTAATTTCTGTGATAATTACTGTTTCTTCATGACCTTAAGAAAGGCTCCTCCTGAGCAGCAGCAGGGAATAACAAATGAGGTGCAGAATGGGAATTAAAACTAAGATGCTGCTGGCAGAAGGTGTGAAGATGTCATGACCAAAAATACAAGTTATTTATTTTTACAGTGAAGTTACTACAGTTTGTGCCAGTGCAGAATTTTTTTATCCTAGTGGAACTGAGATACTCATACAAGTACATAAATAACACTATGCACTAAATGAAAAAGAGTAGAAGTTTATTAAAGATATTATTTTTGCAATTGTTTTTTTCAAATTAAGGCTCATTTAACAAATCAAGTGATCCCTAAGATGACTCCCTAATTTGCTCAGGGTTAGGATAAGAAAGGAGAATTTTTAAATTACATAGGTGTATCTAAAGACATCACAGCAGACACAAACCTGCTGAAAAGGCAACCCAAAGTATGATGTGTTTATGTATTTGTGAAATTAAAATCTCTACACACCTCCTGCTGCAACTCTTCAATGCATTTGGTTTTATTTTCCACCTGTTTCTTTAAATTATTCATCTGAAAGAGATATTTCAGACATGAATTAGTAAGTTCTACAAATGACTCCCTATGTGAGCAATTCCTGAAAATGTTCTCAAACCTCCACTTGCACCAGTCTGGTTTGTTCCAATGGGACTGAAACACCAGCTGACATGTTAGAGTAATCAGAGTTTTAGCCATTAAGTACCACAAGATGTTAATTTATAGCAGTGAACCAGTTCCTTAGTGGTTATAGAGTTAAGAAGGAAGAAGAAAAAAAAACAAAACCAGGATCTTCACAATTTAAAAAATGCACTTGTATGAAGTTCCCTACATCCATGAAAAAATGAATTTTCCCAGTTATTTTCTAGAATCTTCAATGGCTTTTCCTTTCTTGAAATTTAATTTTCAATACTCTTAACCTGAAATTGCAATTGTAGATCTTTGACTTTTACAATGAAATTTTGAAATCCATTCTAAAGCTAAAAACCCCAGGTTGCTTTGAACCAATAGAAAGAAAGTAAAAATGCTTGAATGTATTTAAGCTAAAACTCACACTACATATAAAAAGCTAATCCAGAGCCCATCCATCACTGAGTGGGTATATGAAAAAACAGAAAAGCAGGTTCTCTGTCTGAAAACAAACAAATCTTTAAGATGTTTCACTCTTTTAGAGTGAACATCCCAGTGACTGTGCTTGTCTTTTGAAATACCAGGGCTCACATGTGGACACACCATGGCACAGCTGGCAGCAGCTGGGAAAGAAGAAACCTCTGGCAGAGATCACATCCCCCAGGCAGAGACTTGCAGAAAAAACCCCAACAAAGATTTTACATTGAATGCTGTCCTACAGGTTCTGTAAGATATTTTCATGACACAGGACATACATTTTCTTCTCTTTCATCCAGTGTACTTTTCATCTCTTCACCTGTCTTTGCCATTTTCTCCTTCAAAGACTCCAGTTCATTTCTAAGTGCCAAATTAACAAGCATTAGTAAATATTTACTTAATGTCTTTAACTTATTTTCAGTACTTCTAACAAACCCATATTTTATTTTCTAAAAAGAGCTGCTAATGTTGATGGGAACTTCATAAGCTGCTCAATGAAAATGTTCTTAAAATGCAGCCACATGCCCAGTAAGTCAATATGTGAACTGTCCATACTTCTTTTAAGTAGGAAAAGATGTTCCAGGAACCCAAGGAAGATACATCCTGACCTGGACTATTGCAATGCAGCTGTGAAACATGGGAGCTGCATGTCTGTTGAACTGGGGATACAGAGAGTAACTCTGATCCAGTTTTGCCTTGTCACATTTAATCCATAACCTTCAGCTTCCATTTGAATTTCCTTCACACCTGAGATGTCTAATGCAAAACAAGACAGCTCCTACTATGGAATACAAAATGATGGCAAACATTGTTCCTGCAGCAATTGGTATTTCTAATCTGAGAAAATTTCTACTTGGCCAACAGCAATTCTGAATAGTTTCTGTTTAGCTATGTAATCTAGAAAAACATTATTCAAAAAATCCCAGAAAGCAGCATTTGAACACAACTATTTGAGTCTACTTCCTTTAACAATATAAGTTATTAATATTTGTTTTCGCTTGCCTTAGCTGGCTATTTGCCTCTTCTAGGATTTCAACTAACTGCTTTGTGTTTTCTTCTTTTTTCTTACTATCCTAAATAAAGACCCATGTGTCAGCAAAGAAATAAAATTCAAAGTGACTTCTTAAACAATTCAAAGACATCCAAAGCACACTGACCTGCCTTGTTCACAAGTGTAAATACTCTTCCTTTCCAACTCAAACACAAAAAATAGCTCAGGTACTATACAGACCCAAATCATGTTGCAGCTCATCGTCTAATTTGTAAAACTGAGTAATTTGTCAAATTGAGTATTGTCCTTTGAAGGAAGCTGGAAATTTACAACTTGCCTCTTGTTGTTCTTGCAGCTTCTGGAGTTCTGCAGCCACAGCATTTTCCTCTTGTGCTGTTTGTTCTTTCTCTAGTGAAAGCTTACTGAGATACACTGTTAGTTGTTCATTCTTTAACCTAATTTCAAACAAATGGCCAAGAGGAATAAGAAGATGCATTTTGAAATTTCCTTTTAAATTAAACATGCCCATTATCAAGTGTTATTCCATGCTGAAAGAAGTCCTGGCCTTTATCTACAAATATAAGCTTTGCAGCAGAGTCAAAGAGATGTAAAAAGGTGACAGAAGAAGGAAAGAAAATCAGAGTCAACTTTAATATAAATATAATGGTTAGTGAAGGTGATGTAGTTCAAAGCAAGATTAACAATGAATTCAGAAACTTTCTCTTCCCGTTAAATAAGTCAGAGAGATATGGAACAACTACATATGCCATAGAACGCATACAAATAGAGAAAATGGAATTTAGAAATGTAAGTATATAATTAATGTCACATATATGGTTCAAAAATTTCATTAGAAAACAATCATAGTTAATTTCACTGTGGATTAAAGCAACTTCTATATTACACCAAAACTAATTCAATATTATATTTTCAAAATGGTCATACCCCTCTTGTTCAAGATCTGTTTTCATACTCACAAGCTGCTTTAAATAATCTTGTTCCTTGTCAGCTGTGCTTTCAAATCCTGGAATTCTTTCTGCAAAATGAAAAGGAAGAGTTGTGAGTATCCATGTGCAAACTCCAACTGCTGGAGGTTATCAGACATGAGCTAAGAGCACAAGGCTTTCAGAAGAACCAAACAACATCCATGTCATGGATTATCCAGATTGGATCTTTCCAGTCTCTGCTGGGATCTGGAAGTGGTGTGAGATAGTGAACTGCGACACCAGTGCTGTTCATGTCTGTCCTCTGCTGTGAGTTTCATTACCTGGGCTGCAAAATTAGGGTGGGACCCTGCTCTGGGTGCTGTTTCTTATGTATAAACTTGTATCCAAGTCATGATGTGCAACTTCACTATTTCTAAAAACATGTTACTATTGCCTTGCTTCAGACCTCTCTCATTTGGAGAGCATTTTCATTTCTCTCTCCACATTTTTCTCTCTCTGCATATTTTCTACAGTAGCCTCAAGATTCTTCTTCAGTAAAAGTCCTCCAATTTGCCCATTTTAGAAAATGAGTGAAACTCAGTTCAGAACACTCAATGCACAGATTATAACAACAAGCAGACACAGTAAAATGCACAACTGATTTCACACTCTCTTAACTTTAGTTGATATGGATTCTCGTTAGGTTTGTAAATTTAAATCATAATGAAAATAAACCTCTGTTAAGAGTGTATTTCATATAGCTTAGACTTCTGTGACAGAAAATGGGCCTGTGTCACAGCACAGCAGGGTTCACAGAGGGAGTGGCATTTATATCCAGAGGGAGTGGCATTTGAATGGGCATGAACAAAGAAGGAAATAACCAAAAACCTTGAGAAGGAAAACCAAAAGCACAGGAGACAAGAAAAACCAAAAGCACAGGAGACAAGAAAAAACAGAGGCAATAAAGAAGTTCTTCAAAGAAAACACTGGAATTGTGTGTGAGAAAGTTTAGTAGAAATGTTGAGGTTGACTAGATGGAGTTTATTTATGGCATTTAAGATACAAAGCAAGAGGAATTTCATATGAAGAGCAAATGCCATGAGATTAATAAAATGAATATTTACCAGAGTTTCTGACAGCTCTTCAAGTTGCACCTCTTTATCACATTTTACTTTAGTCATCTCTTCTACAGCACATGGAATGTAAAATTAATGGAACAGGAATAATTTTTCATATTTAGCAGGCAGTATAAAACATTTCCCCTTTTGCAATACCCAGTTCTCAAAACTTGTTGGATTAAGTTAAGAAACTGAAAAGCTAATTTATGACTTAATCTAAATGTAGACTTGAAAAAATGATTCAGACATTAGCAAATCTATATCTGAAGAGAAACTAAATATTTATCTTAAATAAAATTTAGAGCCTATTATGTTGTCCACAATTATAACTTCAAATAAACCATGGACTGTAAGACTGGAGTATTCTCCAAGTACTGATGCACCTGCATTGTTCCAGAAAAAAAAATCTGAACTGCTGAAGGTATCAGATGGATATGCTGAGAAAGGAAACCAGTTGTTACTAACTTCCAGATGGTTTCTATGTGCACATCCACAATTCTGGTATTTTTTGCAAGTTCTCAACAGCAAGGCAGAGCTCTTACTCTGGGGACTAAGGAGCACATCCCTAGAAACCACAGGGTATCAAATTGATGATATTTAAAGACAACCCCTGCCAGCATCATTCCACTTCCAGCATGAGGAGGGTCACAGAAACCTCCATGGGAGGGTTTTATCTCTGCTGCAGAAGTCACTCCTGGCACCTGCAGTGCTGCTGCTCTGAGCTGCAAACCAAAATTACCTCCAGAGGAATTCATGCATGAATGGTCTGACTATTGGAGCTGTGCACAGCACTGCCCTTTGGCTGCTGCCAGCACCAATGACCCCCAAAGAAAAGGGATCAGCTGAGTAAAAATAAATCCAGGCATTCCTGACAGGTACAGGTACTGTAAAATCATTTCCCAACTACCAGAGACAGTCCATTTCCAGACAACAGCAGAAAACATTTTTATTACTGCCTAGCTCATTTTCTGCCTTTGTACAAGCCTTACCCAGTTCAGCAGATTTATTCTGGAGCTCCAAGGTAAGCAGCTTTGAATCATCTTCAGATTTCTTTAATCTAAGAAAATGGTAAATTAAAAATCCCAAATATGGAGTACAAAGCACTGCATTTGAAACTTACAGGACAATAAGACAAAGTCTTACCACAAGCACTTTAAGAACATTTACCTTTCAACAGGCAGATGAGACATCTGCCTGCAACACATATCAAATTTCACTTTTAAAACCTCAGAACAGCAGACATAAAAGTAAAAAAATATATACCTACAGAAATCTGTATTTCTTAAAGACAGAATTATGAAAGTTGGAGGGGGCATACATTTACTTTTTATACAGCATCAACTATCACAAACAAAAAAAAATACATTAAATACTCTGCATTTAGACCACTGTGGGAAAAAAACCTCCAACTTTCAGCTTCATTTCCAATTATTCTTGGTTTTGTCATAGACCGCAACCTGTAAGATCACTCTTGGAATTTAAACTCTTTAATTTACCTATTTTGCTCTTCTTGCAGCAAGCTTTTCAAATTGGCAACAGAAGTCTCAAACTCCTCTGTCAGGGCTGCAAGCAAAGCCTTCATTTTTTACATTCTTCCTCCTGCTCTTCCTTTTCTCCAGTAACCTGAATTAATGTTTTCACTGTAGTATGGAATTCAGTTTCCAAGTTCTTTTGAATAACCTTCAAAACATGATATCATTTCTAAACATGTTTTGCAACAAACAGCTACAGCTGTTTTATGTCTAAAGTATCCATAATTATTTATGCAAATACTCATCTAGTCTATTTCTACTGTAAAACTATAAGCAAGAGGTACCTCTGCCTTTTGCAATGAAATTTTAGCCTCTTCCAGCTCTGCCCTCAAATGTTCTTTACTGCCCTGGGATTCCTTTAACATTTCTTCCTTATGTACTAAACAAAAAAAGATGTTTATATTTTAAAAATAGAATATTTACTAAAAAATGGAAAAGTACATACATTTAAAGAATTTAACAAAGACCAACAGTACTGACATCAAATACTATAAAATAATACATAAAATTTGAATACAGATGGCTTAAAAATACTGAAAATCAAGTTCTGAAAAGTAAGTTTCCTCAGTGACACCTGCCTGACTAAATTTGCAAAACTGAAGCAACCCTTTTTTCCCCTTGCAATTTTCAAAAGCTCTCACTGCTTGACTCACCCTAAAAACTGCCCTGCCAGTCCTGCTCCCACATGAGCAGCTCCTGTTCCAAACAAAAATAAGGCCTTCAAGGCCCCAAAATTCTGCTGCCAACCAGCAACAGAATAAGACTATCATGGCCCTGTTTCCTGTGCTTCTATAAACAATTACATATAATAAATAAACAATCATAAACAATTACATTTAAATTCAATAAACAATTACATTTAAACACAGTAGGCAGAACTCTTACATTTTGCTTCCATTAAGTCAGCAATCTTATTTTGTGACATCTGCAGCTGAGCCTTGATGTCTTTTATGACATCATCTTTTTCATCTCTCTGTATGGTAAGAGCTGAAATCTAGAAAAATGCAAGAAATATCATCATGAAGTCTGGAAAAGGGACAGATATTAATTTTCATTTGTACCCAGGTATGATAAGCAGACATTTTGCTGTCATTCAAGTTAATTAGATAGATAGATAGATAGATAGATAGATATAGATAGATAGACAGACAGATAGAAAATATTTGCTAGATATAATCTTAGCTAAATATTGATCAAGTCACATTACTCTAAACAAAAAAGTTCTCAATTCAAAATCAAACCATGAATTTCAGTAGACTAAAGGTACTGAAACATCACTAAACCCAGAAAGACTTCTTGGCTCTTGCATTGCCCCTTTAGTCACAAATAAAGCTCTACATATTGGATGTAAAATGAGCAAACCTGCTTTTCCTTTTGACTGACTTCCAGTTTGCATTCCTTTTCAAACTTGTCCACTTTTTCTGCTTCTTCTTTTACTTTGGAAACACAGTAACATCCATAGTTAACATTCTAGCTGAAATATACTCCAAGTTCAATACAACTTCCAGTTTAAGATTGCTTGGAATTGTACAGCTGTACCATTTGTTTCCCAAGAGTAATTGTTGAGGCAATGTTTGATTTTATAATCAAAATACAAACAGAAAAGAGCATGTGAAAATGAAACAGGAACATAGCAGGCTATACATACAGGGAGAGAGCATTTAGCTAAAGTTTCTGTAGCTATACACTAGCGCATTATCATTTAATTAAACAAACTATGGGAAATAAGTATTGATCTCTAGAATGTACTTCACAGACAAAACTTCAATTTTGAGTGACTGTTTGAAAAATAAAGTTCCAGATTTGGCCCAGTGGAACAGCAACAGAAGGGGCCAGGCAGTGACCAAAGGCAGCATGAATAAAAGAAGGGTCCCAGTGTCTCAGTGTGAGCTGCTCACCATTCCAGCACTTCACATCCTGCTGCCCTGACACTGCATGTGTAACACAAGCTATGAAGTACAAAACTGAGCCAACTGCATAAACTCAATAAACAGAATTCTCACATTTGAAACTCATTTCCAATCTGTCGTTCTCTGCTTGCACACGAAGCTCTTCAAATGCCACTGTCATTCTCTAAAAACAAAATTTAATATTTGAAGTTCAATACTGGAAACCCTGGAACTTCTCCAGGGGCTGCTGCCCACCTCAGCCATTCTGAGGAACCAGCAGGGAGGTGAAACAGAGCCCAAAGAGAAGCCAGAAGCTGTGGCAGTGACCCAGCACTAAGCACACATCACACAGATCACAGGGATCTACATCCCACACACTGCTGCACCTTCTCCATTGAATGTGTTTGATAGAACACAAAAATAATTCTTGAAAAGGGATTGAAAACCCAACTTCCTGCTCACACATGACATGATACCCACACATGATGGATACAAACAGTATCCCAACAAAAACATGGAACTCAGCTCAGCTCACATGACTCACATTCCTTTCATCAAGCTTGGTCACTTACTTCTATGTTGCAGTGAAGTTCCTCATACAATTGTATTGTTGCTTCCTTTTCCTGTTCATCTATAAAAGCAAGAACATATGAGAAAGTTTTTCTTTTGAACAAGAATGCCAGCTGTCCAAGTCATTGTATTTAATCAGCATAATGAATTAAAAAAGGAATTATCAGCTCCATTCTTATTAAATAAGTCATTATGAAACATTGTGCAAAAGTTACAGAATCTAGGGAAAATGTGTATTTCATTGAAACATTAAGCAAGCTCAGCTTTTAAATTTCCTTCCTAAGATATTTTTTTTCTGTGACAAGTGTAATTCTGGATCAGTTTATGTGACCATATTAATTATTATAGTATCAATGCTGTTGAATAATAATGTATCAAACCTGTTAGTATTTATAAACTGTAATCTAGGGTTTAGCACTGAATCTCTTCCTGTCTGCAGATACCTATAACCACAGAGCTGTCATTATAAAATTGCAACACTCCATGTCCATATTTTCCTTCTTTCCTTTCACTTTTGTAATTGATACTATTTTTTCCTAAGAAAACAATTAAAAAGAGAACAGTAAAAGAAACAGCTATCAAAAAAGAACAGTACAACTATATACAAGTGTTTCTAGAATTAAGGCTAAAAAGAAACAGACACTTAAGTATCCAGGATCAAGTTAGTAAAATTCTAATTATTATAATAATGATTCTAAATTGCATATGAAGTAGGATTTCCAATCAAGAACATATTTTAAAACCTCAAGGCTTTAAACTTCATGAAGTTATCCAGCTGTCTTGGCTTGTTCAGTTTCATGAGAAGAATTCCAGTTACTCATTATACCTTGGGGTTAAGACCTTTTTTCCCCACAAATGTGTGATGGCTGAAAACAGGAAATGTCAGCTCTGGAAATTTGTTCCAGAGTGCTGGGGATTTAGAGTAGATTCTACTGCCTAAAACCAGGCATGAAGTGTCACTTCTTATGTCTGAGTATATTCCCAGAGTGTGGCTGGGACTGCAAAGCTTCAATGGGCTGAGCAGCCTTGAGGAGCCCTGCCCTGCTCTGCAGTGGCTGCCAGTGCCAGTCGGGGCTGTGGGCACTGCCTCAAACCTGGAGCACTGTTTGGGCACCCAAAGAGCTCCCAGGCTGGCAACCTTGCAGCAAACAATTTCACTGCCTTCAAAAGCCCTCTCCATTTAGCACTACAAACCACAAGTCTGTTAGACCTGGGGCTTCACTTCCAATTTTGTGAGCCACTTAAAATTCACTTCTCATTCTGAGAGCCACATCCAGTCGATCTCAACTGGAGAACTTCTCTGAACAGCACAAGAAATTTCTTCTTCTTTCTTCTGTTTGTGAATTTAGAGCAAGCCAGAAGCACTTTTACCCTGATAAATAAAAACTAAAAAAGCATTTACATTTGCTGGTCTTCTCTGTGAAGCGAGTGCAAGTTTCCTTGAGCAGATTACACAGATGCCTTGAAGCAGCAGCTCTAAGGGAGGGAAAAATATCATGTTTGCACAGAACTGCACAGTGCTTTGTGTACCTAAGGAGTAACAATGGAAATGACCTTCAAAATTTAACAGCTACATAAAACTGCCCACATGGAAACTGATTATTTCCACCACAAAAATATATACTTGGTTCTATTACTTACTCTTTCAAGAGATCTTTATTTTCACATATCTCATCTTCCAGTTTCAAATGAAGTTTTTCATTTTCAAACTGATTTCATAGGGAACAAATGCAAAAAGACACTGTTATTGAAAAATCTATTAGAAATGCACTTTGGCTTCTCAAATTCCTCATGAAAAAGTAATTTGGGGCATCAGTAGACAGAAGTCTGTTTTATCTGATATTACATGCTGAGTCATCTTTTGCATGAAAGATGCAATTATTAATGAACAATAATTTACCAGCAAAAGAGACACTTACAGGTATATTCTTCATACCCACCCTCACACAGGACAGGTGCCTGCAACTTCTCAAAATAATCGTTTTCTCAAGGCACAAACCAAACTGCAACAGTCTTTAATATTTAACTGTATCAATAATAGTGTCAGACTGAATCAGGAAGCACTGAACTTCATCTATTCAATGTACACTATACAATACTGGCCTGCAGTTCTTGAATGGCTTTATTCTGTGCTTCAATAATCTTTCTATTCTCTTGGAGTTTTCTTTCTTTCTGGTTTAGTTCTGATTCCACAGTCAGTTTCCACTGCTTGATCTTCTCAGCCTCTTTGTAGAGTTTTGAGAACAATTTATTCATTGTTTCTGGATTCTATTAAAACAGGTTCCACAATTTAATCTCAAAGACTATCTAATTAAGACTGTTGTAGTTAACAAATTTATCTCTTAGAAACATCACAAGAGTAATATTTTTTCCACAGATGGTGATATAACCTTAGATATGATCAGGAGCCCAAGTTTAAATCTTTCTGCATCCTCTATGTATGTATCAAAAGGCATTACAGAGCACATAGGAGAAACAAATACAATGAAATATCCCAAACCCCCTCCAGACATCACCAAATAGATGGGCTTAAAGACATGGATAACTGCAGGCTAGCAAAATCAATAAAAGTTTTGCCAGAATTATCAGTGAAGACAAAATTCCTTCTAGCAGGTTCTTCACCCCATTTCTGTCCTCTCCTTCTGACAGACACTGCTGAGTTAAGTAAAGGCAGCCTCAGAGACTTTGCCCAGGAGTACCTGTGATATTGCCATGAACACACACGAATCACAGAATCACAGAATAATGAGGTTGGAAGAGACCTCTCAGATCATCGAGACCAACCTATGCCCTAACACCTCAGCTATAGCACCAAGTGCCATGTCCAGTCTTTTTTTAAACACATCCAGAGATGGTGATTCTACCACCTCCCTGGGAAGAGCATTCCAGTGCTTTATTATTCTTTTGGTGAAAATTTTTTTCCTAATATCCAACTTATCCCTCCCCTGATGTAGCTTGAGACTGTGTCCTCTGGTTCTGTCAGTGCTGTCCTGTGGAAGAGACCGACCCCACCTGGCTCCAACCTCCCTGCAGGAAGCTGTAGAGAGCAATAAGGTCACCCCTGAGCCTCCTCTTCTCCAGGCTAAACAGCCCCAGCTCCTTCAAACGTTCCTCACAGGGCCTGTGTTCCAAATCCCTCAGCAGCCTTGCTGCCCTCCTCTGGATGTGCTCCAGCATCTCAACGTCCTTCCTAAACTGAGGGGCCAGAACTGGACACAGCACTCAAGGTGCAGCCTCAGCAGTGCCCAGTACAGGGAGAGAATCCCTGCCCTGCTCCTGCTGGCCACACCATTCCTGATCCAGGCCAGGAGCCATTGGCCTTCTTGGCCACCAGGACACACTGCTGGCTCATGTTCAACCGGCTGTCACCAGCACCCCCAGGGCCCTTTCTGCCTGAGCACTGTCCAGCCACACTGGACAGAAGAAGACCTCTGTTCCATGAGATGAAGATGATCTCAGATAAAGAGAACCTTTGCTCTTGAACAGCTCATCCTTAAAATAGTACCCCATAACTTGACATGGTCCATAAACCCAGCTGTGGGAAAAGCTGTGGAAAAGATGGGAGGGACTTCACAATTGCCGATTTCTGGGGTGGCTGCTATTCATGAAAATTAGAAGCCATGAGAGAACTGTTTTTTGGTGGAGCAGTTTCCAGTTAACAAGAGGGCCTTCTCTCTCTAAGTGAATTGTAGAAAGACTATTCCAGAAGTGCTAAACTGACTGAATTGTTTCTGTGCATTGGGAGTTGGAAAGAAAAGGTTGTGGGGGGAAGAGAAATGTTCTAAAAGTTTTATTCTGATTCTCATTACTCTTTCTTTTAGTTACTGGTAATAAAGCTTTCTTTATATCCTTTTTAAGTTTTGCTTTGCCTTCCTCTTAGTCCTATCTTACTGCAGCAAATGAGTAAGTATATTCTAGTGGGTGCTCTGGTGTTTGGCCAGCACTGAAACCCACCACGTTAATAGGTGAGTTGGCTGGGAAATCTCAGACTGGGGAACCAAAACCACTACAATGTACGACTAGCACGGAGCAAGTGAGGAGCTTGGATCTGTGGTTCTGTTTCTCAGGTGACTGGAACAGCTGGAGAAAAGCAAAGTGTTTGTCATTTTATAATAAAAATCTTGTGTTGCTTGAATGAGTGGAATTTTGTGCTTGAGTTTTGGATCTGGGTGTGAACCTTGGGTCATGTGTGAGTGTAAAATGTGTCATAAGAGGTGGTTTTGGACAGCCACTTGCAAGAGTGCCTGTGCTGGGAGTGTAAAAGAGCAGAATTAAGAACCATAAATCAGGCCTTTAATTCTTAATTTCTCTAGGACATGGGGAAATAGGCAGCCCAAGAATAGGAAAAGCTTTGTGGGAGGCCTTGATTGAATCACACCAGGCAGAAATAATTAAAATAGGGTGTGGGAGACAGTATTTGGTTCCTAGAATTTGGACTGTATCTGAAGAGGACTGGGAAAAGACTTGTGAGAGGTGTAAAGTTACATTCACGTAGAAACTAAGGAAGAAGAGAGACAAAAATGGGTAGATGGGAGATGCTGGGATAAACCAAAAAATGGGACACAAGGCAAGCAAGGAGAAAGCCCCCAGGAGAAAGGGAAGCAAGAAAGCATAAATAAAGATACCCTCTGATAGCCCCCTCCCCTTGGGATAAAATTGGCACAGTGGGAAGATAAACCTGACACAAAGAATAAAAAAGAGATCAAAATGATACATTATTGTATGATAGAATGGACTAAAGAGAAGATATACATGGAAGAGATACACCTGTAGCTTTATACATGGTTCCTTTGAGAGGGGGATGTGCCAAGCTTTGAATATTTATGTGAATGCTAAAGAAGCAATCAATCAGGAAGAGAAGGATTCTGCCACTTGCTGGGGGATGAAGCCTGTCTGGGGGAAGTGAATACATTTAAATTAAAAGAAGCAAAAAACTGGGACCCCTTAGATTATCAGGTTCCTCTATATCCACCAACACCTAATGCACCCCCTCCACACTCTGATGGACCTAGCAAGAATACCAGGGGAAGAGCAGTCCAGTGGGAGGAATTAAAAAATGAGCATCAAGTAGTATCACTATAACCCCTCCAGGAAGTACCCTTAGGAAAGGCACAAGGGCAATTGGGTTTGTAACTGCCCCACGTATCTCCTCTGAAGTGAGAGACTTTGAAAAAGAATTTAAAAGTCTACTAGAAGATCCTATTGGATTAGCAGAAGAAGTAGACTAATTTTAGGGACCAAATGTTTATACTGGGGATGAAATGCAATCTATAATAAACATTTTGTTTACACATGAAGAAAGACAAATTATCTGAGCAGCAGGGATGTGGATATGGGAGAAGGAACATGTAAACAAACCCCCTAGGGAGGAGAAAATGCCATTATAGTGCCAGAAAATGCCATTATTGTGATTTGGGACCACAAAAACCCCAGGAGAAGGCAAAACATGAAGAGTATAAACATTAATTATCGGGGGAATTAGGGAGGTTGTTCCCCACACTCAGAATGACCCTGCGCTGCTCGGTGCAGGTGGGCTCAGCCCCTGTCACCTTCACCTGGCTGCATAATGGGCAGGAGGTGGTCCAGGGTCCCCTCCTGGAGCTCAGGGACATCGATTTTGGACATTCGGGCACCTACCAGTGCATGGCCACCAACCAGCTGGGACAGGACGGGCACCGCGTGTTCCGGGCACACAGCCCTGAGCTGGCCCTGGAGGTGACACCTGGCTCACCCTGGATCACAGGTGGATCACACAGGGTTGCCAGAGATTGCAGGACCCCTGGGGTGATGGGTGATCCTGATGTGTCCCACTCTGTTTCTTGCAGTGGCCGCAGGGGTCGGTGGGGCCCTTTTGTTCCTGCTACTGCTCATGGGTGTCATTGTGGCCTGGCACCGGTGGCACTGTGTGGGTGGGTGACAATGGGGGGACAGGGGTCCCAGGGAGCTGTAGAGGCCACCAGAGTTGGGGAGTGATAGGGCAGCACCCAAAGCCCCTCAGTAGTGACCATGGCTGGGGGTCCTGTAGGGTTTTGTGAGTGTCATGGTTTGACCGGAAATGGGACATCTGGGATATGTTGTTTTTGCTGTGGTTACCAATAGGTGTTCGGATTTTAAGATGAGCACCTGGTTTGACCAGTGGGGCACTGGACCCGCCTCTTGAGACTACAAACCCAAGGAGTTAAAAGCAGGGCTCTTTTCTTTCAGAGCCCTCTTGGGATTTCCAGCATGAAGGAGTTGGGTCTCTCTCTCCCGGCCCAGTTGCTGGCAGGGCTGGGGGAGGGGAAAGCCACGTGGTCCATCTACGGTGGGCCGGACTTGGCGGAAGGGTGGAGGGAGCATCGAGCGACCTGTTTGTCCCACCCCCCCACCCCCCCCCCCCCCTTTGGAGACGGAGAGAATGGAGAATGCAGCCTGTGTGTGAACTGTTACCTTGAAACTTGATATCATGTGCCGGCAGCACGGCTGGGAGGAGAAGTGGGGAGGCAGCGAGCAGCCCGGCCGCCTGGGAGAGCTTTTAACCCTTGTGTATAGTGAGAACTTCACGGAACATTACCTTTCCTAGGAAAGGGATAAGAGTGGAAGATGAAGGAAGAAACAGGCCAGTAAGGGGGTCTGGCAAGGAGAAAGAGAGATGTTGAAGGAATGGAGGAAGATGGAGTGGCAATTTTTGCTGGACTCTTTTGTTGTATATCCATGGACTGTTTCCTGGTGATACAGAGGCTGCATTGCAGGGGGAAGCAGAGGCTCAGAGTCAAGAGAGTTTGGTGTTGAGACCCCTTGGCCCCAGGGGGTATAGAAGAAATGGGGGGGACAAAGGTCCCAGAGATGAGACTGTGCTCTGCTTGGAACAAGACGAGGCATCCTTAAAAGGGTCCACCCTGAAAGCAGGCCCCTGCCCCATCCCATGCCTGGTGGTGAGAGCACCTTGGCATGGAAAGGAGATGTCACGAGATAGCAGGACTCCGGGCGGTGCTAATTGTGACAAGAAGTCCGTGATACAAGGAAGGACTCTGTCTACTCTTCATGAGCTGAAGATTTGATTTTCTAAAGGGTAGTGCCAGACCGAGTGTGGATAATTTTGGAAAATGTAAATGTTTTGGGGATCTGGTAGGAGGAGGAGGGGGAAGTGGTTCTGTGTAGTTTTCATTTTCATTTTTTTTTTCTTTTTCTTTTGTAGTTTAGTCTTCTGTAGTTTAGTTAATAAAGTTTTTTTTCCTTTTTTCCTTAAGCAGGAGCCTGCTTTGC
Organism: Melozone crissalis; assembly: GCF_028551555.1. NCBI lineage: Eukaryota > Metazoa > Chordata > Aves > Passeriformes > Passerellidae > Melozone > Melozone crissalis. The sequence continues at coordinate 9,457,167 of NW_026535850.1, read as the reverse complement.
TTATTTCTGGGTACCACCTCACAGCAGATGTCAGGGAGGGGGGGAATTTTCATGAGGGCACTGGCATTGTCAAACAATAAGTGAGGTACTGGAGGGTTTTGCAGGGATGTTGGGGTTTCTTTCAGGGTCCCTGAAAAGATGTCTGGGGGGTCTCTGTCCCCGACTGGCTTTGGGTTCTTGAGGCAGAGTTGATCGGGGTACGGAGGATTTTCATGAATTCTGGGGGGGGGTTCAGGGATGCTTGGGAAGCCTGAGGGGAATCGAGGGTGCCGTGGGGGTTCAGGAATTCTGAGATGGGTCAGGGCCCTGGGACCCCACAGTCACCCCTCCCCTCTTTCTTCTGCAGCTGCCAGGAAACACCAGGAAATGTGAGTGGGAGGCTCAAACCAAACACTCTCCTTTTACCCCAACCTCCAAGCCCTCTCATCCCCTCCCACACATCCCCTTTATTCCCTCAGGGCCTCCCTGGATCCCCCGCCCCCCCAAGACGAGAGGGAGGTGCTGTACACCCACGTCGTGGTCACCAAGAGGGCAGGGGGTGAGTACGGGGGGGACACACGCAGAGGGACACATCACCCACGAGTGTCATCCCACCCAGATCCCATTGCCCGTGTCTCTCACAGCGTCCCCCCGTGCCACCACCCTCCAGGATCCCCGGGTGACCTACGGGAGCTGTCGGACCCCAGGGTGACCGTGGGAACCAGGTGACATCTACGGGAATGTGCTGTGACAGTGGGGGGAACTGGGGGGCACTGGGGGTCCCCACCCATGGGCACCAACTCATGTGTGTGCTGCCACTAAAAACTGCCCCTCTCCTTCCCTGTGGAGGCACAAATATTCCAAAGGGCTGAGAGAAGAACAATTTCCTGAAACAGCAACAAGAGAGAATAAAAAACCAACAGCAACATGGTTCAGAGTCCAAATTGTCACAAAAGGAACAGTTTCCAGGGATATCCACCAAAAAGGAACAAATTCTAGATATTTTCCCCAGCACTTTTCCTCCACCAGATGAACCTTGTAGGGCGCTGAATCTTCCTTGCTCTCATGGCCCAAGTGGCCTTCAGGAGGCTCTGGATTCTCTGCTTCCCTGTTCCAAACTCCTCCTCTGCCGTATTCCCCACACTAGGATGTCCCAACGGCCCTGTGGGGGTTCCAGAGCATCCCCCTTTTCCAGGGATGTCGGGATCAGGCCATGGCACAGGGACAGGTGTCAGAGACAGGAAAAGTTTGATGTCTGGAGACATTTTGGAACACCTGTGTGTGGCAGGTGTGGGTCAGGCCTTGCTTTTGGTGAGACAGGACCCCATCTGTCCATCAGTCTGTCAGCCATGGCACACTGGTGACGGTGTGATGCTCTGCCAAAGCCAGCTCCTGAGTAGCCAGGTGACCAGAAGTGCCAGCTGGGGTGAGGGCTCTTGGTGACACAACTGGCTTAAAAGGCAGAGTGTGAGGTGGCCAAGTCCCTGACTGTGTCTCCTCTTAGGGTGTCTGTCCCATCCACGCTGGAACCCAGGAGTTAGCAACACATTTAAATGAGAAATATCTGCCAAGGAATGTGGGAAAAGTTCCCGGAATGGAAAGAAGACCCATGCCTAAAATTTTTTAAATTTGAAAAACTATGTAGCTTCCGGGCCAAAGTGTAGGAAAAGGAATAACAGCTCTTTACTGGGAAATTTTTATACCAGAACAGAACAAACAACACAAACCCAGAACTTTCCCTCCCGCTCAGTGCTGTTGGTTTTTGTGGCAGTTATAACCGCGGCCAGCAGGGGGCGCTGCAGGGAGCACTCCCGGCCAGCAGGGGGCGCTGCAGGGAGCACTTCCGGCCAGCAGGGGGCGCCCCGCTCCAGCTCCATCTCCTCAGGAGCCATGGCGGCCTCGGACGGGAGGCAGGAGGGGAAATCGCTCCTTTTGCAAACTCACGGGCACCAATCGGTCCCGGCACCACCACCGGCAGCGGGCAGAAGCCGCCAAAGCAGCAGCTTGGATCCCAGTGCCCACTGGCAGCGTAGCAGTGTCTTGGGGCCAGGCACACGCCCTGCACAACACCCGCAACTGCTCTCCATGATCTCAAATGGAAGGAAGGCAGTGCCTGACCCCCGGCAGGTCTGGGGTCCACAGCAGCACCTCTGGTGGCTTTACACCACAATTCCTGCAAACCCTCTGCCTTTCACTCAGGTGAGGTGGGTAGGGATGGAGCAGCTTTGGGGACACCTGGAATCCAGACAGGGTCACTCCCCACAGACCCACCATGGGTGCAGGCAGAGCCCCTGCACAGTATTTCCACAGCTTTCCCTTTTATCAGGCGGACATATCTGGAACTGAAACATTCTTTCCATGAGGTTCCAGAAGGCTGCAGGTTTTGTTCAAGAAGGAGGGTCCAGGTCAGGATGTTGAGCAGAATGTTGTGGGATTTGCAGTAGTTTTGTGGTTCTGTCCCTTACAAAGAGGAACAAATTAACAATTGCTACATTTCCTGGCTGGTTCCCTCTCAGCGGCCACTGCAGGGGGTGTTTCCATCCAGCCCTGCTCTGAAAACCATCAAAGGCCCTTCCAGAGCCACTTGCAGGCCTGAGCAAACAACAGGCAGGCCTTTTTCCCCCATAGAAATCTCACCTCTGCCGCAGCTCCACAGACCCAGAGCCCTTGGAATCTGTTTTGGGTGACGCCCAGGCCGCCGGCACCTTATGTCACCCCAAAATCTGAGGCACCCAGGGAAGGAGCTGAGACATATGGGCCCATACAGCCACTGCCCATCCCTGGCACTCCCATTCCCCCGGAAATCAAATCATGGTACCCCATTTCTTATATCCTCCCCTCTCTGGAACCCGTATCCCAGTACTGATATTTCCCAGGAACTCCATGGCCCAGCACCCCTCATTCCCAAGGAACACTCTCCTGTTATTCCATCCCCTGAAATCTCTCTTCCTCTAGAACTATGATTCTCCCAGGACCCCCATTCCCACAGGATCCCCCTTTCCCCCAGCACCCCTATCCCATGACCCCAAATCCTGGAGCCCAAGTTCCTCTGGCACTCCCATCCCGGATTCCCCTCCACCCTGGGAACCCCCATTCTCCATGACTCCCCCTCTGCAGCACCCCCATTCCCATCCCTGGGACCCCCCATTACCTTGGACACCCATCCACGGCACCCCAAAGCACCCTGAGCCTCCCACTACTGGGAATCCCATATGGCACCTTGTCCCACCCAGACTTGTCCCCATCCTGTCCCCACCCTGCCCACAGCCTGTCCCCAGCTTGTGGCCACCCTGCCCCACCAGGTGCCACCTATGCATGAGGATGAGACCTGACCTCGTTTCCTTTCTCTTTGGCCAAAGAGCCACCACCCAGGGGACAGCCACCCCCAGCACCGAGTGACAGCCAGTGCACATGGCTGGGAACACCAGGATGGCCGGGAAGATGGCTCTGCTCCTGTGGGGTGAGTGGCCCGGGCATGGGCCTGACATCCCGGGTATAGGGAGGGGAGGGGGCACGGGGTGGCTGTGGGGTCCCCTGAGGTCCCCAAGGCCAGCAGTGCCAATCCATGTTACCTACAGTGGACTTTGGTGGGAATGTGACTGATGTAGGGTGGCTTTGGGGAACGGAACAGAGCACAGGAACAGGGGATGGAAGTATGGGGACAGGAATGTGGGGACTGGCACCTTTGGGCTCAGGTAGCTCTGGGGATAGGGAAGAGGGAACTGGGATGCAGGGACAGAAGATGACAAGAACTGTGAGGATGTGGCCATGGGGATCATGGGGATGGGATCATGAGCTCGTGGGGGTGACCTGGGCCATCATGGGCTGTGTCTGTGGTGTCCTTGTGCCCAAGATGTTCACAGTGTCCCCATGTTCTCCCTCAGCCCAGGGTGGCCTCGGTGTCCCTCTTCCCAAGGTGTCTGTGCCACAGGAATGTGCCCGTGGTGCACTGGCGGCAGTGACACAGACATGGCCCCCTGCCTTGCCAACTCGTTTGGGCACCACTCCCATGCACTTTCTTAAAAGAACTGCTGACCTGATGGGGAGAGTTAGGGACAGTCCCCACACCCTGTGCCCTGTGCTGCTGTCCCCACAGTGCCACCCCCACCCAGCTCTGTCCCTTCTCCCTTCCAGCCCAGACCCCCGGCCTCGCTGGTGAGTCCTCGGGGGATGCCATGGCCCCACCCCGCTGTACCCAGCCCTATGCTGGCCCTGGTAGGCTGGTGTCCCCTGTCACCCACAGGTGCCCAGACCACCCAGCTCCTGGTGGAGCCCCCCTGGAGGCCGGCGGTGCTGTGGGACCGAGTGACACTTACTTGCTAGGGCTCAAGGACCGCAGGTGTCACCACCTGGCACAAGGACGGGCAGCACTGGTGGCAGAAGAGAGCTGATCACTTCACTGTCACCGAGAGTGCCACCTACACATGTGACAGTCCTGGAAGTAGCACAGCCCCTCTGTGAGAGTCTCAAACAGGGAGAGGGGTTTGGGTGTCCCCAACCTGGCACCTGCAGGGACCCCGAGGGCTCTGGGTGGGCTCCGCTCCATGGGTGACCTCCTGTGTGACCAGAGCCCATCCCCTGCTCTGGGGAAATCCCTGAGCATCCCAGTTTAGGTGGAACTGGTTTTGGAATCGGAGAGCCTGGCGCATGGGTTGTGACCCAATGGGGGTGTTCCTGTGCTCTCCCCCAGACTGTCTGGTGCTGCAGATGCCGGCACAGGCACTACTGGAGGGGGACACGGTGACACTGCACCGCCAGGGCTGGCAAGACAGCATGATCAACTCCGTGTTCTTTTTATCATGAGGGTAAGAAACTGGAGGGGCTTTGAGACGGGAAGGACCTGTCTCTGTCCCCCCTGCTGCTGAACCACAGCGGCCAGTACGGCTGCGAGGGCTGGGTGAAATCTGTGATATCAGGGGAGTTTTGGTGGTCATCGCAGGTGACAGTGACAGCGCACGGTGAGCACCCCAACAGCTGCCACCCCAACAGCCCCACAGCCCCTCCCCAGGGATTCAGGTTCAGAAACCCCCCCTCCTCTCTCCTTCCCACAGCTCTTCTCGGCGCCGGTGCTGGAGGGTCCCCCTGAGTCCACCCAGGGCTCCTCCCTGACTCTCAGCTGCCTCAGCACCCCCAGCCCCCTGTGGCCCAGAGCCCCCCTCCTGCACGTGTTCTGCCGGGACAGGCAGGTGGTGGGGCACCCGCAGGGGTTCCTGCAGCTGCTGGTGCCCGCCGTGGGGGTCTCCCACTCGGGGAATTACAGCTGCCAGGTGCTCTCTGAGGGGGGGCCGTGTGGAAGAGCAGCGACCTGCTCCATGTCACGGTGCACAGTGAGTGCAGGGATGGGCACAGGGAACTCCCACATGCTCCTCTGGTCCCCTGCCTTGGTCCGTCCATGTTCCCCAGACACCTTTCTTCTGTCCCTCCACCTCCTCCCTGTGTCCCCTCATCCCTCCATGGTGTGACCCCTTCCCCAACATGCCCCATCACAACCTTTCCTGCCAATCCCTAACCCCTCACTGGCTGCCAGCCCTAGCCTGTGCCCTCTGCCCTGTCTCTGTCCTCACAGTGCCCGTGGCCAATGCCACCATCACTCCTGGTCTCCTGTCACACCAGGTGCATGCAGGTGACAATGTGACCCTGCGCTGCTTGGTGGGCTCAGCCCCTGTCACCTTCACCTGGCCAGATGGGCAGGAGGTGGCCTAGGGTCCCCTTCTGGAGCTTGGCAACATCGATGTGGGACATTCTGGCACCTACCAGTGCGTGGCCACCAACAAGCTGGGACAGGATGGGCATCAGGTGTTCCAGGCACTCAGCCCTGAGCTGGCCCTGGAGGTGACACCTGGCTCACCCTGGCTTACAGGTGGGGTCCCACAGGGTTTCTGGGGTTTCAGGACACCTACAGTTCAGGGTGACCCCGATGTGTCCCCTCTGCTCCCAGCAGTGGCTGTGAATGTCAGCAGGACCCTCCTGTTCCTGCTCCTGCTCCTGGCTGTCATCAGGGGCAGTCACTGGTGGCACTGCTGGGGTGGGTGACAGTGGATCTGATAAGAGGATCCTGGAGAGAGGGGAAGCCCGCTGATTGGGGGCAGAGATCGGCAGCACCCAGGACCCCTGAGCTGGGGGACACTGAGCCTGCAGTGACCTCAGCTGGACGTCCTGGGGGATTTGGGGGGAATTTTGAGAGTCTTGGTTGGGCCCCAAGGCCTTCCCCGGGTGGGCTTTGAGGAACATTGGGGTGACACTGGGAGTTCCTGGAGGATCTGGGGAGCTCCTGCATGGATGTGCAGGGATGTTTGGGGATCTTTTTGGGGTCTTGGAGGAGTTTGGGGGTACCCCTCCCTGCTTGGGGTTCTGGGGACCCAGAGAGTTCGGGGCATCAGGGGGACTGGGTGCACTTCAGTGATGCAGAAGTTCTGGGGGCTTCAGGTGTGCTCAGAGTGTCGGGGGAGTCAGGGATCCACTGGGATTCAGGGCTGCAGTGGGGATTTGGGTGTCCTGTGTGTGGTTGGAGCTGCTGAAGTCCCAGGAAGGTTCAGGGGTCCCGGTGTCCACTTGGTCCCTCCCTCCCCTTTCCTTGCAGCTGCCAGGAAGCTCCAGGACAGGTGAGTGGGGACCTCGGGCTGGGACTCCACTTTCCCCCTCCCCACACACCATCCAGACCCCCCCATCCCCTCAAGAACCCCCCGGAGCAGGGGGCTGTGCTCAACACCCACATCAGGGGCACTGAGTGGGCAGAGGGTGAGTACAGGGGGAGACAGTGGGACATGTCACACACGAGTGTCACCCTCAAGCAGGTCCCCGCAACCGATGTCACTCTCAGGGCCCCCATGGATGTCCCCCAGCCTTGCCCCACCTTGGGATCCACAAGTGACCAACGTGGAGCTGTTGGAACCCTATGAGGGACAGTGGGATCCTTTTGACTATGATGATGTGCTGTGACACTGGGTGGCAGTGGGGGGCATTGATTCCCCTCAGGGGTCTCTTCTTCCTCTTCACAGCACCCCACAGGGCTCTTCATTCCCCCTCCCAGTGATGGGAGAGCACACGACGTTTTTCCATCCTATGGTACCCAAAATTCAGTTTTTTGGTCAAACTGTGTGAGAAACAAGGCTCACTCTTTAAATTTTGTAAATGTTTAATAAGGAATAAAAGGTACTGTAAACAGTGTGCTGGGTGCTTGGCAACTGCCAGAGGCACACTTTTAACTACAGCAATTCTCCTTACATAGCTTTTCACTGTAATGGTTAAATACATACTCAGGAGGGTTAAACATATACAAACATTCTTTCCAGTTTACATGTTCTGGGAATTCTTTTGCTTGGTTTGACCCTTGATTCATTTTCATAAAGTACATGCTATACTGCAAAGTAAATTTATCTATTTTTGTCCTCACAAAGCCCCCCTGTTCTGTGGTTTGACAGTTCTTGAGAAAAGAAGGGTCAGTGGTAAATTCCTCTTTGCATTCTTCTTTTTGATGTTTTTTCACTTGCTACTTTTCAATGTGTTCTTCTCATACAGATGAGATACTCCACCAGTACATTAAATCAACAATATCTATTTCACAAATTATCTCAGTTATTCTCACCATTGTCACTTAGTTACACAAAGAAAGGCATTAGCTACTTCTGCAACAGGTAATGCTGTAATACACAGCACATTGTCTCTATCTTGATATTTTGGGAGAGCTTAAACTATAATGTATTTATCACACTAAAATATATATTCTACACAGGGATTAGGGTAAAAAGACTGACAATTTGTAGTGTATCAAAAGCAGTTAAAAAGTGATTACAACCTGTATTATATAAAAATAATTTGGAAAAACCAATATAATAGTGAAAGCCAATGACTACAAAATTGTTCGTGACAGGGGGAAAGTGTATGGAAGGGTTTATTTGACTTCTCCTTATCTTGCTCTGATTTTGTCGGCAATAAATTCAATTCATATTGCTAATTCTGAGGCAGTTTTACCCCTGACAGAATTTGATGAGCGATCTCTCCTGGTCCTTGTCTCAACCCAGGAACACTTTGCTCAATTTTCTCTCCCCATTCAGGTGTGGAGGGCAGTGAGAGAGTGTCTGTGGTGGGTGCGGGGCATCCGGCCACTGTCCATCCACAGCAAGGCAGGGAGGAGGAGGAGGGTCCAGGTCAGGTTGTTGAGCAGACTGCTGTGGGATTTGCAGTAGTGCTGGGGCTCTCTCAGACCCTTGGGCAAAGGGACAAAGGGATCAATTGCTGCATTTCCGGACTGGTTCCCACACAGCTGCCCCTGCAGGAGCGGTTTTCAGCCAGTCCTGCTCTGAAAACTATCAAAGGCCCTCACAGAGCCACTGCTTGGACTGCCTTTGTGGTTTGTGCTTCTTGCAGGGCTGAGCAAACCACAGGCAGGCCTCTTTCCACCCACAGAATTCTCACCTCTGCAGCAGCTCTAAAGCTGCCAGAACAAAGCCAAGGGGGCAGGGGGGAACACTCAGGTTCTGGCTGCCCCCTGGGGCTGGGCAGAGCAGGGCTGGGCAATGGCCATCCCTGTGCAGTGGGGCTGGGCCATGGCTGGGCCTCACACTTACCTTGACAGGGGTCCCCAGGATGTGCCACCCCTGGGACAGGCACCCGGCCAGAAATGTGCAGGGACATTTCTGGAACCGCCACCCCCTGGGACAGGACCCCCCATGCCAGGATGCATCACCCCCTGGGACAGGATCCCCCCAGGACAAGAGCCCCTGGATGTGCCACCCCAGGAACAGAGACTGCCCCCCTTTCCCATCTGATTCTCAGCACAAATGGCCTCTTCCTTCTTGTCCAAGAAAAAGAAAGTGAAAACATTGTGGAGGCACAAGCCAACACCTCCATCCCCCACAGCCTCCCCACCCTTCCCTGCAACTCCTGCTTCCCATTCCCCCTTCCCTCAGTCCCCCCACCTTGGTCCCTGCTCAGGTGCTCCATGAGATTGCCGAGCTAAGAACTGGGGGTGAGGGGACCTGGCACAAAAGTGAGCAAAATAAAGAAAAAAAGCAATAAAGACACTGAAGTCAAGGGCAGGGGAGGGCACAGAGTCAGAGCTACCCAGGACCACCATGTGAAGCCTGCACAGCACATGAGCTTCCCAGGGGGGCTTGGCTGGGTCTGGGTCATCCCAAAATCTGATGCACCCAGGGAAGAAGGTGAGACCCCTGTGCCCATTCAGCAACTGCCCATCTCTGGCACCCCCATTCCCCTGGGAACCCAAGCATGGGATCCCCATTCCTTATGTCCCCTCATCCCTGGGACCCCCATCCCAGTACTGCCATTCTCCAGGATCTCCATGGCCCAGGACCCCATTCCCAAGGAATCCTCTCCTGTTAATTCTATCCCCTGAAATCCCCCTTCCACCAGGACCTTGGTTGTCTCAGGAAACCCATTCCCATGGGAACCACCATTCCCCTAGCATCCCTATCCCATGACCCCAAATCCCTGGAGCCCATGTTCCCCTGGGACTCCCATGATTGAGTCCCCTCAGCCCTGGGCACCCCCAGACCCATGACTCCCCCTCCTTAGGAGCCCCATTCCCCTGGTCACTCAGCCCTGGCACCCAAAACCAATCCTAGCCCCCCACTCTTGTGAACTACATGTCCCACTTTGTTCCACCCACCCTCATCCCCTTCCTGTGCCCAGCTTGTAGCCACCCTGCCCCCACCCAGGGCCACCTACATGTGGGGACGGACGTGACCTCGCTTCCTTCCCCTTCATCCGAAGAGCCGCCAGCCAGGGGAGCGGTGGCCACAGCAGCGAGTGACAGCCAGTGCACATGGCTGGGGACACCAGGATGGCCGGGAAAGTGGCACTGCTTCTGTGGGGTGAGTGCCCAGGGCACGGGCCTGACACCCTGGGGATGGGGAGAGGAGGGGGCACAGGGGGTCCTCAGAGGTCCCCAATGGCAGCAGTTCCAGTCCATGGTACCCACTGTAGACCTGGGTGGGACTGGAGATGTAGGGTGGCTTTGGGGACAGGAAGAGGGGGCAGGAATTTAGGGATGAGGATGTGAGTACAGGGATGTGGGAATTGGCACCTTTGGGATCAGGGAGTTCTGGGGATAGGGACAATGGAACTGGGATGAAGGGACAGAAGGGGACAAGAACAGTGAGGATGTGGCCATGGGGATGGGATCATGAGCAGATGGAGATGACCTGGGCCTGCATGGGTTGTGTCCCTGGTGTCATAGTGCCCGGGGTATCCACAGTGTCCTCATTTTCTGCCTCAGCCAAGGCTGGCCTTAGTGTCCCTGTTCCTGAGGCGTCTGTGCCACATGGATGTGGTGCACAGGTGGCTGTGACACAGACATGTCCCCCTGCCTCTCCAAATCTTTTGGGGACCACCCAGACACACTTTCCCACAAGAATTGCTGTCCCCACGGGGACAATTTAGGGACAGCCTCCACACCCTGTGCCCCCATGCTCCTGTCCCCATGGTGCCACCCTCACCCAGATCTGTCCCTTCTCCTTTCCAGCCCAGACCCTCGGCCTCGCTGGTGAGTCCTCGGGGGATGCCATGGCCCCACCCTGCTGTCCCCAGCCCCACGCTGGCCCTGGCAGGCTGGTGTCCCCTGTCACCCACAGGTGCCCAGACCACCCAGCTCCTGGTGGAGCCCCCCTGGAGGCCAGCGGTGCTGTGGGACCAGGTGACGCTGACCTGCCAGGGCTTGGGGGCTGCCGGTGCCACCACCTGGTACAAGGGCAGGCAGCGCTGGAGGCAGCAGGGACCACACCACGTCGCTGTCACCGAGAGTGGCACCTATACGTGTTACAGACCTGGCACCGGGAGCAGCCCCCCTGTGACAGTGCTAGATGGTGAGGGGTTATCTTAAATGATCAGGGTGGCCCCTGACAGGTCTGGGTGGGATCCACTTTGTGGGTGGCCTCACACCCCGTGTGTGGGAGAGCCTGTCTACAGGACACTTGGACATCCCAGTGCACCCCAGTGCACCCAGATGTCCCCAGTGCCATGGGCACCCACCATGGACCTGTCTTGAGCCCCTCATTGAGAGGGGACCCCTCTGTCACACAGACAATCTGGTGCTGCAGGTGCCAGCACGGGCACTGCTGGAAGGGGACACGGTGACACTGCGTTGCCGAGGATGGTGGAACAAGACGGTCACCAGGGTGCGATTCTACCAGGACAAGAAGGATCTGAGGGGGCCTGTCAATGGGACCGAGTTGTCTCTGTCCCCCCTGCAGCTGAACCATAGTGGCCGCTACAGCTGCGGGGGCTTGGTGAGGTCCTTTATCTCACAGTCAGCAGCAGTGACAGTGACAGTGCATGGTGAGCACCCCATGGCTGGAACTCCAATCTCCTGATATCCCCAAAGCCCCTTCCTAGTGGACTCAGAATTACAGTCCTTACCTGCCCTCTACTTCCCAGAGCTCTTCTTGGTACTGGTACTTGAATGTCCCCCTGAGCCCATTGACGGGTCCCCCCTGACTCTCAGCTGCCTTAGCACCCCCAGCCCTCTGTGGCCTCGAGCCCCTCTCCTGCACGTGTTCTACCGGGACTGGCGGGGGAGGGGGGGGGGGCGAGCAGGGGTCCCTGCAGCTGCTGGTGCCCACCATGGAGGTCTCCCATTTGGGAAATTATGACTGTGAGGTGCATTCCAAGGGGGGTCCGTGAGGAAGAGCAGCACCCAGCTCCGCATCATGGTGCGCAGTGAGTGCGAGGATGGGCATGGGGAGTCCACAGAGCCCTCTCAGGTCCCCTGGTTGGGCACCTCCACATCTCCCCAACAGTTTTCTCGGGTCCTTCCATCCCTCCCCTTGTTCCCTCACCCCTCCATGTTGTGACCCCATTCCCAACATCCCCCATCATACCCTTCTCCCCGTCCCTATCCCCCCACACCATCTGCCAGCCCCTCCATTGCGTGACAATAGGGGGATGGGAGGCCCAGGGAGATGTAGAGACCTCCAGAGTTAGGGCGAAAAGGAAGCACTCACAGCCCTAGCATTGTGACCTTTTCTGGGAGTCCTATAGAGTTTGGGGAGGTGCTGGTGGGTCCTGCAAGGATTTTAGTGGTTCTTTCAGGGGCCCTGGGGGTGTTTGGGGAGTCTCTGTCCTTGGCAGGCTTTGGGTTTTTGAGGCTGAGTTGGTTGGGGGCACTGGGGAGGTTCATGACTTCTTGGGGACTTCAGGGATGCTAGGAGGCCCCATGGGAGTTCAGGAATCCTGAGAGTGGTCAGGGCGCTGGGACCTCACAGTTACCTCTCCCCTGCTTCCATTGCAGCTGCCAGGAAGAACCAGGAAAGGTGAGTGGGGGGGCTCAAACCACACTCTTCCCTTTTACCCCAACCCCCAAGATCTCCCATTCCCTCCCCAAAATTCCCTTTATTCCCTCAGGGCTCCCCTGGATCCCCCGGCACCCCCAGAGGAGGGGGAGGTGCTGTATGCCCACGTCGTGGTCACCAAGAGGGCAGGGGGTGAGTACGGGGGGGACACACACAGAGGGACACGTCACCAATGAGTGTCACCCCACCCAGATCCCACAGCCTGTGTCTCTCGCAGTGTCCCCCCATGTCGCCACCGTCCAGGATCCCCAGGTGACCTACGTGGAGCTGCGAGGACCCCAGGGGCGACCGCGGGAATCCGGTGACATCTACGGGAATGTGCTGTGACACTGGGGGAAACTGGGGGGCACTGGGGGTCTCCACCCATGGGCACCCACTCGTGTGTGTGATGCCACTAAAAACTGCCCCTCTCCCTCCCCGTGGAGGGACAAAGATCTCAAAGGGCTGAGAGAAGAACAATTTCCTGAAAGAGCAACCAGAAAGAATAAAACCAACAGCAACAGCAACAAGATTCTGAGTCCAAATCGTCACACACGGGCAAATTTCCTGGGAAAGACATAACAAGGAACAATCCCGATTTTTCCCCCTGCACATTTCCTCCACCAGAGGAACCTGGCAGGATGCTGGACCTTCCTTACTCTAATGGCCAAAGCAGCCTTCGGAGGCTCTGGATTCTCTTGTCCCCTGTACCAAACCCCTCCTGTGCTGTGTTCCCCACACCAGGATCTCACAAAGTCCCTGTGGGGATTCCAGAGCCTCCCCCTTTCATAGGGCAGTCGGGGTAAGGCCATGGCACAGTGTGGGGTGTCAGACACAGGAAAAGTTTGATGTCTGGAGATATTTTGTAACAGCTGTGTGTGGCAGGGGTAGGTCAGGCCTTGGAGAGACACGGCCCTGTCTGTCCATCAGTCTTTCAGCCATGGCACACAGGGACAGTGTGACGCACCAGGTCCTGAGTGGCTGGGTGACCAGAAGTGCTACCTGGGGAGACAGCCCTTGGTGGCCCAACTGGCTTAAAAGGCAGAACATGGGATCGCCAAGTCTGTGACACTGACTCTTCTTGGCATGTCTGTCCCATCCACGCTGGAACCCAGGAGTATGCCCCTCATTTAAATGAGAAATATCTGCCAAGGAAAGTGGGAACGTTCCAGGAATGGAAAGTTGGCCCAAGGTCAAAAACCATTTTTTTATTTCAACGATGATGGGGCTTCCAGGCAGAACTGTAAGAAAAGGAATAGCAGCTCTTTACTGGGAAATTTATAAACCAGAATAGAACAAACAAGACAAATCCAGAACTTTCCCTCCTCCTCAGCGCTGTTGGTTTTTGGGGCAGTTATAACCGCAGCCAGGCAAATGCCCTGACAATACCCGCAACAGCTCTCTATGATCCCAGATGGAAGGAAGGCAGTGCCCAGGCAGGTCTCAGGTCCACAACATCACTTCTGGTCGCTTTACAGCCTTTCATTCCCTTTTCCTCCTTCAGCCTCGGCACAGCAGCTCTGGGAATGTTGAAGTTCCCTGGGATGCTGAGGAAAGCTGGTGCTCGGTGCTGACTCTGCCAGGGCTCCTCAGGTGGCTGCAGAGCACATTTGGAGCTCCTGCTGTTCCTGGGCCACTGCTGGTTCTGACACAGCAGCCCCAGGGGAGGAGGAAGAAGAGAGCAGAGGCACAGCCCTGAGGGCTCTGCACCTGCAACTGGACTACAGGTACAGCCGGGGCTGAGAGCAGTGTCTTGGGAGGGCAAGATGGGGCTAAATTGGAGCTGTTTGGGCCAATGTCCCTGTGCTGCTCTCGGAGCTGCAGACCCTTAAGGAGGTGTTGTAATTAGTGCTGGAGTTCCTGAAGTTCCACTGCATTCATAAAGCAACCCCGTGCAAAACACAGAGCACCGCTGCCTCTCCTGGGGATTTTGGGATCGTGGGGCTGAGGCAGGAGCGGCTGGAGCAGGGGGCCCACAGGAACAGCACCTGGCCATGCAGGTGGAGCAGGAGCGCTGGGAACTCCGCAGGGTGCTCAGGGGAGGCCCATGGGGCTGGGCCATGGTGGGGCACCACTTGCCATTCCTGCTCCACCCAGATTTTGGGACAGAGCAGTGACACCCATCGGGCTCCCAAACCTCTCAGGGCTCGGGCTCAGCCTCACAGGAGGTCCTGGCCCAGGCCTTGGGGATGATTCGGGTGCTCTCTGGCTCGATCCCAACAAAGAGCAGCGCTCCGGGAGTGGTCGGCACATCCTGAAGGAGCAGCCCGGGGCTGCTGGAGCCCGAGTGCTGCGGGCAAGGACGGTGTGAGGGAGCCAGGCCCCGCTCAGCAGGCACTGCCCCAGGAATGTCTCATCCTGCAGGGGCTCGGCAGCCTCTGCCGGTGCCGGCCCTGGGGCTGTTGGGGGGCGCGGCCGGAGGGGCCGGGGGGCAGCGGGTGGGAGGGGCCGGGATGGAGGGACCGGGACCCCACTGGGGAGCCCCAAGCGAGGAGGGAGCGAAATGACAGAGGGGAGACACCGGGACAGGGGGAGCAGAGACCCTGCGGTGGGGTCTGCGGAGAGGAGGGACCGCAATGGTGGTCCCGGAGCACCGGGAAGGGGCCCAGCTGCCATCGTGCTGCGAGTGCCGGGACGGTCACAGGGTGTCCGAACCGACTGTGGCAGGGTGTCCAAAGCCACTGTCGTGATGTGTCGGGACCGAACGTTGCCAGAGTAAGGCCTCCAAAGCTCCGGGAAGTGGAGGGGTACCCTGGAAGGTGTGCAGCTGGTGTGGGGCAGAGCCCTGTGTATTCCCTATGCCTTGTGCAGGTGAGGAGGGCAGGGAAGGAGCAGCTTTGGGAACACCTGGAATCCAAACAGGATCGCTCCCCACAGCCCCATCATGGCCATAGGGCAGAGCCACTGCTCAATATTTCCCACATTTCCCTCTTGTCTGGCAGCCGAGCCAGAACCCAAACTTTCTTTTTCTGAGGTTCCAAAGGGCTGCAGGTTTTGTTCAAGGACGACCCAGTCATGTTTTTGAACAGATTGTTATGGCATTTGCAGTAGTTATGGGGCTTTCTCGGTCCCTTGGAGACAGGGATTAAATGATCAATTGCTGCATTTCCGGACTGGTTCCCTCACAGCTGCCCCTGCAGGGGGAGTTTCCAGCCAGCCCTGATCTGAAAACCATCAAAAGCCTTTGCAGAGCCACTGCTTGGGCTCCTTTTGTGGTTTGTGCTTCTTGCAGGGCTGAGCAAATTACAGACAGGCCTTTTTCCACCCACAGAATTCTCACCTCTGCAGAAGCTCTAAAGCTGCCAGAATCAAAGCCAAGGGGGCAGGGGGTGTCACAGACATTTTTTCATAGAAATCCTTTCTTTGGGATTTGTTCATCTTCTGGGAAGCTGAGGCCCCAGAAAGAGAATGTAAACAATGATTATCAGCTGCTGTTGAATGCAATAGGATGCACCTGTGATTTGCTCATGTTCCATGTGTACAATTAAGGGCCAATCACAGGGCAAGCTCTCTGGAACACAGTGACAGAGAACTCTCTTGTTTTGAGATTCTATTCTATTCTTAGCTTAGCAGCTTCTGCAAATTCTCTCTTTGTGCTTTTAGTATAGTCATAATGTATTATATATCATATATTAATAAATCCAGCCTTCTGAACATGAACCAAGATTCTCGTCCATCTCTATGACCCTGAAGACCCTCATCAGGTCGCTGTAATAAGGGGGGACCCTCAGGTGCTGGCTGCCACCTGGGGCTGGCCAGAGCAGGGCTGGGAAATGGCCATTCCTGTGCAGTGGGGCTGGGCCATGGCTGGGCCCCACCCTTGGATGGCCACTGGCTTCAAAGAGCAGGAGTTTGGGAGCCTTCCTGGCTGGTGCTCCATTCCCAAGGTGCTCTTGCTGGCTCAGATCCTGCAGGGGACGAGCAAGAATGGAGAAATCTGGACCTCTCCGGAGCTTCCATGCCACAGGACAGGACCCTCTTGGCCATCACGTGTCCCCCCTGGGACAGGATCCCCACAGGGCAGAACACCTCCCCCCCTCCATCCCCTCCCTTGTGTGACACTCAGCACAAACAGCCTCTTCCTTCTGCTGCAGGAGAGAGAAAGTGAAACTGTTAGGGGGGCACAGCCAGACATCCCCATCCCCCACAGCCTCCCCAGCCCTCCCTGCAGACCCCTCACCCCTGCTTCCCCCACCCTGGGGTTTCACCCAACCCGTTCCCTGCTCAGTTGTTTCCCAGAATCTTCAAGGAACAAACTGGGGGGTTGTGAAATTGAGGGATCAAAGGGAGGAAATGGAAATGAAGAGTGGAAAAAGCCCCTGGGAGCTGGGGGCACACGGACTCAGAGTACCTCGGAATCTCCCTGGGGTGACCCTCAGGCCATTGGCACATTTGGGGTCTGTGCTGGCTCTGGGTCACCCCAAAATCTGAGGCACTCAGGGAAAGGGTTGCAACCCATGGACCCACCAAGCCACTTCCCATCCCTGGCACCCCCATTCCCCTGGGAACCCAACCATGGGACCCCCATTCCTTTTGTCCCCCTGTTCTGGAGACCCCAACCCAGTACTCACATTCCCCAGGATCTCCATGGCCCAGCATCCCATTCCCAAGGAACCCTCTCCCATTCATTCCATCCCCTGAAATCCTCCTTCCCCCAGAACCTTGATTCTCCCAGGACCCCTCATGCCCATGAGATGCTCCATTACCCTGGTACCCTCATCCCTACGACAAACATCCCCTGACCCCAAATCTCTGGAGCCCTCATTGTTCTGGGACTCCCATCCCTTAGTTCCCCCAGCCCTGGGTACCCTCATTCCCATGGCACCTCCATCCCTGGTGACTCATCCTCCCTAGGACCCCCATTCCCCTGGGACCTGTCCCTGGCTCTCCAAACTCCGTGTGCCACTCACTCCTGGGAACCCCATGTCCCACCTTCTGCCACTCAGCCTTGTCCCCATCCTGTCCCCACCCTCCCACAGCCTGTCCCCAGCTTGTGGCCACCCTGCCCCCACCAGGTGCCACCTACACATGAGGAAAAGACCTGACCTCGCTTCCTTCCCCTTTGGCCATAGAGCCACCATCCAGGGGACAGCCACCCCCAGCAGTGAGTGACAGTCTGTCCACATGGCTGGAGACACCGGGATGGCCAGGAATGTGGCACTGCTCCTGTGGGGTGAGTGCCCCATGCATGGGACTGACACCCTGAGGAGTGACCCCAGTTAGGCAGAGACCAGTGGGGAGGGGGCATAGGGGGGTTGCAGTGTCCCCTGGGGTCCCCAATGCCAGCAGGGCATGGAGCCCAGTGTGACCAGAGTTGTGGGGTGGCCATGAGGACAGGAACAGGGGAACTGGGATGTGGGGATAGAAACAGGGGAATAGAGATGTGGGGAAAAGGATGTGGCAAAAGGAACCCTGGGGCTGGGGCAGCTGTGGGGACAGGGAATCAGGGATGCAGAGACAGGGACAAGGGTCACATACCATGTGGATGGGCCATAGGGACAGGTGCCATTTCACTGGGATCATGGGCACAGGGCCATGGCTTGTGGCCATGGGGACAGGTGCTGTAGGGCTGGTGGAGGTGAGCTGTGCAAACATGGGGTGTCCACAGTGTTGCCATTTCCTGCGTCAACCCATGGTGACCAAGATGTCTCTGTGCTCGAGATGTCCATGCCACACCAGTGTTCCCATGGGGACAGTTTGAGGACAGACACCTCACCTCATACCCCGGGTGGTGCTGTCCCAGCAGTGACACCTCCACTGAGCCCTGTCCCTTCTCCTTTCCAGCCCAGACCCTCGGCCTCGCTGGTGAGTCCTCGGGGGATGCCATGGCCCCACTTCGCTCTCCCCAGTCCCGCACTGGCCCTGGCAGGCTGGTGTCCCCTGTCACCCACAGGTGCCCAGACCACCCAGCTCCTGGTGGATCCTCCCTGGAAGCCGGCAGTGCTGTGGGACCAGGTGACACTGTCCTGCCAGGGCTCGGGGACCGCTGGTGCCACCACCTGGTACCAGGATGGGCAGCATTGGTGGCAGGAGGGACCTTCCAACTTCACTGTCACCGCGAGTGGCATCTACAGGTGTGACAGACCCGGCACCGGGCTCAGCCCCCCCATGAGAGTCTTAAATGGTGAGGGAGGTTTAGGTGTCTCCAGTCTGGCTCTGCAGGGACCCCAAGGGCTCTGGGTGGGCCCCACTCCATGGGTCACCTCCTGTATGACCAAAGCCCGTCCCCTGCTCTGGGGACATCCCAGAGCATCCAGTGTGGGGGAAACCATGCTGGAATTGGGGATACCTGGTGCACTGGGTGAGACCCAATGGAGGGATCCCCATCAAAAGGGGATATTCTGGTGTGACAGGACCCCTCTCTCCCGAAGCTCGCTTGGTGCTGCAGGTGCCGGCGTGGGAGCTGCTGGAGGGGGACACGGTGACACTGCGCTGCCGGTGCTGGCGGGACATGTTGGTCACTGAGGTGCGATTCTACCATGAGGACAAGGAGGTGGGGAGGTCCCTCACTGGGACCAAGCTGTCCGTGTCACCTCTGCAGCTGAACCACAGTGGCCGCTACCGCTGTGGGGGCTGGGTGAGCTCCAACGTGTCAGCATGGATGCTCTCAGCGCCGGTGACAGTGACAGTGCACGGTGAGCACCCCCATGGCTGGAACTCCAATCTCCTGACACCCCCAAAGACACCTCCCAGCAGACTCAGAGCCACAGTCCTCACCTCCCCTGTTCTTCCCTGAGCTCTTCCCTGTGGAAGTGCTGGAGGATCCCCCAAACCCACAGTGGGGTCCCTCCTGACTCTCAGCTGCCTCAGCGCCCCCAGCCCCCTGCGGCACCGAGCCCCCCTCCTGCACGTGTTCTCCTGGGTTGGGCAGGTGGTGGGGGGCCCAGAGGGGTCCCTGCAGCTGCTGGTGCCCGCCATGGGGGTCTCCCACTTGGGGAATTACAGCTACCAGGTGTGCTCTGAGGGGGGGGGCTGTGCGGAAGAGCAGCATCCGGCTCCGCGTCATTGTACACAGTGAGTGCGGGGATGGGCACGGGGAGCCCCCACAGCCTCCTCAAGTGCCATGGTTGGGCACCTCCATGTTCCCTAGAAACATTGTTGGGTCACCCCGCCTTTGCCCAGTGTCCCCTCACCCCTCCCTGGGGTCACACCCTCCCTGACATCCCCCACCACACCCATCCCCCCCATCCCTATCCCCTCACACCGGCTGCCAGCCCCTCGCTGTGGCCTCAGCCCTGTCTGTGTCCCCGCAGTGCCTGTGGACAATGCCACCATCACACCCGGTGTCCTGGAGCTGACACCGCGAGAGACAGAGACACACAGGGACACAGGTGGGGTCACACAATGTCACCAGGGAGTGCAGGACCCCTGGGGTCATGGGTGACCCTGATGTGTCCCCCTATGTTTCTTGCAGTGGCTGCAGGGGTCAGTGGGGCCTTTTTGTTCCTGCTCCTGCTTGTGGGTATCATTGTGGCCTGGTACCAGTGGCACCGCCTGGGTAGGTGACAATGGGGGGGCAGGGGCCCTGGAGATCACTGGGAAGGCCCCCAGAGAGAGGGGCCATAGGGCTGCACCCACAGCCCCTGGCTTGGGAGGAGCTGAGCCCCCAGTAACCATGGCTCAGAGCCCTGGGGAGCTGTTTGAGGGTCCTGCAGGGATATTGGGGGTTCTATCAGGGGTCCCCCTCCCTGCCGGGCTCAGGGCTCTGGGGGCTCGGGGTGTTGGTGCAAGTGTGGTGGGTCAGGTATACTGGGGGTGCATCAGGGATACTGGGGGGGCCTGGGGAGAATTGTGTGTCTGGTGGTGGTTCAGCATTGCCAAGGGTGGATGGGGGCCCCTGGGTCTCCAAAGTCACTTGTCCAGTTTTCTTTGCAGATGCCAGGAAGCACCAGGAAAGGTGAGTGCAGCCTCCAGGCATGATACACCTTTTACCCAAATCCCCAGCACCTCCCATCCCCTTCCACACACCCCCTTATTCCCACAGGGCCCCCCCAGACCCCCTGGCACTCCCAGTGGAGGATCCTCAGCCGATGTACATGGAGCTGCAAAGGCAACCGTGGGAACCCAGCGACATCTATGACAACCTACACCAAAAGTTGTGATGCTCTGCGATGTGGGAGGCACTGGGTGACACTGGGGGTGCTTCCTCCATGCCTGCTCTAGTTGCCCAGCCTTCCAAGGGATGTGGCCATGAGTCAGTCAGAGGCTACACAGGGCATCCTGTGCTCCCCATTTCCTTTCCCGGTACCCCCAAGGGCTCCCCCATCCCTTTGCTGGTACCTGCAGAAACTCCCCAGCCCCATCCAAGTGCCCAAGTACCCTCAGGGACTGCCCCATTCTCTCCCCACAGTGCTTGCAGTACACCCAGAGCTTCCCCATTCCCCCTCTCACCACCCTGTCCCATCCCGCTGTAAAAGGGGAAGTCGGGGAGGATTCTTGCTGAAAGGTTTCTCATATGAAAATGAAACACAAAAGTGGCAATATTATATCTGAGAAGTGTTTATTGGTAAAGGAAGGTAGGTGTTCATACTGAAGGGGGATAGAAAGGAATAGAAAGGGAAAAGGATAGAGAGAGAAACAGAAGACAGGGACAGCGTTACCGCAAGGAGCCCGAGCGCTCTGTGGGCATCAGCTCGGCAGATGGAGTGTGTATGCTGCAAGCCAGGGCGAGCCCACATGGCTTTTGTGAGTGGCTGGGTGTGATTTCCAACAACAGCACCTGCGTGTCTCTGGCATGGGCGAGCGATGTCTGCAGGCTGGCTGCTGCGGGCTGGCTGCGGGCTGGTGCTGCGACACTGGAGGCTCTGGGCTGGCTGCCGCGGGCTGGGGCTACGGTGGGCAGGTGCAGCAGGCTCGGTGCTGTGGGCAGCACGGGAAATGCGGCAGAGGCAGCAGGTGGGTGCAGGCAGCATCTGCTCCATCCGGGAAAGCAATGAAGGAACATCCAGGACGAACAGGAATGAGCTGCCTCGGGGAAGCAGCAAAGCAGGGAAGAACGGGTGCGGACAGGGAAGAAGGACCACCGGGAGGAAAAGTTGAGGCGGGGGAGTACCAGTGATATTTTTGCCTGACGACCAGGAGGAATGATGCATCTGACTCCATCTTATCAGAAGGCTAATAATTAAAGTATACTAAATTATTCTATATGACATTACATTACATTTAAACGGAATCTGCCAAGCACTCAACTGCACTCCACTGCGCACAATCTCATGACTTTCAGTCGACAGTCCCCACACACACACACCTGGATTCAACTTGTCAGTGAATCAAAACACTCACACCAGAATCCAATTATTAATTCCCTTCAGGTAAACAATCTTCCACAATTCATTCTACTTGCGAAGAACACAGGAGCAGTAAATGAGATAAGAATTGTTTGGATCATTCTTTGCTTCTCTCAATACTTCTCCCAGGTTCAGAGAATGTGAATCGCACAGGGAAGGAGGGTGAAGCTGACCCTCTGAGCGAGCCCCTGATCCCTCCAAGAAACCCAAAGCAAAACGCTCCTGTTGTGTCACAGTCTGTTGCTTTTATTTGCAAAGGGTCCTTCCAGAGCCCGATTTTCCCAGGCATTTTTCCCCACACATTTTTCCTGGCCATCTGTCCCACCAGCCAGTGGGGGTCACTCACAGCGCAATCACTGAAGCTTTCTCTCCCCTGATTCTCTGTTATGTGAAGCCTAGCCAGGGACAGGGTTCCCAGCACATGTACAATCCACAGAGTCATTTTCCACCTCATGTGTAGCATATGTTGAGACATAAATCAAAACCAGATTTGTTCCTCTTAACCCCCATGTGCTTAGTGGCTCAGCAATCCGTCTCCCAATGCTCCCACTAGGGTGGCTTACTGGTGCCCATCCCAGTTCCAAGGGGGCACAGGACGTGGTTCTTTGCTCCTGGGACAAAAATGCAGCTCTTTGGTTAACCTGGCAGAAATGGTGTTTCTTTGTTCAGCTCTGTCAAGGAAGCTGAACAAGGTGGGAACCTCCCTCGGAATGGAAAATATGACCCCCTTCTCTCTGAACTATTGTAACTTTGAAATTATGGGGCTTTTAGGCAAAGATGTGGGAACAGGAATAACAGTTCTTCACTGGTATGTATTGTGAGAAATAAGTTAACGGAAGTTGACTTTCGCTGGATATTTTACAAATTGATATGATATTATTGATTATATAGTTGATTAAATATTGTGATGTTGTTGGGACAGTGATGTGCATTGTGGAGTGGCCGATGTTGTTGGGGTGGCCATTCAAGTGTGGGGCCCAGCCCCACTGCACAGGGATGGCCATTGCCCAGCCCTGCTCTGGCCAGCCCCAGGTGGCAGCCAGCACCCGAGGGTCCCCCCTGCCCCCTTGCCTTTGATTCTGGCAGCTTTAGAGATGGATGGGAAATTGAGGAGAGCCATTCCCAGCAGCATTCCAGGAGCAACTTCCTCTGATAAATCCCTTTTTTTGGGAATGTGGAAGGGGCTCTACCCAGAGCAGGAGGTTCTGGCATTTCCCAATACAGGATGGAATAGCCTCTTTTTCCTTCATTCCATGGGAAATTACCATGTGAAAAGCTTTGGATTCAGTGGGTGGAAGCTGGAGGTTGGATTTCTCACGGAATTCCTCTCCCACCCCTTTTCCAGGGAGCTGGGAAGAAGCTCCTCAGCCCAGTGCAATATTCCCTGGATATAATGGAGGCAGTGTGGAAAACATCTCATCCACCAGCTGGGCCGGGATCTGGAATTCTTCTATTGGGAAAAACGGAGCTGCTGGCAAAGGCTGGGAGATCCTGGAATCTGGGAATCTTAGATTGGGAAGAGCAGAGCTTCTGGCAAAGGCTGGGAGATCCTGGGATCTGGGAATCTTCCATTGGGAAGAGCAGAGCTGCTGGCAAAGCATGAGAATGAAGCAGAATTCCCATCAGGCCAACATGGATGAGCAAGGGCCCCATGACATGGAAAAATTTCTCGGGTTCCTGTTCTGACAGAGATTGAGTCATTTTCCACCAGGATTTGGGAAAATTCCCTGACTTGGGGTCTGTCAGGGGAATTCACTGTGAGGAGCTGGGCAAGGAGCATCCTGGAGATGGAGACCCCTGGGAATGGATGGAGTGCATGAAGGATCTGAGAAATTCCAGAGGGAAGGAAAGGAGACGGGAGGGAAAAGGGGGGGGGGAAAGGGGAAAAGCGGAAAGAAAAGAATGGGAAGAGGAATCAGCTGTGGATCAAAGGGATTTTAGCTTCCACTTCCAATCCATTTCCTAAATTTTCTAAGGTTAAAGACCCCTCAGAGCTTCTGGACAAGGAAATTCCCCCTGCCTGTTCCTGGGGTGAATTCCCAGCAGCGCCTTTGGTGAGCAGAACACCAGGAATGCACCGAGCCAGCAGCTCCCACTGCAGTGTAGAGACCATTCCAGACCTTTCCAAGGTAGAGCCGGCTTCTCCCATCCCACAAAATGGAAATTGAGTCCACAGAGAGAGGGACAGTCCAACCTCCTGAGGGAAAAGCCTTTGGCCTGTCAGGGTCTGTCCTAGTGGACAGATGACCTGATGGTTCGTAGGAATGATCTCAGGGTGCAAAACACCAACACGGTACAAGGGGGTTTGCAGTGATAATCAAATCAAATGCAATTTTATTGAAATAACCACAGCAAAAAATGCGATAGAGGGATTAAGGGAGAGGAAAAGATAGAGAAAGAGACAGAAGAGAGAGAGAGAGAGGGGATATAGCTACCAACGCAGAGTCGAAGTCCTTTGGTGCAGTCCAGCCGAGGGTTCGCCTGCTACACTGGGGAGATCTCAAAGGCTCTAGCTAACTCAGAGGTTTTTATTACTGAAAATTGTGAGGGGGGGAAACAGATACAATAGGGAACAGATGTAACAGGTAGTCCATGTTCTCAGCAGTAAATGAGCTTGATAGATGTAACAGGTAGTCTGTGTTCTTAGCAGTAAGCGAGAGCCATTGTATTCTCGGTCCAGTGGTCACAATCTGCAGGCAATCATCTCGTTTCGGTCAGCTTGCCTCCCCACATACCTCCCCTGGGCTGGGGGTTTCAGTCCCAGTCCTTGCAAGGAACAGAGGGGCCTGTTAGGAGTTTCATGTCCCAGTCCTTGGTGGAAAAGCTTCTTACATCTCGGTCTGTCTGTCATGGTGGTTGTAATACAGTTGAGGGTCTTTTGTGGAGACCACCTGAAACTCAGGAGAAGTCCAGCCAGGCCGAGAGCTGGGACAGCTTCCAGAGCTGCTATTGTTGCAAATGGGGCATGGTGCCCTCTTCTTAGCACACAGCAAACAGTCCTGTGAAAACAATAGCTCAAAACTGAGCTTTCAGGTCTCAGGGCCCGTGGCGTGTGACTTTTCTCCTTCAGAGCCAGATATAGATGGGGGGGGTCTTCTCTTCAGTGGTCTCCCAAGGAAGATCGTGAGGCAGATGAGGGAAAATTAGGACAGACTCTCACACACCCTGGGCTGGGTTTGCAGCCCCTCCTCCTGTGGGATCTCTGAGGGTTTTCTTCCCCATTGGATTCCTGTGCCCTGGAGTCACTCATAACAGCCTCTTCCACAAAGTTCTGTGGGGATTTGTCCTCCTTGGTCTCCATCCTCAAGTCCTTCCCTGGCGTAGGAAGTTCAAGGAGAGGATGGGATTTGCCTCCGTGCCAGAGGGAAGGGGAAGGAGATCCCCCCAGTGCATCCCCAGCAGGACAGGGTTGGCAGCGGGGTTGTCCTGCAGCCAGGGGCTGTGCTGGGCTGGGAGATGGAGCAGGAGAGAGGGGGAAAGGGGCACTGACTTCCTCCTCACCTGCCTGGGTGTCCCGGGGCATCTTCCTCTTCCTCGCAGCCTTCTCGTCCTCCATATTGCCAAGGTTTGGGAATAGGAAATCCTGGTTTGGGGAAAAACAAGGTGTGAATGCCTTGGGTTGGGGATTCCTCCCACCCAAGTCCATCACTAGAAGTCATCTGGTGTCCATAAAACCCTTCAGAAATCAAGAGTGAATCATAAAAACCACCAGGAGTTTCCCATTTCTAGTCTCTGGGGTTCTGGTGGTCCCCTGTCTCAGGGCTGCTGGAGATCCCATGGGCACTGGGGATCTCCCCTCTCCAGGGTCCTGCTTAGGGATTCTGGGGGGATTTCAGGGTCCTCCACTCCAGCCTCACCTCAGTCCAGCCACTAGGGGCTCTCCCCTCTTCCTGTTGCCCGATTGATAAATGACACCAAACTTGGATAAGTTTTGTGGGTGCTTTATTAAGGGCCCGGGGGTGCCGGCGGACTAACGTCCCAAATCCGAGCCCCCAATTTCACATATGGGTGCTTCCCTTTTTATACATGTGATTCATAACAAGGTCTCCAAGAAACAGTTCCCCTTGCTTAGTCACAGTCCCCTTGTGATACATTCCTTAGTTCACAAGCAAGATCATAAATCTTCTGCTTATCTTATTCTAAGAGCATTGTATGCTGCCTCCAGACAGGTTAGCATTCTTACTTTCCTGCACTAGTTTAAATATTTATTAAATTCCTAAGACTACCTGCTAGGTTACACACAAACCCAACACACACACTATCAACGGCTACAAAACTGCTTTTAACAAACCAATTCACACACAACTCATAACTAAACTATAATTACACATTTTGCTAAATTTCATTTCTTTTCCAACATTTCCCCCCTTTTGAGCATCCTTCAGTCCTGCTGCAAGGATGCTCAATCAACAGTATTGACAGTAACATCTTCATAACGAGGTGGGGAGTGTTCTTCATTCTGCCGCCCGCGGGTCATCGCCTTCAGCAACCGGAGAGATCGCTTCTTTTCCTTTTCGATCACACCTAAGAGGCATCTATATACAATCCGTATAGTCACTAAAAATACTAAAAACATTAGTGCATACTGTATAGCAGATGTAATCCAGCCAGACAGGTGAAGCCCCAAAGAATCAAATACTGCTCCTATCCAGTTATGCTGTGCTTCCTTTTCAATTTCCTTGGTTTTTGTTTCCACTTCTGCCAGTTGAGAAATATCTTTCTCAACTTCAAGTGTAACATTTGGAATGTGTACACAGCAATGATCTATTCTCCTACTCAGGTAACCACAAACTCCATGTTCTTTTAACAGTAGCAACTCCAATGCCATTCTATTTTGTAAGGTCATTCTTGATGTAGCTTGCAATTGCAAATTTAGATCTTTAAATCCCTTCTTAGTAGCTGCTGCCAACCTTTCTGTCTGTCCTAACAAATTGTTGAGCATCTCCCTATTTCGATATGTCGCTACCGGAGGGAATAATGACTCCAATATCCATCCAAATTGTACTCTTGAGCCAGGTTCATGCCACTGCTCCTCTAGGGATTCTTCCCTCTTTTTGAGTCCTTTCCTTTGGATCAATCTATTCTGTTTCCAGTATGGACACAATGTGGGAACCCCTAGGGTGATTTGTGTTACTGATTCATCTAGAGGTAAATGTGTGGTCCACTGTCCATGTCCCAACACCCAGACTAGATTTCCAGGGCTATGCACAGTAGTATATCTGCAATCTATAGGTCCATCAATAGACTCTCGGCTAACCGTGTGATCATACCCCCTACACTCGCATCCCCACTTTAATGCCATTTTCACCGGTACCAATCCAATTCGGTCTTCCGGTGTATCACATGTAAAAATCTCAGTACAATTCCAATCCTCCTTCTGCGGTCTGAACTCTCGGGAAGATGTAGACGTGATAAGGGCCCTATAATGTGACTGATTCTTTACTCCTGACCATTGGATGCACCATTGTACTTCCCCAAGGTAATTATAGTGTTCTAAAACACTGGGTCCCCGTAATGTCTTCCAACTCTTCCAGGTGTCAAAATTCTGGGTGACATTCTGACAACTCATCTCATTTCGGTGGGATTTCGTTCTTATTTGTACTGTATTGCATGGCTCATCTATTGGGGTTGCAATTAAACACCTCCTGGTATTTTGAATCCAACCGTAATGATTGGGTTTCTTTTCACATTCCTCTCTAGTCATAGCCCCAATGGTCATACACAAATCCCTCCATACATCTACTGGTTTGGGAACTGACTGGCAGGACCATGAAACATTCTTGAATGTTTCAGGCATTTTGGTTACCGGTATTATTCCCCAGGGAATTGGTTCACCTGCAGCCTGTGGTAATGGCAGGCAAGCTGTTATTTTAGTCACATTCTGCATGATCCCAAAATATCTAATTAATCCTACCACTAAGTTTTCCTGCTCAGCATTCCGTTCTATTGTATCATTAGCCTCCCGTCTACTCCTTCTACCGTGTCTCTGTAAGGATAACATCATTCTGTCATGCCTCCACCATGCATTTCCTATTCTAGGATTAGTGACATTCGACCACCCACAACCTTTGCCTTCCTTCTCCCACCAACTGGTCCCGTCCTCTATTCTGTCCCGGGTCAGTTCCCTATTTTGCTTCCACCATTTGACCCGAAAGTTCCTTTGATATCTTGATCTTACTAGGAAGGAACTATTTATTCTGAGGGGTGGCCCATCCCACATGTCCACTGCCATTGATACTGGATTAACCTTTATGTTTTCAGCACGATCCCCTGTCCCTGGCAAAACCCTCATACTCACTCTTTTGTAATCAAAACTATCCCGTATCTTGACCAAACATGTATATTCTCCTGTATCGTTTGTGGTTACCTTAGTAAGATTCAGTACCGTGTTTCCTTGTTGTTTATCCTGATCCCAACCGACTCCGATCTTGCCTCGGCTTCTTTCAGCCCCCCGTTGCCATATTGCAGTAACTTCATCGGCCTCAACTCTCTGGCTGTCAAATATAACACAAGTTAATTGAACATCCATCCCTTCCATGACTGTAACCTTTGTTTCTTCAACCTGTACTAGAGTAAACCCTTGAACGGGTACTAGTCTCATGATCACTAGCAGTAATATAATTAAGAAGGTGGCTTTGCGCGGAAGATCATCCGGGTTGGAGACACTATCTGGGTTTCCCATTGGAACGGTGCCTTCTTTACCCTGGTGCAATGAATCCAAGCATCCATCCCCTGGACCTTCACCACCGTGTAGGTCGTCATCATCACCTGGTGGGGTCCGCTCCATGATTCCCGCAGCAGATCCGTGATCCACTTCTCGACGTACACCTGGTCCCCAGGCTGAAAGTTGTGGACAGAATTCTCCAGCATGAGCGGTCTATTCCACTGCAACGTATTTCTTAAAGAATTCAAGATCTTATTAAGTGACATAACACACTCTGCAATCGCCTGGTCCCCACTCACGTGTACCTCCCCCTTTAATACAGTTGCATGATATGGTTTGCCATATAGTATCTCATATGGACTTACGCCTACCTTTTCCCTTGGTTTAATTCGAATCCTGAGTAGGGCCAAAGGCAAAGCTTGAGGCCAGTGCAGTTTAGCTTCCTGGCAAATCTTTTTGATTTGTCCTTTCAGGGTTTGATTCATCCTTTCCACCTGCCCACTAGACTGAGGTCTCCAGGGGGTATGCAAATTCCAGGTTATATCTAACAGTCGTGCTAATTCCTGTACTACCCCGGCTATAAAATGCGGACCCCTATCTGATGACAATCCTAAAGGTACTCCAAATCTTGGTATTATTTCTTTTAACAAGGTTTTTACCACCTCCTTAGCCTGATTAGTTCTACATGGAAAAGCTTCCGGCCACCCTGAAAACGTACATACGTACACTAACAAGTATCTGTATCCCTGTGCCCTAGGCAATTCAGAAAAATCAGCTTGCCAGTAATCTCCTGGTTGTGGCCCGACTTGCAACTTTCCCATTTGTATTTGTCTCCTAACTACTGGATTATTTTTCAAACATACCGGGCACACTGCATTAACTCTTTTTGCCATTGTTAACATCTGATTAGAGATTATCTCATTCTTCAAAAATTTTACCAATACTTCTGCCCCCCAATGACATTTATTATGTTCTGACTCCAAAATAAATTTCATTATGCGAGTAGGTACCACTATTTGTCCCATTGGTGTAACATACAACCCAAATTGATTCCTCTGTGCCCCTAGCAAGTTTATTAGTTTTCCATCTGCTATTGAATATTTGGGCTCCTGATTCAGGTATGGGGTAGCCGGATTCGTTCTTACCAGTACCAATGCCATTGGAGTCCATATTTCCCGTGCCACTTGCCATGCTGTAACATCAGCAAATCGGTTTCCTCTCTAAACATCTCCTTCCGCAGTCTGATGTCCTCTAACATGCATTACTGCAACTGCTTTGGGACTATGTACTGCATCCAGTAGCTGTAGCACTTCTTCCCGGTGCTTGATGTTGGTTCCCTGTGAATTCAAAAGCCCCCTTTCTTTCCACAACGCCCCATGTACATGAACCACACCACAGGCATATTTAGAATCCGTCCAGATATTAACCCTTTTGTCCTTGCTCAAATACAGGGCTCTGGTGAGTCCAATCACCTCTGCGTTCTGGGCCGAAGTTCCAGGTAACAAAGCCTTTGCCTCTATTACCTGATCCAATGTTACCACTGCATACCCGGCATAGCGAGTCCCATTCTCGACAAAACTGGATCCATCAGTGTATAGTTCCCATTCAGGGTCTTCCAATGGTTCATCCTTTAGGTTGGGTCTGCTGGCATATACTTGTTCAATTACCTCTACGCAATCGTGCACCAGTCCCCCAGCCTCCTGGTCACTGCGTAAAAACTCTGTTGGATTAACATGATTAGTAGTCTTTATTTCAATATCATCCTGTTCTCTCAGGATAGCCTGGTACTGCAACATTCGACTGGATGATAGCCAGTGACCCCCCTTTTGCTGCAAAACGGCCATGACCATATGGGGAACAAACACTTTCATTTTTGCCCCCAAAGTCAATTTCCAGGCCTCTTGAATAAGAATTATTGTTGCCGCCACGGCTCGTAAACACGAGGGCCACCCAGAACTTACCAAATCCAGTTGTTTAGAGAAGTATCCCACTGGCCTCTTCCAGGATCCCACCTTCTGGGTGAGGACCCCCAATGCCAGTTTTTGCCTCTCATTCACGTACAACTGGAATTCCTTGGTCAGGTCAGGGAGTCCTAGGGCTGGGGCCTCCTTTAGTGCCTGCTTCAATTCCTGGAAGGCCTTCTTTTGCTGTGTCGTCCACTCCAACCAATGCTGCTTCAAGGCCTCATACAGTGGCTTGGCTAGGAGACCGAAATTCATGATCCACAGTTGACACCATCCCACCATTCCTAGAAAAGATCTCAATTCCTGATGGTTACGAGGCAAAGGAATAGCACATATTGCCTCTATTCGGTTTACTCCCAAACGTCTCTGCCCTTGCGTGATCTCACAACCGAGATAAATAACGCTATTTTTGACCAATTGAGCTTTTTCCTTAGAAACCCGATACCCTGCTTGGCCAAGCATGTTGAGTAATTTAATTGTTAATTCCACACACATTTCCCTTTCCTTAGTAGCCAGAAAAATGTCGTCCACATACTGCAGGACTACATACAAGGATGGGGATATTGTTACCTGGGTTATCTTCCATTCCTCCAGCTCCTTGGCCAGTTGATTTCCAAAAATAGTAGGGGAGTTTTTAAATCCTTGTGGAATTCTGGTCCACGTAAGCTGCTTCTTTCTCGCAAAATCAGGACTCTCCCACTCCAAGGCAAAATATTTCCTACTCTCTACTGCCAGTGGGATGCAGAAGAAGGCATCTTTAAGGTCAATCACTGAGAACCATTTAAACTCCTCCGATACAGATGTTAACAAGGTATAAGGATTAGCAACAACTGGATGTATGTCTTTCACTATTTCATTAATAGCCCTTAAGTCCTGTACCAAACGGTACTTACTATTAGGTTTTTTTACTGGAAAAATTGGAGTATTATACTGCGATTCACATTCCTGTAATATTCCTTGAGCCAAAAATTGTTTAATTAACGGGGCTACTCCCCTCCTTGCCTCAAGCTTCAAGGGGTATTGCTTTACCCTCACTGGTTGGGCCCCTTCATTTAGTTCCACCTTTACTGGCTGCGCAGCTTTAGATTTTCCGGGGACCCCTGACTCCCGTACCCAGGGTAATACAGCCTGCTCCATTTCTTCTGGAATAGGAGAGGCATCCACTTCTTTGATCACAAAAATGCCTGCTATTTGTTCCTCAGGTATTTCCAATTTCACCCTTCCCCCCTCAAATATTATTTTCACATTAAGTCGGGACAACAGGTCTCTGCCAAGAAGGGGTGTGGGGCAGTTTGGCATATACAAGAATTGGTGATCTAATTCCTTCCCTCGGAACCTAAGATTTAAAGGTTGTAAAAATGATTGTTCCTCTAGCTTCCCTGTTGCCCCCACCACCTGTACTGTTGTGTCACTCAAAGGTCCCAATCGTCTATTAAGTACAGAATATGTTGCTCCAATGTCTACCATAAATTCTTGATCCTTTCCATCTATCTCCAAAACTACCCTAAGATCCTTTTCTAGTCAGCTTTGATTCTGATAGTTTCCCAAAACTAGTGCTTGAGCGACTTCTGCTGGTCCTCCCGTGAATCCTCCCACAGGAGCATTCCCCATTGGACCTGTCCTTAATCCTATGTTTCCCATGCCCATACTTCCTCTAACCGGGCATTCATTTTTCCAGTGTCCCAATTGTCGGCAAAACGCACACTGGTTTGGATCCAACCTCCCCATGTTAGGTGCAAACCCAAATCCTCCCCGACCTCTTGCCAGCCCCCTCTGTCCGCGATTAGCTCCTCCCCAACCTTGACCCCTAATGGGTCTTCCTCCTGCCCCTGTCTGTTGCATTACAGCCAGAATACTAGCTTGTTGTCTTTTTGCAGTTTCTGTTTCCCTGTTGTTGTATACCTTCCACGCTACCTCCAACATTTTATCCAAACTCCGGGTATCCTCTCCTTCCAGCTTTTGTAATTTTTTCCTAATATCCTCTTGTGATTGCCCCATAAACAACAATGCCAATTGAAGTTTTCCTGATTGATCCTCTACATCTAAATTAGTAAAC
Organism: Melozone crissalis; assembly: GCF_028551555.1. Lineage (NCBI taxonomy): Eukaryota > Metazoa > Chordata > Aves > Passeriformes > Passerellidae > Melozone > Melozone crissalis. The sequence goes on along the minus strand of NW_026535850.1, from coordinate 9,424,930 downwards.
TTCCAAGCCATGTCTTTTAATCGTTCTAAAAAGGCAGACAGAGACTCATTCTTGTCCTGCTTGACCGAATACAACTTAGACCAGTTCATAGTCTTAGGTATTCCTGTCCTAATTCCTTCCACCAACAATTCCTGATATCGTTTTACAGCCCTTATTCCCCCCGTAGAATTTGAGTCCCACCTTGGTTCCTCACTAGGTACCAATTCGTCAACTGTTTCATTTAGTTGTCTCAACCGAATTTCCTCACGAGCCTTTTCTCTAGTGGCTCTAATAACCATTTCCTTTTCCGTGGAATCCGTTATAGTATCTAATAATACCTGTAAATCATTCCAGTCCGGATTCTGAGTCTTTATTACCATTTTAACCACCCTTGCCACCCTTTCAGGATCCTCCTGATAACTCCCCGCTGTTTGCTTCCATATTACCAAATCCCCAGGAGAGAAAGGCACCTTTATAAGTATCCTTTCTTCCTGTGGTCCCACAGCTTCCCTTGACGGCGCAATTAACTGTGGCCCCTTCTGCCCTTTCCTTCCCTTGCGAGTCTGCCCTGCTAACGGAGTTCTTTTAACACTCTCATTCTTTTCACCATCACCACCATCACTATCACTCTCACTAGATCCCGTTTTTATAGCTATATCCACAGGGGGGGCAGGGGGCAGATTAGGAGCAACTGGAGCCCTCGCGAGTGCTATACAATAAGACAAATCTTCCTCAACTGAAGGATACAAATTACGCTCCTTTCTTTCTTTACATCCCACACACTCCCTTTCATCATTCACTTCTAAAACCAAAATACCACACTCCTTTTGCCATTCATCTCTCCAGTACAAAACGAAAAACAAATCCAAATATGGTATTTCATCCCATTTCTCATTTCTCCTTAAAAATTGCATCAAAGATTCCATTATCCCCAATTCCAGTGTACCATTCACCGGCCATCCCGCTTGCCCAATCTCATATTCAGGCCATCAATGATTACAATAATCTATCATTTTACTTTTATCCAATTCTTGATAATACCCCTCACTTTTCCACCGTTTCAATATACAACCTAATGGCGTATTTCCAGGTATTTTACCATTGGCTTGCACTAAGGTTTTGAAAGTTTTAAAAGACATCATATTACAGCCTTTAATTCCACCTTTAGTCCCAGTAAACCAATACACCTTAAACCAATATACCTTCTCGCCGTCCTTCCCAAAAAAAAACCAGGAGGTGAGTTCCGGTCCTGCGTCCTTAGACGTCTTATGGCCAGAGCCTAGGCTTTTTACCAACCACCAAATCCAAATCCAATTATCACCTTTTTCCAATATAAAGCACCTTCGGGCTTACCTTGATGCAGTTTGTCCGACAGGCGCGGGGGTCGGGCACGACCGATGACTCCCCGAGAAATGCTCGGTGCCGGCTTGGAGTGGATCGAGACGCGGAACCGCCCCGGCTGCCCTTGGAGTCCTGCCGCGGTCTCCAGAAAAACTGTTGCCCGATTGATAAATGACACAAAACTCGAATAAGTTTTGTGGGTGCTTTATTAAGGGCCCTGGGAGCTGGGGGGACTCACGTCCCAAAAAAACCCGAGCCCCCGATTTCACGTATGGGTGCTTCCCTCTTATACATGCGATTCACAACAAAGTCTCCAAGAAACAGTTTCTCTTGCCTAGTCACAGTCCCCTTGTGATACATTCCTTAGTTCACAAGCAAGATCATAAATCTTCTGCTTATCTTATTCTAAGAGCATTGTATGCTGCCTCCAGACAGGTTAGCATTCTTACTTTCCTGCACTAGTTTAATTATTTATCAAATTCCTAAGACTACCTGCTAGGTTACACACAAACCCAACACACACACTATCAACGGCTACAAAACTGCAAAACTGCTTTTAACAAACCAATTCACACACAACTCATAACTAAACTATAATTACACATTTTGCTAAATTTCATTTCTTTTCCAACAGGCCTAGGCATTTCCAGCGCTGGAAGGACTGATAAGAGACTGATAAGACACTGATAAGAGACTGATAAGACACTGATAAGACACTGAGTGCATGGAGCTACAGCCCATGGAGGGACTTTCTGAGTTGGTCATCTATTTTTGAGCAGCAGGAGGTTTTATTGCTTAATATTGTTCAATTTTTGTGCTAGTGAATGCTTTGCCTGTAAAATAAAGTTTTTTTAGACTTTTCTCCCCGGAAATATTTTTCCAGACTGACTGAGGGTGGGGCTGCTGAATTGGCATTCTAGAGGAAACTCCTTTTGGAGGGTTTAAACCAAATTTGCCCTAAACCAGGACAGGGTGGTGGAAAGAAGGGGGAACCCCAAGTGGCTGGATTGAGGGGAGGCTGGAGAGGGGGGCCTTGGGACCCCAGACCTCCCAGAATCCAAAAGCAGGACCTTGGAGAGGAGGGATCCCCAGGACCGATGGAATCCCCACCAGCCCTGAGATGGGAGATCAACCATAACCCAAGAGGGACGAGACTGGAAATGGGAAACTCCTGGTGGCTTTTTTTGATTCACTCTTGATTTTTGGACATCTGGAAATGGACGTGGGTAGGAGAAATCCCCAACCCAAGGCATTCACACCTTGTTTTACCCCAAACCAGGATTTTCCCCAAACCTTCCCACTGTGACATCCCCCCTGTCCCGCTCTGGGTGAGCTCAGTCCCAAACCTGACAATGATCCTGGTCTCAGTCTCACTCCATGTTTAGACACACTCACAGTTCTGTATTTAATCTCATCCCAGTGCCAAACTCATCTATCCCCAGACCCAATCCCAACCCCAACCCTAAAGCCAATCCCATGTCTAGCCTTAACCCCAATCCCAGCTCTAATCCAAATCTCAGCCCTAACTCCAACCCAGCCCCAATTCCAGCCCCTTCCTAAATCCTCAGCAACAAACCAAATCCCAGGTTCAGCCCTCCTGGGGCTTTGGGGGTGTCTCTGTCCCTCTGACCCCGATGATGTTTGGGTGGGGTCACAGCAGGGCTGAGAGGGACAGAGACCGCCCCGACCTCCCCAGGTGTGAGAAGGTCGGAGAGCCCCCCCAGCCCTGAGCACCCTCAGCCGTGAGAGGGACACAGAGCCCCTGGTCCCCAGCTCTGCACAGGCATTGCCTGAGGCCAGAGGGATGGAGACCCCCTGAGCATCCCCCAGGGTGAGGGGACAGAGAGCTCTGAGCATCCCCTGGGCTGAGAGGGACAGAGACTGCCCCGAGCACCCCCTGGCACAGGGGTGAGAGGGAGGGAGACCCCCCCAGGCATTTCCTGGGGTGAGAATGATGGAGATCCCCTGGGGAATGGCCTTGGGTGACACGGACAAGGACACCCCCAGGGCATAGGCTAGGGTGACAGGGACAGGGACAATCGCAACAAATTCCTCCTGAGCATCCCCGAGGGCAAGAGGCACAGAGACCCCTTAAGCATCCCCAGGGCACTTGACAAAATAAACGAGGCAGAAATCAAACTGAATCCTACATAAAATACTTTGATGAATATTTGATTTTCCCAAGAGTCACATGTGAAGGAAATGCAAACAAATCCCAAACAGGAATAAACTGACAATAAAAAAAATTCTGTGGCAATTTCAAGTTTCATTGGTTCCTGCACAGCTCCAGCTCAGCTGCTGGCAGGTTCCAATAAAAGAAAAGTGGAAATTAGGCCCAATACAGATTATTAAAAGGAAGGGGAAACTCAGTGTAGCTGTCACAAAGGTGAGAGGGATGAAGAGAATAATGATTCTCACATTTGGCAAAGAACCCAAGCCTGTGAATTCCAGAGTTATTTGGGAATTTAGCTACTTGAATTGCGCTTTTTGTTGGACTTTTAGCAGCCTTGTGTTCCTCACCATGGGGTGAATGAACCTTGTCAGTCTCGCTGGTGACATTTGCTCCCTTTCCTCCAGTGGTTTTAACAAACTTTTCAAGGAAGGACAACAAAATATTTCTTTTTCACTGGCCACCTACAACAGCCATTTTCCTCATCAGTTCTCCCATAAGGTGCTCAGAGGAAGCTGTGTCCAAGTTTCCAACAGTTCCTCCAGAGAGAGCCACAACCTCCTCAGAGGAGGGAATCATGCTGTTGTCAAAGGCACTTGGGGTCAGAGAACAGTGCCCTGAACTCACTGTGCCAAAATAATGTCACAGTCTGGTTACTCAAATTGTTATAGAGATTCCTCTGCTCAATTAAGGTGCTAGTGAGGCCACATCCAAAGAGTACTTTATTGAACAGTAAATGTGAGGTAGAGAGAGAGACGAAAAGAAAGAAAAATTGAGAGAGCAAGGGAGTGACAGGGACAGAGACCTCACCTGGAGCAGGACCAAGTGTGACATTGTCCCCTGTGTGTGTGCCCTTCCCAGGGTGGGGGTTTTACACCTGAGCCAGTTTGGGTAAGGGGGGTGGTGTTCACCTCTGAGCAGGGATTACCCCACTGTTTAAGGTTGCAATGCAAGATGTAACCAAGTGCATGTTTTCAATCACCATCTTCATCAACTGCTATAAACAGGTGGGGCAGTGTTCTTTATCTCTTCCATGACTCACCCCTGATAACACCCTGCAGGGGAGATATCTTCTGCTAATGGGCCATTGAGTGTCACTGCAGGACTGATAAAATTCCATCATCCCATTGTGGGATGCTCCACCCAGAGTGAGGAACCAAGCATTCCTACCTGGATATAAGCTGAGGCTGGCAACACCAGGAGCAGCTTGCCTACTGGATTCCCAGGGGACAAGAGCTCCATAACCACCAGTGGACCTTCAGAAGAAGACCAGACCCTTCTACAGCATCACTGCTTGGACAGAATCATGTTCATCACTCCAACAGGACTGCAGCCACCATTTAATGGGGCTGCAGCCACCACCCTGACCAACATGGTGTCAGGTTATATCCTGACTCTGTCAGTTTAAGGCAGTGTTTCTTTATCATTGCCTTGATCCTAATTTTGTTTTTGAATTGTAATTCTGACTTAGACTCTCCCCCAGTTTTGCCTTCAATCTGGTGCAAAATTTAGTGTGCTCATTCCTTGTTTTCCTCCCAAAAAAGGATTTCCCATTCCTAACACTTAGCCAGACGGAGGGAGAGACTGCGAGGAAGAGGAAGATGCCCCAGGACACCCAGGCAGGTGAGGAGGAAGTCAGCGCCCCTTTCCCCCTCTCTCCTGCTCCATCTCCCACCCCAGCATGGCCCCCAGCTGCAGGACAACCCTGCTGCCAACACCGTCCTGCTGGGGATGCACTGGGGGAATCTCCTTCCCCTTCCCTGTGGCACGGAGCCAAATCCCATCCTCTCCTTGTCCTTCCTTTCCCAGGGAAGGAGCTGAGGATGGAGACCAAGAAGGACAAATTCCCCCAACAGAACCTTGTGGAAGAGGCCATTTTGAGCAGTGCCATGGTGCAGAATTCCATCTAGGAGGAAATGACTCAGAGATCCCACAGGAAGAGGGGCTCCAAAGCCAGCCCAGGGTGCTCTCAGGAGGAAAGACCCACCCTGTGCCAGGAAGGGGGACAAGCTTCAGCCAAAGCTCAGAGCTGGTGGTCCATGAGCAGCTTCATGATCAGAAGAAGCCCTACAAGTGCTCAGAGTGTGAGAAGAGCTTCAGGCACAGCAGCACTCTGATGAGCCACCAGATGATCCACACTGGGGAATGGCCCTACGAGTGTGGGGAATGTGGGAAGGGCTTCAACTGCAGCTCTGCCCTCATCACCCACCAACGCATCCACACTGGGGAGAGGCCCTACGAGTGTCCCCAGTGTCAGAAGAGGTTTCGGACCAGCTCCAGTCTCCTCCAGCACCAGCAGATTCACACTGAGGAGAGGCCCTTCTGCTGCCCTGACTGTGGGAAGGGCTTCAAGCGCAACTCCACCCTCATCAGCCACCGGCACATCCACACTGGGGAGAGGCCCTACGAGTGTCCTGAGTGTCAGAAGAGGTTTCACACCAGCTCTGATCTCCTCCTGCATGAGCGGATTCACATGAATGAGAGACCCTTCCGCTGCCCTGACTGTGGGAAGGGCTTCAAGCCTAACTCCCACCTCATCAGGCACAAGCGGACCCACACTGGGGAGAGGCCCTATGAGTGTGGGGAATGTGGGATGAGCTTTAGCCAGAACTCTAACCTGATCTCCCACCAGAAGACCCACACCAGAGAACGGCCCTATGAATGTGGGGAATGTGGGAAGAGCTTCAGTCTGAAGTCTCTCTTGAGCTGTCACTAGAGGATCCACACTGGGGAAAGGCCATACAAGTGTGGTGAATGTGGGATGACCTTTAGTAGGAGGCCCCAACTGATCATCCACCAAATGACCACATGGGGAGAAGCCCTACAAGTGCCCTGAGTGTCAGAAGAAGTTTCACACCAGTTCTCATCTCATCCAACACCAGCGGATTCACACGGTTGAAAGGCCCTGACTGCGGGAAGGGCTTCAAGCACAACTCCACCCTCATCACCCACCGGCGCATCCACACTGGGGAGAGGCCCTACGAGTGTCCCCAGTGTGGGAAGATGTTCACCAGCAGGTCTCACTTGATCAGACACCAACGGAGTCACCAGTAAAAGAAACCCTGCACATGCCCCAACTGCAGGAAGAGTTCATGCACTGCTCCAGCTTTATCCCCCATGGGAGAACCCACATGGGGAAGAGCCCTGGGGACCCATTTTCCCTGTGATCCATGCTGGGAAGACACCTGTACCTTCTCCTGTCCCTGCCAATGATATGATGTGGGATGGAAGAACATGAGCGTCTGGCCATGGCCCTGTCATTACATTTACTCCCACTTCAGGTCATTGCTAGGGGCAGGAAAGGGACTGTCTCTCTCCTTGAAGAGAAGGGTGAAATTTCCAGGCAGGGGAAATTGTGGCCAGGAAGACCCAGTGACTTTTGTTGAGTTTTCCCTGTAAACAGTTTTATTTATCCCTTCTGTTATCAATATTGTTTTTGTTCCTGTTTGTTCCTTATCTCGTTGGCGTTTCCAGTAAATTGTTCTTATCCCAGCCCGGAATCTTTGCCTTTTGTGCTTTCCATGGGAGGCGGGAGGGCAGCAAAGGCAGGGCACTTTTCGGGGGAGCAGGAAATTGGGGAATCCCATTCCTGAACCCCGGCCCGTGGAAACCGAGCATCCCAGCTGGTCCCAGCCCTTCCAAGGCAGCAGCCTTGGGAGTGGGTCCATGGCTGGGGCTGTGGGAACCTCTTCCCTCTGGTGCCCAGGGACAGGAGTGGAGGGAACGGCTGCAGCTGAGTTGGGGCAGGCTCAGGTTGGATGTCAGGAAAAGGTTTTTGCCCAGAGGCTGCTGGGGCCCTGCCCAGGCTCCCCAGGGAAGGGTCCCAGCTCCAGGGCTCTCTGAGCTGCAGCAGCATTTGGACAGCGCTGCCAGGCCCAGGCTGGCATTGTTGGGGTGTCCTGTGCAGGGCCAGCAGTTGGACTGGAGGATCCTGATGGGTCCCTCCCAGCTCAGCCAATTCTGTGGTTCTGGGATCCCATGAACCTGGGGATGTGGCTGCCAATGGTTGCCATGGCAACGGGCTCTGGCTGCAGGCCTGAGCTGGTGTCCATGGCAACCACCCCAGCATGGGGTATCCATGGAGCTGCCAAGGGACTGACCACAGCAACAGGGAGCCTGGTGATTGTTGCCATGGAAACTGACCATAGCAACAGGGAGTCTGGTGATGTTTGCCTACTAAGGATCAGATTTGTCACAGGCCCTCAGAGCAGTTCCATGGGGACTTTCCAGGAGTCTCCAGGCTGTTCCAGAGCTGGAATGTCACAGGCAGAGACAAGGGCTCCATGGAGACCTCTCAGGGCTTTCTGGGGATGGTAAAGAGCTGTGTGGACAGAGGCAGTCACAGCCATTGGGCTGCAAAGGCACTGATTTGTCACAGGCACTCACGGGGGCTCCACGGTGACATCCCAGGAGTCCCCAGGCTGCCAAAGGGCCAGGATGTCCCAGACACTCACAGGGGTTCCTGTCATGGGCACAGTGGCAGCTTCAGGCAACGTTTATTGGAGAAGCTCCTCTTGAGTCACAAGGTGCAGAAAGGAGCCCCAATAGCCCCCACAAACCCACAGATACCGCCAAGGACCTCCAGGCTTTCTCAATGCCTTCTGTGAGAGTAGCCTTGGAGCAGCAGTTTCCAATCCCAGTTTCTGATTTTTACAGAGTTTGTGTGTAAAGAATTATAAAGTTGGAATTAAATCTTTGTAGAATTTGTCCCACAGGATTAGGGATCTCAAACCAGATATTTTTGTATAAATATGTATGATATATTATGGTAATGATTAGAGAAAATTGCCTAAATCATAAACATTTAACCAGGATGTAAGAGATGTATAATATATTATATAGAGCACTAAGAAATTATTTCAAAGGAACTACATTAAAGCAAAATCTGTAATTATGCAGAGATTGATGTTACTCCTGCAGACCAATGACTGTGGGCAAATCCCTTCGACTCAGGCTGGAGCAGTGACCTTGAGGGGTGTCCCCACTGCAGGGAGGAATTTCCACACCTCCCAAGAAGGGAAATGTCAGGAGATGTTGCCATTAAAATTTGGGACGGGGCTTTTCTAGTCTGAGGTGCTGCCCTGTCAGTCAGATGTGCCCAGGCTGGGCCAGCTCAGACGCTCTGCAGAAGCTCTCAGTGGTGTCACTTGGTTGTTCCTTTCTCTGGGGATTTTTCCAGCTCTGCCACATCTTCAACTCCCTCTGAGAATGTTGAACTGTGGGGTGGAGGAGTCAGGTTGGTTTCAGCATTATTCACCCCAAAAACAGAGTGACCCGCCTCCTTCATTTCCCAATGGGGGCTTTGCAAATAGGGCCCTGCTGGAGTTGTTGGAGTCCATGGCAGGCAGAGCCTCCTGCTCCAGCAGGAACTGCCTTTCCTGTGCCATGAGCAGGACAGGTCCCGCTGCAGGAAAAGCCCCAGGCCAGCCCCAGCACAGGGAAGGCCTCGGGCACAAGGGCAGAGTGCCGTGCTGGGAGCTGTGCCAGGGAGAGCCTGAGGCACCAAAGGCCCCTTGGCAGCAGCAGCTGCTTGCAGGCCATGGCCGGAAGCCTCCCTTGGCAGCTCGGCCTGGTAGGAACCACTGCAGAGCTGCTGCCTCAGGGCTCATTCCTGGCTGGGCTCTGAAAAGCCACTTCTGCACCAGGAGCCTGACTGGGAAGCCATTGGCCCCAGCACCTTGGGGACAAGATATTAATGACAAAACTCTTCTTGGTGACAGTCTGCATCCTGGTAGAACCACAGAGGCCACTGTGACACTGCAGGGCCTTGTGGAACCAAGGGGCCTTTGTGCCACTGCAGAACCAAGGAGACCCTTGGGAGAGCCTGGGGGCAATGAAATCAAGGGGCCATTGCTCCATTTCATGGACTCTGGGAAATGAAGGAAAAAATTGTGACCCTGTGGTGTGCCATGGAACCAAGAGCCCCTGATGACACTGCAGGATCTTGTGTCAACAAGGTTCTATTGTGACACTGCAGCACCAAGGAATTCATTGTGGCACTCTGAGGCCTCATGGAACCAAGAGGCCACTGTGACCCTGCAGGGCCTTGTGGAACCATGCAGGGCATTGTGACAGAGCAGGAGCTGGTATCAGGATGGGACCATTGTGACACTGCAGGGCCCCATGGAACCAAGGGGCCGGGGCTGCTCCTCAGGGACTCCTGGAATGAAGGAAACATGCTTGACACCATGGTGGCCCTTGGGACCAAGAGGCTATTGTGACACTGTGGAACCAAGGAGAGCATTGCTGCACTGCCAGACCTCATGGAACCAAGGATCCATTGTGGCACTGCAGGGCCTTGGGGGATGATGGCACCATTGTGACATGGCAGGGTGCAAGGATCCAAGGGACTTTTTGACATCAGGAGGTTCCATGGAACCAAAGAGATATTGTGACACTGGGAGGCCCCATGGAATCATGGAGACCATTGAGACACTCTGGGGCCCAATGGAACCATGATGACACCAAGATGTCTGGGAGCGTTGATCTGCTGGAGAGTAGGAGGGCTCTGCACAGGGCCCTGGACAGGGTGAATCCAGGGCCCAAATCCAACAAGGTGAGGTTAAACAAGTCCAAGTGCCAGGTCCTGCACTTTGGCCACAATAACCCCTGCAGGACTACAGGCTGGGGACAGAGGGGCTGGAGAGCAGCCAGGCAGAAAGGGACCTGCAGGGACTGATGGACAGCAGGCTGGACATGAGCCAGCAGTGTGCCCAGGCGACAAAGAAGGCCAATGGCTCCTGGCCTGGATCAGGAGTGGTGTGGCCAGCAGGAGCAGGGCAGTGATTCTTCCCCTGTGCTCAGCACTGGTGGGGCAGCACCTCGAGGGGTGTTTGCAATTCTGAGCCCCAAATTTAGGAAGAACATGGAGGGGCTGGAGCATGTCCAGAGAAGGGCAACAAGGCTGGTGAGGGGTCTGGAACGCACGTCCTGTGAGGAGCAGCTGAGGGAGCAGCTGGGCTTGTTTATCCTGCAGAAGAGGACGCCCAGGGCAGACAAGGCAGTGTCAGGGCACAGGCTGGACTTGATGATCTCCAAAGACTTTTCCACCCTTGCTGATTCTGTGATTCTCTGGAACCAGCCTTGGAGCAGTTGCAGGATGAGCCCTGGGCTTCCTCTTCAGAAGCTCCAGCAGCCCAGGTCCCTCAGCTTCTCCTGCCAGCCCCAAAGCCCATCCTGTCAGTCCTGCAGAGCCTCTGCAGCTCCTCCTCACTGCCCAGAACAGGGAGCCCCAGAGGCAGACACAGCAGCCCAGATGTGCCCCCCTGGCCTGGGGTGCCTCTGGCAAGGGAGAAGCACCAGGCACTGCAGGTGCCTGCAGACAATTCCTGCAGCACTTGTAGGATGATCCTGCTCACCCAAGGGACGTTCCCATGGGGCCAAGTCAGGAACTGCAATGGGGAGTGGGCCCAGAGAGGAAAGGGCAAACGGGGATGGGCTGTTTGCAGGCGAGGGAACAGGGGTGGGCAATAGGAAGAAATCTAAACCATGAAGAGTAAAGAAAGCAAAGGTGAAGCAAAGGAAATGCTCAGGACAGTTTGGAGGTGGCTGTCAGGCAGCCCTGGCTCTGAGCAACAGCGTCTGCAGTGGGACAGGAAACTCCCAGCTGATGGGAACAAACTTTCTGGCTGACTGCAGAGGCCAGGACAAAGCTGAGTGGTTTCCCTGGTGTCCCCCAGCCCTTGCTGGCCCCAGGGGCTGATGGCATTTGTGCTCCCTCAGGTTCATGTCCCCACACCAACAGCATGGGGGTGCTTCCCCTGCTCTGTGCAATGCAAACAGGGGCTGCTGAGCCAGTGCTGCCGTGTCTGTGCCTGCAAGGATGGGGCACCTGTGTGAGCTGGGGGAGAGGCCAGGGCTGCAGAGGGGGGATGTTGTTGGCAGCTCCATGAGGATGCTCTGGGACGCTGCCCTGCGCTGTGCAGCACACTGGGGATGGATCAGCCCCTGCTCTGCTGCTCCTTCCCGTCTCCCTCAGGGCCCTTGAAGAGCCCCAGCCCTGCCGTTTGCCCCCCAGCCTGCCCATGGCCAGCCTGGGGCTGCTCACGGGGCTTTTCTGTGCTCAGCATCGGCCTGGATGTGTTCTGGAGAGAGCCTGGGCAAGGAGACTGGAGTCCCCAGGGCCTGGCCTGAGGTGTCAGCGCTGCCCCAGCAGTGCCCATGGCCTGTCCCTGCTGCAGCCCTGGCACTGCCACCCCCAGGACTGTGCCTGGCCCCAAAAGCACTCAGGCCCTGCAGCAACACCAGGGCCACCAGGGCAGTGGGGCAGGGCCACGGCAGCAGCACTGGCAACACCAAGTGCTGCTGCTGCTGGGCACAGCTGCTGGGCCAGCACTGATCTGCCACCAGCTCTGCACACAGACATTGCTGCTGCAGCTCCAGAGAAGGCAACAAAAGGGCAGAAAAGTTCTGCAGTTTTCTGCTGAAAACTTTGTTGGGAGAGATCATCATTTCATTTAAAGGCACCAACAGCACAGCCCCTCATTGCCACAGTCTGTGGCCACAGGGATGGTGGAGAGAAACAAAATGACCAATGGAACAAACAATGACATTTTTTTTTGGACAATGGGAAAAAAGTAAAACAAAGTAAAGGAACTCTAAAATGGAGCCAAGAAGAAGTATCAAAGATTACTTTTATTACAAGTGATTTGCAAACACTGGCCTGTAGTTTAATGTTCCTGAAACCATCCAGTCATCAGTCTCCATACTGCAGCCTTGAGCTCCTGGTTTCTCAGGCTGTAGATGAGGGGGTTCAGGGCTGGAGGCACCACCGAGTACAGAACTGACAGGGCCAGATCCAGGGATGGGGAAGAGATGGAGGGGGGCTTCAGGTAGGCAAATGTGCAAGTGCTGATAAATAGGGAGACCACAGCCAGGTGAGGGAGGCAGGTGGAAAAGGCTTTGTGCCGTCCTTGCTCAGATGGGATACTCAGCACAGCCCTGAAGATCTGCACATAGGAGAAAACAATGAACACAAAACAGCCAAGTGCTAAACAGGCACTGACAGCAATGAGTCCAACTTCCCTGAGGAGGGATTTGGAGGAGGAGAGCTTGAGGATCTGTGGGATTTCACAGAAGAACTGACCCAGGGCATTGCCATGGCACAGGGGCAGGGAAAATGTATTGGCTGTGTGCAGCAGTGAATAGAGAAAAGCACTGGCCCAGGCAGCTGCTGCCATGTGGGCACAAGCTCTGATGCCCAGGAGGGTCCCGTAGTGCAGGGGCTTGCAGATGGACACGTAGCGGTCATAGCACATGATGGTCAGGAGGGAAAACTCTGCTGAGATGAAGAACATAAAGAAAAAGAGCTGAGCAGCACATCCAGTGTCGGAGATGTTCCTGGTGTCCCAGAGGGAATTGTGCATGGCTTTGGGGACAGTGGTGCAGATCATGCCCAGGTCGCTAAGGGCCAGGTTGAGCAGGAAGAAGAACATGGGCGTGTGCTGGTGGTGGCCGCAGGCTATGGTGCTGATGATGAGGCCGTTGCCCAGGAGGGCAGCCAGGGAGATGCCCAGCAAGAGGCAGAAGTGCAGGAGCTGCAGCTGCCGTGTGTCTGCCAATGCCAGCAGGAGGAAGTGCCTGATGGAGCTGCTGTTGGACATTTGCTGTTCCTTGACATTGGGATCTGTTCATGGAGAAAGGGACAGTGAAGAGTCGGAGGAGATATCTGTAACCAAAATCAAAGCCATTTCCCATACAGCCTCCACTGTAACATACACAGACACTTTTTTGTGTTTAAGAGTTGTGAGGTTTTCTTTTTGAGCTCCCCCCATGTCTGTCCTGCTCTTCTTCAATATCAGATACACTCAGCATTTCTTCCGCCCTCTGGTAGAACACAGTGAGTTCCCTGCAGCCAGATGGTGAGTGCACACTGGGGGCAGATGATCTGTCACTTCATTCTGTTTTGAGTTTCTCTGGGCTTTTAATTTCTTAAATGGAGAATGTTCACACTCCCAAGTTTCTCTTACCAAGCCCCAGGTACTGCTGAGAGCAGATGGATCCACCACAGCCCAGCTCCACATTTGTAGCCACGGACTCACATTGCTCATTCTACCAACCCAGCAGCACTTTCAGTGTCAGAACACCTCTGCCTTTCCCCATCAATCCTATAACTCAACGTTGTTCTAGGACAGGTTTGCATCCTGGATTGAAGCTCCCAGCTTGGACTGAAATCTCAGGGAGACTTCCAAGTGTCCTTATGATGGCACTGGATTGAGGAAGATGCAGCTTCTTCCCTGGCTGCACTGACAGCATTGCTCAGAGCCAGGCACTGGGGACAGCTTCACCCTGAGCCAGCTGTGCCCCTCCAGAGCCCCCAGTGCCAGGCAGCTGCTCCCAGCCCTGTGCTCTGCAGAGGGAACTGAGCCCGGGGCTGCAGAGCTGCTCCATGGCTCTGCTGCAGCTCTGCCTGCACAGGAGGGGCTGCACGCCTTGGAGCCCCGGCCCTGAGGGCAGAGGCTTGGCTGGGGGCACAGGAGGGAGATTGCTTGTGCAGAGGCAGGGGCTGCACTGGAGGGGATCCTGTGGACATCTCTAAACTCTCCCTGCCACAGCATTGCTGGGGTTTGTTTTCTCTCATTGCCTGATCATCTCTCTGCTTCCTGGAGATTTCCCTGCTGCAGGTGTTTCCCTGTTCCTGATCTCTCCCTGCCAGCACTCACAGACCCCAAATCTCTGTGCACTCTCCCTGGCCTGACAGAACCCTGCCTGTTTGCAGGGCACTGGCTGGGGGCAGGTTCTGTTTGCAGCTTGGAGAAAGGACAGCTCAGACTGAGCCTGAAGGTTAAGAGCAAAAAGGTGATGCTGGTGCTGTCCTTGGGCACAGTGGCTGAAAGCATATTAGGGATTTCCTGTTAATGTATTGAAAGCACATTAGGAAATTCCTGTGAACCTATTGATCACAAAAAGTAACAGTTCAGATGTCTCAGGCACTTGTCAAAATTCATAATTAATACATCATAATCAACCTTTAATATTCATCCCCACTGCCTTTCATTTTGCAATAGTAGGAAACTGACTACATAGTCTTAGAAATTTTCCTCATTTTTATCAAAATCCTTGACTTGGAAATATTTTATGACTAATCAGAAGCCCTCAGCATGTCAGATTTTCATGAGCATTTCACCTCCCTGCACCAGAAATATCCAGAGTTGCACTCACCGAGTCTGTAGGTAATGGGACGCTCCAGCTTTAAGAGATGGCTCCAGGAGCTGCAGCTGCATTGTCCTGCAGCCAGAGGTTCCTGTGCCAAGGGCTGGCAGTGATTCTGCCCCAGGCACTTCTCAGCACCTTCCCAGCCCTCGCTGATTGAAGCTCTCTGTGCCTCTGTGCTGTGCCCGGGGTGGCTGCAGGCAGTGCCCCAGTCCTGCTGGTCTGGCAGAAGAGCTGCTCATCAAGAGAAATGTGCTTTTGAAGCTCTTCTTGGTTACCAGGATCTGTCTCTGTGCCAGGAGCCCAGCCCAGCTCAGCAGCACAGACACAGCACCAGGACTTTAATGAGCCTCTGGGGCTTTGTGCTCAGGCCCTGAACATCAGTCCCTGAGAGGGATTTGAAGAAAGCTCACAAGAGTTCGAAGTCAGAATCCAACTCCAAAGTTTCTTGGACTTTTAATGGGTCCCAGAGAGGGACACAACTGAGAAAGTGTCCCCAGGCCCCAGGCAGAGCAGAGAACTGCAGGCAGTGATGACAGCTGGGGAGAAAGAGAAGCCAAGTCTTGGTGCCCTGGGCCACAGCAGGGTCTGTGCCACCAAGGGCTGTGAGGAGACACCTTGTCCTGAGGCCCTGGGGCCTCCTGGCACAGCCCCAGCCAGGCTGGGCACTCTCAGCCCCTTGTCCTGCCCTCAGCATTCCCCCCTAGCCCACATCCCAGTGGCCTCAGGGATCTGCTGGAAGGAGTCCCTGGGGAGCCTTGCTCAGGAATTGCTCTGGAGGCTCCTTAATGCTCCCTGCAGGGACTGCAGGTTTTTCAAAGGACTTTGGGTTTGGCTTTTGCCTTGGAGTCTCTGAGAGGTTTGTGCAATCATAGCCTCCAATTATCTGCTGTAATTAGTCCCTGGAGAGGCTTTGTCAGTAACAACACTCAGTGGGGCTCATTAATACTTCAGGGTACTTTAGTTATTTTAAGGTACTTGGTGTTTCCCTTTTGATACAGACTCTGTGAGAGGTTTGTGCAATCATGGCCCCAATTATCTGCTTTAACGAGTCCCTGGAGAGCTTTGCACTTACACTCAGTGGGGCTCATTAATGCCTTGAGATACTCAAGGTTTTTAAGGTACTTATGGATTTAAGAATACTTTTAGGTACTTTTAAGGATTCTCCTTCCCACACTGAGTCTCTGAGAGTTTTTGTGCCATCCTGGCTGCCAGTTCTCTCCTCCAAGGCATCCATGAGGATCCTGTGTTGGGTATCTTTCCCCTTTCTGTTTTACAACAAAGATGGAACTGAAAGAATTTTGTAAGACTTTCTAAAACCATCCAAACAAACATGGGAAAATTTACAATACAATGACAAGAACCACTAAGAGAATGAATAATCCTGTTTTAGCTCGACATCATCGAACCCTTTAGTCCGCTGGATTGGAAGAGTTTTTCGACCCACTCTTTCTTTTTGACTTGAAGCTTCTTGAACCCTTCCTTCTGGACCTGAATGCTCTTGTGGATTGACTCACTGTGGCTGAAGAGGTTCATGCAACACATCCCTCAGAGTCTACACAGCCATGCCCATGTGCCCAGAATGAAAATTCTATCACTGTTCTGCAAGGTGGCATGTCTGATGGTCTCTATGTCTGAGAGCAGGCCACTCAATGTGAGGGAGGTAGCATTGGTTTGCTTACTTAACAGGCACCCAAGATGGTTGAATTGTCCTAAAGCTTTAGCTGCAGCCACCCAAGGTAGTCCACATTGGAGGTGCTACCATCCAATACCTGGATTAAATCTTTCAAAGCCATCTCTTTGATATCATCCAATACTTCTCAGGGGATACCTGCTGCTTGATCATCGGGTAGGCTGTGTAGTTCTTCTCCAGCTAGATGGTTGATTGTCAATTCCGCCCTTGCCTCATTATTAGCATAGTCTGCTATTAATTGATTTACTAAACACTTCCATCTCCCTTCCCACAGGATGTATTCTGTAGGTGACAGCAACATGGTCATAATGTATTTTAAATCATAGGGGGTTAAGACACGTGCTGTAAACATGGCCCTCATTAGGCCATTAAAAGAAGGTAAGTCCTTCCTATGGTCTTTAGCTGCCCTACACATATCCTTGATTTCCCCGTAAACCAATGGCTGATATCTGGGATTCTTCCTCTTTCTTTCATAACATACAGGGGCAATGAGGAATTTCGAGACTATTTCCCTGTCTTCTTCTTTTCCCAGGGATCTTCTGGGGTTGATGGGTGAAGTGGCTGTGAGGAGTCCAGACTGTCTTCTGGGAAGGAAGAATAGCTTGGAGCAGAAACATTCAGACAGTTGGGCTTAGTATCTTAGACCATGGGGGTTATATTGTTGACGGAGGGTGATGCAAAGGGCTCTGCCATTTTGTCAGGTTTTGGGGAGGAAGGCCTTGATTTAGGATGGCAGACTTCTGGGGTGGAGTTCTGGAGGCATGGCCCAGGGTGGAGGTGGAATGATTGACAGTGGAGCATGACCTGCAATTGTGGGGGTAGAGTCTGGAAGGTCATTCAAGAGGGAAGAGAAGGTTGTGGTAGCAGGAAGTGGAGGAGCCAAGATGGAGGGAGGATGATCCGGCTCCCAAGCCACATTCAGGCTCCTTCCATCTTGAGTCTCCAGGGCATGATACTCCAAGACAGCATGGCCATTGCCATCTTGGACCATCGTGGAAGGTCTGATAAAGGCAGGTTTGGGGAGAGGTCCCGAGTCAGGAGTGACCTCTGGATTGTGTTTTCAACATGCTGCTTTCTGGTGAAGGGTCTCAGCAATAGTGTGGAAGATGGGGAGCATGTGGGATGCTTTGATCAAAAGGTTACACATTTAAATCCTGCTGAATCCTGAAAATTCAGTGGTACGGGTTTCATTGGCAGAGACATCTGGAAAATTTTTAATGATCCACCTCATTATTGATTTTAATTCGTTCTTTGAAAATATTTCGCCATGATCAGTGAGAATTAATTTAAAGCATCCATGTAAGCTCCTTTGTACTTTGGACATCTGGCTGCCCATTTTTCTCTTTCTCTACCTTAGGGGGAACAGCCACCAGAGCACAACAAATCAATTATGGGAATTGGGTGCATATTGTAAAAACAAAGTAGCAAGATGGGCAATAAATGTCTTGCATTTCCCCAAACTCACCTGCATTTCTATGCAGGTGAAACCGTTTTTGTCGCTGCCGATCCCGGGCAAGGTCCATTGAAGCAACAATGAATCCGCTGAGCCCGGCGCAATCCAAAATCCTGGGAATCACTGGCCTATCCATCAGCTAACCTCAGCTGATGTGACTGAAACAGGGAGCCCTGAATGTCATGGTCCCTGTTTGGGTGCCAAATTTCACAGTGAAGGTGGCTGCAACAAACCTCTCTGGTTCCCTGACTTCAGGGCAAGGGTGGTGAAAATAAAAAGAAGCAGGATCAATGGAGTTGTTTAAAAGGAACTTTAATAACAGAGTGAAAAACAATAAACATGGAGAAGTCGAGCACAGTATGAGGGGCAGGATCCAAAGACCTGAGACAAAGGGGAAGCAACAACATGTACACTTGGGGTAGAACACTCCAGAACAATAACCATATAGAGGAAACAACCAATAGGGGAGTAGAACTTAGAATAGTTAGCATAGCAACACTAAAGGCTTATGGGAGAACTCTCAAGCTCACCCTAAGTTAAACAAATGATTCCAGAGCTTGAAACTCATGCCCAATCTTTTTGGGGTAAAATGTGGCCGACTATGAGTTACAGCTGGGCTAAATCCCATGCCACTGATTTGCACTGGTCCCTTGGGACCATGCAGCCCAACAGAGCCACAATGATGTCCTTAGTTCCACAAGGCTCTACAGTGTCACAATGGTCTCTTGGATCCATGGTGCTCTGCAGTGTCACAATGGCCCCTCCATTTCACAAGGCTCCCAAGTGTCATTTGGGTCTCCATAGGAAGGAAACCATGGAGCCCCCATGTTTCAGGAGCTGATGAACGGCAGCCTCCTGAGGGTAAGGTAAGCCTGACCTGTCTGTCCTGGCAGGTTTGCTTGGAGCAGCCCTTGGATATTCAAAATTATGAATGTGGAATCGTAATTTCAGACATTTGTGCCTGGAGATGGATGATTTTTTCCATACAAATAAAAGCACAGAGCCCTTTCCAGTGTTTGGTAAACAGGTGCGTTCTGGCACTAAGGTGTTAAAGACCAGTCAGACCTATCTGTCCTGGCAGCTTTTGTCTGGCAGCAATGCTTGGATACACAGAAATTTGGAGGTGGAATCCAAATTTTGGCCATGGATGCCTAGAAAAGACAGTTCTTTTCTATACAAAGGAAAGCCCAGAGCCCCAGTGTTTCAGGGGCAGATGGGAGTGGCCTTCCACATTCCAAGGTCTGCCAAATCTGTCAGGTGACCCCTGGGAGACCAAGGCAGCCATACCTCTTTCATGTTCCCTTGGTTCCACAGGGCCCTGCAGTGTCACAATGGCTGCTTGCTTCCATGATGCCCTCAGGTGTCATAATGGCCCCTTGGCTACACAAGTCCTTAAGGATCTTAATGGTCTCCATGGTTCCACAAGCACAAGGCCCCACAGTGCCATAATGGACTTTGGGTATCCAATGGCCCCTTGGTTCCATTGGGGCCCGGTAGTGCAACAATGATCCCCTTGTTTCCACAACTTCCCATAGTGTCACAATGACCCCTTCCCTCCATGAGATCCTTCAGGGTCACAATACTCTCCATGATTCAATGGGGCCTTGCAATGCCACAATGCTCTCCATGGATCCCCGGTGCCCTGCAGGATCACAACAGCCCTTTGGCTCCATGAGGCCCTGAACTGCAGCAATGGCCTCTTGGTTCCACAAAGCCCTGCTGCTTCACACTGGTCCCTTGGGACCATGCGGCTCAACAGAGACACAAAGATGTCCTTGGTTCCACAGGGCTCCACAGAGTCACATTGGCCCCTGGGATCCATGGTACCCTGCAGGGTCACAATGTTCCTCTTGGTTCCTTAAGGGCCTACAGTGTAACAGGTTCCTCAAGGGCCTGCAGTGTCACCAGGGCCCATTGGTTCCACAATGCTCCGCAGTGTCACAATGGTCTCCATAGGAAGGAAAAAAGTGAGCCCCAGTGGTGCAGGGGCAGTCACCAGAGAGGCAATCACCAGAGGCCAAGTCTAGCCAGACTTGTGTCACCCTGGTTTTTTAAGATTTTTTAGGCCTTCTGATGTTGACATTCTTGTAGTGAACTTTCTCACACACTTTCTGTAAATAACTCATTGTTTTGCATTCCTTTATGGAGGAGGAGAGAGTTGAAGAGCTGTTGGTTTGATCAGTGTCATTGGAGAGGTGGCACTGTCACCCTCCAATCTGCTGTCGCTTTTGGAAAACTGTAAATATTGAAGTCAGAAAATAAACTTCTCTTTTTTCCTTCACCTTGAGAAGCGGTGTGCGCTTCTGTTCTTTCCTGTCCTCTAGTGACATCTGGTGACCGCCAACGTGTACTGCAGCAAAGGCTGAGACAGAGAGTCCAGATTGCCGGTGAGGTTTAATTCTCCCCCTCTCTTTGGTGCTTTGCCTGCTGTTCTTGGGGTAATGGCAACAGCTGTGGGTTTCAAGGAGGATTCCCTCATTTTGGATATCTGGAAGGGGGTCCAGGAGTGGAAACAGGTTTCTATTTCCTGGGATGATTTTGAGAGATTGTTTCTGTGGGCCCGAGAGCGAGGGCTCTTTTCAGACTCTGCTAAGGCATTCTCCAAGGAGGAGTGGTCTCTCATGAGAGTCCGCTTCATGCAGGCCCTCTGTGATGATTGCACTGTAGGCTTTGGATCACTGCTGGTGCAGTCGAAAAAGTGTGAGGAGCTTTGGTGGGGGTCTGCTTCTTGTACCTCTTGGAGTTCCCAGGGAAGCCCTTCGGTCTCGGACATGGACGAGGGGGAGTTTGAGTTTCTGTGTGATGTGGAGCGCTCTCCTCTGCCCTGGGATGGTGTGCTGGCAGACGGATCCAACTCGGGGGATGGCGATGGCTCCCCCGGGGTGGATTTTGCTCTTGGCCAGCTGTTCCCGAGCCTGGGGGGGGCCCTGTGGATTCGGCAGGCCGTCCTCGCCTCGCCCTGTGTGGGCCCTGTGGGGGACGTGCTGCCCTCTCTTTGTGCCTTCCTGGCGCTTGAGGATCCGCCTCCACCTCGGATTGAGTCTGATTCAGTGATGACTCTGTGTATGAATTGCAGCGTTTCCACAAAGTTCCCCCTGAGCACGGCAGGGGCAGGTTTGCCCACCTTCGAGTTGGGCTCATTGGTGGGGGGGTTGCTTCGCCCATCTCTGAGTCTGTGCAGTCTGCCGGGGATGTGCAGTCAGTGGAAGCCGCCGGGTGTGGGGTCGTGGTCAGTGTTCCATCCGGCCCCTCTCCAGTGGGTGGGCAGCCCACCCCACTCCTCTAGGCCAGGGCAGTGCCTGCTGTGGAGTCTTGCAGCTCAGGATGGACACTCATAGAGGCTGTGCCGGGCTCCCTGGTGCTGCCCTGCAGTGATGTGGCTCCGTGGGCCCCGCCTCCCTCAGCATCCCGCTCGTCCCCCATGTTGGGGGCCGGGGGCCCCGCACCGGCCTCGTTCTGGCCCACACCAGGTTTGCAGGCCGTGCTGGCACCTGTGCCTGCCCAGGCGCCCCCTGCCGGGGCTGCAGCGTGACAGGGCACTGAGGTATTTACCTTTAGTGCAAGTGCTGACACGGCCGGCGGGAGGCTGGTGGGTTCCCAGGGCTGTGGCGCTTCCTCATCGAATTTGTGGACGCTTCCCTTGTGCCAGGTGACTGTGTGTCTGAGGAACCCCGTGCGTTTCTGGCGAGACGCCAAAAGTAAGACCGATGAGAAGAATGAGCCTGTGTCCTTGTGGCATGTGCAGGATCACAGAGTGGGCTCCTCTGGCTCTGCCGGTGCTGCAGGGTGCAGGGGATGCAGGGGCGAGTGGTGTTGACCTGGCTCCCAGTCAATCATCTCCTCTTGTCCCTGTGGGGCCCAAGGACCAGGACACAGCAGGTGCGGTGGCTTTGCCAGGGGGTCCCCAGGCTTTCCCTGTGCTCACAGGTGTTACTCATAACACCCATGAACCCCTTTCATATATGCTGGAGAGAGAAGTTTGTCATGTGGTTGCTCAGCATTGTTATGAATAAGAAGCTTGACTAGGCCAATATTCAAGCAGCAATCAATTTATTATTTAATATGGTAAAGTATGAGCAATACAGCACTGGGTACATTGGGGGAAGTTTTCCCTCCAACTGCACACCAATAATTGATGGTTATTTATAGGGGTACTTATCAGGTTTTTTTCAGCAGTTTCTATTTCCAATTTTTTACTCATCAGCAATTTTTATTTCAAATTATTACATCACAATTCTATACACTATTGTGATTTTAATTTCTCAGGATGTATCTCAAAGGAGTATCCCCAGATGGTGAAGGTCCAGTTTCCGAAAGAAGAAAGACGAATCCCATCTGGTGGAGTCCAGCTCCCTAGATGTGTGTCCACTTTTTAATTGCAGAGACTATAAATCTCATAACAGTGATGTCCAGCTTCTCTTTGGTCGAAACCATAAATCCTTGAGGTGATGTTCATCTTCCTTTCTCAAGCTGTTTTTCTCTGCTTCAATGAGGCGTGAGATAAGCATATTTCCTTTATATATATTCGAAAGCTACAGTTTCAAGGATACAAGTAATATTCTAAAATTATACTTCAAAAGGTTATTATTGCAGAACTCTTTATAGATTAAATGCAAGCAAAAAGCAACATCTTTAACACTTTAATTCCAATGCTCCTAAATCAACTAGGACTAATTTACAAACAAAAGATAGGTTCAAAGGCCTTTTTCCTTGTTTTATTTTCCTCAGTTATTATTAGAATTCACAGCTCTCCCATTGTCGGGGTCCACACATTTCGCATTCACAACTACACACCGCCTGTTTGTACCTGACATGAAAAAGAACTTTGCATCTCGCAGCCAAGAAAATGCACTCCTTGCTCTTCTGACACAGCTCTCTCTGTTCATGATGTGGGACAGTGAGTGCCAATGTGCAGGAGCTGATGCAAGGGACAGGGACAAGGATGCAGCAGGCACAGTGCCAAGCTGACAGAGGGATGATCTCTGGCAGTGGCACTGAAGGAGAAGAGTTTGCAGGCAGCACAGAAAATGGCTCTTTGTTTCCCCTCTTCTTTCAGTGCTGCTAAGAATGTAGCCTGGAGCAAGCTGGGAACACCAGAGCCTGGAGCCCTTTCCAGGCAGGGCTGCATCAGACACAAGCCAGCAGGGGACTGAGGAGCCCCTGGGGTGGCAGTGAGCAACCTCGGGCTCTGCTCACTGCTGCTGGCATTTTCTATTGAACCATCTCCAAGGACTTCTGTTGTGCTCTGTATTTCTAAGGGTTTTCCCCCTTGGGTTTTTTTTGGTTGTCTCCTGCACCTTTTTTTCTCCAAATTTTCCTACCCTGTCAGCAGCAGCCCTTGTCCAGAACTGGCTCTAAAATATCAGCAAAGTAGCTAGGAACAACAATGGGTGGAATCCTGTGGCTCAGGAATTCATATGCCAGAGCCCTGCCTGTGCCTTATGCTTTGTCAGGACCTCCTTCTCTGTGCAAAAACTAGGGAATAGTGGAGTTTTTTTGCCAAAGAGCTCCTGAGAAGCAAATGTTGTGCTAGGTTTCTCAGGAGTGTATCCGTTAAGTTCATTGCTGGCAAACAGAAAGTAAGGCCAGGGTAGCAGAGCAGCTGGGAGCTGGTCACTCCCTGCAAAGGGCTGGTGTAGGATGTGGGAACACCAGGTTCCAGGAGAGGTGAGCAGGGTCAATGTGCTCAAGGTGCTGCAAATGAGGTTTGGGTTCACTTAGAGAGTAGTCAGGGCTGGTGAGCACTGCAAGATCCAGCTGCAGTCCCCATCCATGTCCCTTTCAGTGATGGCTTTAGGGTGTCTGCAGCCTGGATCCAGAGCGCCCTGGGGGGCTCCTGAGGCTGCCTTTGCACTCAGGATGAGGATGCCCAGGAGCCCTGAGGCTGGCAGTGGGGCCCAGGGCTGGGGCTTGTGGCCTGGCAGGTGTGGCTCTGGGGGCTGTGACATGCCAGGGCATGGGTCACTGTCACTGCCCTCCGCAGCCCTGGCTAGCTCTGTGATGCTCCAGGGACAATGGCAAGAGTGGGGACCTGGCTAGGTTAGGGTTTGTCTGAGCCAGAACCTCTAGGCCAAATGCCGAGCAGTAGAGACCCCTGGAGGACCGAGTGAAGGAAGCACAGGAGGCTCTTCTGCAGTGTAAAGTGCAGCAAATTCATCAGGAGAGGCGCGGGGAAGGTTCACAGGAGGCAATTCCCAAAGGGAACAAATGTTGAAAGAACCTCCCAGCACCTCTGTGCACAAGTTTTTAAAATCTTTCAAAACAGGGGGGGGACACCATATAGTAACCAATAAGCGACTCTTGGGGTGTGGTTTTGAGGGCTACAACAAAGCAGAACAAGGGGAAGAGAGAGCGTTGGGATAGGGATTGGATCTTAAGGTGAGGGACAGGGAACTTTCTGGAACAAAGGGTAGGGTTTGGGCTGAGGGATGGGGCAAAGGGGCTGGGTTGTCTTGACAGACAGGGAAAAATCTGGTGTGGAGGGAGGGAATTCCTTGAGGGACACTTGGGTAGGAGAGCATAACAGAGGGGAGAGACTAACTCTAATAACTCGGGGAACACTTGAGCATACCACTATATAACAGAACATTTGACTCAGTAAACTGCCACACTGCAACACAGAAATTCAGGCTTTCAGCAGCTGAGAGGTGGCACTATTAGAACCCGCAGCAGCTGGTGAAAGCCATCTCTCTCCTTCAGGTTCTTGCTGTGTGAGAAGGTGCTGCGAGTTGTGGTGGCTGCACTCCCCTTTTGCTGGGAGGATGATCTGTACCAGGGCAGAGCAGAAAGCTGCCATGGTGAGCAGAACATGCTCAGAGCATTACAGTTCAGAGAATGGCACTGCCCTTGAAGGGCAAAAAGCCTGAAAGCATAGAATTCTGTGCAGAACCGTTGCACAAATTTTCTCTTCTAGAACATGCCCATTTTTGTATGCTGTAGATGAATACTCTGGGTTTTATTGAATGCGTGGGGTTTTTTTCTTAAGGGTTTTTGGGAGATCTCACAAGTTTATTTCTGTTTGTATTTTACATCCAGCATGCATAGAGGGTTTTTTTAATTATTATTTTTCTTTAGTAAATACTTAGGAAAAAATACCTAAGCATTTTTTAATCCTTTGGGATATTGTGATTAATATTCTTAGAAAGAAAACCTTGTTGAACAAGTGTGAAAACACAGAGAGAGGGAAAACAATATAAAAGTCTTTTAGAACAGGCGTGTAATAAGGACTGCAGAACTGAGTAATTCCTCCAAGGGCAGAATTAGCAAGATATAACACCAAGAGTAACTGCCAAGATACTTCCTTAAATCAAGGGAAATGTGACCTGCAGCCTTAAGAAGTACAGCCAAAGCAAATGAAAACCTTTGGAAAAGAGGGAATTTTGCCAGTGACATCAGTCTGTCTGGATAACTGAGGGATGCCCATCAATATTGCACTACATTCCTCAATATTTGCAATGTCTTTTCTCCCAATTTCTGTGAAATTAATAAGCTGCAGTTGTTTACCATTAACTTAAGCTCTTAGGGGAATTACCAAGCACCATGTATGTTTTTCTGTAGCTGAGCAGGACTTGAGTTTCCCAAATCTTCTACAAAGCAGAAGGGAATCACACAGTTACTTGTGCTAATGTTAATGAAGGGTTTCATGAAAGCAGGTGAATGAGAGCATTGCATTGTAAAACTTCCACATGCAAGAAAACTGGAGTCCACTTAGAATAAAACATATAAGGCTAGCATAACATCAGAACAGGATAAAATGAAATTGCTAGACAGGAACTGATGCATCAGAAATTAGATGTATAATTTCTGATATATCTGCATGCATTTGCAAGCTAAAACAGAAAAGGAAGGGCAGAGATAATAAGGAATGAAGATTTTAAAATTGCACTGTGCAGAAGAGACACACGAACCACCAATGTGAGCACAGCTGGGAGATTCAGCTTGGAGATGGATTAGAGTGGAATCCATTCACTGAAGGTCTCTGGTGCATATGAGTGCAAAGACTGAGGAAAAAAGGAGAAAACTTTAATTTCTGAAAGCTATTTAGATTCCTGGAAGTATTGTCTAGAGATCTAAAAATCTAAAGCCTCAGAGAATCTGAACCTAAACCATCCCCAAATGGATTGATAAGGTATGATGTGCACATCTCTGCTGTTTTCAGAGTCAATGAAATTGACAATGAGTGGCTGGAAATTAGGAATGCCCACCCAGATTTTATCTCCCTTACTTTAAGAACACCTTAATAATGCACTTCAGGAACTGAACACTGACATTCTCTCCCTGCTCTATTTATTTTACATTTGAATACAGGCTGGTAGAAGCAGAAATCGGGCTTTAATTTCTCCCCAAATTACCTGTTGCACTTTCAGGTTAGGAGTAGATGTAAAATTCAGCTAATCACTCTCTCTGTCCATGAATGTTCCACTAGTGAACTGACATACAGAACATCCTTTTTCTCTTTTGTACCTTCCTAAATGGTGCCCAATGAACAGGACACTCGCATAAATCTCACAGAAAATCACCAAAATTGCTGAAATTAACTCTCAATTCCATGATAAAAGCTTCTGAGAAAAGGCTTGACAGGATCAGTGAACAAACTGTAACTTGGAAGAGAAACATGCATTTCAGCACTGATCAAGGGGAAAGAAAAAGAAATGCTGTAAAAGTTCCAAGTGGAAGGTAAGGAGAAACACAGGAAGCAGAGAAAGAACAAGGCCCTGTCAGATGACCTGTGCAAGGTAACTTTGTGCCCCAGCACCGTTAGAGGACATTCCCTGTCATTGGTGCAAGCAGCTGGAGACATAAATGCTGATTGATTTGGGGGCCACAGTCTTGCTAAGTGCAGAGGTGGTTCAATAACGTGACATGAGGGAGTTCCCTCAGAGCAACTGGGATGCCAGAAAGAAGTGAACAGCTCACCACAGCCCGGCCCACTCGGCTGCTTTTCCTTCTGACCCCCCTGGGGAGGCTCTGACATTTCTTCTTCCCTGATGGAAGCGCAGCTGCTGCCAAGGGAAACATCCCCACACTCACTCAGTGTTCCCTTTGCTTGCCAGATGTCCCATCTGCTGTCCCTGTCCAGGAGAGCTGCTCTGCTCGGGAGGAGGAGCCCGAGCGAGAGCCTGGGAACATCGGCGGCTGCAATCCCTCCTGATCTGGTGCTGTTTATGGATGTGTAGTTGGATTTGGATAGTTACAAGTATAGGGATATTTACATACACTGACTGATATTTGCATAGGGATATTATGTGTGTATATTGTTATATTGATGCGTGTATATTCATCTGTTTACATACTTGTACAGCTCTGTAGTTGTGCATTTCTATTGCTGGGGTTGTATGGATTTTTTTATTGGTCCATTGATATTTGTGTATTTAAGACAAGTTTGTTATGTTTGTATTATACTGTCATGTTACATGTCATGAAATATGTAATGCATGTTTACATCTCTATATTGTTATGCCTATATATGTATTTACTTCTATTTATTATGTATGGAGTTGTATAGTTCTAAAATTTTATTTATTTAGTTCTGGATCTGAGTTCCTTTACAGAGGGATATTGCTGTTTCTGTATTTGTATATGGGCTGTACATTTGTAGTAACAAGTAATGAATTTAATTGTTAAACTTCAATTCAGTAACTTCAATATTTGTGTACAGTGAGTTGTTGCAGAGGGTTGCAATAATTTTTTTTTCACTGAAGTTGATATCTGTATATATTTACATAGCACAATTCTCAGAATAAATTAAATTTTATTCATAAATTGATATTTCTGTGTTTCTATATTGGTAGCACAGGTGTTGCAATTTAAAATAAATTTCATTTTTAAACATAAGTTAATGTTTGTGTATTTGTACATTAGTAGTGCGGGTGTAACTATCTGCAATAAATGCAATGTTTCAACTGAAGTAAGTGCAGATTTGTGCTACCCAAAGCCATGGGCAGGTGTAAATGCTGGAGGATTTTGGCCATGCAAATCTCCGGCCATGCCCAGCACATGCCCCACCTGCACTCAGGCTGGGCAGGGAAGGCGCAGATTTGGGCTGGCAGCAGAGCCCCACGTTGGCTCAGAACTCGCTGCAGAGGCTGCTGAGAAAACTCCGGGGCTCCACTGAGCACAGAATCCAAGCAGGAGCCACCTGGGAGGACAAATCCCTCATCCCACGGGCAGGTCTTTAGGAAAGTGCTCCAAGTGTCCCCCTGAAGCTCATCCCCTAGAGCAGAAGCCAGCAGGGATCCGGAGCCAGCTCTGCTGCCTTTGGCAGCACTTTGGCAAATGAGCTGCAGCAAGGGGGAGGCAGCAGCGACTGTGACTGCTGCAGGCTGGGGATGAAGGAAGGGCCATGGACACAAGTGCTGAGATGCCCCAAAATCCAGAAGGAGGCTGGAGAGCTGTGAATCAACTTGGCATTTCAGTGCCAAGCTCTCACAGGCACTGAAATGATGGAATCCCTTTGTGTGAAGTTACCTTTAAGAACTGGCAGGGTGTTGCTGCTAGGATCAGCAGTAGCAGAAACTAAAATGTACAAACACTAGGAGATAATCTAATATCCCCCACAAGCAATGGCTTCAAAAATGACCTCATATATTCATCATATTATATTATATTATATTATATTATATTATATTATATTATATTATTCAAAATATATAATATACAATATGCATGAAATTTAATGCACATGTATTTTTGGACAATTTTATTTTTTGATATATATTTTCATTTAAGATGTATATTTGAAATAGTCTTTCAGCTTGGGAGAGTGAAGATTTACAACAGTGCAAAACCATCTGCCCACAGAGCAGTCAGCTCCCGGGTGCGTGCATGCACACCCACCCACTGTTCTTGCTCTTCTTATCACCTCAGGGCTGCTGTTTGCACAGAATTGGGATGAATTTAACTCAACAGAGCCACGAGTGGGGTGTCCAGCTTGTCATGAACTCTCATGTGGCAACGAACAACACAGAGCTCTCAAATCACATTATCACAGGTCATTTCATTCCTGCTGGACACTGTGGAACTCTTAAAAGACACAGAAAAGGGGTGGAAAACATTGGCATCATGCTACTGCTGGTATCCTCCTGGAGGAAAATCTGTTGGGTTTCTTAAGGTGGTAGCTTTCCAAAACCTAGGAAAACTGCTGAGCACTGGTAGCCCAATTGTGAATGGTTTTCTTGACTTGGCAAAGCTGGGGTGTTAACAATGGACTCTGTCCTTGGTCCAAATCACCTGCCCTCACCTGCAGACAAAAGTACTATCACCACCACCAGCAGCAGCTACATCAGTCAATTTTCTCAAAAAGCTGTGTTAAACTTGGGAGAGGAAAGGAAAACACATCAGACACTGTGGATTATTGACAAGACTCTGAGGAACAGTTCCAAAGCAAAGGGCAGCAGCTTCTCTCTGGGGCACTCCTTGTGCCCCAAGGCAGCCGGGCTGCCCTGGCTGCCCAGGACCCTGCGCCCCGCGGGCTCTACAGAGCTGCACAGCGGGGAGGCAGCTTCGGGCACCTCAGCCCCTGGGCAGGAGGGGCTGCTTGCTCTGCAGGGCTGCCTGGGGGCAAAAGCAGGGTGCTGGCCTTCTGCTCTTGGCCCCAGCCTGGCCTTGCAGGGCTAATCCTGTTCCCTGACTCAAATGTGCTAATGATAGACCTGGTTGTTTGCAGCTCTGCACAGGTGTGATTTGCACCACAAAATACTGAAGGACTAAGGCCTGAACAACAGACCCTGACTGAAGCCTCAACAACAGGACCTGAGCCAAAGCTGCCCTCTAGGTGACCTTCCCAACCCAATGTTCAATCTATCTGCTCCTTAATCAAGTGTTATTATCAAAAGGATTGTTACATCCATTCACTGGTGAAACACGTCTTCACCTTTCTGCATGAGGAAAATGGACAAGGCCACACCTGGCCTTGGTTCCTCCTTGAGCCCTGGGCAGGCTCTGGGAGAAAACCAAGAGGAGAATGACACCAGCTGTGCCCCCAGCAGAAGCTCTGGCACATTGCTTGTCCAGCACTGTCGGAGCCGGGCTACTCTCACAGCGCACTCGGGAGCCTCGTGGCCGCCAAAGGTGGAGGCACCGCAGGATTTCCCAGTTCCCGACCGTGGCTCTGCAGGGCTGGGCTGGGACAGCTTCCCCCAGCTGATGTGCAGCTCTGAATGAAGGGGAAACCATTGGGCTACCTGGTGATGGATCTTCCTGAATCACCAGAGGCACCCTTTTGTAATAATGCTGAGGTCCAATGCTTAGCTTATCCTTTCCTGACTCTTTTTTGGACTTCTGCATTACAGGAAATCACACTGTTCCTTCAGCTGGTGTGTCTGCATCTCCGACCCTCCCCATCATCAAAACAAACACACAGCCAGTTTAGCATGAGACCTGCCTCTCTGCCAGCCCATCTCTTGGCTAACACTCCTGATGGCCATCTCCACAAATGAAATTCCCACTTTGCAACTTCCTTTTCTGCAGGCAGGTGAGAAAAGGAGCCACTCCCAGTTCTGGACACCTCCAGAAACCAGCTGCTTTCAGCCTTCACAACCCTGAAATATCAACCTCCTTCCTTAACCTGCCATTGGGAGCTCCCATCAAAAGGCCTTTTGTCCAAGGATACCCACAGAAGAGCTGGAGAAGGGAGCAGTTTGAAACACAACTGCTTCAGAGTTTAAACCTGCCTTTATCAAATGAGCACACACCAATCTGTCCCAAAGGGAAAGCAGGCAGGAATGAGAAGCTCCTCTCCCACAACAGCAAACTCCGTGCTTCCTTCTGTTCCAGCTGGAGAGTGGAGGCCATGGGCTGCACCTCACTTTGGGAAGGAGCCCTGGAAATTAGGCTGATCTGGGAGGGCAGCAAAAGGAATTCCCCAAAAAGTAGGAAAAGATTCTCTGGAAGCATTAGATTATCACAGTATTTCTGGAGGAAAGTAAAAAAAAAACAAAAAAAACCAGGGAACTTCAAAAAGTTCCCAGACTGAAATTTGTTTGCCAATACGACAACCCCAAAGTTTCTGTGGTGTGTTAGGAAGCTCAGGAATGTAGAGAGCATTTTGAGCAGACACTGGATAGAAGCAAGGTGCACAACCCTGCATATGTGCCTTAGAGCAGAAACATGCTGCCCTTGGGCAAACAATATAAAGAAGTTTGCCAAGATGTACCCATGGAAAAGAAATGTGAAGCAAGATGTTCTAGGGATGTGAAGAGAAGATACGGGGCAGAATGTTCTGCTGACACTTTTGCCAATCTATGTACCTGACCAAAGATATGTTAGCTCTTTATCCTACACATAACACTTTGTAACCACTTATATGTATTCTCCCGTTGCTGAACCCTGCATTAGCATATAAATGTACCCTGAGATTTGCAATAAACTGAGCATTTATCATTACCTCCATGAAGATTGATCTCTGCCTCCGGAGGGCTCCTTTCTCTATTACCCCTCTCCTTTTCCCCGTCTCTCTCCATACACCTTGTTTCTCTACCTGGCATCCGTATACTTTCTTTCTTTACAGGAATGAACTTGCAAGGCTTGGATAACCTGCTGTGCTGTGCCGTGCCGTGCCGTCCTGTGTCGTGCCGTGCCGAGCTGAGCCGAGCCGAGCCCGGCCAGCCCCGGAGCCGCCCCGCCCGCGCTGTGCCCGCAGCCCCGGCTCTGCCGCGCGCGGCCCCCCGGGCCCGAGCGCAGCGCCCCCCTCAGGCCGCGCACCACAGTCGGCGATCGATGCCATGGCGGAGCTGCCGCTGCCCGCCGGGCTAAGCGCCCGCACCTTCCCCGCCAAGCTCTGGCGCCTGGTGAACAGCCCCCGCGTCCGCTCCGTGCGCAGGGACAGCCGCGCCCAGGGGCTGCTCATCGACCGCTCCCTCTTGGAGCGGGAGCTGCTCAGCTCGGGCCGCGCCCACAGGGATCGTGGCCATGGGCCGGCCCCGGTGCCGCACACCTTCAGGGCCACGCAGTTCCGCAGCTTCGTGCGGCAGCTCTATCGCTACAGCTTCCACAAGGTGCCGGGCTGGCTCGGCTCGGCTGCGCCGGGCGATGCCGGGGCCTGGCTCCACTACAGCAACCCCTGCTTTCGCCGCGACCGCCCCGACCTCCTGCTCCGCATCAAGCGCCGGAGCGCGGCCAACAGGCAGCGGCCGGCGGCGGGCCGGGATGGCCGCAGGCGCCCGCCCCGCTGCTCCCAGCGGCTCCCCGGGGCGCGGCCGCTGCCGGTCGGGCGGCACAGGCGCGGTCGCTTCACGCCGCTGCCCAGGGAGCGGCCGCCGCTGCCGGCCGGGCGCCCGCCCAGCGGCTTCCTCCTGCTGCACAGGGAGCGGCCGCTGCCGGACGGGCGGGAGCTGCGCAGCCCCCAGCCCGACCGCCTCCAGCAGCACCCCGGGGAGCGGCCGCTGCTCGCCCGGCGCCCGCCCTGCGGCTTCCACCTGCTGCACAGGGAGCAGCCGCTGCCGGCCCGGCGGGAGGGGCCGAGCCGCTTCCAGGAGCTCTACGGGGAGCGGCCGCCGCCCGCCGAGCGGGAGGTGCTCGGCATCCCGCCCTGCCACTTGCTCGGGCTCCACGGGGAGCGGCCGCTGCCGCTCGGGCGGGAGGGGCCCGGCAGCCGCTCGCAGGAGCTCTGCGGGGAGCAGCTGCCTCCGGCCGAGCGGGAGGTGCTCGCCATCCAGCCCTGCAGCTTCCAGCAGCTCCACAGGGAGCAGCAGCCCCCAGCTGATGACGCACGAGGTAGGAAAAGAGTTGGAGCCTTGTTTTTCCAAAAGGTCCTGAAAAGTGACCGTTTGAAGTATTTTGCCGCAAGGCTCTGCCATTCTCGGCCAGAAGTTGTCAAGCCTACTAGGAAGGGGCACCTAGGAGGCCAAAAGATTCTCTGCCTGGTTTTGCTGTGTGCTTCCCGTGATGTTTGGTCCACAGCAGCACTAGAGCTCTGCGTCCCACAGCCACGTTGTGGAAGCTGACCAAGGTGTTTGGATTCTTGCAGCCACCTTGGGCACTTCAGGGCCCAGCGCTCCACCCAGCAGTGCAGCTTGTGCAGCATGGACGGCCTCCAGCTCAGTACGGAACGCACCTGGGGAGGAGGAATGGCCACCAGCAGATCTGGGCCTTGCCATAGAGAAAATGATTCGGGAGATCAGGACGTCCCTGTCTGAAAGATCTCCCTCTGTGCAGGTAATTCCATTGGATGGGGATAAAAGGGCTGGACTGAGAGCTTTTGAACGTTGTTACACGGTTGAGAAGCAAAGGCTTCTTTAATTGAACTTACTTCATTATTATGTAGCTATTGAATTATTCTTGGTATTGAATTGTTCTTGGATTTCTAAAAGAGGGGATGAAAAATAAATGAAGAAGAGGTTTTACTTGCTGGGAAAGAGGAGAAGAGTGTTTGGAGAAGTGGCACTGAAGGCCAAGTGTCCTGTGCAGGGAGGGGCATGCCAGAGGTGCCTCTGTTGCAGCTGCAGCAGATGTGGGCTGTGCCTCTTTTGGGTGGGAAGGCCAAGGCAAAGCAAGGGCTGGGCTGCAGCTGCTGCTTCCTGGAGCCTTCTACTGCTGCCCCATGTGTGTCCTCCAGGCATCACCTTGGCCCCCTGAATCCTGAGTTTAAAAGGCTTGTCATGTGAACTGTGTGGGCAGTGTTCCCTCCTCTGTGCTCCATGTCCTTTGGGAGTGGAGAAGGACAGTTATTGTATCCCTGATATGATTCCAGCAAAATAGTGAGTGATCTTTGGGTTCCTTTCTTTCTGTTTTTCTGTTCAGGGCAATGTTGGTGTTGCCCCTGATTCTTCAGGAGGGGAGCCTGTGGACAGAGCTGCAGCAGAGGAAGCTTCATCTGGCACCGAGAGCTGCAGGAACAGTTCCCAGGAGCCCGAGGAGCCTGGTAAGGACAGAGCCCCCACTGGTTTAGAGAGCTGTGAGATGGCTGCTCTGAGCAGGGTTGGTGCTTCCTGGTGCCTTGAGTTCAAATCCTGCGCTGGCACAACCTCTCTGAGCCCTGCCCTCCACGCTTCTCCGGAGGCTCTGACACGGAGTCCTCTGCTGGGGCAGAGAGCAGGGAATAAACCTGACCTTGTGGGAGTTGTGTCACCAAGCCGTGTGTCCCAATTTTGTGCTGAAGTTGGTGGATAAATTTGCTGCAGGGTGCCAGGGGAGGCCAGGCTGAGCGACACTTGAAGGAACAGGGGAAAAAAAAGAGCAAAAATTCCGGGTAGAAGTCCCAGTCACTGACTAAATGTAGTACCAGTCTGCTGGTATTGGTCCTGACCCACAAGAAAAACAAGGAGCACAACATCAGAGGCCAACCAATTGAAAAATCACGGTAACTCCAGTATCAGAAGGAAAAGCTTGAATGACCCCTGATTAGGGAGGCCTAAGAGGTGAGAAGGAGCACTTTGGATCCATTCCTTAGCCCAGCTGGTGCAGCCTGCAGACCTCTTAGGGAGCTCTGTCCCTCCCAGCCCTTGCTGCCAGAGCTGATGGTCGAGTTGGAGCAGCTGCTGCTCACTGCAGAGGGCAGTTTGTAGATGGCAGGTAATGGAGCTGGTTCATGACTCAGCTCCCAGCACCTTCAGCTTCAGCCATTTCAGTGAGGACTGAGGTCTCTCTGTCAGCTCAGAGAAAGAACAAGGCTGGGCTTCCTTGTGGCAGCTGGGACTGTCTGTGTTTCAAGCTCTCCTGGGTGCCCTTTGCACTGCGGGGGCTGGGACTTTATCGAGATAATTCAATATTTTGAAGCACACTTTTGAACCCTTGGAATGGTCCCTGTTCTTTTAAGGGCACATTGCTTCAAATTGCCAAGTGAGAGTCTGCCTTTCAGGTCATCTTTGACAGCCCCTGGTAGAAGGACAATTGCTGCCCAAGGGAAAGGTGCAGAAGGGCCAATATTGACTGAGCGTTCTCTTTGCTTCCCAGATGCCATCTGACCAATATCTCCAGGAGTGCTGGAAGAGACAGGGGAGAGCCTGTGACCATCAGGCAGGTAGAACTCCTCTGCTTGTAGATATGTTTATAGATTTCTATGGTTATTTATAAGTGGTTATAGTTCCATTTACAGATGATAGTGTTCTATTTATATAGACATATATTCATAGATCTGTGTAGTTAAATGTGGATATGTATATAGGTATAGATATGATATAATTATATTTTATAATATATTTACATTTGTAGATTTTCAGAGTTAGATTTTTCTATGTGTAGAGTAAAATATTTATATATATATATGAAGTTACATTTATGAATGTGTATAGTTATATAGTAAGAGGAATGTTTAGATGGAGAGATTGATGGAAGGATTGCAGTTTGTGTAGGCCTAGGCTGCATTTGTAGCTCTTTCCCCCCTCAGCTGCCTTTTTCACCTTTTGCTTTTCCCCCGGTGCCCCCTGTGTCCCCTGTCCCTGTGCTGGGTCTGAGCTGGCGGCCGGGCCGGGCGGAGCAGCACTTCCAGCCCCAGCTGTCCCTGGAGTGGTGGGAGCTGCCGCTGGCCCCAGGCACTGTCCCTGAGGAGCTGCTGAAGGACGGTGAGACAGAGGGGGCTGAGGGGGCCGTGGTGCTGAAGGGACAGTGACCCTGAGCTGCTGCTGGGGCTGAGGGCTGTGGGGCGGCCAAGGGCCTTGGTGGCACTGAGGTGACAGGGAAGTGGCACAGGCTGGCAGGGTGGTGGGTCTCAGGGGATGGGATGGCTCAGAAGGGACTGAGGCAGGTGAGAGGACTGTGAGGGGCTGAAGAAACTGAAGGCGGCTGGGGCTTCACCGAGAGCATGGCAGGGCTGAGGGGATGGAGGGGGCCAGCAGGGAGCACAGAGGGCTCCAGGACTGCAGCTCTGCCAGGCCTTGGAAGCAATTCCAGAGCCTCCACTTTTGCCACAGCTGCCATGAAGACCTTGAGGACAGCTGGAGACTGACGGGAGCCAGCAGGGAGGAGCTGAAGGCCAGCAGCGAGAGAAGTGAACGGGGCCCTGCTGCTGCCAGCCTGGAGACAGCCCGGCTGAGGCCACAGGCCCGGGGAGGCAGGTGGGGCTGAGGCTGCCGTGGGCTGTGGCCGTGGGCACTGCCCGGCGGGGCAGGAGCGGGCCCTGCCCGTGCTGGGGCTGCTCAGCGCAGCTGCCCCGGCTGGCACAGGGCCTGTCCTTGGGCAAGGCAGCTGTGCCAGCAGGGCCCGGGAGCTGTGCCGGCTCTGCCAGGCTGCGGGACAGTCCCGCCACGGCTGTGCTCACCGCAGCCCGGCCCGCCCGGCTGCTTTCTCTTTCTGATCCCCTGGGGAGGCTCTGACGTTTCCTCTTCCCTAATGGAAGTGCAGCTGCTGCCAAGGGAAACGTCCCCATACTCACTCAGTGTTCCCTTTGCTTGCCAGATGTCCCATCTGCTGTCCCTGTCCCTGTCCAGGAGAGCTGCTCTGCACGGGAGGAGGAGACCGAGTGAGAGGATTTGAAGATGGGGCAGCTGGGATCGCTCTGCTTTGAGTGTTCTTTACAGATACATGGACTTGATTATAGACAGGGATTATTACATCTGTATTTCTGTATGTGGGTTGCTATTTGTATGGATTTATTTCCATGTGTAAATTCTTGTATTTATGTATATTTATTTTGTTATGAATGTATGCTATTTGTATATATACATATATGTTTGAAATTACATATATGTCTATCAATTTATCTATGTATACCTGGATATTGTTATATCTGTGTTAATTTCTATTTCTTATGGGTACAGTGGTGTAGGTATCTCTTTTGATATGATTTTTGTTATATGGCTTTTAAAATAGGAATATTGTATTTGTATAGGTATATAAGTCTATTTGTATAGGTATATTTATCTGTTTATGGATGTAATTCTATTTACATATCTATGGACATATTTTTGTATTCCTAGATGGGCTTAATCCTTGTAGTAATATGTAATAAATTAAGTTGTTAAACGCCTAATTGATCTTTGTGTATAGTGAGTTTTTGTAGAAGTTGGCAAGAAATTAACTGAGGTTGGTATTTGTATATTATTACATACACAGGTTGTAATAATCTAATAAATTCCTGTTTTTAACCTAAATTGAGATTTGTATAGTTCTGTATTGTCAGCGAGGGTGTAGCACTTTGTAATAAATGACATTTTTCAACTGAAGTTGATTCTCGTGTATTTGTGGATCAGCAGCATGGCAATCTGCAAGAAATGCCATTTGTCAGCTGTGATGGGTGTTCTGACATTTGTGCTACCCAAAGCCATGAGCAGGTGTAAATGCTGGAGGATTTTGGCCATGCAAATCTCCAGCTATGCCCAGCAATGCCCCACCTGCACTCAGGCTGGGCAGGGGAAGGGCAGATTTGGGCTGGTAGCAGAGCCCCACGTTGGCTCAGAACTCGCTGCAGAGGCAGCTGAGAAAACTCCGGGGCTCCACTGAGAGTAGAACTCCAAGCAGGGGCAACCCTGACAGGAGAAATCATTCACAATGAAAAAAAGAGAGAAAATGTGGCAAAGCAGATGTGGGGATACTCTGTGAGGCTGATAAAATGCTCTGAATCACCCCTGCCTAGGCATGTCTTCTGCGAAAAGGTTTTGTTAAAAACTGAACACCTCCCATAAAATACAGATTGCTCTTTCCCCTTTACTTACCTTGTTGTGTGAGTGGAGACACTCTCTCCTTATCAGTGAGAATTTTTACCCTTCAGCACCTCACATTTAATCAAAGATGATGTACTACCTTGGCACCATCAATGAAAACAGCCCTGCCCTCGTGGCAGTGTTTGCAGTCTTCCCTCCTCCTGTCTCCACATGTGACAGATGGAACCATCCCCTTCTGTCCAAACTGTGCCTGAGCTGAGTGAGGGCTCCAGGAGCTCAGGAGCAAGAGCACTGCATGTGGGAAGGTTTAGCAAAGTTTCCTAAGCACCAGTAAACTCTGGGTTTGCCAGTCTTCCCCTGCAATATTGTCCTATTCAAGAATGATCTTGGAGGACACTGTGCCTCCAGCTCACTGAAGAAAAGTTTGTTTTCTTCAAGGCTTGAATAGAGGAAAATTAAAATTGTGGTTTTTAGAGTGAAATTCGGGGGTTGGTGTGGCTGGGTTTGCTCCACTATTTGCTGGGGAAAGTAGGGTAAAAGCTTTTAATTCCCAGCAGAAGCTGACTACCACCCAGACAGACCTGAATGAGGCCCAGGTGGGCTTGCTGCACGCTGGTCCAAGGGAAAAGCTGGAACAAAGTCCCCTTTTATTGCAGATGG
This sequence comes from Melozone crissalis, assembly GCF_028551555.1. Classification (NCBI taxonomy): domain Eukaryota; kingdom Metazoa; phylum Chordata; class Aves; order Passeriformes; family Passerellidae; genus Melozone; species Melozone crissalis. The sequence goes on along the minus strand of NW_026535850.1, from coordinate 9,386,948 downwards.
AGCCTGTACTGGTGTCTCCAGGGCTGTCTGTGGTAAGACACGGCAATCCAGCCAGAAACTGTGGATATGAGAGTTCCAACAGCAACCTGCTTCTCCAGGGTGAGGGACGAGGCCCATCCGAAAGCTTGGAAGGTGCTCTGGGCACTGGAGAAGGCCAGGCTGTCCTTGTGCAGGGATGGCCTTCAAAGGGGACCTCACACCTTGTGCTGCTGACCAAGGGCAGCTGGTGGCCTTCCACAAAATGCTTCTTTTGTCCAGCTCTTGGAAAAGTTCCAGCCAGCAACAATTTCTGCTGCTCACACCAGCCCTTTCCAAGCAGGAGGAATTCCAGCAGCAGCCTGACAGCTTAGTGGCAGGAGAATAAAATACTCAGCTGAGTGTTATCAACTCTCTGTCAGAAGCCACATCCTCAGCCCCTCATCTCCTCCAGTTGTCTCAGACGTGGAGGAAGCAGCAGGAAATCTCTGATCCTGGAAGGGAAAGCAGAAGGAGAGAGGCAGTGGCTGGTCCCTGGGGCCTTGGGAGCAGTGAGAGCCATCCAAAACAGGATCTCTGCTGGGCTGTGGAGATAAGAGTGACCAATCAGCAATTCTCTGTGTGAGACTGGAGCCATCTGTGAAAGTGAGCATGGAAATCTGACCTTGCAAAACAGAGAAAAAGGTGTCTTTGGGTATTTGCCAAACCTCGCAGGGGCTCTGAGACACCTGGTCTAGTGGAAGGTGTCCCTGCCCATGGCAGGGGATTGGATCTAGAGGGTCTTTAAAGCCCCTTCCAACTCAAGCCCTTCTGTGAGTCTGAATTACAAACCCACAATGACAAAGAAAACACAGCAAACCTGGCCTCCACTGCATTATTGGAGGTTGCTGCAGTCACTTGTGTCACCTGGAGTCTGGTTTGGATCTGAAGAAATTTTCATGGTCCCACAGTATTTCAGTGTGAATTTCCTGGTTCAGGGCCCCAAAAGATGCCAGAACAGATTATCTGCAAGCACAGAATTGGTTAAGCTGCCTGTGAACCTGATGGGAGAAGTGTATTCATGTTATTGCAGCGTTTACCCTGTACAGGTGATATTTGGTTTCCATTTTGAAGATGCAATGTTCTTGCACAATGCTTGTATATGCAGAAATACTGGCTTTAAATCCTAATTCCATCTTCACACAAGGATGTGTAATCCATCAGAAATGTTTAACACGGAGCCATATTCGCTTTGGGCTTGGTGGTATGGGTTGTTTAAAGTGTGTGATGAGTAATGGCAGCTCTTACAAATACCCCTCTTGTTAATATGGGTCTTCCATTTATCAACCCTCTTGCATAGAAATCACTTCTTTACAGCAGAGACTAAATGAAATCCCTTCATACAGATGAGAATTGTGCAATTCAGGCTAATTAAAGGGGAAGTTTTCTGTGATTGTGAAAGGACAATCTAGATAACCTGTTTGCTGTACATCCTGGAGGGGCTTTGCAGTTAAGAGTGAAAAGGAAAAGGACATTTCTCTTAAGAAATGTCTTGAATAAGCTTTTTGTATTTCCAGAAGCAGCTACATTGATAATGACCTCCACAAGTAGAAATGCACAACAACCACTTAGGTGACTTTATCTGGCCATGATTTTTAGCTGCAATGCCAAAATCTCATCAAATATGTTGCTATCCTTTAAACAAGGAAGGAGAGCACAAATACCAACAATTCTCATCAGCCTTCTGGGTTGGAAAGACCATTTAATTTATGCTCCCTTAGCTGTCAGCCTAAAGTCTGCTGCGCAAACCTTAGGTCTATGTTGGACCTCATAAACTTCTTGAGCGTCAACTTAGGTGCAAACCTGCTACAAAACCCTTCAGGTACCACACTGATTTAGAGTGGCAGGACTTCACTGTTCTAGCAGAGAATTTTATTTACTTGCTCCTGCAAATCATTTCCAGAGTGGAATTGAAATCAGTGCCTTGCTATCTGGATGTGATAGGATTTTCCTCCTGTCCCAACAGACAACAGGGGAAAAGATTTGTTTCTATTATACCATTACATCTAAATCTTTGGTTTGAGAGCAAAAGGAAAATGCTCCTTTTAAAAGTTCTGCCTGGACTTTTTGGCATGAGGACAAACTGTGGTGAGCTGGCAGGAGCAGCACTGTCCCTGTGGGTGCAAACCCCCTGAAGGATGAACAGGCTGCTGTCACAGGGGCCACACCTGCAGCATGAAAACCCACCGTGCCATTAACTCGATGCAAACTAAACACAAGTGACTCAGCTCTGCATCCTCAGCAAGGACTTGCCTCTGCAGAGATGTTACTGACAGACTCAGCTCTTGTTTGCAAGGGCTGTTAAATTGTCACACAAATCAACCACCCCTCCCTCTCTTGTCCTTGGCGTCCGGCTGCTGAGCTGCTGCTGAGAAAGAAGAGGCACAGTCCTTCAGGGCAAACGGGGACTTTCCAATGGGCAGAAACTTCCTCCTTTCTTTTGTTTTCAGTAACAACAGAGGGGTTTGTCTTCAGTTCCTGTGTCAGCAGGGAAATTGTGCCTGCCCGTCACACCTAGGATCTGAACAACCTGGATTTTTGTTGGTGTAAAACCCACAGTGACCTGACCTTCTGCAGGAAGAGTCAAAAGGGATTTCTGGAATGTTGCAATAAGCAGATAGTGGTATTAAACATATATAGACAAAAAGGCATAAAAGCTCATAAAAGCTCATATGGAACTGATGTAAACCTAATAAAAAGAAGCATTTTATTGTAATAAAGAGTGAGGGTTGCAGACCACAGTGTGAGAAATAGCTACTCTTCATAGTTTAGGAAGGTTTATTAAACCTTATCAAAAATACAACAGAAGACTGAATAAAGAAAAAAGGTTACAGCACCAGCAGCAAAAGATTTTCCTCGCCATGTGCTCAGCCCCCTCACACTGGAGACTTTCCCTTTTTAACCCTTTAACCCCTCCCAAAGTTTTGTCCATCAACCCCTTCTTTGCTGTCCAGTGGTGGAGATCTCTTCCTCAAATCCTGATTGGGGGTCAAGTGTGGCCATAGTGACAAGCCAGCCCTCCCAGATGTCCCAACCCCAGCTGTCCCTTGATAACCATGGGATGGGGTGCAGCGTAACTATAAATCTATAAAACTTTTCTTAACTTATATACATGATATTTTTCTATTAATTGTGAGAGTCAATCATCACATGACTCATCTATCACAACAGGAAAAGAAGTTTCTGGCGGGAGGAACACTGGTTTTAAAAGTAGAACCAGCTCTTGAGGTTTGATTTGTTCCCTCTTTCAGATTACAAGGAAGTCATGGTGTTCCAGAGTAGAAGCTGGTCCCAAAAGTTTGAGAACAGGGTGTGATAAGATCACCAGGGTATTTTATCCGAATCTAGGAAGAAGCCCTGCAGAGCTTATCTTTAGCTTTGACTGAAAGTAGAAGTCCTGTTTTTACCAAGAATTTTGATCTCTTCGTGTTTTGGAGAAAGAAAAAGAAAACCCCAAACCACCTGAAGTTTACATTGAGGTGAGGTGTATCACAGAGGGATGAGGGCTCACCAAGGCAAGAGACCCTCCTGTAATTTAAACTGTTCTTTCAATAATAACAATAATTTCTCAGTACATGTTGATTTCAGCAGGCACCAGATTCTCTCTTCTTGTTCTGGCCTTTCACATATCACTAAGGGAAGGTGAGGCTGTGTCATTGTCATTCGGATTTTTAATTCTTCAGAAGTCAAAACTGAATTTCAAGTCAAGTTCATTAAACTGCAATGTACATATATGATAAAAAGGTATGATTCATGCTGATAAAAATTGAAACAGCAATCAATATTGATACAGTAATTGATATTTGAGAATAATAAAATAGTTAAAAGTTGCAATGCAAAAGAAGAGGGAGAGGAGGGGCTCCACCCCCCCCCCCCCCCCCCCTTCCCAGCAGATGTTTTCAAGGATCACAGGAAAGAAGCCAAAGATGTCATTGCTAAAAATGAGCAAAAACCTGGTTGGGTCCCAGAAAATGCTAATTATAAGGGATTTAATGCCTTGATATGTAGATATAGTGATATGTTAGTCTTGGCTTACATTTTACTGGCTTGGTGCGCATGTGTAACCCAAAGGTGAATTAAAGGACACAGAAGAAGACTACAGAGCCTTCATCAGTGACGACCCCCAAACACTTGTGTGACCACCAAACCGAGTGGTGGCGCACGGGTGGTAAAGGTGGTAATGAAAGTGGAGATAGAGATATGACGAGCCGAAAATGGGAGGAGATGGTATTGACACATGGAATATAAGTGGTGATTTTCACTTAGCAAGCTTGTACGTGAGGTGGCAAGGGTCCCAGAACCCTGCCCTCTGTACCCCGTGGTTATCTTTTGCTTATGCACTATTATTGGAACCAAATTATCCCTTATTTAGTTTGAATTATATTGTATCCAATTTATAGTTTTTTTATTTTAACTATTCATTTAAAATTGCTGCTACTTTTAATATTGTTTGGTTATTTTTATGATGAGATACTTGAGCAAACATAACAAAAGTCGATCTGCTATCTTAAAAAAAAAAACAGAGAGAACTTTTTGTCCTATTTTCTTTTCCTTTTTATAGTTTGATATCTACAATCCCCGGTTGATATTGACCCCCAGCACCTTCTAATGCAGTCTGATATATACAAATATCAGGACCCTTCATGACTGACAATCAATTGCACTTTATTCCCACCCCCTCTCCACCATTTCTTTTATCCAACCCCTGGCACTCCTATGGATCAAGAATGGTATGGCCAGCAGGAGCAGGGCAGGGATTCTTCTACTGTGCTCAGCACTGCTTGGGCAGCATCTTGAGTGCTGTGTCCAGTTCTGGGTCCCCCAATTTAGGAAGGACATGGAGGGGCTGGAGTGTGTCCCAGAAAAGGGCAAAAAGGCTGGGGAGAGGAGAGGAAAGGGCAAACAGGGATGGGTTGTTTGCCCTTTTCCAGGACAGGAACAGGGGTGGGCAAAAGGAAGAAATTACTACCAGGGAAGAGTAAAAAAAGCAAAGGTGAAGCAGAGGAAATGCTCAGGGCAGTTTCGGGGTGGCTGCCAGGCAGCCCTGGCTCTGAGCAACAGCGTCTGCAGTGGGACAGGAAACTCCCAGCTGATGGGAACAACTTTCTGGCTGACTGCAGAGGCCAGGACAAAGCTGAGTGGTTTCCCTCGTGTCCCCAAGCCCTTGCTGGCCCCAGGGGCTGATGGCATTTGCTCCCCCTCAGGTTCATGTCCCCACACCAACAGCATGGGGGTGCTCCCCCTGCTCTGTGCAATGCAAACAGGGGCTGCTGAGCCAGTGCTGCCGTGTCTGTGCCTGCAAGGATGGGGCACCTGTGTGAGCTGGGGGAGAGGCCAAGGCTGCAGAGCGGGGATGTTGTTGGCAGCTGCATGAGGACGCTCTGGGACACTGCCCTGGGCAGTCCAGCCCACTGGGGATGGATCAGCCCCTGCTCTGCTGCTCCTTCCCGTCTGCCCCAGGGCCCTTGCAGAGCCCCAGCCATGCTGTTTGCCCCCAGCCTGCCCATGGCCTGCCTGGGGCTGCTCACGGGGGTCTGAAGGAATCCTGAGCACAGCCCTGAAAATCTGCACAAAGGAGAAAACAATGAACATAAAACAAACAAATACCAAACAGGAACTTATAGCAATGAGTCCCAGTTCTCTGAGGTGGGATTAGGAGCAGGAGAGCTTGAGGATCTGTGGCACCTCACAGAAGAACTGGCCCAGGGCATTGCCATGGCACAGGGGCAGGGAAAATGTATTGGCTGTGCGCAGCAGAGCATTGAGAAAGGCACTGGCCCAGGCAGCTGCTGCCATGTGGGCACAAGCTCTGCTGCCCAGGAGGGTCCCGTAGTGCAGGGGTTTGCAGATGGACATGTAGCGGTCATAGCACAGGATGGTCAGCAGGGAAAGCTCTGCTGCAATGAAAAAGACAAAAAAAAATAGCTGGACCGCACATCCTTTGTAGGAGATGTTGCTGGTGTCGCAGAGGGAATTGTGCATGGCTTTGGGGACAGTGGTGCAGATGCAGCCCAGGTCAGTGAGAGCCAGGTTGAGCAGGAAGAAGAACATGGGCATGTGCTGGTGGTGGCCGCAGGCTACGGCGCTGATGATGAGGCCGTTGCCCAGGAGGGCAGCCAGGGAGATGGCCAGCAAGAGGCAGAAGTGCAGGAGCTGCAGCTGCCGTGTGTCTGCCAACGCCAGCAGGAGGAAGTGCCTGATGGAGCTGCTGTTGGACATTTGCAATGTCTTGGCATTGAGATCTGTAAGGAAAGTAATCATGGAATAGTTGGGTTTGGAGAGAACTTCAAATATCCCAGAACAGCTTGGGGGCACTTTCCCCCCACTGCCTGCCCAAAGCTCTTCTGCCTGGAGCTGTCCCTGCCAGCAGCTGCTTCCCTGTGCCCAGGGCTGGGCCCTGCCAGTGCTGCCAGAGCCAAGCCCAGCCCTGGGGGCTCAGCTCTGCCCTGCAGACCCCTCCCAGCTCAGGCACTGCCCAGGGGCAGCTCCGGCTCTGCAGGCTCTGATTGCAACGTCAGAGCAACCCTGAAGAGGCTGGAAAAGCAACACTGATCCTGCTTCTAAGAGGCCCTGTGCTGATCTCAATAACTGCCCAATTAATTCAGATATAAGGGAAATTTTGTTTTATTTTTTACTGCCTGAACTGAGAGAGGAACATCTATGTGCAATTTCACATCCAGGCAACCCAGAGCAGGAGATTAAAAAAAACAGGATTTTCCCTTTTATGCATCCCCTGCCTTGCTGTTCCCCCTGCATAATCTACTTGAAAATGTTCTGCAGATAAATGGCACGCTGGAAGCAGTCCTGAACAATGCAGCATCCTCCCCACACAAGGAGAACATTTCCAAGCCTTACCAGCTCTCACCCCCCACCCAGCTCTTGTCCCCCAGTGCTGGGAGCAGCTGCCAGGGCTGGCTGAGAGCTGTCCCTGGCAGGCAGCAGAGTCCCTGCCCCAGCACAGCGCCCTGGGCTGCAGGACCCTGCTCTGCAGGACAGCCCTGGGCACCCCTGGCTGCTCTGTACAACAGACAATCAGAGAATGTACTCGCAGGGTCTGTAGGCATTGGGATGTTCCAGCTTTAGGAGATGGCTCCAGGAGCTGCAGCTTCATTGTCCTGCAGCCAGAGGTTCCTGTGCCAAGGGCTGGCAGTGATTCTGCCCCAGGCACTTCTCAGCACCTTCCCAGCCCTGACTGATTAAAGCTCTCTGTGCCATTGTGATGTGCCTGGGCTGGCTGCAGGCAGTGCCTCAGCCCTGCTGGGCTGGCAGAAGAGCTGCTCATCAAGAGAAATGTGCTTTTGAAGCTCTTCTTGGTTACCAGGAGCTGCCTCTGTGCCAGGAGCCCAGCCCAGCTCAGCAGCACAGACACAGCACCAGGACTTTAATGAGCCTCTGGGGCTTTGTGCTCAGGCCTTGAACATCAGTCCCTTAGAGGGAGCTGAAGAAACCTCCCCAGAACTCCAAGTCAGAATCCGACTCCAAAGTTTCTTGGACTTTTAATGGGTCCCACTGAGGAACATGACTGAGAAAGTGTCCCCAGGCCCCAGGCAGAGCAGAGAACTGGAGGCACTGATGGCAGCTGGGGAGAAAGAGAAGACAAGTCTTGGTGCCCTGGGCCACAGCAGGGTCTGTGCCACCAAGGGCTGTGAGGAGACCCCTTGTCCTGAGGCCCTGGGGCCTCCTGTCACAGCCCCAGCCAGGCTGGGCACTGTCAGCCCCTTGTCCTGCCCTCAGCATCCCCCCCTAGCCCACATCCCAGTGGCCTCGAGGATCTGCTGGAAGGAGTCCCTGGGGAGCCTTGCTCAGCAATGGCCATGGGGGCTCCTGAATGCTCCCTGCAGGGACTGCAGGTTTTTCAAAGGACTTTGGGTTTGGCTTTTGCCTTGGAGTCTCTGAAAGGTCTGTTCAATCTTGTCCTCCAATTCTCTGCTTTAATTAGTCCCTGGAGAGGCTTTGTCAGTAACAACACTCACTGGGGCTCATTAATGCTTCAGGGTACTTCAGTTATTTTAAGGTACTTGGTGTTGCCCTTTTGATATCGACTCTATGAAAGGTTTTTTCAATCATGGCCTCAATTATCTGCTTTAACGAGTCCCTTGAGAGCTTCGTATATACACTCAGTGGGGCTCATTAATGCTTTGAGATACTCAAGGTTTTTGAGGTACTTTGGATGTTCCTTTCCACTCTGAATATCTGAGAAGTGTTTTTTCCAATTCTGGCCTCCAATTCTCTCCTCCAAAGAGTCCATGAAGAGCCTGTGTTTGGGATGGACCTCAGTGGGACCCATTCATGCTTTGAGACACTTTGAGTTTTTTCTCTGACTTTGACTCTTGGAAAGGTTTGTGCAATCTAAGGCTCTGAGTTTCCAGGGCTCATCTCCAAATGCACCACGGGGCTCATTAGGATCAAGCAATACCTGACAAACCATAGCTCTGCCTTGATTTCTCTCGGCTCTGGAGCAATTCATTAGGTGGATTTCCTTTTACAGTTGTGGAGAAATATTTGAAACAGCTTCTAAGAAATCTGTATTCCTATCTTAAAGGGTGTCTTTTATTGCTGTTCTTATTATACAAGAGGTGATTGCAGAATTCGGTGATTGATATTGATCCACTGTCTCTCCTAAGGAGGTCTGGCCAGATCAGAAAAGTTGTACCTTGGAGCTGACCCAGTGTGGAAAGCCTTGCCCCACATTCCCCAACCCTATCTGAGAAACGATTTTCACTTTCAAAAATATAAATGATTTATTAAGACCTTATCAAAATACAACAGAAGGATGTTGATTTTCATATCTGTTAAAATACAACCAAAGACTGAATAAAGAAAAGAATACAGTGCCGGGACCAAAGAATTCAGTCACCATGTGCTCATCTACAAAATGGATGTTCTGTCTTTTATACCTCTAGCCCCTCCCAAAGTCTTGTCAATTGATTCCTTGTTCACTGTCCAGTGGTGGACATCACTGTCTAACACCTTGATTGGAGGTCAGGTGCTGCCATAGTAACAAGCCAACCCTCCCACATGCCCCAACTACTGAGGCCATCCTGTGATAACAATGCAAGGGGGAGGGGAAGGATAGCTATACATCTACAAAACTTCTTTTGACATATATTTAATATTGACCCCTTAATTGTAAGAGTCCACCATACGATTACTCATCTATAACACTATTCCCTTTTCTTTTTCTCTCAGTTGTTTTGCTTGAACAATTAAGAAAAAAATTTCTCTCTCATTTGAATGAGTCATACCAGCATCTGTTGATGTGGTCAAGGACAGCGCGAACAGGAGAAAAAAATCTCGGGTTTTCCCTAGACACACTTATCTGGAATGGACAAAAAGGCATCACAGAGGTCCAGTATGGCTTTGACTCCCATCTACCGTGACTTTGTGGCTGCCACCCATAGTCAGTGTATCTTAGGGGTGAGTACAGGGGCCAACTCAGTCCTGCCCTCCAGTCTCTGTTGAATTAAAAGATAACTGAGAAATGATAGAGGTCTGGAATGGCCTTTTGTCCCTACCTTACCATGCCTATGGGGTTGCTGCTCGCAGCAGGGCTATGGAGCATTCTTGGTAGCAAACAAAGGGGCCAACCTGGTCTTGCACTCCTTCCTTTGTTGTATTTTCCTGAAGAAGCTGTCCCATTACCTTTTACTGTCCCTTATGTACTTCTCCTCAACAGATGCTGGTAATTCTCACCCATGAAAACAGGAAGAGTTCTCAAGCTGGTTGGTGGAAGCTTGACTCTATTTTTTGGGCGTCTTGATGTTTTTCTGGTTGTCTCTCAGTCTCTACTTGAGAGTCAATCTTGTTTCACCTGACTTGGATGTTATAGTCCACTCTTTAAGTTCTCCTGCTGGGCCTTTGTTGGCATGACTCCATCCCCGCTCTGCAGTTCGCACGGCTGATTCGGTGGTGAGCAGTACCTGAAAGGGACCTTCCCACTGAGGAGTTAGAGGCTGATCTCTCCATGGCTTGATCATCACCCAATTCTTGGGATTAATATTATGGATTCTGAAATCCAGGGTGGTAGTTTGAGAATTGCCCCTTTATGTCTTAGCCCTTCTAATGTTTGTGCTATAGACCTCACTTATTTCTTGGCATTCGTTTCCTCTTCCTCATAGGTGGCAATGTTCTGGGGTAAGGTCAGGAAGGGTAACCCAAACATCATTTCATAGGGCGACAGCCCCAGATCTGACTGAGGTTGGGTTCTAATTCTTAATAAGGCCAAAGGGAGACATTTTATCCATGACATTTGGGTTTGAATCATTAGCTTAACTAGAGCTCTTTTAAGAGTTTGATTCATTCTCTCAACCCAACAAGAACTCTGTGGATGCCATGGAGTGTGTAATTCCCATTTTACTCCCAGGGCCTGAACAACTTTCTGCAATATCTTCGATGTGATATGAGTTCCCTGGTCTGAATCAATCCCGTTTACCATCCGATATTGGGGAATGATTGATTCTAGAATTGGTTTTTTCAGAACATTTGCATTGGCTTTCACAGTGGGTACCACCTCTACCCAATGAGCCACGTGATCTAGTATCACTGGCAAAAACTTCCACCATTGTATCTGGGGAAGCTCAGTAAAGTCTACTTGGATGTTTTGAAAGGGCTTTAAGACTAGTTCTCGTCCTCCTCTGATTGTTTTCCTCGTGATTTTCTTATTTACTTGTTGACATATCACACACCATTCAGTTACTTGCTTAGCTATTCTGAAAATTCCTATGCATCCCCAATCCCTTAGAAATTGATCACTTAGCACTTGTGTACCCCAATGTGTTGTTCCATGTATGCCTTCTAATGTTTTCTTGGCTGGGGATTTATTCAACATTTATCTCCCATCTGTTAATCTCCTCTTCCCTTCACTATTTTTCTTGGCTCCTATTTTGAGGAGTTCTACCTCTTCTGTCCCACTGACTACAGGGACTTTTTGCATTTCTCTCATGGGTGTTAATACTATTATTAGTTTTTCTGTCTCTGATTCAGTTGCATTTTTAGCTTCTCAATCAGCTAAATTGTTCCCTTGCGCCCTTTTTTGATTTCCTTCAACATATCCCACCACTACTTCCTCTGGTAATTGTAAGGTTTCTATCTCTTCTAAAATAAATTTTTTATGAATCAGTCCCTTTGCCTTTGAATTTAATAGCCCCCTCTCTTCCCAAATTTTTCCAAAGATATGCACTGCTCCAAAAGCCTATTTTCAGTCTGTATCTATTGTTCCCCTTTTCTGTGCTAATATTTCCAGGGCTCATTTTAGGGCATACAACTCACATGCTTGGGCTGACCAGTTGGAAGGTAACTTTCTCTTTTCTATGGCCACTAAACCTTCATGCACTATAGCGTATCCTGATACCCTGTGTCCCTTTATTACCTGTGAAGATCCATTGATGTACAATCGTCTTCCACCTTGGAGAGTTCGATCTGTTTAGGTCCTGTCTTACTTTAGTTTGATAGTTTATAACCTCTAGGCAATTATGTATTAGTTCCTCATCTGGTTCTCCACACAAAAACTGGGCAGGGTTGAGTTGGTTGCTCTAAACCATCATGTATTAAGATGGCTTCATAATTTAGCACTTGGGAATCAGTGAGCCATTTCTCAGCCTTTGGGCTCAGGATAATTCTATCTGAGTGTGGGGTACATATTTTCAATTTTCTCCCAATTTTTTGCTTTCCTCTATGAGTACAGCAGTCGCTACCCCTGACTGAATGCAGGTTGGCCACCCCTGGCTGACAGGGTGCAGTAATTTTGATAAATAGGCCACTGGTTTCCTGGATCCTCCCCAGTCCTGGGCTAGTACTCCGTGAGCTGCCTGTTTTCCTACATCTACAAACAGATAGAAGGGTTTGTCTAAGGCAGGAAGACTCAGTTCTGGTGCACTGACTAATTTTTGCTTTAAAGCTTCAAACTTTTGTTCATCGTCTTTTTTCCGCCTAATCTCTTCTTCAACTAACTTTTCGTACAAGAGCTTGATGGCTTGCCTGTATCCTTTTATCCATAGCCTAAATATCCCAACAGGCCTAAAACATTCTGACTTTCCTCTTAGTTTTTGGCCATGGGAGTGAGATTATCCCTGCAATTTTCTCAGCGTTCAGCAGCCAGCTCCCTTGACAAATCACATGTCCTAGGTATTTTACTTCCCTTTCTACAAATTCAAGTTTCCCTTTTGATACCCAAAGTCCTTGGTCCCCCAGAAAATTAACAACACTATGGTAGATTCCCGAGCTTCTTTTTTTCCTGTCCTCAGAGGAGCAAATAATTTACATATAGGATGAGCTTTATCTAAAGTTTGATGGAGAAGGGGTGTAGTACTTCTCCTACGGCTTGACCAAATAGGTTTGGGGATTCAGAAAACCCTTGGGCTACCCTAGTCCACCAAAGCTGTGGCTTCCTCCCAGAATCGAGGTCCTCCCATTCAAAGGTAAATATATCCCACTTTCCTCTGCCAGTGGGCACACCCAAAAAGTATCTTTTAGGTCTATCATGCTAAACCACTGGTGTTCTGGGGGGATATTACTCAGTAGTGTACAGGGGTTAGGCACTACTGGGTATCAATTCACTGGTATTTTGTTCACTTCTCTCTAATCTTGGACAAGCCTGTAAGTCCCATCTGACTTCTTTACTGGTAATATGGGTGTATTATGGGGGGACATACATGGTTCTAAGGTCCTGTCCTCAAGTAGGTCCTGGATCATTGGCTGCAGTCCTCGTCTCCCTTCCAGGGAGAGTGAATATTGTCGTACCCGAACTGGATGGTTCTCATTAACTATTCTATTACTATAGGTTTCATGTTCAATTTACCTCGGTTTTTTGGTTTTGCGCAGAATTCATCTCATTAATTTTGTCTTCATCTTCTTCTCTTAATTGGACAAGCTGAACTACCATTTTCCCTTCCACTGGAAGCACTACAATGTCAAACTGCACCTGTAAATCCCATCCTAATAAATTTCACCCTGCATCTGGAACTAATAGAACATCCCCAATTCCTATTTTATTTGTTCCTTCAAACTTCATTTGTGTTATAACTGAGGCTTTGAACCCTTCCCCTTTAGCATCTCCTGCTTGCATGGTATCTTGATCATTTTTACACTCCTTCGCAATTCTACAAACACAAGTTCTTTCAGCCCCCATGTCTACTACGAACTCAAATTCTTCCTCCTTGGGACCTATTTATAAAGCTATCAAGGGCTCCTGATGGTATTCTGTCCCCCAAGAGAGCCCCTGAAACCCCTAGTCTTCCACTTCTCTTTTTTGCTTAGTCTCATAGACTCTCAGCTCCTTTCCCTTCTGGGGGAAATTCTTTCTGATATGTCCACTCTCTTTACAGTAAAAGCAAACTGGTCCTAGGTTCCTGTGTTTCCCAAACTCTCCTTGCTGTGTCCAGTCCCAAGGTGCTGCATCCCCCCTCCCTCTACCTTCTCCCACTCAGAATCCCTCTGCCTTTCATGGGTTGCTCTTTACCTGTTCGTTTCCTTCCCTAATGGCATTTACCATTACCTTGGTTTTTGTATTAGTCTTCTCTTAGTCCCTCTTTACATACTCCTTCTGTGCCTCTCTTAAAAGATTTTTAAATCTCCTTTCTTGCCAACCATCTAACTTTTCTAACTTTCTCCATATATCTGGCCAGGCGTGACTGACAAAATTTATCTTTAGTAAGACCTGTCCAGCCACTGTATCACGGTCAACCCCTGAATACTGCCTCATATTCCTTCTCAATCTTTCTAGCCACTCTGTCATGGTTTCTTCCTTAGTTTGCTGCTTATTGAAAGCTTTACAAGCATTTTAATTACATGGAGGTGCCTCTTTGATACCTCTTATAATCAATGTTCTGTATTCCTCCATGTCTTGCCTCTCCCTAATGCTGTTGTGATTCCTGGTGGGGTGCACTATGGGCATTTTCAGATTCCCAGGAGGTCCTTGCACATGCTCCCTTTCCCATATCCATATCTCAGCCACTTGGATCATCTGTCTTTCTTCTGGTGTGAATAGCATGGTCATTATTGATTGCATCTCTTCCCATGTATAAATATTGGGCCCCAGAAACTGATCTAACTGTTCCACTAATCCAGTGAGGTCCTCTAGTAATCCTTTCAGTTATTTCTTGAACATTCTCACATAGGAAGAACTAAGAGGCACGGTTACAAATTTAATTCCTTCCAGCACCCTACACAAGGGTACTTTCCTCAGGGGATACAATCCCACTGCTTGGTTCCCATCCCCTGATCTGCTTTCCTCTCATTGTGCCACTCTCTTTCTGGTGTTTTGACTAGGCCCATCAGGGGGTAGGGGAGGTGCATCTGGGGCTATTGGAGGTGGAGGGGCTAAGTGTTCTAATGGGTCCCATTCTTTATTTTCTGATAGCTTAAACATGCTCACCTTTGAGGGTGAACTCTCCCTCCCACAGCAGGCAGCATAGTCACTCTCTTCCTGATTGAATGGTTTCTTAGCTCTTACATGGATGTTTAATGCCTGACGCATCCATCCTTTGACCCATATGACCCATATCTCAGTCAGTGTACATGATTGCTCCTAATTTCCCTTCTGGTCCATTCTACCATGCAATACTGAATCATTTTGAGCTCATCCTTATCTCTGGTATTTGGGTCATATTTCCACAGGTCTAGTTTCCTTCCCATTGGGCCATCTGGGAGTATACCTATTGGTACTGCCTCAATTTCTACTCCTCCCCTTGGGGATTCCCTATTTGCCCACAGTCCCATCCTGACTGGCTGATCACAGGCCCTCCTCTGACAGAGCCCACCTTTCCAACCATAGGCCCTCCAGACAGAGCCTGCCTCACTCAGAAGGGAAAAGGAAAGGGGGGCAGGGAAAAAAAGAAACCAAGAAAGGAGGAAAGAGAAGGAAAGGGAAGAGAGAGGAAAAACCCAAAAAACTGGACTTCTCTTTTGACAAGTAAAAATAAAAAAAATTCTTACAGTCCAGGGGCTTCCGTATCACCGGATTGGTCCCTGCCCTTCCTCTCCTCCTTGGTTCAATGCTCTGGTCCCACGGTCACACTCTGCTCCCTGTCCCACCTGGCTCAGTTCGGCTGTGGCCTGCCCCTGGCCCAATTCACCTTGGCAGCTGCAGTCCCACTCCTGGCTCAACCTGGCTCGGCTTCGGCAACTCCGCCATGTATAAGTATCGATTATTGATTCGACGCAGTGGCTTCCATCCCACTTCAAACCAAACTTGGTTTGGCTTCGGTAGCTCCGCTCACTCCAATTCAACTTGGAGGCTCTGCCCACCCCAGTTCGGCTCAGCCGTTGCAGTCCTGTCCCTGGCCTGACTCGCCTCAGCCTCAGCAGCTCTGCCTGCCCCGATTTGGCTTGGCTCAGCAGCCAGCCCAGCCTGACCCCCTTGGTTTGGCAGCTCTGCCCTAACGTGACTTGGCTTGGCCAGACTGCCCTGACCCCCTTGGCTCAGCAGCACACAAACTGCTGCACCGGCTCCTGGGTGACCCCCTGCAGCAAACCCCTCAGTGGTCACCCCACTTCCAGCCCAGCTTTGGCTGGCCCTGGAAATTACAGCACTGGCTGCACCCCAAATGCTGCCCCCACTCTGAGCACCGCGCGAGCCACAGAGCCATGTGGAGCTCACCGGCTCCCTTGGTGCGTGCTGGATAGGAATCCTGCTGTGGGTCCCTGATGGGTGAACCCTGCTCCCAAGTCCCCACAAACCCTTCAATCCTACATGTCCCACTGGCCATGGGGTCCTTGTCTATGGGATCCCCGCTTTCCTCCCTCCCATGCATCCCGCTGTTCCTTTTTTCTTTCTACCATCCAATATCCTGACACTTAAGGGACCAGGATGGATCCAGTATATTACTAGGGTGAAGCTCACGTTCATACACTGGAATTATGGAGTCACAATCTGGCCAAAAATAGTTATGTGGATGGTGTTCACCCCCCTTCCTCTCTTTTCTTTATCCAGTCTCCTGGTGTCTTTGGGCTTCCAACCCGCAACCATTGGTGGAACTGGGAGAGTCCAACAGACTCTGCCCAATCTGTGGCAGGGGTGCCCCTTTTGAAAACTCCTAAAGCCATCAGGTGTATTTCCCAGACGAGTCCCCATTTGTGAGAAATTATGCTCACTTCCAAAAATTTAAAAGGATAATTAAAATCTCATAAAAAATACAATAGAAGACTGCCAAA
Organism: Melozone crissalis; assembly: GCF_028551555.1. NCBI lineage: Eukaryota > Metazoa > Chordata > Aves > Passeriformes > Passerellidae > Melozone > Melozone crissalis. Next base: position 9,370,784 of record NW_026535850.1, on the reverse strand, counting down.
TTTTAGCTATCTGTTCTTTGATCATATGATTCAGCCTTTTTACTTGACCATTAGCTTGTGTTCTGTAGGGCATGTGAAGCTGCCATTGGATTTCTAATGCATTGCTGACAGCTTGCACCATTTGAGATGGCACAGGAATGAGATCCTCTGTCAGAGGATATTTCTCCAGGTGCACCAAACCTAGGTATGACCTCATTCAGCAATACTTTTCGTATCAATTCACTAGCTGTCTTTGTCCTATAAGGGAACGCTTCTGCCCACCCAGAGAAAGTATCAGGAAGTACCAGCAAATATTGGAAACCTCACTTTCTTGGGAGTCCAGCAAAGTCTATCTGCCACAAGTCTCCAGGAAAAGCTCCTCTGCTCAAAACCCCTTGTTCTAGCCTGACTGTTGGATTTGCATTATTCTTCAAACAAGTCACACATTGTGACAATCCTTCTTTAACAGTGTTCTGCATGTCTGGGCCTGCAGTTCTTACCTGTAGGTATTGGTTTCTGCTCCCCAGCCAGTCTTATCATGTTCAGATTTCACATACTGTCTCATTTACTTTCCTGGTATTATGAGTTGACCTGTTTCTAATTGTCCCCAACCATTTTCTGAATGTTTTCCTTTACTTTCGTTAATCCATTTATAATGAGAAGGTTGGTATCTTATGGCTACCTAATTGATACTGCAGTAGGTATTAGAGCTGCCACAAGTGGTTCATTTCTTTCAGCAGCGATTTGAGCTTCATAATCTACAAATCTGTCACCTGCTTCCAGGAGGGTGTTACCTTTAGAGTGCCCTCAGCAATGCACAGTTGCCACTTGCAATGAAAGCTCCACCACCTCGGGGAGCCTGAGGATTTCAGCTGCATATTTGACCATCTTCTCTTGTGCAGTCAGGAGTTCTCTTTCTCTCCATATGGCTCCGTGGGCATGAACAATTCCATAGGCATGTTTGGAATCAGTCCAAACATTAACTTCCCTTCCTTTTGCCGCTTCTAATGCCAGAGGGAGGGCTATCAGCTCAGCCTCCTGTGCTGACGTTCCTGCTGGAAATGGCTTTGACTCGATTACTCTAAGACTGTGCTCACAGTGTAGCGCACCATTCGCACTCCCTGTCTCCCAAAACTGCTGCCATCACAGCAGCAGTTCATGACTGAACCAGTTCATGGCATCTGGGAGCAGCTGTTCCTCTGGATTTTGGCAGCTGGAGTGCATAGCTTCCATAGCCTCTAGGCAGTCGAGTACTACAGCTTCAGCTTTGGACTTGCACTGCAGAAAAGAGGCGGGGTTAACAATATTGGTCACTTGATTCCAGTATCATCAGATTTGGCCAGGACTGCTTGGTAGCTCAGGAACCTCGAGGAAGACAGCCAATGGCTCCCTTTCTGATCTAAAACAGCCAACACTGTGTGTGACACTGAGACACTCATCTTTTGTCCGAGATAAACTTTTATGCTTCTTCAATGTTCATGATCACTGCTGCTACTGCCCTGAGGCAGGCAGGCCAGCCCTTTCTCACAGTATCAAATCGCTTAGAAATCAGGCCACTGCCCATTTGTAAGGACCCAGGTGTTGTGCCAGAACCCCTAAAGTTATTCTCTCTCTCACTGGGAATAACCAAAACGGCTTGCTCTCATCAGGCAGCCCCACAGCAGGGGCCCTCATGAGTTCACGCTTCAGTTCTTCAAAGGCCCTGTTCAATTCAGGCGTCCATATCACGGTATTTTTAGAGATTTTCACCAATTTGTATAAAGGTTTCATGATCAATCTGTAGCTGTATATGCACAGTTGGCACCCAGCTGTCATTCCAAGGAAAGCAGGGAGTTATCTTAAAGTTTGTGGTTGAGGTGTCTTCAAATTGCTTCCTTCCAGGCAGTTCCCAAAGACCGTTATCCTCCCGAGACCCCATATCCATTTGTTGCTTGTTGTATTGTGTTCTGATCTGTTGTACTTGCATTAAGCTGTACTTTGGTTTGCTGCAGTTCCTCCCTGTTAGAGTGGTTCTGCCCCCGTTGCCTCCTCCTTCCTTTTTAATGTCAATCTCGCTGCCTCCTCCCCTGGTTCCCTGAAAACTGCCTTGTCATCCCCTCAACTCCTCTCCTGTGTCCTGTCTGTCACTCCACAGCCCATCCCTTCCCTCCAGAAACTTCTTCCAAGGGCGTCGAGTGATAGGTTCAGGCACTGGGACCCCTCCCCTGGTTTACCCAAATTGGTTCCCTTATATGTCTGTTTTCCTGCTGCCCATGCCCTCCTGTAATTCCATTGGCAGATGGGCGATCCCCTCCCCTGTTCACTTGCCCCTTTATAACACCTTGCACAGCCCAGTTCTCTGTCTGCAGTTGGCTGGATCTCTGGGATTGCAGATGTCCTTGGAGCTCTCTAATAAAGCTGAACTTTGCCCCCAGCTGGAGTCCCCTCTCCTCCTCCTTGATTTGGCTCCAGCTTGGTCTGTGGCTGCTTTGAACCTCCTCTGCCTCTGCTATTTTGGCCCCTGCCTCTGCTTCATCCACGCCCACGTCCTCTCCCTGGTGCTGATCCAGAGCTGCCACCATGGCTGCAGGGAGTTCTTTTCCTTTTTCTCTGTCTTTTTTATCATACACCTTCTCTGCTTTTTTCATTAATGCCTTTAACTCTCTCTTTGCAGGCTCTTTCTGCTTCTGAAGTTTCTGCCTGACATCTGGGCTAGATTGCCCAAACATCAGGGAAATGAACTGCTGCTTTCCCATATCCAACCAGGGATCCAGGGCTCTGTGTTTACGTGCAGCTGCTCAGAGCCTGTCCACAAAGTCAGTGGGTGACTCGTGCTGTCCCTGTGTAACATTGTATATTACTAACCAATTTATTGCTTTTGGAATGGCATTTTTTAATTCAAATTTGACTAGTTCTTGGTATCTGGTTTACATTGCACAGCTGCCTGTATCATTCGTGTCCCACAAAGGATTTACAATAGGAAACAACTGGTGCACTGTACCTTGTCAGGCTCCACTAGCAATTTGTCCCTGCACATGGGCTCAGGCTGTCTTTATCACCAACTCTTTTGCTGGTTTTCTTAGCTCTTCAGCATGAAATCACTATCACCTCAGTCTGGGTCTTGATTTTTGACTATGAACTCAAATAATTTTGCTACTTTGCTGAGGTTTTCAATATCCATTTTAACTTTTTCCTGCCAATGATTCAGGTCATTAGTAGAAAAGCAGAAGTTCACCCACATGGCTTCACCTGGGGGACCCACTAATTGCCTTAAGGGGGAGACTAAAGGCACAGCTTTGTTGGTTTGATTCCTTGTGTTGGTTGTCCCTGGGGTCTCTGAAATTGTCCCCTCACCAGGATTAATCATCTCATCCTCACTGCCATTTGGGTTTAATTCAGGGGGCGGAGTGGTTTTGTGAGGGGGAATGTACCCGAGCTGGCCTGGGGTAACTCAGCTGTAAGTCTTGGACACCTAGAAATCAATTTCCTCGTGCTTTTTAGTCAATTTCAAACATCTCTGCCCTATGCTACATGCAGAACAACATCGCTTCATTTCCTGCCTGTTATCTCTTTCCAAAGTTAGGACTAAAGGGTCCTGTGGGGCCAAATAAAAGCCACATTCTTTCTGCCACTCAGGTTTATTCTTCAGGGAAAAAAAAACATGTCTGCATATATCACTTGATCTCATTTTTCTTCTTTTCTTAAAAATCACATCAACTGTCAGAATGTATGATAATTTAAAGTTCCATTAGGGGGTCACTTTTCACCACTTTCTAACTGATACCAAGGCTACCATTAGGTAGAGTATTTAATCAGATTAGCTTTCTTTGAAAAATTACCCTCTGGGATTCCTCCCAAATCTTTCTCATGTGCTAAAATACATTCTAGTGGGCTCTTTTCAATAACATTTTTACTTCTTGTGTTACTCATTCTTAATGCTATCTAAATCTCAAAACATATCAGTATGTGTTAGTACTTCTCTTTTCCTTCTCCTTCTGCCCTGTATACTGCACCTAACACACACTGGGTGTCTCCGAATCACCCAGCACCAAAATTCTTTTTTATAGTCCTAACAAGTTTCTAAAATAATATTCAGGAATAGATCTCATGTAAACCTAGAGGTCACAACCCTTGACTTCTTATGTAGTGTCTAAAAGCTTGGGTGACTGCTCAATGTTGCTCAAACACTTCTCAACCTCAGATGGGCTTGGTGCTGTGCCTGTTTCCCTGGGGTGTTGCAGTTCGTGTTTATTTATCAGTTATGGTATAATAGTTTTTTTTCATGTACCTCATGTTTTCCCCAAGTTGGTTTACCCCTAGGTTTTTCCCTCCCTCAAAGCTGTCCCTCATGCCATGCCCCACTCTTTGTTGCAGCTCCTTCCCTGCCTGTCAAGATGACCCAGCTCTTTATTCCTGAACTTTCCCTGTCAGTTTTGTCTTGGACCAATCCCTGACTGCACCACGCCTTTGGAATTCCCCTATTGCAGGGAACCCCACTGGCCCATGGGACCTACCCTCTCCTCCCATCTGTCCTAATTAGTCCCAAGCAACTGATGGAATCCCCTTGCTCCTCCCCTGCAGATTCCTTCTTGCTCAATCGTTTGTATCCACCCCCTGAGCTGTACCCCTATAAAATCCCATGCACAGAAGTGCTTGTGGCTCTTTGCTGCTGAATCCTTCCCTTAGAATAAACCTTCACATTTGAGGAGCCTCTTCCTTCTGTTTTGCCTGCTCTGTGCTGCAGTTAGTAGATCCTGAACCACTGAGCAGTGGCTCACCAGGGTCAGCTGCGGGCAGAACCCATGCCTTGGCCGTTCCCCACTCCTGGCGCAGCGCCGCAGTTTTCTCAAGCGCCAGCCCGGGCTCCGCTGGGCTGCGTCAATGGGGAACCTGTGCCAGTGCCTGACCGTGCTCTGGGTGAAAAACCTTTTCCTGATATGGGAATGAAACTTGCCCTGTCCCAGCTCCCTGCCCTTTTCTCCAGTCCTGTCACTGGTCCCAACAGTGATGAGAGCTGCAGCAGCCCCTCTGATTCCCCTCAGGAGGATGTTGAAGACCACAATGATGCCCTTTACTCTCCTCCAGGCTGAACAGACTAGAGTGGCCTCAGCTCCATCTAGGGCTTCCCCTCCAGACCATGCTTCATCCTTGCAGTCCTCCTTTGCATTCTGAATAATGGCTTAATATATTTGTATATTGTGGTGCCAAAAACTGCACCTGTCTGCTTACAGCACTTCTCTTGGCTGCTGCTTCAGGGTGTGGCCACCATAATCAGAGACACAGAACAGCTTTTCCTCTCAGAGTTATCCTTATCCTCTGCACTTCCATGTGTCTGCCTTCATACTCACTGTGGAACCTCTCTATTTGTGGCTGTCCATTGCTGTGTTCAGCAGGGACACAGTTTTGTTTGGACATGAGCTGCCTCTGCCAGACAGACAGCAACTGAAGCCAAGAATATCAGAGGCTGCGCAGATTCTGTTTTTTCCAGAATGCGGAAAAGAGAGTGAGGAAAGCACAGCGTTCCACTGAAATCTGATTGTCCTGGGAAGCTCAGAAGCTGATGGTGTTGTGCTGCTATTGCCAATCCCTTCCATGAGAAAATCCTTTCAGGACTGACTAACAGCTTCTGCCTTCTGACAGACAGCAAGTGTGGACAGCAGTTGCTCCAGGTGCTTCTGCCATCAGCCCCTGCAGGAAGGAGCACAGCCCCTAATGCACATGGGCTTTGGCTCCCTCTGGCACAGAAGCCTCCCGGGGGCACAGGTCTCTGGGGCAGGAGACGGGCACCAGTGCTGCCAGGGCTCGGGGGCAGCAGCTCTGCTTGGGCAGGGACTCTGCCACACCTGCTGATGTCAGCGCTGCCCGGGCCCTGGGGCTCAGAGCAGCATTGGTGCCCGGGCCCACACGTTCCTTGTGCGAGTCACACCTGTGGGTTTAGGATGACCACGGGCCGGGACGTGTCCCAAGGAGGCTGTGCCAGCTTCCCTGGAAGGCCCCGTGCCTTTCCCAGCGTGGCTGCGTTGGCAGCCCTGGGGGCTCCTTCTGCTGCCCTGGGCCCGCAGAGCAGGGCAGCGTTTGCTGATGCTCTGAGCCCTTCCTAAAGATCCTGTCAGGCTGCCTTAGACACCTGGGGCCAGGCATTTCTTCCAGCTTGGGCCGCTTTGGCTGGGCTGGGGGCGGCTCCAGGGCAGGCGGCAGTGTGTGCAAGGGCCCTTGGTGACGTGGTGCAGCACAGTCACTGTGACATGGAACCCGGTGTCCAAGGTCCCTTTGTGACACGTGGAGACAAAGGAGCTGGTGGTGACAGGAGCAGGCCACAGTGCCCAGAGCACGTGACGGGACAGGACGGGACAGAGTGGTGCTGTGAGGAGCCCCCGCACAGCACGCTCGTTCGTCTCCTACCCGGAGCTTTTCCGAGGCGTTACTTCCACAGGTGACCTTGTGGAAAGACTGCAGGCCTTGCTGATCTGTGGCCTTCCCAAGGTTCTCTTTTGCAGGAGCCTATGAGGCCAGACTGTGGGACTTGGTGACTCAGAACTTCTCTGAAGCATCTCCCATCCCTGCATCTGGTGCCCTCGAGGCCAGATCACAGTCCTTGACAGGAGTCTCCTGTCCTTGTGGCAGGAGCCCTTTAGACCAAGAGCAGGACTTGCTGTCCTGCAGCCTTCCTGAGGCTTCTCTCTTGAAGGTGGCTCCCAGGCACAACTGTAGGACTTCGTGACTTGGAGTTTTCCAAGGCATCTCTCCTGCAAGTTGCCACAAATCCAATCAGAGATATGGAGCAGAGATTCCTGAGAGTGCCAAACTTGGCCTGGGTGGAGGAGGAGGAGGAGGAAGAAGGCCCTGGAGCTGCTCCAGCACTGGAGACCAAGGAGGTGGTGCCATTCCAGCCACCACAGGAGGGTGAGTGGCAGAGCTGGGCCACAGGAATGGTGCCTGCAGCCGGCTTGACCCCATGCCATGCCATGCCATGCCATGCCATGCCATGCCATGCCATGCCATGCCATGCCATCCCCTGGGGACATGCCCAAGGACAGGACGGAAGAGGGGCCGGGCAGACACCCCGCAGTGGCCGTGCTCCATCCCCTGGGCCATCCCGGGGCTCTCCCTGCCTGGGCAGAGCAGGGCTGGGCTGTGTTCTCCGGCCTCTCCCACAGCCTCTCAGCTCTGGCTGTGCTTGCTCTTTGCCAGATGCAGCCCTGGAGCGCACACAAGAGCAGGAGTCCAGCCGTGGCCGCTTCCACAGCACAGCGCAGGTACCTGCAGCCACCCCCACCTGGGCTGGGCCTGCTGTCCCTGCTCAGCCCAGCACCATGTGTGCAGCACTCCATGCAACATCCCCGGCTTCCTGCCCTTCTCTTACAGCTCATTTGCAAATTCACCAAGAGCATTCAGCAGGAAGACACCCGCACTATGGGCACTGGGCTCAGAGCACACTCTGAGCTCCTCAAACTTAAGACCAGCGTCACCCTGATGCATTTGCTTGTGGAGAAGGGTGTTTTCAGGCCAGAACAAGTAAGCAGCCTGTGGCCAGGCTTCAATTCCCCCATCAATCACATGGCTTCCCGAGCCACGCCTGCTGGTCACTGGGTGCTTTGAGGCCATGGCAGTGCACTGGGAAGGGAAGCATTTCTCTGGGGAAGCTGGAAACTTTGCTCCATCTGGCAGCTTTCCAAGTCTCCTCATGCCTTCTCCAGGTGCACTACCTCCCTGAGCTGTCTCCCAGCTCTCTACCCTCTCACAGCCACAGCTGCCAGACCGGTGCCCGTGCCCTGTGCTGCTGCCTGGGCCCAGCCCTGTGCGGCTCCTGGCTCCTGCCGGCCGGCTCCCTGTCACTGCCCTGTGCCTTTCAGGTCCTTGAGTGCCTGGACTTGAACGAATGCAGTGACAGTGTTCTGGACATCATGTCAGAGAACTTGCAGAGTGAGCACAGGGAGAGGCATCCCTTGGCACTCAGAGGCTTCGTAGTGCTGGGCAAGAATCCCTCCGTGGTGAGAAGAGGGCAGTGGCTGAAGCCGTGCAGGCAGCGTGGAGCTGGGCAACACAGTTGCTTGGCCTTGCCTGGGCTTTGGGCGCTGTGGCAGCTGCTCCCAGCTATCCTGCCTCCCGCTTCAGCTGCCCCAGTGCTTCGGGACAGGCCTTTGGCCTCTGGGCCCTGCAGCAGCAGGGTGGCCTTTCACAAACTTGTGTTCCACACAGGCTGAAAAAATGTGGAGCCTGACTGAAAGTCTTGTGGAGCTCCTGCAGGAAAATGAAAGCAATGTGATCAGGATGACCATCTTTCTACTGAGATATTTGCTGCTGGATAATGGTGCCCCAATACCCACCCCCATCGCCCTGCAGCTGGCTGAGGTGCTCCTGCCACTCTTTGACCATGTAAGGCTCTGTGCCCACAGCCACGGCCACTGGCTGCTGCCCTGACACTTCGTGCCCTGTGGAGATGCACGCCTGTGCCCTGGGGGCCTGAAGCGCTGATGCTGAGGTCTTTGGCCTTTCCTTTCATCCAGGATGATATCCAGGTGCAGCTGAGCTGCATGTGTGTCTTTCAAGAGATGCTGGAGTTATTAACAGAAGATGGAAGAAAGGCCTTGAAGTCCCATGTGCACCAGAGCCTGGTCTCACTGTCCTTCCACTGCCATGATGAGAATCAGATTGTTGCTGAGGTGAGCACTTGTGGCCACCTGCTGTCCCCCTGGCAGGGGGCTGGGCTGCCTCCTGCCCTGGCACCTTGCGGGCTGCAGCCTCCTGCAGGCTGTGCCACTGGGATGCTCCTGTGCCCTGGACTGTGGGGCCAACTGTGCCTCTCTGGTGCTCTCCAGGCCTCTCGGGAAACGCTGCATTCTGCAGCCAGATTCCTGAAAAGGAGAGATATTGAACAAATGCTCCAGGTGGATCAGACATGGAGGTTCGGCGAGGGCCTGGTAAGAGCTGCCACAAATCCCCAGCCTCAGCCTGTAGAAGGCCCCTGAGGGCGGTGCTCAGTGTGCGGGGCTGGCAGCTGTGCACCCGCCCGCTGCTGCAGCCAAAGGCTTCACGGGCTCTGCTCCCGGCTCCTGTGGGCCCGAGCTGGGTGCCCATGGAGCCCCGGCCCGACGGGGCTGCGGGGCGGGCCAGCACCACGGCTCCCCGGGCAGCAGCCGGCCCTCTGCCCCCTGCCCCCGGGAGCCCTTGGCCAGCGGCTGCTGGCCGCGCCTCAGGGCTCTGCGGCCAGGGGAGGCCAGGGCTGGGCGCAGGCAGCGTCTGGCCCAGGGGCTGAGCCCGCGCCAACCCTTCCCTCCTGCCGCTCTCTGCAGCTGGCAGAGGACAGGAGCCGAGTGGCCGAGCACCTGCGCCGGGCCCTGCACTACCTGCGGAGCCCACAGGAGCCTCTGAGAGAGGCGGCCATCAGGTTCATGGGTGAGTCCCAAGCCGGGGCTTCCTCCCCGGCCTGGCCCGCCGCAGCTTGGCCCCAGCCCCGCCTGCTGCCCTGGCAGCGCCAGTCGGGCCCGGCGCCGTGGAGCCCCGCCTGGCCTGGGCATTGCTGCTGCCGCCCTCTGGCCGCCGTGCCCTGGGGCGGCAGCGTGCGGCAAAGGCCAGGCTGAGCTCTGCCGGGCCAGCAGCCCGTGTGGCCACAGCGCCGGCAGCGCCGCTGGCAGGGAGCTGTGCCGCTGGGGCTGTGACAGGCTCTGTGTTCACAGGCATGGCTGGGTGGTACCTGAGGGGGCAGCAGCAAGAGCTGCAGCTGATCTGCACTGGTGAGTGAGGGCAGCGTGCTGCCAGCATGGGCTGCCGGGGGGAGCTGCAAGCCCTGTCCCGGCTGTGGAGGGCTCTGCTCCCGTGGGCAGAGCACACTGAAATTTCAGGGCAACATGGGGGATTTGTTGGTTGCAACTTCGGGCTGATCCCCTTGCTCCCTGCTCCCTCCTGGCCATGGCAAGAGCCGGCTGGGATGACCCTTGCAGGGGCCTCTCCTCAGCTCCTCGCAGATATGGCACCTGACCTTGACTCTGTTCCTCTCTCTTGAAGCCCTGGAAGAAATGGCATATGACAGCAGTCCTGCCATCAGAAATCTGTCAGCTGAAGCTGGGTTCGTTCTCTGGGCTATACAGAGGGCTCCCTACTCCACGTGGCGTAAGCTGCGAGATGAGTTCCGCAGCGCATGGAGGAAACGGCCTCGTCTGTGCCACAGAGCCTTGCTTATCTGCTGGAACTCTATGTAAAGTTGATCTGGAAGACTCTTGTCTGCTGGGGCCACTTGAGCCAGCAGGGATTTTCTTTTTATTCAAGATTTTAGTTTTCATATTTTTATTTTTCTTTTGTATGTAAATAAAAATATGTATAGTAGACAGACTCCCAGGATCTTTTCCTTGTGAGGATCGGCAGGGCTTAGGGGAGGAGGATGAAAAGGGTGCTTGTGCTCAGCTAGCTGCCCAGGCGTGCAGTGTTGCAGGGAAAATGGCCAGAAGCCCCTTGGCCTTTGGTGGTTCTGCTGAAGCCTTTGGGCTGGTGACAGAGCGGCTGGGCAGGGGCCAGAGCTGTGGGGATCCATGCCAGAGCCGTGCCTGGAGATGGCCACAAGCCCAGGGCCAGGCAGAAAGCGCCATCCGTGTCTTCCTGCCTGTGTGCTGCTGGCTGCCTTGCTGAGGGCTCCCAGGTGCCTCTGGATGGGGCTGCTCTGGAGCTGCTGTGGGACTGCGGCGCTGCTGCCGGGTGGCTTGGCCGGGCTGGGGCAGCCCCTGAGGGGCTGGGGCGCTGGCAAGCCCTGAGCAATGGGCTGTCAGAGGCCACAAGCAGCCCCCTGGCAGCTGCCTTGATCCTGACAGAGTTGACTTGCAAGGCGGTTCCTGGGCACTCTGGAACTGACAGCATTAGTGTTCTTGGAAACAGAAATGCAGGGAGTTCTCAGATCTTTGGGCCTGTTAGCCAAGGCCTACAGTTAAACACAGGATTTGAGCTAAGGCCTTGCAAAGGGCTTCCAAATTCAGGTGCTAGAAGCGAGAATGTAGATTTCTAGTATAAGGCACAGAAACCTTAAGCTAAGTGGAGGAAAGTTTAGCATTTTAGAGTTTAAGATGTAGAAAAAATAAAAGTAGTTGAATCAGTAAAAACGAAGTTTAGACTGCAGTGCTGTAGGTTTGTGTGTCAGAACATGATTTCCTAAGAAAGCTTACACTGGAGCATGAGTCCATAGAATGAAATATTGAAGGATTGGGTCAGAAACATACATATCCTTGTTGGCAATGTTTTATTGGCCAATAAATCCTTAAAAGGCCTTTGAACTAGAAGTCTTGTGACCTTCTGAGCCTTGTAGTGCAGATGTGAGCCAAACTCATCCTTCCTGTCAATGTAGAAGATAAGAAAAAGAAATGGCATCATCTAAAAAGCTCAGAGGTCTGGTTTCTTGCTCGGTCCAAACCCTTTAAATGCTCCTAAGTGTGATTTAGCTGGAAATAGATGACAAGGACTCTTAATGGTGGCTCTTTGACTCCAAAGCAGCTGCTTTAGAAACTTTCACATAACACTGTGGGGCTAGGTGCCAGGAATAGATCATTTGAAGAAACATTCCCAACTGACTTGAAGAGAGGTTCGTTTGAAGGGTATTTGAGGGGAAACCCTCCCAGCAGAGGTCTGGGCTTTGGCCTGGCTGTGTGTCCTGCTGATTGTGAAGTGTGCCATCAGCTGCAGGTGTTTCTGGGCTAAAAATATAATTGACTTGCTCTCTTTGGTCTATAAAAGCTGGACCCACTTTTGGGGCAAATTTGGAGATCTCATCTCTGTGTGAACAGATGACCTAGGATTTTCCCAATTACGGGGAATGGTTCCCCAGGTCCTTGGTGTAAAATGGGACTCACCAGCAAGTGCAGATCTGCAAGATGATAAACAATTTAGGCAACTGGTGATGCATCTTTCTGAATCGCTCTCATTTCTCTCTTATACTACTGTATTAGGTGCATTACCTTGCTAGTTACTGCTTGCCACTTAAACCAAAAGCCTATTTTTTATTGAATGTATCATCTTACATTGTGGTTCCTTCATATTCACAGTAAAAGAAGAACATTATTTCCAGTGATGTGTCCTTTTTATCACCTCAGTCAATTGGCAGAACACCAGGAAGCCCCCGAGGAGCCGGGGTGTTGGGAAGCCCTGAGGAATTGGGTGTCAGAGGGCACAAGCAGCCCCCAGGCAGCCGCCTTGTCCCTGGCACCCGGCTGCTCTGGCGCTTGCCCAGAGCGTCTCCCAGGCCTGCGGCAGAAGCCCTCGAGGCCGGGCCTCACCAGGAGGGTGGGGACACCCCTGAGGTGCCCAGGCTGGGCACAGGGAGGGCAAAGCTGCCCTGGTGGGGCATGGCGTGAGGCAGTGGGAAGGCAGAGAACCTGAGATTTTATCCCCAAATGTTCTGGCTTTGCCATAACTTTTACCTCAGGTTTTGTCACAAAATGATCTATATGTGCCCTCTACAAATTACTCAGACTTTGCCTGAAAAGAAATTTATTCCCCTGGAGATCACCTCAGATCTTCCTGCTCAAATATCCACTACACGTACTCGACATATCACCTCCGATTTCATTATTGTCACAGTCCAATGATTACCTCAACTTGAAAGCCCAAACGTTCATTCTGTGCCCTACAGGTGACACCAGGAAATTCCAGCAGTCCTGTGCTAGGAAGTTCTGTCCCTCTAAGCTACTGCAGCTTCACCCCTGGCAAAGTGAAACACTCCCTGGCGCTGAGCCAAGGCTGCCCCATGTTCCTCGGTGTGTCTGAGTGCAGGGCAGCCCCGGGGCAGCTCCCGCAGGACTTCTGGAAGGTCGCCCGGTGCCCGGCCCTGCGGGGCGGCCCCAGTGGGTTCGAGTTGCCGCCCGCGGCTGAGGGGAGCGGTGGGGCGGGGCTGCCCACGCCTGGGTGGGAAACGCTCCCTGTGGCTGAGGGGAGCGGGCGGCGGCGGCGCAGCGGGGACCGGCCCGGCCCTGCCGTGTCCCTCAGGGTGAGCCCACGGCCCCTCAGCGGCCGTGGCGTCCCTTCAGCCAGCGGCATGTGCGCTCAGCCACGCGTGGCGTGCCTGTGTCCCCCTCAAGTGACGCTCCCATTCCCTCAGTGAAACCGCCGTACCCTGAGGGACACGACAGACACCCGCCTCCCCTCAGGGACTCTCGCTGGCCTCAGTGGCATGCAGGGCTTCTGCTCTCCCTTCAGTGACGCAGAAGGCACCTGCAACCTGCTGGGGAAGCCTCAAATCTGCTCAGTGTGCCCTCAGCATTGGGACACCCACCTTTGTCTCAGTGCCCCTCACGTCCCATCAGTAAATGAAGAGGCACCAGCCATCCTGTAGGTGACTCAGAGCGAGTGCAGTGGCTCATGGGGGCCAGGGGTCAGCAGCAGGCAGAAATCCATGAGAGCTGGGGAAAAGGCTCTGCTCTGCTTACAGCACGGGCTGAGGACCGGGAGAGCTCCATTTCCCCCTTGAGATGTTGGAGACAGGGCCTTTCACCCTCCTTATAGGGCTGCCCCTCTCTGCAGGCAGCCAAAGGAGCATGACGGCAACAGGCCGAGGACAGCAAAGCAAAGAGCCAGCCCTGCACACAGGGAGGTGGCCCAGTGCAAAAGGCAGCGTGGCACCCTGAAGGTACCTGCCACAATCTCATGTGTCCCTGCCCTGGGAAAGCCAGGAATGCCCTTTGTGCAGAGGGCCTTTCTGTGGCCCCTCTGAGCTCAAAGCTGCTGCTCTTCTGGCTCAATGGGGCCTAAAACCACAAAGCTTGGCCTCCCCCATGGCAACAGGAACAAGACTCGGCAGGCAGGCAGTGGTGCTCAATGCCTAAGGCTGAGGGGCCAGGGGCTCCAGTCTGGAGCACAGGGAGGGCACACGCCCAGCCCCACAACTCCTGGCCTCACAGCCCTGAAAGGCCGGGACCAGGGTTCCATGCCTGATTCCAGGGGGTCCCTCCAGCCTCCCACTGAGGAAGCGCCAGAGCAGGCGGCTGTCAGGATCAAGGCTGCTGCCAGGGGTCTGCTTGTGGCCTCTGACAGCCCATTGCTCAGGGCTTGCCAGCGCCCCAGCCCCTCAGGGGCTGCCCCAGCCCAGCCAAGTTGCCTGGCAGCAGCACCACAGCCCCACAGCAGCTCCAGAGCAGCCCCATCCAGAGGCACCTGGGAGCCCTCAGCAAGGCAGCCAGCAGCACACAGGCAGGAGGACACGGATGGCGCTTTCTGCCTGGCCCTGGGCTTGTGGCCATCTCCAGGCACGGCTCTGGCATGGATCCCCACAGCTCTGGCCCCTGCCCAGCCGCTCTGTGGGCAGCACAAAGAATTCAGCAGAACCACCAAAGGCCAAGGGGCTTCTGGCCATTTTCCCTGCAGCACTGCACGCCTGGGCAGCTGGCTGAGCACAAGCACCTTTTTCCCTTCTTCTTCTATGCCCTACGGACCCTGGGTAGCAAAAGAAAGATCCTGGGATTCTCTCTAAAATAACACATTCTATATTTACATACAAAAGAAAAAATAAAAGAAGAAAAGAACAGTCTTGAACAAACTGAAAAAATCCATGCTGGCTCTGGTGGCACCAGCAGGGATCATCTCTCTGCAGAGCTCCAGCAGCACAGCCAGCTGAGCCCCAGCAGTTGTGGCCCTGTCTTCCACACCCTGCAAAGTAGGTCGGGCAGATTCGTAAAAGTGAAATATTGAGTTCTGTGTAGTGCCCTGAGAATATGCAAAATTTGAATTGTCGGGCTTCTCACAGAGAGATGTCATTTGCCATGTCTTCCAGGGCTGCAAGACAGAGGAACAGAGCCAAGGTCAGATCCCAGATCTGTGGGGAGCTGAGGAGAGCCCCCTGCCAGGGCCATAACAGCCGGCTCTTGCCATGGCCAGGAGGGAGCTGGGAGCAAAGGGGATCAGCCCGAAGAGCAGCCACGAATCCCCCACGTGGCCCTGAAATCTCTCTGTGTGTGTGCAGCCGGGGCAGGGCTTGCAGCTCCCCCGGCAGCCCACGCTGGCAGCCTGCTGCCCTCACTCACCAGTGCAGATCAGCTGGAACTCTCGCTGCTTCCCCTTCAGGTGCCGCCCGGCCATGCCTGTGAACACAGAGCCTGTCACAGCCCCAGCGGCACAGCTCCCTGCCAGCGGCGCTGCCGGCGCTGTGGCCACACGGGCTGCTGGCCCGGCAGGGCTCAGCCCGGCCCTTGCCGCACGCTGCCACCCCAGGGCACGGCTGCCAGAGGGCGGCGGCAGCAATGCCCAGGCCAGGCGGGGCTCCACGGCGCCGGGCCCGGCTGGCGCTGCGGGGGCACCAGGCGGGGCTGGGGCCAAGCTGTGGTGGGCCAGGCCGGGGAGGAAGCCCAGGCTGGTGGCTCACCCATGAACCTGATGGCCGCCTCTTGCAGGGGCTCCTGTGGGCTCTCGAGGTAGGGCAGTGCCTGGTGCAGGTACTCGGCCACTCGTCGTCTGTCAGCTGCAGAGAGCGGCAGGAGGGAAGGGTTGGCGCGGGCTCAGCCCCTGGGCCAGACGCTGCCTGCGCCCAGCGCCGGCCTCCCCTGGCCGCAGAGCCCTGAGGTGCGGCCAGCAGCCGCTGGCCAAGGGCTCTCGGGGGCAGGGGGCAGAGGGCCGGCTGCTGCCCGGGGAGCCGTGGTGCCGCCCCGCAGCCCCGCCGGGCCGGGACTCCATGGGCACCTGACTCGAGCCCACGGGAGCCTGGAGAAGAGCCCGTGTGGTCTCTGGCTGCAGCAGTGGGCAGGGGCACAGCTGCTCAGCCCACACACTGAGCACCGCCCTCAGGGGCCTTCTACAGGCTGAGGCTGGGGCTTACAGGCTGTCCTTACTAGGCAATTGGCGAAAATCCAGAGTTTCTCCTTCTTAACCAGTTTTTCTAGATCTTTCCTCTTCAGGAACTTGACCACACGATGTAGCGTTTCCCGAGAAACCTGGAGAGCAGCAGAGTCCCAGATATGGCCACACAGCCCAGGGTGCAGGACCCATGTCCCAGTGCCACAGCCTGGGGGAGCATGCAGCCTGGGAGGTGACCAGAGCAGGAGGCAGCTGAGTCCCCTCCCAGGGGCACACCAGCAGCCCACAAGTCCTCACCTGTGCCACACGCCGATTCCCATCATGGCAGTGGAAGAAAAGTGGGAGCAGCCTGTGGCGCACTTGTGTCTTCAGGTCCTTTGTTTTCTTTTCCAGTGGAAGACTCAGCAATGTTTGGAAGAGCAATATGGAGAGCTGCTTCACCTGGCTATTATCCTGTAGGAAGAGAAGAAAAGAAGATCTTAGCATGGGCTGTGAGGGGCTCACCTGGGTGCAGGCCTGCATTTGCACAGGGCACCAAGTGTCAGGGCAGCAGCCAGTGGCCATGGCTGTGGGCACAGAGCCTTACATGGTCAAAGAGTGGCAGGAGCCCTTCAGCCAGCTGCAGGGCGATGGGGCTGGGTATTGGTGTGTCCTTCTCCAAGATTATAAAGCTGAGCACCATGACTCTTATCTTAGCTATCTCTCCATCTTCATCCCGCAGGAGCCCCACAAGTCTTTTAGTCAGGCTCCAAATTTTTTTGGTCTGTGTGGAACACAATTTTGTGAAACACCACCCTGCTGCTGCAGGGCCCAGAGGCCAAAGGCCTGTCCCGAAGCACTGGGGCAGCTGAAGCGGGAGGAAGGAGAGCTGGGAGCAGCTGCCCCAGCGCCCAAAGCCCAGGCAAGGCCAAGCGACTGCGTTGCCCAGCCCCACGCTGCCTGCATGGCTTCAGCCACTGCCCCCTTCTCACCATCGAGGGGTCGTCAGTGAGTTTGAGAAGGGCCTTGAATGCCAGGCGACGCCTCTCGCTGCACTCGCTTTGCAGGTACCTTGAGAAGATTCTCAGGACTCTCTCAGCATCACGTTCCCTCAAGTCCAGGGACTCGAGGACCTGAAAGGCACAGGGCAGTGACAGGGAGCCGGCCGGCAGGAGCCAGGAGCCGCACAGGGCTGGGCCCAGGCAGCAGCACAGGGCACGGGCACTGTCCTGGCAGCTGTTGCTGTGAGATGGCAGAGAGCTGGGAGGCAGCTCAGCCAGGCAGCGCTGGCCTTGAGGTTCACCTCCACAAGGAATGCCAGGGCAGGCAGATCCCAGCGTGGCTCCCGTGTTCTGAGCAGCCGGAGCAGGTAGTGAAGGATCGGGGAACAGGAGGGTATGGAGACACAGGACATCTCCCTGGCAGGAGAAAAAGTCAGCAAGACTGTGAGCCAGGAGAATAAAACCTCTCACAGGAGTGACTCACACAGTCAGGTCTTTCTCCAGCAGCCTGCAAGCGCCCTTGGGCTACTTCAGAGGCAGCTCTTTTGGCCACCTTCCTCCCCCAGCCTTTCCAGTTTGCTTGGCCGTCCCTCAGTAACAAGGCCCTCTGGCCCATGACCACGGGGACTGTGTGGGTCACTCAGGGCACAGGGCACAATTGTCAGAGGCAGTGGGGAGAAGGGGGTCTCACCTGGCCAGCAGACCCACAGCATAGTGGCGGGTGTCAACAGAGAGCAGTGTGTCCCAGCCACACCTGCGTTCCATTGCCACCACCACAACGTTGTACTGCTTTCAGCAAAGCAGGGACTTCAGGGTCTGCACTGCAAACCTGTGTGCACAGCAAAGCCCAGGTCACACTGGCAGCACTGGCTCCTTCCCAGGCCATGTGGCAGAGACAGGAGGAGTGGGATGGAGCACCTGTTGGGGCTGGTGGCAAGGCTGTGCTCTTCCTGGCATCCTTTCCAGAATGTATCAACCTCCTCTGTCATCTCTTCTGCGCTGAGAAACACTTGGAAGAGCAGATGCACAAACAGGCAGGGGAAATACACTTTCAATATACATGGAAAATGGGGCTCCTGGAGGATCTTCCACATCACCACGGTTGCCTGCAAAGGGCAAAGCCCCCAAGACAGCACTCAGTGCCGAGGTGTCCGTGTGGCAGGGCCCCAGCGTGGCAGGGAGAGGCCCGGAGAGAGGCAGGGGGAGCACGGGGCCTGGTGGGCCTGAAGCTGCCACTGGGCAAGGTTTCAGGCCAGCGCCTGAGGCAGGGAGATGCAGTGGGGGAAGGAGAATGGAGAGCTGATGGAGAGGCGGCCTTGGGGCCAGCAAAGGCCAGTGTCAGAAACTCACAGCCAGGACAAAGACACCCGTTTCGTCCCCATCGGAGGTGCACGTGCTGTACTCTGGCCAGCTCTCCAGCACATCCAGGAGTATCAGCTGTGCCAGCTCTGCAGTCCTGGCTGAGCCCATGATGGTCTTCCACATGGCCATGGCAGCTCTGTGGGGTCAGAGCAATGTCTCAGGGGCATCTCAGACACAGCAACGAGGGGAGCTGAGCTGGCTGCCATTTCTCCCTCTGCCCACTGGCCCTGGCCAGCAGCAGCCAGGCAGCCCAGCCCTGTGGGGACAGAGCCCTGAGGGGCGGGGAGGAAGCATGGCAGCAGACTCAGGGGCTGACGTGCCAGGGCTGGGAAAGGCAGCAGCCAGAGGGCCCTGGAACTCTCTGTTGCTCAGACACCTGGGGCAGGCTGTACAGGGTGATGGGCTGGGGAGGCCTGAGCCCTGTGGGCAGGTGAGCCCCATACCTGTCACAGGACGGGGCCACACGCAGGAGTGTGATGACTGCGTCATTTGGCTGTGCTTCGGTGAGGTCCAGCAGGGCCTTGTCCAGCCTGTGCTCATCACAATCATTGGCCATGATCCTCTGGTGGATGAACCTCACCATGGCGGGCACCTGGAGAAGGCACAGGGAGACTTGGAAAGCTGCCAGAGGGAGCAATGTTCCCAGCTTCCCCAGAGAAGTGCTTCCCTTCCCAGCGCACTGCCATGTGGACCCAAAGGCTCACAGCAACCAGCACGCGTGGCTTGGGAGGCCAAGCAATTCCTGGGAGGATCAAACCTTGGCCACAGGCTCCTTACTTGCTTTGGATTGTAAAAAACTTCCTCTACAAGCATACACAGGAGGGCCGCGCTGGTCTCATGTTCGAGGAGCTCTGAATGTGCTCTGAGCCCAGTGCCCATGGCGATGCCCTCTTCCTGCCGAATTCTTTTCATGAATTTGCAGACCAATTGTAAGAGAAGGGCAGGAAGCCGGGGATGTTGCATGGAGTGCTGCACACATGGTGCTGGGCTGAGCAGGGACAGCAGGCCCAACCCAGGTGGGGGTGGCTGCAGGTACCTGCGCTGTGCTGTGGAAGTGGCCACGGCTGGATTCCTGCTCTTGCGTGCGCTCCAGGCTCCATCTGGCAAAGAGCGAGCACAGCCAGAGCTGAGAGGCTGTGGGAGAGGCCGGAGAACACAGTCCAGCCCTGCTCTGCCCAGGCAGGGAGAGCCCCGGGATGGCCCAGGGGATGGAGCACGGCCACTGCGGGGTGTCTGCCCGGCCCCTCTTCCGTCCTGTCCTTGGGCATGTCCCCAGGGGATGGCATGGCATGGCATGGTATGGCATGGCATGGCATGGCATGGCATGGCATAGGGTCAGGTTGGCTGCAGGCACCAGTCCTGTGGCCTAGCTCTGCCACTCACCCTCCTGTGGTGGCTGGAATGGCTCCAACTGTTTAGTCACCAGTGGTGAAGCAGCTCCAGGGCCTTCTTCCTCCTCTTCCCCCCAGGCCAGATTGGGCACTCCTGGGGTTCTGTGCTTCATGTCAGTGACACTAGCTTCTTGCAGAAGAGATACCTTGGAAATGCTCTAAGGGCACCAAGTCCCACACGCTGCCCTCAAGGGCAGCTGCGAAAGAGAAGCCTCGGGGAGACCACGGGTCAGCAAGTCCTGTGGTCTGGCCTCGAGCTCAGATAAAAGAACAACGCCTCAGAAAACTTCCAGGTGGGACACGAATGAGTGCGCTGTGCGGGGGCTCCTCACAGCACTGCTCTGTCCCGTCCTGTCCCATTGCGTTCTCCCAGCACCCGGGCACGCTTCTATTTCTCACGTGTCACAAAGGGACCTTGGACACCGGGTTCCATTCCATGTCACAGTGACCGTGCTGCAGTGTGTCACCAAGGGCCCTTGCACATACTGCCGCCTGCCCTGGGGCCGCCCCCAGCCCAGCCAAAGTGGCCCAAGCTGGAAGAAATGCCTGGCCCCAGGTGTCTAAGGCAGCCTGACAGGATCTTTAGGAAGGGCTCAGAGCATCAGCAAACGCTGCCCTGCTCTGCGGGCCCAGGGCAGCAGAAGGAGCCCCCAGGGCTGCCAACGCAGCCACGCTGGGAAAGGCACGGGGCCTTCCAGGGAAGCTGGCACAGCCTCCTTGGGACACGTCCCGGCCCGTGGCCATCCTAAACCCACAGGTGTGACTCGCACAAGGAACGTGTGGGCCCGGGCACCAATGCTGCTCTGAGCCCCGGGGCCCGGGCAGCGCTGCCATCAGCAGCTGGAGCAGAGTCCCTGCCCAAGCAGAGCTGCCACCCCCCGAGCCCTGGCAGCGCTGGTGCCCATCTCCTGCCCCAGAGACCTGTGCCCCCGGGGGCTTCTGTGCCACAGGGAGCCAAAGCCCATGTGCATTAGGGGCTGTGCTCCTTCCTGCAGGGGCTGATGGCAGGAGCACCTGGAGCAACTGCTGGCAATGTTAGCATTCAAAACACATAATCACATAGGGATTATATGCGGTGCTTTAGTATTCAAGAGCTCTGAGAATCGGGGTATATTCAACCCAAATCTGATTCCGACCATACATCCGAAAGGATCGTGTTTTATACTTTATCTTTATATAACTTCCATGTTAATTATTAAACTTATATTGTTCTATTGTATACATATATTTAGCCCCTCTCTGAATTTCCAGCATAGTTTCTCAATATTCTTCTTTTGGTTATATAAGAATTACATTTAATTACTAAACAATCATCACATCTAACAATTATATAATATATCATACTGCTTACGCAGGTGCAGTTGATCTGGGAAAGCACAAAGCCTAACATTTTAGATTCTATCTTTAACTTTTTCCAGGGCTCCACTATCATTCTCCCCCCTTTGAAAGCATTTTCACTTCACTATAGGTGTAAATGTTTTCACTTGATACAGTCCTTTATTCCTCAGTTCGTACTTGGTTCTTCAAATCCAGGGTTGATGTAAACATTGTCGTGGATGCTGTTACGAACTGGAGAACCAGAAGATGGTGGGCGTGGATCTTGTGTTAGTGCCTTTATTATCCTCTGGTTCCAGGACGTTTTCTTCTGTATCTCTCCCTTTAAGATGCTGTAAACGAACCAAATTGCTAAGAATACAATTAGTAAGCTTATCACACTCTCAATGATAGATTTGAATCCATGAACTCACATTCCACCCTAATCTATTAAAGATTTTTCCTAACCAGCTTGTAGCCAAATCCTTTTACTCTTCTTGTGCTTCATGCTCTATTTGTTTCAACTGATTGATGTCATATTCAACATCTGCAGTTACATTTGGGATATGAATGCAGCAATGACCAATTTGTCCCTTTAAGAATCCACATACTCCATGCTCTTTCAGTAGTAACATATCTAGGGCCAATCGATTTTGTAAAGTCATTTTTGTGGTGGCTTGTAATTGTATATTTAGTTCTTTAAATCCTTCCCGGGTGACTCTTGCCAGTCTACCTACCTGACCTGTAAGTTTGTACAGCATCTCTCTGCTCTTATAGTTTGCTATAGGACCAAGCAATGACTCTAGGGCCCATCCAAATTTCACTCCACTAGAGGGTTCTTGCCAAGTGTCATCTGGATTTTCATCGTCTAGAACTTCTCGTCTTGCTCTTATCTGCAGAAGTTCATGTTTTCCATTAAATGGGGACTTTTTCCAAATTGGACATAAGGTTGGCAGGCCTAAAGTAATCTCCTTTACTTTCCTGTCTACAGGCAGATATGTTGTCCAGGTACCATCACTTGCTGCCCATACAATTTGTCCTGGACCTCAGACTGTAACCCTGGTATACCCTATAATTACTCTATAATTCACTCTGCCTTGTTTATGTTTGATCTCTTTGCAAGCAGAACCAATTTGTAGGGCTATTGCCAAGGGTGGCATCTGCTTTATCTCTACATCATCTGAAGTGCAGTTTTAAGCTTTATTACATGTCCACCAACTTACTTTGTATGCCCTCGTTCTGCTACTAGTGTCAGTGTTCGTTATTGCTGGATCTGTTTCATTCTCGGGGCCTTCCCACTTAATACACCAAGGGGTGTTTGCCATATATTGGAATCTTTGAAGAATACTCACAGACCACACACTGTCCCAAGGTTCTATCTGATCTTTCCTATCCTTGGCCTCACATTTCCATACCAGAGTGGTTTCTGTAACTTGCCTCGATTCGGGTACCTGTTTACATGTAATTGTTTTGTTCTTTTGTATTTCAGGTAGTTTTGATGTTATGATTCTCCAATTTACTGGGTCTCCTGCTGCCTTTGGCATTGGCAGACAGGCAGTTATTCGACTGGTGTTTTGCATTTTGGCAAAATCTTTGACTAATCCAATCATTACATTCTCAGCCCGAACTGCATTAGAAACCTTTATCACCTGTGTTTCTGTTTGTACCTCTCTCTTCATTCTAGAATGAAGAGTGCTTAGTCGATCA
The DNA here is from genome assembly GCF_028551555.1 of Melozone crissalis. NCBI lineage: Eukaryota > Metazoa > Chordata > Aves > Passeriformes > Passerellidae > Melozone > Melozone crissalis. The sequence goes on along the minus strand of NW_026535850.1, from coordinate 9,348,313 downwards.
TTTTGCACTCCACATCCCAAAGATATTAATAACCATAACGTTAGCACAATTACTGATAGCATTCTGAAAGCAATTAAACACATCTTATCTGCAGCCTTTGTTCATTCCAGAGTTTATACAGTCTGTGATCCAGGATGGACTTTCTTCACTCGGGTATAGTGAATCCAGGGGTCCACACCGGCTACTTTGACTGCTGTAAAGGTGGTCAGTAGTACCTGATGGGGTCCACTCCACTTTTCTTTCAGCGGTTCCTCGTTCCAGTTCTTGATGTACACCTCGTCTCCTGGATGTATGTTATGAACTGGGTTCTCGAGAGTCAGTGGTCTATTCCACACGAGGATACTCCGGAGCCGAGCTAAAGTTTTCCCAAGAGACAGAACATAATTATACACTTCCTGCTTTCCTGTGACGTGTACATTAGGGTTCAGGAGATTCATATGGTTTCCCATACAATATCTCATAAGGACTGACTGACATCCCATTCCTAGGCTTTATCCGAATCCTCCACAGTGCTATTGGCAAAGCCTGGGGCCACTGCAATTTGGCTTCTTGGCATATTTTACTGATTTGCCTTTTTAGTGTCTGATTCATCCTCTCTACCTGTCCACTTGACTGGGATCTCCACGGTGTGTGTCGGTCCCAAGTTATCCCCAGCAATCTACTTACCTCTCTTACTACTGTAGCTATGAAATGGGGTCCCCTATGTGATGATACCCCTAGGAGTACCCTGAATCTGGGAATAATCTCCTGTAGTAACCACTTAACTGTTTCCTTTGCTTGGTTCGTGCGACAGGGAAGGGCTTCTGGCCACCCAGAGAATGTGTCAACCCCCACTAACAGGTATTTGTATCCTCAAGTCCTTGGTAGCTCTACAAAATCTACCTGCCAATAGTGTCCTGGTTTTATTCCTATCCAAATTCTTCCTAGCTGTGCCTGTCGCCTGGCAACTGGGTTGTTTTTCAAGCAGATATCACATTTTGTCATTACTGATTTTGCCATTGTTAACATCCGTACTGAAATTAAACTCTGCTTTAGCAATTTTACCAATGCCTCTGCCCCTCAGTGACATTCATTATGTTTAATTTATAGAACTTCTCTCATAATCAAAGGGGGTACCACTATTTGTCCTTGTGCAGTCACATACCATCCCTGTGAATTCTTTTGTGCATTTAGCAAATGTGCCAGTCTCTCATCTTCTACTGAATATTTTGGTTTTGGAGGCAAATTGAATTGGGATACATTAAGCTTCAAAGGTATCAATGCCATTGTTGTTTGTACCTCTTGAGCAACCTGTCGGGCTGCCCAGTCTGCCTTTCGATTTCCCTCACAGATTTTGGAGTTTCCTGATTGGTGTGCTTTGCAGTGTATGATTGCCACTTGTTCAGGTTTTTGTACTGCTTTTATCAATTGCAGGACTGCATCCTGATGTTTAATGTGTGTACCCCGAGAAGATAACAGTCCTCTTTCTTTCCACAGTGCTCCGTGTACATGCACCACTCCAAAGGCGTATTTTGAGTCAGTCCAGAGTCCAGATATTTACCTTTTTCCCTTCACTTAATTCTAGTGCTCTGGTTAAAGCAACCAGTTCTGCCTTCAGGGCAGATGTATTTGGTGGTAATGCCTTTGCCTCCACTGCTGTATTGACTGTTGTTACCGCATATCCAGCGTATCTGGTTCCGTTTTCCACAAAGCTGCTCCCATCTGTAAACAGCTCCCACTCCGGCTGCTCTAGTGGGACGTCTTTCAGGTCTTCTCTTGCTGAATGGGTGTACTCTATTACTTCTACACAGTCGTGTTCTAATGGGCCTTCTTCAGTTGTGGTACCTAGGAAGAAAGCTGGATTCAAAAGGTTAGTTGTTCTTAATGTGACATCATCCTGCTCAGTCAGGACTACATGGAATTTCATCATCCTGCTGGGAGATAGCCAATGGCCCCCCTTTTGTTCTAAGACAGTGGTTACCGTGTGTGGTACATAGGTATCTATGTGCCTTCCCATAGTAAGTTTCCTGGCTTCTTGTATCAGGATCACAGTAGCTGCGACTGCCGGCGGACATGGGGGCCACCCGGCACTTATGTTGTCGAGTTGTTCAGAAAAGTAGCCCACCAGCCTTTTCCAGCTTCCCAGACGTTGGGTCAGGACTCCCAGTGCTAGGCGCAGCCTTTCATGTACAAACAGCTGAAAATCTTTAGACAGATCAGGTAACCCTTATGCTGGAGCAGTTGTCAGTGCTTCCTTTAATTTTAGGAAGGCTTCTTTCTGTGGTTTGCCCCAGGTGAATGGCTGCATCTTCTGAGCTTCATACAGGGGTTTCGCAATCAGTCCATAGTCCATGATCCACAAGCGACATCATCCTGCCATCCCGAGGAAGACTCACAGGTCATGTAAATTTCTGGGGCTCTGGAATAGCACAAATAGCTTGGATATGGTTAGTACCTAGTTTTTGTTGCCCTTGTGAAATTTAAATCTCAATGGTTACCTTTATACAGGTTACTTTTTCTTCTGTAGCTATTAGTATATCATCAACATACTGCAACAATAATTATTGGTCTCTTGGTACCAGCCCATTTTCGGTCCAAATCTCCAGTTCCTTTGCCAGTTAGTTTCCAAATAGGGTCGGCGAGTTCTTGTCATGTCCAGGTGAGCTGGGTCTTTCTTCCGTTCCCTGGGTTTTCCCACTCAAAAACAAACAGTTTCCTACTTTCTTTCTCAAAGGGTGTGCAGAGAAAGGCATCTTTTAAATCAATTACAGTAAGCCACTTATAAATCCCCTTTACAGATGTTAGCAATTTGTGAGAATTTGTTACCACTGGATAAATGTCCTTTTTATTTATTGCTCTCAAATCCTGTGCTAACCTCTATTCAGATATTTGTTTTCTTTACTGGAAATATTGGTGGAATAAATTCTATTCTATATTTGTGGTGAGTTCTTGAACCTGTTCCACAGGTTCAGCTAGTTATATTCTCCTAACACCATGGCTTTGGCAGCGTTTCCCTGCTGGAACTGATTGCCCTCGTCAAACTGGTTATTCAAGCTTGGACAATTTCGCTTCCAATGCCCCTCCCACTTACAATATGCACATTGATTCAGGCTTAACCTTTGTGTGACTGGTCTCTTACCGCGGATATTCCTGTTACATCCCCTGAAATTTGGGTCACCTTCTCCTTGTATTACTGCCAATAGATTCTGCTGCTGTCTGTTACTAGCTTCTTTTTCCTGATTGCTATATGCCATCCAAGCAACCTCAAGTAACTTATCCAAATTCCTTAATTCTACCCCCTCTAATTTTTCCAATTTTCTACGAATGTCATCCTGTGATTGGCCCAAGAATATGAGAGCGAGCTGAACCTTTGCTTGCTCTGTATCCATTTGGAGGTCTGTATATTTCCTTGCTACCTCCTTAAGCCTCTCCAAAAACGCAGTGGGAGATTCCTTCTTTTCCTGTCAAACCTCATATAGTTTGGACCAATTTATAGTTTTGGGCACAGCGTTCTGAACTCCTGTTTGGATCCACTCTTGATATTTACGTAATTTCCTCATATCGCACAATAAATTAGGGTCCCAATTTGGACACTCAATTGGGAAATTCACATCTAAATTCCCTGTTACTAGCCCATTTCTAATATCTTCTCTTGCCCTCTCTTTGGCTGCCTTAAGTACCATTTCTTTATCAGTAGAATCCATCAGAGTATCTAATATTACTTGTATGTCATCCCAGTCAGGATTTTGAGTTTTCATAACCATTTTTACTATGCGTGCCACTTTATCAGGATTTTCTCTATAAGTTCCGGCTGACTGTTTCCAAATAACTAAGTCTGCCGGGAAAAAGGCACTTTCACAAATACTGGCCCTTCCACTCTGACACCTTGTCACAAGGGGGCAATCACAGTCCGTTTTTGTTTGCTTATGCCATCTCTATGCACAACTGGAGCAATCTTTGCCCGACCCCGGGTTCTATGAGCTATTGGGGTAACTGATTCATTACCATTGCTATCTTTTTCACTCGCATACCTCTTTCCCCTTTCTATCACAGTTAGGTTTTGCTCATCTTCCGAGGAAGAGGGACCAAGTGATGATGGGAGGGGAGGATAAAGAGGGAAAGGTGTACTAGATGAGACAGGTTCAGGGCTAGGTGGGTGAGGAGCAGGTAGTGGGATAGGGACAGATGAAACAGGTGGGATAGGGTTAGGTTCTCTTGTTCCTATTGGAGCTACTTGTAAATCAATATCTGTATAATTTTCCCTACTCAAGCTTTCTCTTAATGCCAAGTGTTTTAAACAACATTCCTCACAAACCCCACACTTTGCAGATGTTTTAACCACTAATAATCCACATTCATCCTGCCATTCTGGCTTTCCCCGTAAGTAGAAAAACATATCAACATATGGGAATTCATCCCATTTTCCTTCTTGTTTACAAAATGACATTAACCTCAAAATAGTGTTATATTGCAGAGTACTGTATTTTGGCCATTTTTCGCCGTTCTCCAAGGTATATTCTGGCCACCATGAATTACAATAATCAATCAACTTAGTTTTACGTAATTCTTCCCCAAAGTTACCTTGTTTCCAATGTGCTAATAAGCACCCCAAAGGATAATTTTGCAGGATAGGGGTGTTACTGCCCAAAATCCCTTTAAGTTTCTCCATTTCAAATACACCTCAAATACCGAACCCGCAACGCTTTCGCGATTGTCTTACGGAACGGCGCCTAAGCTTGTACCAACAGGAATTCCTTCAGACCAACCAAGCGTAGCTTTCGCTGCGTCTTATTGGCAGGCATCCCAACCAAAGTAAAAAAAGCACCTTACCTTTCTCCCGGGCACGTTGTGAGCGGCGGAAGTGGTCTTGGCCGGTGGGCTCCCCGAGAATCCCTCGGTGCCAGCTGGAGCGTGATCGAGTCGCGAACTTGCTCAGCAGCACTCACAAGGGTCCCATCTGCGGGTCGCCAAAATGTTAGCGTTCAAAAACACATAATCACGGGGACTATATGCGATGCTTTTATTAAGAGCTCTGGGAATCGGGGTATATTGAACCCAAATCTGATTCCGACCATACATCTGAAATGATCATGTTTTATACTCTATCGTTACATAACTTTCATGTTAATTATTAAACTTAAATTGTTCTATTGTATACATAAATTTAGCCCCTCTCTGAAATCCCTGAATTTCCAACATAGTTTCTCACTATTCTTCTTATGGTTATATAATAATTACATTTAATTACTAAACAATCATCACATCTAACAATTATATAAATTATCATACTGCTTACGCAGGTGCAGTAGATCTGGGAGAGCACAAAGCACAAAGCTTTAACTTTTTCCAGGGCTCCACTATCACCCAGAGGCTGCCTTGCACTAAATCCGTGCCTCTGATACCTCCGTTGAGTTCTGGCCTAAGCTGTGACCCCCAGGCTTTGCACAGTTCAGCCTCAAAACTTTCCAAGAGAAAAACAAGAATTCTGTGAGGACAAAACAAACTGATGCCCTGAAACAGCATTTGCCACCATTTCCCTCAAAGATTACAGATGTCCCTGAGCTCCCCAGAGAGGAGCCAGCTGGGGCATTTTTAGCCCTCCCTTTGCTGGAGGTGGTCCTGAGGTGCCCCAGTGAGAGCTCAGCCCCAGGCCGAGCGCTGCCCCCATCTCAGATGCTGCCCAACTCTGCAGCAGCCAGGGAAAACCTGCCAAACCCACCTGCCTTGGCTATGGGGCAGCAGAGACACGCTCAGCACCTCCTGGTTTGGAGGAGCTGCTCTGCTGTCTGCTCACAGGCATTCCCTGTAAATGCTCCCTGGGAAGAGCTCTTGGCTCAGAAGGGGAGGCCATACCTGTGATACGCTCGGTGACATCCAGCAGGGCTTGGCCACTCAGGTGATTCCATTGGTGGCTGAACTCTTTCAGCAGTGACACTTTATCTACAAGGGAAACACACATTTCTGCTCACTTTCCTCAGGTCATAGGAGAAAGGACAGTGGGGAGGGAAAGGCAGGGCCAACCCCATTTTATAAAATAAAGTACATTTCTGCAGATGTTTGAATCCTTTTCTTCTTTCCTTCCAGCCTACTTGTCAGGGCTTTAAATTCCAAAAGAAAAGCTCTCCTTTCACATTTGTAAATCCAAACATGTCTGCTGTAGCAGGCACTGTGTTAAAACATTTCACATCAGGGACCTCAGGCGTTCAGTCACATGGAAGCAGTGAAGAGGTTTTGCATCCCAGAGCAAAAAGAAAGAGCCCCATACTTGGGACACAGAAAGGCACTGAGTCAGGCAGTTCCTGAGTTCACAAAGCAGCTGGGGAGGAGAAAGTGGAAACCCCCCTTGAAGACCCGCCTCTTCAACACTCCTTTTTTCAGGCATATTCCCCCAGTGCAGCATTCTCAGAGCTGACATAAATCTGTGTGGCAAAGGAATTTAGAGCAGCCCTTTCCTATGTAGTTATTGCTGTGGCCATCTTGCCCCATGCAAAACAACATGTGGAACAAGGCATCACTGACAGCTGGGTTCATACCTGTTTGTTCTAAAGAAATGAATCACAAGTTCCCCTTTGAACATAGAAGACAAAGAAGAAAAGTGGAAAATAGGCAGCTAATGCCTCTAATGTAGAGCCTCCCAGGTGGCTGCCCTGCAGAAGCTCTGATGGTCAGTGTCCCTTCATGCCATTTGGGAAGTCAGACGGGGCCCAAGCAAACTCCAAACCCCCTTTGCCTCTGAACTGTAGCAGAGCTGTAGCCCAGGACTTGCTCTTCAGACAAGCAGCACAGAGCCAAGGGCTCCTGGGACTGTTGGGAAATGCTGATCCCATTCCAGCCTGTTGGGGATGGTGCATAAGGACTGCACCTGCACAGCCTCTGGTGGGTGTCAGCTGGAGTGTTCCACAGACAAGAGCAGCTGTCAAGGCACTCAGCGCTCTCTTGTGCAGGAGAGACAGAGACGAAGGTGAGAAGAGTCCCTGCCCGGGCTCACCCTTACCCAAATAAGCAATGGATTCTTCCAGTGCTTTCACAGCTGCCCCACGAACCCTGGGATCCTTTGAGTTCAGGTTCTTTGTTATTCCTTCCACCAAACCAATGATCACCGGGTTCAAGGCATCTTTCAGGGCTCCTGTGATTTCAGCCAGCATGTCCAGTGCCCTCTGCTTCACTTTCTTGTGGCTGTAAGATATTCTCAGGACAAAATAATCAAAAATCTGAAGAGAACAAGCAATGTGAAAGCTGGATTAAAATGTCCTTGTTTGAAGAGTAGATGTAGCAGTCAGCAATGTCAAAGATGAAAGTGATTCTTTCTGTCAGGTCAGCACTCGCTTGCACAATTTCACTGTTTTCCTGTGGGCCACTCACTGGAATGGTGGTGCAACCTCATGCTGGTTAAAGGATTTTCTTCTGTTTCTAAGAGGTTTGGCTGGGGACTGAATAGTTCCTATGGTATTTCTCTCCATCTGTAAATCATTAAATCAATTCCATTTATTAATGCTAAAGACCACCTTTGCTTTGAATGGAAGCAGATGTTTACAATGCCTGGTTTTCTATACAGTTACCTCAAGTACTGAGGGCAGTTATGATTTTGCCAAAACTATGGCTGGAGGAGATCTAAGTTTTCTTTTGTTTGTCTCAGAGGCAGTGGCTGGAGAAGTGCAGGGCTCGGATCAACTCTTCCAGGATCCAGACCATTTCTCTAAGTAACAGGTGGACTTCTGAAATGTAATGTGCTGTACAGTTCTCATTAGAGCAAGTTCAGTCCCTTGACAGCCACATTATCGGGCACCTTTTCCTGGAAGAAGGGAAAAAGCAGCTACTGGGAGGAGAAGGCAGAGATGAGCCCTTAGCTATTTTACTCCTTTTCCAAAGAGAAAAAAAGATCCCCCAAGAAGGGTGAGCACTGTCTTTACCAAGAGGAATAGGAACAAGGATGGAAATGAGTAGCCAGAGCTGTGCCTGTGTAAGACAAGATGGAGTATATAGAAGTATTCTTAAAAAAAACAACTGGGTGTAAACCAACCCAGCCTGATACATCTCTTCCCTATGCAAACCCATTTTTGGTCTAGAGAACAATTGCCATGCTTTCAGGGGCTGGATTCCTTTCACTTCACCCATCTGGGAGTAGGAGAGAGCAGAAGTTACACCAGCAGAAAATTCTGCCATCATCTGATGAACAGCATCAATAGGCACCTGCCAGACAAATACAGCTGGACTGAAATAACTTGTCCTGAAGCCTGGACCTGAATTACATTTGTCTGGGCAAGAGGGACCAGCATGTCCCAAACAGCCAGGACAGAGTGCCAAGACACACTGAATTAACTTTGCTGCTACAGGCTTAGGAAAGGAGCTAAAGGAAAGGAGCAGCGAAGATACCCTACATACTTGGGCAATGTTAGTGGAGATGAGCTGGGGGCTGGTTTTGCACAGGTCTCGGAGGAGTTCCACTCCTTCCATTCTTGTCTGAAACCCCTTGGCTTCCAGGAGATGGTAAAGCTTCTGGAGCAGCTCCATTTCTTCCACAGCTGGAGGTGACGTGACCTGGGCTTTTCCACGGGGTAGGAGGTGTCCATCAGAGGGAGATTTCACCCTGGGAAATAAAACCAAATGAGGACCTGGTGGTTATAATTATATCGTAGCATGGCATCCCTATAGTGGAAATAATTAGCATTGACTCCATGATTCCAGAAGGCTGATCAATCACTTTATTATACTATACTATACTATACTATACTATACTATACTATACTGAAACTCATTGCCCTTACAGACAGTCTGATACAGACAGACCAGATTGGTCAATTGAATCCAAAACACCATCACCAGTGGCCAATTAAGAAATTACCCTTTGGTAAATAAATCTCCATAACACATTCCACATGTTCACAACAATAGGTGCAGCAAGTGAAGATAAGAATTGTTTCTCACTCTTTTCTCTGATCTTCTCACAGCCTTCCCCAGGACAATGCCTGGCAAAGTTGTGCCTGCTGCTCTCTATGGAGAGAGCTGCAGCCACAGAAAATACCTGCAGTTAATTGTGAGCAAAACATCTTGAGCAGCTTTCCTAATTATGTGATTTCAAGCTGGAAAGTCATGAGGGTCTGAAAAACAAGATGGACATCATGACAATCATTATGGGAGACAATCTGCCAGTGACATTCTCACCACTGCTCACTCAGGAAAACCAAGGATGAGATGCATCTGATCTATCTTCAGATGGCTGCCAGGGCAGCCAGGTCACATTGCTTTGTGGAGAAAGAGAGACACTACTGCCACGTTTAAATGCCTCCTCATATGGGATGTGTGTGTCTTAGAATAAGGAAACTCATCACTCTGGAGAAGTGTCTCTAAGATCAGACATGACAATCTGGAAAAGTAGCTCAGATGCATCTGAACAGATGAACAGGGCCATATTTGAAAGATTCAGAAAATCAGTAAGAGAGATAAAAACAGAAGCCAGACATCCCAGAACTACACTCACATTTCATTTGATTCCCTAGAGACCAGATGCACAGCTTAATAACCCCACTGGGAACAATTCTCCTGGATCAACCTGTCTCTTCCATGAGCACAGGAAGATGCCAGCTGTGCTACTGAGGCATGTGCTGCTGAGCAGGACAGAGCTAAAAAAATCCCCTCTGCTATCAGAGGAGAACAGGTACAAGTAGCTCTGCAACTGCCATGAAGAGACAGCAAGGAGCAAATTCCTGTCTTAAATGCTGATTGCAGCACAGGGGGAAATAAACCAAACATGCTGTCCACCAAGCAAATTACATGAAGGACAGGAATATCTGGACAAAAAGTCCACATTGAGACACCTGTTGACTGAAGTTGTTCAGGAATTGCCTTGCTACTTACTACTCAAACTTGGTACTGTTTGAGGGAAAGAAAACCATGACTTGGCCAGGCCAAACCTCACAGATAAGAACTGCATCTTTGTGGAATGGCATCTTGCTTCCAGACTGAGATTTCTCATCAAAACACTCATCTGAAAAAGACTCCACTCAGATGAAAGAAAAGCCCTGTTTGAATTTACTTGTGCCAAGTCAGGCAGCAGAAACCTGGCCCTCTCCCAGCCTCCACAGCGCTGCCCTTGCCACTGCACTGGATTGTCTGAGCTGCAACAAATGGGTGTCTGTTTGTCTCTCCATTTTTGTGGAAACCCCTCCAGAGAAGTTGTGTTCAGCACAATGCAAAAGTAGACATTTTTTATCCTAGAGCATTTGTTGGGAAAGGAAACAACCTGTGGCATTGGTTATTTCTGCCAGACAGTTTTTCCTGAGGAAGAGGCATGTAAAGCTTGTCATGTGCTTTGTCACATCTGACAAAAGTGCTCAGTACCGTTTGCTAGCAGACAATGTGGCATGGGGCTCCTTTGAGCCATCCTTTCTCTCCTTCACCGGCTCCTTGACAGATGGGCCTTCAGCCTTCTGGTTTTCCATGCCCTACAAAGACACAGAGAAACCCCATCAATCTTTAGAGTATAAACCAGGAAATTCCCTGTTGAAAACACAAGTTACAACCAGGATCACTGCTAGCAAGGCTTAGGAAACATTTCCTAACTTACAGATGGAAACAGACCAGAGATTCAGTGATGCCAACTCTTTGTTTTCAATAGCCCAAGGCAGGTTATGGGTGCTACCAGACTGAGCAGCAGTCTAAAATCCCAAATTCCTTAATCTTGAGCAGAAATGGGAATAATGCAAACTGGCAGGCAATGAGTGTTTGTGAAGGAAGCAGCAGAACAAACTGGACTCTGAGGGGGTTGGCCCATTGTGTTGGAAGTTGATTTGGTTCAACACTCACTCTCCCTGTGCCTGCACAAAGGCAGGCTCCCTTCTGTAATGTTGATAAAAAATATAAAATCCTTCCTCAAACAAGCAAAGGATTTTCCAGTGGATGCTGCTGAATTCACCAAGCTTCTTCCAGCTCCACAGGGCTGGACAGCAGGGCAGTATTCCCAAAAGACAGACAGTCATTGTAGTAACTAGGATTGACTTGGACATCTTTTGTAAATTTAGAAATTTTCTTGGCACTGCTACTTCCAGTGTCCTTTGCAAAGAGTCTGTTATCTTCAGAAGCACAATTCTCACTTAATTGCTTTCCAGGGGGCAGAGTAGGGAGAGCATGGTGGGGGCTTATGCTTAAATGTAAAACCATTTTCTCCTCTTTGCCTTTCCTCTTTGTGACCGATATTGAAAATATTCAAAACCCCACTTTTCCCCTAATATTATCAGTTCCTTTGTGGTCTGCAGATGAACATGCTAAGGTTTAACAGCTCATTCCCAGGAGCAAAATGATTCAGCAAAAGAGGAATGAGCTGAAAACAGATGGGGTATGTTTGATTTCATATTAGCGGTGGCAATACTTGCACAAAGGAGACATTTCTCCTGCCAAGCACTTACTTTCTTCTGAATTCTTGTCAGAATATCTTCCAGGTCACAGGGGGAAAGAGATTGTTCCAAAAGCATTTTAAATTTTTGATGCCTCAGCAACATCTTCACCATCTCCTGTCCAAAATGCCTAAGGAAGGAAGGAAGGCAGGAAAGAAATGAAAGAAAAGTGAACAAACAAAGGAAGAGTGTTAACAGAAGAGGCTGATAACTTAAACTCATCAGGTGCAATGCTTGCATGAGAAGGCATTACCTACTCACAAAGAGGGAGATTTACCTCACTTGACACTGCACAGTGCTGTCAGCTGAACACAAGAGGCAAGAGGAGAATGTGGGGCGACAGAAAAATACCATTTCACTCTGAAACTGTGGGTGTGCTTCTGTGGCATCAAAGGATCCCAGGGAACAAGCAAAACACATCTGCTTTGTTGTCAGAGCCTGTTTGCAGTATCTTGCTGCCATTGCACAATAATTTTCCTTTCTTTAACTGTCAGGGAAGCCAGGACAAAACACCTCATGCTCCTCTTGATTATTCTATACTATGTGTATGCACAGGGGCAGCTAGTTGCTCTGGTGTTCTTGGCAGCTATTAATGGGAATTTCATCATCAAAGGAAGGGGATTTTGGTGGTTTGGATTGATTTTGCCAGCAGGAAACCACAGTTTTTTTCAAGAAGACATGTGGAGCTCACTAAGCCACAGATAACAGCATTCTAGAAATCTGGAGAACAGGTTTAGAAAGACTGAATATGTTGGCTAAAGACCCCTGAAATATTTCTAGGATAGTCTGAAGCTAATGAGAAAGGGATGTTTGGGATCCTTCAGTGATGAACATTAGCCAACGCTTTGGCTTTGTGTTGTGCACCTAAGGCCAAACAAAAGTGTTGGGACTGGCTGATCTGAGCTCTTTTGATCTCAGCAAAGAATCCTTCAAGCCACAGCAAAAAGTTGACAATGTTCCTTTTTGATGGCCATTTTCAGGTTTCCCAGTAGAGCCATTTGCCCAGGCAACCCAGAGCAGTGGTCACAGTGCCAAGGCTGACAGAGCTCAAGAAGAGTTTGGACAATGCTCTAAAGCACATGGAGTGACTCTTGGGGTGTCCTGCACATTGCCAGGAGATGGACTCGATGACCCTAATGGGTCCCTTCCAACTCAGCATATTCCATGATTCTATGACCCTTATTCACACCGTGAGGTAACTTCATATTCCCTTTAGTTTCCACTCTTGTGTGGTTTCACCTTTATAGCCAGACACAAAATGGTTTTCCTGTTTTGGGAGGTGAAATGAAGATCATTACTTGTGTCCTGGTGACAGTCCTGAGCAAGCTTCCCTGCCACGTGCGGCAGCCTCTCAGCCCTGGGTGTGCCTGCGAGCTGGGTGACTCCAATTCTCTCCATCAGGGACAGGAGGAGTTGGGCCGCACACTCGCGCACCGGGGCGTGGCGGCTGCTGGGGAGGAGAGAGCAAACCCTGGGCACAGGGACAAGGAGCAGCAGCAGCGCCGGCCTTGGCCAGAGCCTGCTCCCTGCCCTTGCTGGGGGAAGGAGCCTGGGCTCTCCCTGCACCTTCAGACACCTGCAGAAGGTTCTGCCCTCAGCTAAACACAAAGGTAGCACTGCACACAAGGCCTGCCTGCACGGAAGAGGGAGGAATTCAGTCTCCCTGCTCTGTCTGATGCTCAGTTTCTTTCACAGTACTTACTCTGAGAAAGATTAAAGAAATAGATGACATATGAATAATTTAGAAATTAAGGACAATTGATGCTGACCCATCAGAGGGCACTCACTACACAGAGCTGCAGAGGATTGAGGCTCTTTCCACCCATTTATCCCCGAATCTGCAGACCTTTGGAAAACAACAAATGCAGGGAAAACACATTGTGGGCTGTGAAGTTACAGAATATCCAGCAATGCAGCCTGTTTCTTCTGTGGGGCTTACCAATGGATCCATCTGAATGTTTTACCCTATTCCAAAGCTGAGGAAAGGGTGGCAGGCAGTTTAGCCAGGCTGTCCTGTTCTAGAGAGTGTCTCTTGGGAACTAGCAGGCCCAGCACCAACATTTAAGGCAGCATTTGCTCCAACTGTCCCATGGCAGTCAGCCTGTGGAGGTGCCTGTAAAGTGATTCATCATCTCAAGGCTAACATGAAACATCACTTTGAATGGAAAGTCGAGCTCTAAGGCCAGCACAGTCATACAAGAGTCCTTTGGCAGGAGCTGCACCTGCTGTGCAGGCTGTGCCACACCCAGCAGATTGCCCCCCATGTGCTCCATGCCCCAGCAAGGATCCTCCTCATTTCTCAAGTTAATGGCATCATAAGGAGACATGGTTTTCCCAGGGCCTCTGTGCTTAGCGCTGTGAAATACCAAACACTGCTCACATCTGCAATTGCAATTGTCCCTCTTCCCACAAAAGCACAGGCTCTATCCTTGGCCTTTGCATGCACTTTCCCTTCCCCATCAGTCACCACATCTAGGAAAATCTGACAGGCTGGGAGAACCCCAGGAAGCAGCAGGAAGCTGAGTCAGAGGAGCTTTAGTTTGGATATCAGGAAAAAGGGTTTTTCACCAAGAGGGTGGTTGGGCACTGGAACAGGCTCCCCAGGGCAGTGGTCACAGCACCAAGCCCGACAGGGTTGAAGGAGCATTTGGACAACAATCTCAGGCACTTGGTGTGACCCTTGGGCTGTTCTGGGCAAGGCCAGGAGCTGGACTCGATGGTCCTGATGGGCCCCTTCCAACTCCCTGTATTCTACACTTCTGTGATTCTGAGAACTAATGGGCTGCAGGAGGGCAGAAATTGGTGACAAGAGGAGAGAAGTGAGGTTGGTCAGAGAATCAAGTCACTGAGTTCACAGAAGATGCAGGATACAGGACCCTTCCCTCCCACCATTCCCATTCTCTGTCTCATCCCTTCTCCCTCCCACACACACGAAGGTGAAGAATATCACTAAAAGAAAAAGAACCTACTTGACTCCCATGTCCATGAGTGTCGAAGGAAGGAGACCAGGACACCAGACGGTTCATCACAGGTCCGATTTATTGATTGATTCAGCAACTTAAATCCAGTGTCTAATGAGTCTCATACATATTGCAAAAGCTGAGCTCAGGATTGGCTATTCAGCTACATGTCTGCCTCGCTTAAGTTAGCCTTTAGCCACATTCCTGTGGTTAGCAAGCACAGCAACTTCTGCATTCTTCTTATCCACAAGGACACCCTAGCCTTGAAGGGGCCTCGGCTCTAGTTAAGACTTCTTTACCAAATTGATTAGGCTGTGTCCCCTTTCCTCAAGCCACTCTTCAACAAAACTCTCCACACATGAGAGCAGTCATTGCTCGTGCAGGAGTCACATTCTCCACCATGATCCCCAGGCTTTGACTGGCTGCTTTCTGAACAAATTCTGGGGAGCTGGACACCATCTGGAGAGGGACCCGAGCAACCTCATCCACCTCAGAGTCCATGTCCTTCTTCAAGGTCACAAAGAGCTCTCCTAGAGTGACAATGGCAGAGCAGGACACCTGGGAACGGAGACTGGTCACCTGGGGAAGCCATGAGGGGAAACATAAGAATCACCTTGGAAAGAAAACCAGTTGCCTTCAACAGAAGTCCCAGAAAATGACAACATGTCCCACTGTGTCCAGAGGAACATACAAGTACAGGAAGAGCAGGAGAGCACAAGCACAGAAAGGCACCAATTTCTGGCCTCAGACCTCTTTACTGAATGCCTAAAATAAAAATTTCATTAAGTGTTCTACTTAACCCTTATAAAATGTCCACAGCTTTGATTTTAGGCCCTTTTACTAGAAAATTAAAGCAAGAGCGGCTTTCAAATCATAAAGGCACAAGTGATAAAGATAAAAGAGTCAGGTGCTCCTGTTCAAAAAAGCAACACCAGCAGCTGAAGCACTCAGCCAGGAAACAGAAAACAAAGGCTCAGGTCTACAGAATAATTTGCAGTGTTCAATTACAGCTTGGGCAGAGATTGGGACTCTGGTAAATAACATGATTAGTGTCTCAGTTTCTGCATTTGCACATTGCATTATAAAGGCACCACACTCAAGGATGAGTGTCAGATACCCGACCTGCCAGTAAATACAGCTGCATGTACCCACAGATCCTACAGATAGCTGACAGACATTGGAAATCTCAGGTCTAAAACCAGAAATGAAGGCAGACCCTGATCACACATGGAGATGAACAAGCTCATACCTACTCTACACACTGTGTATGAAGTATGGGGGACAATTCCGAACAATATTCTCACCTCTCTGGTAACAGCCAAGCAAACCTCACCAAGTCTACAGAGCAGGACCTCTGAGTGGGACCCAGCCAGGTGTTGGATGGTGAAGAGTCCCTTCTCCTTCAGCTCCCTGAAAGGCAGAAGATTGATTTTTCTCTCCACCAAGGCAGCACCCTCTGAAATGACCAGGCTGGCAGCTCAGTTGAACAATGGGAGGTGCTTTTCAAGGAGTGCTTAATGAAATCGTGGAACGCGTTGCCCCAGGATGCTGTGGCTGTCAAAAGCACACACAAACCCAAGAGGCAAAGAGAGGGGTTTCAGAGTGGCCTTTTGAGAAGACAGCCTTTCTGAAATCTCTGGCACATGAGGCCCCTCTCTCACTGCTTCCTAGGAGTTGTGAGACCGGCCCATGCTGCTGTTTGTTGTCACCTCCCTGTACCTGTCCCTGAGACACAGTGCCACCAGGCTGTTATTGGGGCATTTTCCTTCTTTGCCAGCCCCAGCAGGCATTCAGCAGGGAGAGTCTGCACTGGCTCTCTAGAGCTGAGTTTCCACTCTATGATCTCGGCCTCTCTGTCACCCCCTCCATTCCCCCTCACACATTCCCCAAAAAAGCAGCAGGATGTCTGCTGGGACCACCTCAGCCTGCAGGAAGGCCAAGTGGGTCCTGGCCTCTCCTGACCCACAGCACAGCTTTCTTTCATCCCAGCATGGAAATATAAAAACTGTACTATCACATCACACAGAGGACCAGGAGCTTTTTATTTTGGCTGCAAGTGTCCACAGGGCATTGGGGAAGAGGAGAAAAAGAGTGTTTTGCAGCAAGCAACCTGGCTACTCAGGCAGGATGGTAGGAAAAGCGTCTGGAAGCTGCTTTTTAGGACTTTGGTGTTTCTGCTGAAGCTTCTGACAGAGCTGATGGGCAGATCCCAGAGCTGTGGAGAGTTCCTGGGAAATTTGTCCTTGGATATGTCTAGGAATGCTCTCCCAGCCTTGAACTGCCATCTGTGTCCTGTCCATATGTTACTGCCCTGACTGTTGAGTGTCTGAGGTGCCTCTTGAGGCTGCTATGGACCTCCTTCCCCAAGGAATGGATTGTGATACAACATCCCTTTCTGCTTCTCTTTGGGCACTGACAGAGCCTGGACCACTGTGGCTCGAGCTTGGGCTCTGGCCAAGCAAGATTGCAAATGAGAGCTGCTCATGGTCCTCAGCTCTTCCCTGCTGCTGAAACAGACAGACATGGCCATGGGGACAGAATGGAGCTGCCCCATCTTCCAGGTCACTAAGAAGGATGTGAATTTTTCTCTGCCCTGTCACCACCAGTTCTGCCTGGGCTGCATCCTGCAGTGGACAAAGAGAAATCCAGCGTGCCCACTCTGCAGAAGAATGATAGAAGCTGTCAGGTTTTCTGAGTAGGATGAACAGGACTACATACAATGTGCCATCAGCTCCCCCAAACAATTGCTAGAGTCCAGCAGTGAGTGAGCCTGGCCACCTTGCTGAAAACAGCCCCCCAGACCCTGTGATGGCTGCTCCATCTTCCCCACAGGGAACACTGTCCCCAGCTGAGCAGGGGGCTGCAGGACCAGAGTCTGTGCATGGCCTCCTGCCCAAGGAGTGGGCCGAATTTTTCAAATAACAATGTCATCTGCTGGACGAAAGGTGGCCCTGGCTGCACCAGAAGCTGGAGGGAATATGCCAGCACCAGAGATGGCTGGTTAAGGAATTCATACAGCAGCATCCTGCACGCCCTCTGTGCCTATAGTCAAGTTGCCAATACCTTGGTGCCAGTACTGCAGTTTCTCCTCTGTAGCAGTCTGAATTGCTGCTAGCATAGTCCAGGGTAAAGAAGCCAAAAGGACCTTTGCATAATCTCCACAGATGTTCTATTCAGCTGTGCAGGGAAATGTTCAGCTCCCAGCACCCACACACAGAGGGTCTCACTTTGTCTCCACAGGGGCCTGGGGGCTGACCCTGATCTCGGGGCAGTACAAAGATAAGGGGGCCAATCAGGGAATAGGGAAGGTGTGGCTCAGGAACACAGGAACAGACATAGGAACAGGGGAAGGAGCCAATGGGGTCTAACAGCTTTTTGAGGGAAGTTTCTTGTGTCTCCCTAGACCAGGGAATGCCCCCCCAGGGTCTTCCCCGTGTTTTATATTATTAGGAAAGCTTCTCTGAAGGATCAGCTGAATCAACACAAAATGACAAAAACAATCAAAAGCACTCATAAGACAATTGTTCAAAATGCAAACAATTCTGAGTTCCCAATGTGCCAACAGATTTCTTGGAGTGTCTTAGATCTGGCAGGAGGGATGCAGGGTTTTCTTAGCACAGTTTATCAGGAAACTGAGTCATCCATACTGAACCTCTGGTCCATGGCCTCCTCACTGCCATCGTGCAGCAAGGAGGCCCAGAGGCTGCTGTGCTCTGGTCCTGTCAGGGATGCGCACAGTGGCTCTGTGGCCAGTGCCAGCTCCAGCTCCAGCAGCTCACAAGAGGAGACTCCTTCCAGAAGCTCTGCTGGCTCCAGAGTGGCAGACCAACAGAGCCCACTGGAAGCCACCTCCATTGCAGCCACCCCCAGCTGCGCCCATCATCACTGCAGAGCAGGAGCTGCCCCAGAGGAGCCGCGGCAGGAGCTCATGGCAGTGGCAGGTCCCTGTGCCCAGGGCAGAGCCACAGAACCTCTGCTCCTGCTTGGGACAGGGGCTGCTCACCCTGGTGTCCCACTGAGAGGAGGGATCCTGGGCCCCAGACTCTGCCCAGCCCTGCAAAAGGCCACCCCACCAGCAGTGCTAGCAAGGTTCCTTCAGCCATTCAGTCAAATCAGAGGAAACAAATGTCTCTTCAGGTGACGCAGTCTCTGCACACAGCTTTCTCCCCCTTCTCCTGGTGCCTTTCCCTGACTCCAGGAAGGGCTGCAGGAAATGCTGTGTGAGCCATGATGACGGAAGAGCTACTGATAAAAACACTGGGGTGATGCTTTCAGAGGAGTCATGAATGGAAGATTGACCAACCTTTCAGCCAATGGTATGCCAAAAGTTTCCATTCTTTAACTAATTGACTGCAATAAATTAGTAAAAAGAAAGATACGGAAACAAATTAAGTCTCCCACAGCTGTTGGCTTTCCTCAGGCCCCATGGTCTATGTATTGCTAGACTTACTTCATTTAGGCAGAATATTACCTGCCCTGACTTGCTGGAGACTGACCACAAGGTCTAATCTGTGCTGGGCAGTCACTAAATTAAGCTCAGCAGAGGCATCTTCAGCTGTCCAAGTGTAGCAGAAATACATATTCTCTGCTTCATGACTGTGTGGCAACAGCTGCTGGTGTGGATTTGTCAGCGTTGCTTCATGGATTACTCCTGGGAAGGAATTGTGTGCACAGGCACAGTGTGATGGCTTCGATCTCCTCTAATTACTCCAATTGGATGATGGCCATAACTTGTAGGCAAAAAGCATCATGACAGAATAATTTACAATATTCTCCAAACTACACCTGTGGTTTGGATTTTCTTACTGATTAGGTTCAGTGTCTGGCCTCAAGAAATCAGTCCAGAAAGAACAGGCAAACCTCAGCTTGCAAGTTAGAGTGCACGTCTTTAATCTGCTGTTTTGCAGCAGGTACAAACAACTTTTCAACATATTTGTGAAAAAATGTCTTAGTTCTTGCTATACCTATCCAGAACCTGATTCTCTCCTCATTTTATTTTGAATTGAGCTACAAGCATGATTTATTTCTGGACAGGGAAGTAAGAACCAGCTGCAAATACAGACTACAAGTGTGAATCTGTACTGCAGGAACTGAGCTGTAGCTTGGAATTAAAGGCAAGAAGTGATGCCATGGTAAATGTGAATGTTTAGTGCTGGCATAGGAGCCTTCTGCAATGCTCCACCAACCCATGGTTCACATTGCTACAAACTGTCTTTCTGCTGTTACAAAGAGTGTTGAAGAGCTGGCTGTAAGTAAAAAAAATAGCCAGAATGATAATTTTTGTTAATATGGCAGACAATGACTATGTAATAATTCAGAGCTCATAGAACTGAGTATTCAGATTTCCACTTAGTACGTGCTGGCAGTTTTAATTTGAAATCAACAGGTTTATCCAAATCAAGTTATCCACAGGAATTAATTTGCTCTATGATCTACCTAAAAATGCCTCATTGTCTGATAAGTTTAGGAGAAATTTGCAAAGCCAACAGTCCACAGATTTTCATTTCTTGTTTAGTGGCTATTCTGCCGGAAAGCTTTTACAGAATAATCAGTTTGGATGCAATTAAAATGCCAGTACATTTCATCTAGCCATTTTGGTATTAGAACAAAACCATATGACTGCACAGCCTTTTAAAAACTATTTTAAAATGAATTTTCAAATCAACAGTCTGAGTAAGACTCAGAATAAAAACTCTACCAAACTTCAACTCCATTGGAAGATTCCCTTGTCACCCTGTGAATCAACTTTACATTCAGAAGATTAGAAGTCCCAATGATGGTGGTTTTGGTATGGTTAGGAACTGGGGAAGGGTCTTCTTCCTTCTCAGCTCCATGCTGCATTGCCTTTGGGATGTGGCCTACTGGCCGTTGTTTGTGCAGCCCTGGTGTTTCTCCACGAGGCAGAAAGTGCAATTGCATTTCCAGCCCAAAGCCCGTGAGGAGTGGGGTGTGCAGAGCTGTGCCAGACCCAGGCCAGCAGCTGTGCCGCCAGAGGGTTTTGGTTCCTGCCCAGTGCAGCTGGTGCATCTCTGCTGTGAGTGCCTCCCCTTGCCAGGTGCCCATGGACAGCAGGTGCAGGGTTCTGCAAGGGGCATGGAACAGGGTGGGGATGTCTGCTGGCAGCAGAGTGCAGCGGAGAGCAAACAGTCCAGGATGGTCCTGGAGTGTGTGACAGAGAACTCCTGACACAGCTGGTGACTTAGCCAGTGAGGGAAGGCACTGCTGGGCCTGCTGTTTGTGAGGAGAGAAGGGCTGCTGGGTGACAGGAGGGTTGGAGGCGGCCTTGGGCTCAGGGATCACAAAATGCTTGTGTTTGGTTCCCAGAGAAGGAACGAGAGATATTGGGGAAGTGTTGACCTGCAACAAATTGTGAATTTGTTAAGCTTTAACAGGCAGTGCTTAGTCATACCTTCCCTCACACCAATGGTTAATGTGTGCAAGTGGATGTCTTAGCCTTGAGAATAAAGACAGTGGGACTACTGAGGAGATGGCTGCAATGCATTCAAGGAGAAGAAGGCTCTTAACCAGGGGAGGAGAATTTGAGGAATGGGATGTTCACCACATGACCACCAGAGACCCTCAAGAGACCCCTACTCTAAATGTCAGTAATTTTGGGCAAGTTATTTAAACATGTCAAATACTTTGTGAGAATATTTAGCCTGTGATTTTGAGCAAAGTACTGAATAAAAGTAATGAAAGTAATGTCTTAGTTCCGTGGATACTAACACATGGGTGTGCATGTTTCAGGGAAGTTATTCCCACGCACCCAGCACTGAAATAAAGTAATGCCTCTTTTCTCACACTGAGCTGGCAGTGTGGATTGGCCCTGCTCGGTAACTTTCATTTTGGTCATTTCTATTGAAGCATAAAAAATGGTTGAAATGAAATCTTTTCTAGCTGTTTCCCTTTGGTTTACCTGTTTGAGGGTTCAAATTCTGTGCTGCAGGTGTGCTGGGTGTGTGCAGAGCAGTGCAGCCCCAGAAACCCCTTGGCTTGCCCACAAGTTGTCATGCCTTGTTGCCAGGTGTGCCCAGCTGTGGCAGGAGAAGGAGCCCGCAGCGCAGTGGGCACCGTGCCCTGCCCAGCCAGGGCTCTCTGGCACAGAACAGCAGCAGCGCCAGCGCCATTCAACCCTCTCCTGCCTTGGCTTCCCCTGGCACACAGAAGCCTCTGGAAATCAGCACCGCCTGTGGCGTTCCCAGCTTGGAGCAGCTGATGCTGGCGGGCAGACGCTGCCAGTTTGACTGCGGCCAAAGGGGAAGAAAGGCAGAGATGTACACACACCAGAGCCCTGGGCATGTCCAGTAAAGGTGCAAATATGTGGGGAGATTTGTTAGGAAGGATTTCAGCAGTGATGCCAACAGTGGCTTCTCTCCTGGTTCTGTGTGTTCTAGACAAGTAATGCAATGGTTGGCTCTGACAATTAAGAAGTAGATGTTATGTGGATGTTCAAATGTGTAGTGATGGTATTGTAATATATCCTCCCATAGTCCTCTTTCCTGTCTCCCTTGTAATAGCCTTGGTAGTCAGGGCATTTGGGGAGGGCTGGCTTGTGACCAGCAGGCAGGGTGTAACAACACCTGACTCCAGTCAGGATGCAAGGAAGTAATCTCCACCAATGGACAGCAGAGAAAGAGTTGACTGACAAAACTTTTGGAGGGGCTAAGGGTATAAAAGGCAGAGCATCCTTTTTGTAGATGAGCACATGGCTGCTAGTCACAGAGACTCCCAATGCTGCAATTTTTCCTTAGTCAGTCCTTTGTTAAGGTTTACTAAACCTTTAAAAGTGAGAGTCATTTCTCACATGTGCAATGCTGTGGACCATTTTCTTGGCCTGGTTTCCTTTGCTTGAGGCCCATCTGAGGGCTTAGCTGGGGTACAGGCTGTAGGTCCTTGGGGCACTCTTGGAGTTCCTCTTGGATCCCTGAACAACAGGGTTTGGCCCATGAGGGGATTTTTTGCTGCTTTGTGACAGAGAAGAACTTCCCAGGCTCTTTTGTGTTTGCTGTAGGGAAGGTTGGTTATTGCTTTGCATAAATTCACAGACCAACATGGAGCGTTTGCTTTGTGATGTCAGGGCATGGTTGTCACATCGTCATAGTGGCATCAGAAGGTTGTCTTGGTGCACGGAAGGCCTGAGTGTCAGAGCAGCCCTAGGCCTTGCTCGCATCAGGAGAACCCTCCTGGTTTGAGCATTGGTCAGTGGGCAGCTGCACTCTGACAGGACACTTGTTTTTCTAGTGTTGGAGAAAACTTGCACAGCACTGGGACAATGATCCACCATCTGGCCACAGCAGCTTTTGCTGCCTATGGTGTTTGTTTTTCCACATATTACGTTGCACACTTTGTTCGTAAGTAGAGTTTTCCATTCTACTTCGGTAAGGGTGTATCCTAACCTGGCTTTTGTATGTCTTCCTGCTCTTTCTTGGTGGCTGAGTTTCTGATTTTGAAACAGAAAGAGCATTAGAGTGCCAGTGGTTTGGTAAAGCTCCTGTCAAGAGGTTCAGCTAAAAAGGGGGTGTGTGTAGCCACAGGGGCAGCATTTACAGGGGAACCTGCAGGACATCCGTTCCCTCCACAGGGGAGTCTGTGGCAGAAGAGTCTGTCATTTACTCAGGTTGCTGGGACAAGCAAGACAGCTTTGAAAATTTAGACTGGCAGAGCTTCAGGGAAGGCCTTCTAAAAACTCTGCAGTTGTTCCCAGAATTCAGAGAAAGCTTCTTTCTTTTTAAATTTTGTCATTAAAGGATTTGACTGTCTAACTTAATAACCTTTTACTGAGTGCTAAAATAGTTATTCCCTTTGAAAGGAAGTGCTAACTCTAAAGCAGTGAGTGTCTCCTCCTGAACCCTAGAGGTGCTGCTGTGCTCTTCCACAATAGAACTGCCACAGCTCAGGGGAATTTTGGGAAGCTTTTCTGGGCAACTGTTTCCTGCAAGTTAATGAGAATTAGTGCATGTATCTGATTGGAAAAAAAAAAGAGTACCTGAAGGAGAGGATTTCAGAAGCCGTTTTATGTGTCTGGTAGAACAGGAACATTGAGTGTTAAAGAACAATTTGCATTTTCTTGATCATCTTTGTATTCATTTACTGGCTAAACAGGCTGAAGTGTAGGAACAGCCAAGAATATTGTCCTGATCCCTTGCTGGCTGTGTGAATAAAATGTGTCTCCTGGAGGGATGTTGTGAAACGGGAAATCGTACCTGTTTGGGTTGACTTGTTCTGTGGGATTCAGCAGCCCAGGCAGTTTTC
The DNA here is from genome assembly GCF_028551555.1 of Melozone crissalis. Classification (NCBI taxonomy): domain Eukaryota; kingdom Metazoa; phylum Chordata; class Aves; order Passeriformes; family Passerellidae; genus Melozone; species Melozone crissalis. Next base: position 9,324,732 of record NW_026535850.1, on the reverse strand, counting down.
TGACAGCATCTGGTACATTTTCCCTTCCCACTACAGGACAACTGAAGCGTGTATTCAGCAGTGCTAAAGATCCTGAGGTGAGTGAGAAAGGAACATTTCATGTTCCTGGTGTTTAGGAATTGTAGAGCAAGCTGGGAGCTTGGCCAGTAGCAGTAGAGTGTAGAGGGCCAGCTAGGAAGGCTGAAAGAAATCCATTTCCATGCCTGAAACAAAAGTAACAAAGGCAGCTATAGATATTTTTAAATTTCCTTCTCAGAGTTTGAAGAACTAAAACCTAGTTTTGAAAAGAGAACAATGCTTGCAGACAGCAGATAGGAAAAATTTAATTAAGACCGCTTTGCTGTACAGTTGAATTAGATAATTTTAATTTAAACAGAGTGACTTAGAATCCTATTCCTATAAAATTTTATGATATCTACTTGGAACATGAGGTGGTAGAACAGGAAGGCCATCTTGCAATGGTGCCTGCAGTATCTGAAGTGAAATGGGCACCTTTGTAGCTGGGGAGCTGCGTGAGCCAAAAGGACGCAGGGCTGGCGGCCTTGAGCAGCTGAAGATGAGGCAGCGTGGGGCCAGGGGGCCAAGAAGGCCAAGGGCACGGTGGCTGTGCCAGCAGCAGTGGGGCAACAGGAGCAGGGCAGTGAGCGTGGCCCTGTGCTGGGCAGCGCTGCGGCCACAGCTGGAGTGCTGTGTGCAGCTGTGGGCCCTGGGAAGCAGAAAGTCATGGAGGGGCTGCAGCGTGTGCACAGAAGGACAGGGGAGCTGGGCAAGGGGGGGCAGCACAAGGCCAGGGAGGAGGTGCTGAGGGAGCTTTAGCCTGGACAATGGGGGCTCCTGAGGGACCTTCAGGCAGACTTCCATAGATCCCTGCCTTAGATCCATAGAGCCAATGCTCAGGACAGGGGCTGCTTCCCTGCCAAACATCCCTTCACTGCATCCAAGTGCTTTAGACACTGGAGTAGGTAACACTTTCATATTTTGTTTGTTTATTTGTTTGTTTGTTTGCTAGAAGGAGAAGCCTTCTAGCCTGTAATTTCTCCTTCGCCAGGGAGCAAGGGAGCTTTTTCTCAATCTTTCCTGCCCTTTTCCAGCACTGGCAGAAACACATCACTTTCAGGGTAACGGCTCCCATGTCTTTTGGCAGCCCAGGGAATCAGTGTGTGTTGTGTTTGGGAATTGAGCAGGAAATCAATGCCCTTGCATTCCAGCTGGTGCTCAGAGATTAGAGGAGCTGGAGGGGCTCGGCTGCATTTCTGACTCCAGCCACTTCAGCACCATCAGTGTGGCCGAGTCCAAGAGAAGAACTTGCCCGAGCACAGATGCACAAAGAGTGCAGTTCTCAGTGCAATGCTCTGGGTCTGGTTGCATTCCATAAGGACCCACACGCTCCAGATTCCCCAAGAGTGTGGGTTACTGAAGCAACAGGAGAGCAAGTTCAGGATGGCTGCTGATCGGGGCACTGCTACCGAGTGCTGATGTGTGTAGCGACAGAAATGACAGTGTTGATTCAGGGTGACCCCCACGTGGTGAATAATGTGCTTTGACTCTATGATTTAGAATGTTAAACAAATGCTTTTTTAAGCTATGTTATATTACACTAGTATGGTATTAAAACTATACTACAGAGATACTATACTAAAAAGCTACTAAAGAAAAACTCGTGACTGTCTCCAGACAGTCACAACACATCTTTTATCTAATTAGCTAATCAAGCTAAACAACTACACTAAAATCCAATTAACAAATCACTATCAGTAAACAATCACTAGAACGCATTCTACATGTACTAAACAACAAGAACAGCAAGTAGAGATAATAATTGCTTTCTCTTGTTCTTTAAGTTTCTCACTACCTTCTCTTAAAAAAAAAACCTAGGAGAGAGAACTATATCTCTTTGTGTACAAAGAATGTAAATACCACAGTACAGTAAAGAGAGATTATAAAAGTGAGATCTGTCTATCTGTCTATTTGAATCTTCCTGGCTCTGCTCCAAAGCAGTGGAAGATGCAAAGCTCACCTAAAGGCATCCCTTCAGGAGAGGGGTAGAGACAAGTTCCATTGACTGATCCTGAGCAGGCAGAGATGTTTCCCCCTTCAGAGATGGTTGTTTTTTCCCCTCCTGTTTTCCTACTCCAGCCTCTTGTGCCCTGAAGCCTTCTTTTTATCCTTTAAATTTTTGCATGTCCTAAGGGAGTGGAACTATCCCATGCTGTAGCTGGGGTCTGGTGACTTTGCTCATACATGCATTACATGACACATGGTTTCCTTCACTGGCATCTCCAGGGCTGTGTAAGTGCATTCGTTAATGGGGCCTTATGAGAAACTCTGTTACTGCTGGTCAGAATTCTCAGTTGACAAAAGAGGGAGAAGAAACACCTTGGTCCTCCTCCATATACTGAGATGGCCATAGAGGTTCTCTGACTTCCATCAGAGATCTTTGCATGCATCCTCATCTCCTAAATGACCCGGTTTTCTAGCAAGAGTGTAGATGTCAGGAAGTCACAAAGCTGGTGCAGGCCTGAAGAGAAGGTGAACTCCAGAAGTGTCTCTCACAAGGAGTGAGCTCACCCAGGAAGCCCCTGCAGAGCCAGGATGGAGCTGTGGGATGGGGCGGGGTGTCAGTCACTACTGAAAGACAAACAGGACATGGCAGAAGCAGAGGGAGGCCCTCACCAGACCCTTGAGAAATGCCACCCCTTCCCTGTCAGCTGCCTGAGAGGCTGTTGGGGCTTCAGTCCCAGATGGCCCCTGATTGTAGGGCCAGGGTCACATTGGAATCTGTGCCTCCCCTCGGGCAGAGAATGACCCAGGAGAGCAGCAGCACGGTGCTTTGGGAACGTGTGAGCCCAGCAGCCTTTGAGTCTTGGCCCACAAAGGGCGTGTGGGAAGTTGAAACAGATCTTCTCTTGCTTTCTGTGCAGGTGCTTCTAGAGAAAGAGCAGGAGCACACTGCCTCATCTGAGATGCCATGCCAGACTCAGGGAGAGCTGTTCCCTGCCCGAGGGCAGGAAGAGCAGCTCAGGCAGCAGGTGGAAGAGCCACAGGAGAATGGCCAGGTGAGCCTGACTGGCCAGGGGACAGAGGGAAGGGCAGGAAGAGGGGGATAAACCAGAGCTCCTGGGACTGAGGAGGCCAGGAGTCCCACAGGCACTGGAAGGACAGAGCCTTGCAATCTGCAGAGGTCAGCCCTGGGACAGGAGGTTTGCAATGGAGGCTGATGTGGAGAGGGAAGCAGAAAGAAATGGCTGAATAAATGTGATTTTGAGGCTGCAAGAGGAAAAAACTGAGCCTGATGGCAGCTCTCAGTCCCTTGCTCTGCTTTTGTGTGTACAGGACATCAAGGCAGAGCCACAAGCAGAGCTGCCTGACGCTCAGAGTGACATCATGGCAGTGAAGAGAAAGAACAAGGAAGACATGGGAAGAATTCAAGAGGAGAATCTCCATCAGCAGAGGGGCGATCAACAAAACCAGGTGAATGAAAGAGTGGCAGCCACTCCACTCATGAAATGTTCTCTCCTTTGTTTGTTAGAGAACATGAAGGAACAGCTGGATGCAGAGCTTCAGATAGCTCACAGTATGACCAAGGCAAGGCATAAGCAGCTGGAGGAAGAAATGAAAATCATCAGAGAGAAACTTAATCGCTTCCATCAGTCTCTGCAAAACCTAGTGAGTGAAAGAGGGATGCAGCCACTGCAGTCACCAATCTGGTGGTTTCTGCCCTTCTTGCCTTTCCAGTGCAGAGCAGCAGGGAGTGGGGCCATGCCTCTGAGTGCCATCCTGCTGTAGTGTGTGTATCACAGTCACTCTGAAGGACATTTCCTGGTGTGCTGAATCTCAGCTGCTGCCCTGGACAGTGAAACTTGTCCTTTGGCCTTTTGGCCAGCAGTCATCCAAATTGATTCCTGCTGGCCTGTTCCTGCTCTCCTTTTTTCTTAAGGTGTTTTTACAGTGGAACTTGGTGACCCAGATGGAGGATTGAAACAAGCTGATGTATCCCCTGTCAATCTGTTCTTTGCCTTTCCTCACAGTCGATGACTCCTGGCTGACAGGGACAAGCTGTAGTGTCTGACTGCTTTGTTCTGTTTGACTTGAGGTGCAAGTGTTGACATCTCACCAGGCAGCCTGCGAAGACTTGCAGGGAATGTGTGGCAATGAAGGACCCCAAGTTAGAAGTGAGGCACAGGAGCAGTGCCCACCAGAAATGCTCCAGGTCCAGCACATCCTGGGCTCTGAACCTGCTGCCGCAGCAGCATCACCTCGAGGAAGCCCTTTTGTGAAACCCGGGAACTCAAGCTCGGGCAGATCCTGGGATCAGGAGATTGAGGAGGAGTACCTGGAGCTGCTGGGTACGTCTGGGGTGTTTCTTATCTGAGGGACAGTGTGTTGTGTGCAGGTGTCAGCAGAGCTGTACCAAATGCTCCTCCTGAGCTTGGTGTCACAGGGCCATTTAGGACTCCCCAGGGAAGTGCTGTGCTCCGAGGCAGCGAGAGAGCTCTGGGTGTTCCTGCTGCCTCTGAGGGCACCTGGGACTGGCTTGGGTTTGCCTGAGCTTCCCTCTCTGCTAAAGGCTGAAGCAGGGATTGTTCTTGGATCAGCAGAAGGCTGTGACCTAGCAAATGATCTAGGCAAGTCCTGTGTGCTAGTGGCCAAACTGAACAGAATTTTTAGCTTCCTAAATTCTCCTTAGACTCCTGACTTCCAACCAGTCATCAGAGCAAAAAAACTTCACAGAAATGGACTGGCTTTGGAGTTTTGTCTTTTTGGTTGGGGATTCTTTTTTGGGGGGAGGGGGGGTGGGATTGCTTTTGTGTTGTTCATTTTTGGTGGGGGTTTTTTGTTGTATTTTTCTCCATCCTGAAGGAGCCCTTCTACCCCACGTCTTACTGATGTCATTTTTATGACTGTTACTGTTACCACTACTACATCTGCAGTTTATTTTCATGAGAATGCTATCTTTTTGTCAATAAGAGAATGCTATCTTTTTGTCAATAAGAACTACTTTGAAAGAACATCAGATTACAGGACAAATAGAGAGCGCGAGGTATTTTCCCTGTGCCCCAAAGAAAAAACAGAGACTTTGATAACAAACTTTATTTAATCTTCTAGTTTTATGCTTGTCAAGATGTGTCCAGGAGACACATCCAAGTGGTGTGATCAGATAAAACTGTACTGCAGGCATTTCTCAGGAGAGAGCCTCCAGCTCAGCCATAGTATATTCCTCAGATCCATGGCACTTTTCCATACCTGATTCCCACTCTTTCCCATGACTGTTAGAATCCTACCCATTGGCCCAGGCCCTGCTCTAGGAAAACACATCAAGCCCTTTGTGATTCTGCAGCACAACCCAATGAATCTGCTTCTTGCCCGTAACAGCCGCCAGTGCTGTGCTCTCAGATAAGAGACATGGTGGGGCTGAGACCAGAGCCCAGTGGATGCTGTGTCTGCCATCACCTGTTGGGAGAAAAAGGGCACTGATCTGCGCCTTGGTGTGGCTGATCTCAAAGCCCATCCTGGTGTGTCCTGAATGGGGGCAACAGCTTGTCCGGGGCTCAGGCTCACTCTGGCTTCTTCCCATCAGTGCCTGTCAGTGCTCATGCTTGGGCTTTGCCAGCCTTGTTGTGGTCGCTGCCCTGTCCCTGAGGGCTGGAGGGACTGCAGAGGCTGGAGCCTTCCTTAGCTGGGAGAGGGGCATCTTGGAGCTCAGCCTGCTCATAAACAGGTCAGGGTCCTGATGCTGAAAGCCCCGTCAGGATCGCTTACAGCTTGAGCTGCTCTGGTTTACAAATGGGAAGGCATTCCTTTGACAAACTGCTGAAAGGTGGGGAAGATGTCCTCCTCTCCTGGGATTGCAGGTCCCTGTGCTTTGTTTCCTGTCAAGAGAACTCTTCAAAAGACTGTACAAATCAGTCTCTGTTCTGGCCACTTGTGCTGCAGAGCTGTCTGTCTAGTTGTGGTCGTTGTTACCCCGCCGACCACAAAGGGCTCAGAGCCCCAGGCGCTGGGGCTGCCTTTTCTATCTCCTGGAAGCTGGGATCTCTGCTTTAAAGTCAGCATCTTGCATTTTGTTTCCCTCAGGGAGAATGGTGAACCCCACTGAAAATCCCCTGATGAAATACATGCATGTGAATTATATTGGCAGTGGGTGAGTCCAACAGCAGTTACTCCTGCACAACCATGGGCCAGGTGTTTTTCTGGTGGAATGTCTATCCAATGTGAAGTCAGGCCAGTTGCAAAGATGTTCACACACTGGGGATAGACTGTCCTATCTCTCAATGCTGCTCAGAATTTGTGAGTGGGCTCAGAAGGCATTGTCAGAGATGCCTTGCTACCGAGGTCTTGCCTGAATCAAGGAACAGGACCTGGAAGGTCTCCTTGTCTCTCAAGTGTGGGACAGCTCTGTGTTAATTTCTTTAGCATTTTTTGTATGTCTCAAAATCATACTGGCACACTAATGAAAAGAGAAGAAACTTGCTTCCCTGAAAGAGCAACCTACGCCCTATCAAAGCTGTGAGATAACAGTTCCCAGGAACAATTCTTTCCCCTGGTTTGAAGAAGGAAACACTGTGGTCAGGATAGGAACCACACCGTTTAGACAGTGAAACCCAAGAGGAAATACTAACCTCCCTTTAGAAACTGAACCCCAGTGCTTCAGGAACAGGCCCAGTGCCCATGCACTTGAGAGGAAAATGCATCATCTGCCTTCTGGCAGAGCCCTCCTGCATCCTGCAGGTTTTGACATTTCCAGCAGAGATCTGCTGTGTGGGCTGGCTTTCACTGCAAGATCTAAATGGCTTCTCCTTTCTCTGCTTCTGTTTTGTTTCTAGGACTTTTGGAGATGTTTATAGAGCACTCGACACTGCCACAGGAGGAGAGGTAAATGTGAACAGCCCCTGCAGGCTCTGCTGCACTCGAGGGCTTTCCCCTCTGGTGTGAGCTGTGGCTGGAGCTTTGGGCAGAGCTGTGCTGAAAAAGCACAAGAAGCACAGACTGGTGCCAGTCCACAAAACACATGTGGGACTTTGTCCTCCTCAGCTGCCAGAAGGAAGGCACAGAGGGCAGCGGTTCCTTTCAGAGAAGGACGCGCTCACTCGCTCTCCATTGCTAAAACAAAGGCGGTGCCTTTGAGCACCTCACTGCTCTTTGGGGCTACAGCTTCAGAGTCCTGGATTCTCATTTCTGGCTGCTGGCAAATCCATCTGAAAGTTACTGGTAGTTCCTTGGCCACCTGCAGTGCTGCACTTGGGAACTGCACGTAGGGAGAGATCTGCAAGGCGTCCCTGAAAGCCCTAAGCCCTGCCTGTATCCCAAGAGGTATCCACAGAGTATTAAGGCATGGATTACTTCTTCTGAGTCCCAAACAAAGCAGCAGAGAGTGTGGTCAGAGGTTTGTGGGTGATAACTGAGACACCGCTGTTACCAAGTGGTCAAGGCAAAATGTCAGTGCCCCCACGTGTCCTGTAAGTGGCTCCCAAGGGAGCAGAGAAATGGGCTGTTGGAATGTCAGTTCCTAATTACTGCAGCACCTAATCACAAGGCAGTTTGGCACAGCTCAGCCGTGTCATTGCAAAATCACTCGCTCCACATGCCTTGTGGTCTCGTGCCACCAACCTCCCAAGTTACTGATTTTCAATGTCATTTTAGGTGGCAATAAAAAAAATAAATCTTCAAGGAGTGAGGAGGAAGGAGCTAACCTTTAATGAAATAATGATCATGAAGAGGTATAGGAGTCCCAATGTTGTGAATTATTTAGACAGGTGAGAGGTCATGGTCTTATCCCATGGATGTGTGTTTACATAAAGCAAACATGAGAGGTTAAAAACCCACTTTGGTCAGTGGCAGCAAGTAAAGCTGTTAATTTTTATTTATTCATATTTCTCTACTCATCTCCAATGGATAAGAAGAGAGTGCATCTTGTCTGCATCAGTCTTCCCTGGCACACCTAGTTTGATAATTACTCCAAAATTACTCAATACCTGGATCAGCTGTATTTTCCTAACTCAACAGCCTCAAAGTTCACTGCCTCCACATTTATTTGGGATTGATTTTTTAAAGTTTCTTAAGTGCAGATGAACCATCCTAAAGTGGATTACCCTTGGATTGTTGCCCCTCTTTGCCATTGCTGTGCATGCCAGGAAGACTAGGTGCTTATTTCCAGAAACACCATGCCTGGCATGTTTTTTATCTGGGCTGTTTCTAAACTGCACTTTTCATTTGCTGCCCATCTAAGACATCTCCTTTTTCACAGATGTGTCTTTCTCTTTGAGACTGCGCAGATTGCAAACAATGCACAGCCAAGAGGGAATATCTATTCCTTTGATTCTGTCCTTGTCACAAAGGCATCTGGAAATAAGAAACCTGGAAGCAAAAATCAATGTAGCCATGCATGTTCATCTCTACCCCCTTGTTTCCTTCTTTCAGCTACCTTCTGGGCGAGGAACTCTTGCTGGTTATAGAGTACATGGATGGAGGTGTCCTGAGCGATATCGTCAGCCAGACCTGCCTGTCTGAAGATGAGACAGCAGCCATCAGTCGGGAGGTCAGCAATCCCATCTGTGTTTCCAAGGGCTTGGGCAGGATTGTCTGGGAAATAGGGGCTCAGAACAGGAGAGGTTTCCTGTGCCAAGCTTTGTTTCTGTGTTGCTGGTATGCTATGGGCAAGTAAAAGCATCTCAAGTGGAAGGCCTGCCAGTGCCCCTGCACTCCCTGTACTCAGTGCCAGTACTCTTATCTCCTGCTGTTGTATTCTCGCTCTGTCTCTTGTATTTGTATTTGCTGTTCTCCACCTTGCCTCTCTAAATGTTTTCCTGGAGTCTGTCTTCACTGCATTCCTTGCCTGTAAAAGCAAATGTGCTGGTGGCAGGATTTGAAACAAACAGCAAAGAAAAAAGAGAGAGACTCGTTTCTCTCAGTCCTCACCTAAAAAGGATAGGAGTGCAGCCAGAATGCTCTTTGCTTCTGAGCACATGCACTGCAGCAGGAGTCATCCTGGCTGGTTGGCAGGGGACAGCCTACAACAGCAGGTGCTGTTGCTCTTTCAAAAGCTGACATGCCTTTCCTCAGAAAGGTCCTGCTCTGCCGGTGTTGGAGCAGCAAGCTCTTCCTCTCAGTGACCATTACTGTTCTGTCATTACTCCCCATTCCCCTGGAGAGGGAATCTTTTAGATTCTTTGCTTCCTTTCTTGTGTGATGAAATCACATCACTCATTTTTGCCCTTCTGTTTCTGTTTTCTCGCTCAGTGCCTGCAAGGACTGGATTTTCTTCATTCAAACAATGTGATCCATCGAGATGTGAAGAGTGACAACATCCTTCTCAAAAGTGATGGTTCTGTCAAACTGGGTCAGTATATTCTTGGTCAGGTGCAGCATTCCAGGGATGTGGGTGTGGGGCTGCTTGGAGTGACAGCCAGTTCCCCAAAAATGGTGTTGGTGGCAGTGCAGGGACCCCTGCTGCGAGCTGAGGGCACAGTTGCAACATGCACAGAGGTAGAAGGAACCACAAGCAGTCAAGAGTGGCCTTGCTCTGTGTGTGTCCCTTCCAGAGGGAGGGAGTTACAAGTCCAAAGTTTCCAAAGAACAAAAACTACTGCTAGAGGCAGTGTAAAAATTGGGGGGATTTTTTGGAAGTCACCAATGCCAGGAGATTCAACAGCACAATTTCAAACTTCTACTGGGGAATTCTTTTGCTTGCTTTCCTAATTGCACAGAATTCAAATAAAACCAGTATTTTGTTTTCTCCTCAGCTGATTTTGGCCTCGCTACTCAGCTCACCCCTGAGCAGAGCAGACGGTGCTCGCTAACCGGGACTCCGTGGTGGATGGCGCCTGAAGTGGTGACAGGTCAACCATATGGCCCCAAAGTGGACATATGGTCTTTTGGAATTGTGGGAATTGAAATGATAGAACAAGAACCTCCTTACTTGAGTGAAAGTTCTGGCACGGTAAGGAGCAAATACTCACTGATCCCACTGTCATTCTCACTTGTCCCATGTCCTGTGTGCCACTGGACAAAATCCCATTGCCATCTGCTGGAATTACTTCCACCAAGGTCCCTTCCTACAAATGTCCCTGCAACACATCAGCATCTGCTGTACTTTTGGTTGCATCAATGGGGGAATTCAAGCCTTACCACATGCAAACAAACTCCAAACAAACAAAGTGTTCTCAGGCAACACTTTCATTTGAGTTAGTGGTTCCAGTTCTTTTGTCTGTGTAGATGGCCTTAATAACAGGAAAAAAGCATCTTAAGAGTGTCGTTATCTTTCCAGAAATGAAGGAAGGAAACCCAAACCCAACAAAGTTTCTAAAACTGTGGTCTTTAGAGAGGAACCTAACCCTGTGTGCAGTTTCTTCTCATTGGGAAACATGGGCATGAGGGTGTAAAGGCCACAGAGTCTCTTCTGCTTCTTGTGCAGTGCTGCTGAAACACTCAGTGACCGTGTTTCCCTCCTAGCCCAAGCAACATTCTGCACGTCACCAAGCCAGAGCCTGGTGATGCAGAAAGCCTGCCAAAACCTCCCAGTGATTCCTGGCACTTTCTGGGATAGGCCTACCATTCATGCATTGACTGGAGTAGCCAAATGACTAGAGGGTGGCCATAGGGATGGAACCTCTCCTTCTTCTGACCTAGACAATTTTTCTTTTGCTGCAAAAATGGGAAGCTGCAATTTTCAGACTGCTGAGAGACAGAGCTGCAGGTGGCTCCTGTGTGCCCAAGCAGGCATTTTCATCCCAATACATTTGTGCAGGCATCTTAATGTGTCTGTGTTGAAGAGGAGATTGTAAATGTTTGTTTCCCTACCTGGGTATTAACTGATGGATTTCCTTTCTTTTCTTACAATTACCATTGTTTTCAAGAACAGCACAAAAAGCCTGATGAGTTTTGTTCTAGGGCACGTGCGCTTAAAGGACCAACAAGCACTGCAGAGATGCCTTTCATGTACTAACCCTTGAAATTAGTTAGTATAGCAAAGTCCCTCTTCCAAAAAGCCTCTCAAGCTGGCATGAATCCTCAGAGATGCAAATGTCCTTTTGCTGATGTAGTTCCCACTAACTAGGTCAGGCAATGAAATCAGCTGCCAAGGCAAGATCTGAGGGATGGTGGAAAAGCTGTGGCTGCATCGGGGTTTGGGTTTTTGGTTGGTAAAGGAAAGTCATCTCTGGGTCTGTGCCAGGGCAGAAACTGCCACTGCAGAACAGAGGTTAAACAAAGAGATCTGGGAGAGCCTTAGAGATGTGAAAGCAGGAGGTGGAGCCTGGTGTCTCCTTTTTCTCCAGGCTACACACCTGATAGCCACAGTAGGGACTCCACAGCTGCGGCAGCCCAAGCTCCTCTCGGCTTTGCTGCGTGACTTCCTGAGCTGCTGCCTGCAGAGAGACGAGGAGCAGCGCTGGTCTGCCAAGGAGCTCCTGCAGGTAAAATGTGAAGGGGCTGCAGGTGAAACAGGCTCTGAGGGATGGGCTCCTCTTCCACTCAATTCCAAGGCAGCAGATGAGCCCCCTTCCTCCTCACCTCCACTCTTGCTGCTCTTCAAATGAAAATGGTGAGGAATCCTAGACTGGGCTGGGCTGGCAGGGCCCTGTAAATGTCCTGTGGTGCAAGTGTCCTGCAATGAGCAGGGACCTCTTTAAAGAGATCAGGTTGCTCAGAGCCCTTTGCCACCGGAGCCGGAATGGTTGCAGGTTGCAGGGATGGGGCTCCTACAAGCTCTTGGGGCAAGCTGTGCCAGGGTGGCACCATGCTCCGAGTAAACAAGTTCTTCCTTAGACCTACTCTGATTAGATGCCCTTTGTGTTTAAAAATATTTGTCCACATCCTATTGTAACTGGCCCTGTCAAAAAAGATGTCCCCCACTTTCTTCAAAGCCACTGTGACGTCTTGGAAAGTGGCAATAAAGTCTCCCTGGGGCCTGTCCTTCACAAAACTGAATAACTCCAGCTCCCTCTGCATTTCCTGTGAGGAGAGGTGCTCTGTCCTCTGACTGTTTCTGTTGCCCTCTTTTGTGATTTGGTGGAGTGTTCAGTTTTATCTAATGGCAAAAGAATTGAAGTAGAGCAATGCGGGGTACAGAGACATGAAATGGTGGTGGAGGAGCCCAATGAAGCCAGTCCCAGCCTAGGGGTCAGAGATTTGGCTGTGGGCAGGAGGGGCTGTGGGGGGCTCACTGTGATCCTCTGAGGGGCCCTGGTTTTGCCCCCCCAGCCCACCCTTAGAGGTTTCTGCCATGCAAACAGTGACAGCTTGGAGGGAGTTGTCCCAGCCCCATCTGCTGCCTGGCATGCTCAAGCAGACGGGAACTGTGCCAGGGTTACTGCCAGGTTGTGTGGCAGAGAGGGAACTGCAGGGCCCAGTGCCACTGGGCTGGCCCTGCTGGGAAGGAAGGTGCCATCCAGCACACGATGGGTAGGGCATGGAACGGTACACGCTGCTTTCTGTGTCTGTGGCAATCAGCACAGTGCCTGTCTTTCAAAGGCAGGGGCCTATGTGAGTTACTGGAGTTTCCTGAAAGGAAGAAAACCCAGGGACAGAAAGCGCCATTTCTAGAGCACTGGCAGGGCAAAAATCCCAGCATGATGAAGACATCACAATAAACAGATGAGTGGGATTCTGGGCCAGGTTTGCCTGTGATGGCAAGGTCTTGCACATTGGGGATGACTGGGGAGCAGATGGTCCCATTGCTCCTCTTTCTGGGTCTTTCCAGGAATTTGATGTATCCTGATTGAGTCCCTGAAGCAATGAGCTTGGAAAGTAATGGTTCACTGTTCTTTGTTGTATTTTTTTTTCCGGTGGACAGCATCCATTTGTAACTTCAGCCAAGCCACCATTCATCCTGGCACAACTCATCAACTCAGTGAAGAAGATGAATAACCCTAACCCTAAACCCTAACCCTAACCCCTAATCCTAACCTTAAATGCTAACCTAAACCCAAACCCTAACCCTATCCGTATCTCTAACCCTTACCCTAACCCTAAGCCTAAGCCCAAACCTAAGCCTAAACCTAAGCCTAAGCCTAAACCTAAGCCTAAACCTAAACCCAAACTTAAGCCTAAACCTAAGCCTAAACCTAAGCCTAAGCCTAAGCCTAAACCTAAGCCTAAGCCTAAGCCTAACTCTAACCCTAACCCTGGGAGACTAGAACATAGCAATCATGTGAAGATGTTATTTCTGTTACCAATTTTGAGTAGGACTGTAGAGTAGGGTTGCTAAAGAGATTTGTAGCATAGAATTATAGATTAGAGTTGTAATTAATAAAGTTTCTGAAACATCAACTCATTTGGAAGATTCTCCTCCTTCTGACCCCTTCAGAAAATTCAACATTTCCTTCTGAATTACCAATTGTTTTTTATTGGTGCTAAGTCACACATATGGCTTCTTTTGTATGGTTTCATAAGTGAGGAGGGCTCTTCTTCATTCATCCTCTCCAGACCACACTGCCTTTGGAATATGAGCCACTGGCTGGTTATGGCACAGCTGTGGTATTTCTAGTTGAGGCAGAAAGGGCAATGGCATTTGAAGGAAAAACCAAAGGAAGAATGAGGCAGCCCAAACACCCTGTGCAGATGCAAGCCTTCAGCTGTGACTGGAGAGCATTGGGGTTCCTGCCACTTGGATTTGTATCCCTAAATGCAATAATCTCTTTGGCTGGAGGAGAGCCTTGCTCAAGTGAGAAAGCAGAAAGATCAGAGAGGGTGCTCGGGAAGGTCTCCTGTGGTGCAGAGCTGTCAGCGCCTGTGAGGTGAGAGCGGGCCCGGCCTTGCCCGGGCTGGAGCCCCAGCAGAGCCCTGGCAGAGGCCGGAGCAGCCTGAGCCCCGGCAGAGGCAGGCTGGAAGGAGGCCCTTGGAGCTGCAAGAGGCAGCAGCCGGGCCCTGGGTGCCTCTTGCTGGGAGCGGGTGAATCATCTGCTCTCAGAGCCCAGGTGGCAGCTGGCTGCTGCTGAGGGGAAGCGCATCCATGCTGGGCACAGCCCGGCCTGGAGGCATTGGCCGTCTGGAGTGTGCCCAGGAGCAGGGAAAGGCCAAGGACAGCCACGGGCCGCTGGGCTGGCTGAGGATTCCTCCTCTTCTGCTGGCTCCCCTGCAACTCCTGGCAAAGGCCAGCAGTGTGTGCAGCACTCTGGGCACCGGGGCAGGGAGCCGTGCTGCTCAGCAGGCTGGAGCACAGGGCAGCCACCTTCAGGCCCGGCACTTGTGCCAGGGGAAGTGAGGCCAGCGTGAGGCAGGGACAGCTTGGCAGGGCCCATCTGCAGGAGCCAGCGCCTCACGCAGCTCTGGGAGGAAGCGCCTGCAACCCTGCAGTTCTGCACTGAGTCAGAGCAAAGGTGTGAGATGCAGAGTGTTTGGCAGAAATATTCAGGCCCACCAGGCCAGCCTGCTTGGTGCTCTGTGGCGCACAGCAAGCGCTGTGTAATGCAGCTTGGAGCTCCTGGGAGAGAGGCAGTCAGGGATGTGCCTGAGGTGTGTCAAGGGGTTAGCTGAAAATGTAATGAGGATAATTGAAAAGTGCAGATGGGTCGAGGGGCCACCTGGGAATATAATTGGGATAGTAGAAGACTGCATATTTTAGTTAATATTTTAAAATGAGATAAGAAGCTAAGTAAGTAATACAGCTAGCAGAAATCACATACCTTAGGTAAAGAGTACCAAATATATTAGGAACATAAAGCTAGGAGTGACAGGGATAGAGGAAGCAATTGTGAAGAAGCTGAGACCATAGAAGTATGTTTCCTTAAGAATAATTGAACAGTTAGGAGATGCTTGGACCATGAGCAAGTCAAAAGGTCATGCCAACTGGCCATGGGAGAAGAGTTCACCATGAGGAAAACGGCTTTCTTCCTTGCATACAATCATTCCCTCATATCAAAATCCCACCGACCCAGTTAAGGGAATACAATTGCGCAGCTGTAATAGATAGTCAGCTGATAAAAATGCGAAGCAGGCAGGTAATAATTATGTATTATGGGTCCTTAGAAACCTAATGTAAAACCTTTTCTGTAGAAATAGAGAGAGGAGCCTGCAACTCCTTGCACGTGTCTTTGGAAACTAGTTCACATGTGTCCAGCGGTGTAATAAATACCCTTCTTTTCTACTATAATTTGTTGAAGAGTCATCTGTCCATGCTTTAAGGGTTATGCTGGAGTAGTGAACTGATTTGCAAGGGAGCAGAAGAGTTTCAGCAGGCAATTTTTGGAAGAGATGGAAGGCTCTTGTGACTCAAGGGAAAGCTATTTGGAATGGAGTAATGATCCCAAAGTCCATACAATTGTATCTTTGTGTCTGAATTTAAATCAGAATGATTATAGATAGCTTCATGCAATTTGTCTAAAAATTTATCAAAGTCTTCATTCTTTCTTTGACGAATCTGTGCAAAAGACATGGTGTGTAACTTATCTGGAAGTGCAAGGATAGCATTATATGTTGGTTGTTGGCTCATCTGTAAGACTTGATCAATGCTCCTAGCCTGGGCAGTGGCAGTAGCCCAGGGCCCTTTGCCAAGTATAACTGTTGTGATGTTAAACCATACAGAGGATCACCCTGTACTCTAGGTCTTGCTGCTTCTTGAGCACACTTTTGCTCGCAGATTTTATGAAACATCGCCTGCTGATGGGGTGGCATTCTAAGTCTTATTAGGGTATGCACATCAACTGGAATTAATATGTTAGCTGGAAAAATATACTGCAGAAGTGACTGTGCAAGTTGGGATTTTCAACCAAATTGTGAAATTGCTGCTCTCAACTTTTCTAAAATCTTCCAGTCGAAAGGTTTTCAAACTCTACTTGCAGCATTAGTTACTACAGGAAAAGCTTCTACATCATTTGAGAGAAAAGTCCCTTCTACCATAGCTTCTGGAATAACTTTTTTCTACTTTTATTTCTCTTTTGTGGAGATAAAGCTCAGCCTCCAATTCCTCAGAAAGCATTAGGAGGACTGTGCTATTTTGGGAAATGGACACTCTTTGCCCCTAGCATTCAACAGATGCTTGACATCAGGCACAAATTCCAACGTCCAAAACGTAGTGTGCATCTATTAGGCTCAGACTGCAAGGATAATGTAGAATTGTGGAATTGGCCTTCAGTTAAATTGGCATCACTTTTTACACCAGCATTAGCTTCGTCAAAGGCCCTTACATAATTCAAACAATTGGCTTGTTGGACAGGAAAACAAATTAACATTACATCTGCAATACTGAAAGAACTCACCACTGATGTAGGCAGCATACACCATGCTGTATTACAGGATAGGGCTGCTATAGATTTTTTGTTGCTAGCACAAGGACATGGGTGTGAAGATTTTGAAGGGATGTGTTGCATGAATCTCTCTGACCACTCTGAATCTGTTGACAAGAAACTGTCATTGCTTAAGGAGAATATGAAAAAGCTGACAGTTGTTTAGAATTCTTTTGATGAGTGGCTAAAATCCTGGGGAATGACAGGCTGGCTCAAGGACTTAGTATGCTTTGGCATTATGTATCATTGCCTGTATTATGTATTCTTGGCTATGTAATTAATAAATAATTCTAGGTATTGTCTTTGTATTCTTTTTTCAATTCTGCCTATAGTGCCTTGCTTAATATGCTGTGTGCAAAAAGTAATTGACCATGCTTTTAAATCAGTCTGGCTTGTGCAAAAACAAAAGCAGGGAACTGTTGAAGATATTTTAGAGGTTGAGGAGTTTTGGCAAGACAAGGGCCATATTCAGCCAATGCACTGAATCCAGCCTGCTTGTAATAATGGACAATGAACACGTTCACAAAGAATGAATTATGGACATATTCAGAAATGGGCTTGGTATATCCTTGGAAAAGATACAAGAAGAAGAGTCATCAGGACTCGGCAAGTTTGTCAGCAAGCTTGGGAAAGTGAGCCATGGGTGGGCCAGACAACCACAGTAAGACATGTGAAAAATTAGCTGATCCAATCAGCATTCTATTTTAGACACGTGAACAGCTAGGATTAACCAATCATGTATTAGCTAGAGACGTGAGGACAATAGAGATTTATTATAAATAGAGTCTTTTTAGGAATAATAAATTTAGCTTCACTGGATCATATTGGTCATGGTGTGATGTCCATGAACTTCCGCACCCCGCACTTAAGAGTGTGTTGGTGTTGCCCAGGAAATGTACACATTTGGGGAAGTGCCCTTGGAAGAGAGGGGCTTGATTCCTAAGGAAACTGCTTCTCCAGGAGCCCCCAGTGAGACAGGTGCAAGTGTCTCCATTTGACTCCCTGTGTTTCCTTCAGTCCTTGAGGCCCCTTGGACTTGGCAGAGGGGCAGGGCAAGGATGTGAAGAGCAGCTTTGGCATCTGCCTGGGCCTGCAGAGACCAAGCCAGGCACCTGCGGCAGGGTTTGTTGCCCGCCTTTGAGCACAGGTCTGAGCCAGATCCTGTTTGTCCAGCCGAGTGCCCCAAAGCTCTCTTGGGGAGCTGTGAATTCAAAGGCCTTGATGCACACATTCATGCCACCTCCCCTATCTGGTGTGTTTTAACTCTTGGCAAGATGCGTTTGCCCCGTGCTTGCTGGAGGCTGCTCTGCTCTAGAGCCAGCACCGAGCTTGTCTGTGCTGGGCTGGTACCGTGGAGAGTCCTTCCCCGAGCACTTGGCTGGGCTTGGGGTGTACTGGACTGTCTTAGACACTTGAGGCAATGGATTTCTTCCAATCAGAGGCATTTTGGGCGGGGTGAGGGTGGCCCCAGAGCACTTGACAGCATGTCCAAGGGCCCTTGCTGACACTGCACAGCACTGTTACCATAGAACGGAATGGAACCGGACCCTTTGTGACACGTGGTGACATGGGTGCTGGCGGTGACAAGGCCACGCCACTGTGCTCGGTGCACATGACGGGACAGGAGGTGACAGAGCGGTGCTGTGAGGTGTCCCTGCACAGGCGGTTCACTGTTGCTGACCCAGAGCTTTTCTGAGGTGTTGCTCCTGTGGCTGGCCTTGCGGCCAGACCTCAGGATTCTGTGACTCGGAGCTTTTCTGAGACATCTTCCATCCCTGTGCCCGGAGCCTCGAGGCCAGGCCATGGGAACCTCCGTCTTTCATGAGGAGTCTCCTGTCATTGTGGCAGGAGGCCTCGAGTGCAGGACTTGCTTTCCGGTAGCCTTCCTGAGGCTCCTCTGTTGCAGGTGCCTGCAAGGCAGGACTGCAGCCCTTGCTGACTCGGGCCTTTGCCAAGGCATCTGTCTCGAAGGTGCCCTTGAGGTCAGACAGCAGGATGGCGGGCAGACTGCTCAGCCTGTTCAAGGGGCTTCAGGGCAAGAACAGCAAAGTCCCTGAAGGTGCCCCAGTGCAGCAGCCTGCAGAGCCGCAGCAGTTGCAGCCACTGCAGGACGGTGAGTGGTGGAGCTGGGCCGCAGGGCCAGTGCCTGCAGCTGGTCCATGCCATGCCATGCCATGCCATGCCATGCCATGCCATGCCATGCCATGCCATGCCATGCCATCCCTGTGGACACGCCAATGGACGGGATGGCACAGGGGACGGGGCTGCCCCCCCGATGGCTGTGCTCCATCCTCTGGGCTCCTGGGGTCTCTCCCTGCCTGGGGAGCGCAGGACTGGGCTGTGTTCTCCAGCTTCTTCCGCAGCCCCTCAGCTCTGGCTGTGCTCGCTCTTTGGCAGATGCAGTCAAGGACTGGACTCAAGAGCAGGAGCCCACCCATGGCCGCTTCCACCAAGTAGCGCAGGTACCTGCGGCCATCCACACCTGGGCCGGGCTGCTGGCACTGCTCGGCTGGGCCCCGCACTTGGAGCAGGCCATGGAACGTCCCTCTCTTCCCGCCTGTCCTTCTGCTGCAGACACTGTGGAGGTTTCTGCACCTTCAGCGCAAAAAGCCCAGCGGCCTCGCACCCAAGGGCACGGCCGAGCCCCACTCCAGGCCTTGCCAGCTGCGGGCAGAGGCTGCTGCCAGCACAGCGTCCTCTGTCCTGGCCGCCAGCTCTGAATGGGGAACGGATGAGGGCCGCGAGGAGGCTGACATGGCCCTGACGGAGGGCATGGCCACCACCAACACCATCCCACAGAGCATCCCAGAGACTTTAGGCCATGCCCACACTCACTGCGAGTCCTAGACTTACTCTGGAGTTTTTCCAGAAGGGTTTTTATTCTCTGCAGCAGCCTGAGGCCAGGGCTGAAGGCCTCCCAGGATCACGTGACCCCTCAAGCCATGTCCACTGGCCCCCTCAGCCCCATCACAGTGGGCTGGGAAGGCAAGCACTTCTTGGGGGAAGCTGGGCAAGGTGCTCCCTTGGACAGCACTCCAAGTCTTCCCCATGCCACTTCCTCCAGGTGCAAGCCGTGGTGAGTGCCATGCTGCAGAGACTCACATCCTGTGAGCCTGTGGACGCTGGGCTGCAAATGGCCATTGTCAGCCTGACTGAAGATCACCCTGCCCCCGTGGTGATGAGCCTCCTGCGCTCTGCCCCAGCATGTGACGGGTATGGGGCACAACTGCCTCGAGAGCTCAGAGCTCACCGGCCCGTAGGGCCCCTTGCCCTGTAGTCTGTCCGCCGGTCTCTTCCAGACAGGCGGAGAGCACCGGCACCCTCGAGCCCCTCTGTTTCCTGAGCCTGGTGCAGCTGCACGGGGCATGGTGCTGACGCACAGCTCTGGTCCCACAGAGCCGCCGCGCTGATCTGGAGAGCCATGGGCAGCTCGGAAGTAGCCCAATTAGAACATCCGGGACTTTTCAGGGCAAGACCACCTATACAATACATATATTTTACTATGACTCAAATGCCACCTATAACCCTGCACCACTGGGGCTCACTTGTTTCCTTCCTAGGGAGACCATTGTGACACTGGGGAGCATTGTGGAACCAATGTGCCATGGTGACACTGCAGGCCCTTGTGGACCCTGTTCCACTGTAAGAACTTGTGGAACCAACGGGAACAGTGAGACCCTGCAGGGTACCATGGATCCAAGGGGCCACTGTGACACTGTGGGATTTTGTGGAACCAAGGACATCTTTGTGGCTCTGTTGGGCCGCATGGTCCCAAGGGTCCAGTGTGAAGCACCGGGGCTTTGTGGAACAAAGAGGCCATTGCTGCATTTCAGGGCCTTGTGGAGCTAAAGGGCCATTGTGATCCTGCGAGGCACTGTGGATCCATGGGGAGCATTGTGGCATTGCAAGGCCTCATGGAATCATGGAGACCATTATGACACTGCGGGGCCTCATGGAGGGAAGGGGCCTTTGTGACACTGTGGGAACTTGTGGAAGCTTTGGGGGGGGGGACATTGAACATAGCAAGGCTTCATGGAACCAATAGACCATTGTGACACTGTGGAGCTTTGTGGAACCATGGAGACCATTAAGATCCTTAAGGACTTGTGTAACCAAGGGGCCATTATGACACCTGAGGGCATCATGGAAGCAGAGAACCACTGTGGCACTGCAAACCCTCATGGAAGCAAGAGAACCATTGTGACACTGCAGGGCCCTGTGGCACCAAGGGAACATGAAATAGGTGTGGCTGCCTTGACCTTCCAGGGGTCACCTGACAGGTATGACTGACCTTGGAATGTGGAAGGCCACTCTCATCTGTCCCTGAAATACTGGGGCTCTGGGCTTTTCTTTTTATGGAAAACAACTGTCCATTTTTTCCAGATATCCATGGCCAAAATAAGGATTCCACCTCTAAATTTCTGTGTATCCAAGGATTGCTGCCAGACAAAAGTTGCCAGGACAGACAAGTCTGGCTGGTCTTTGACTCCTGAGGGGCAGTACTCACCTGTTTTCCAAACAATAGAAAGGGCTTTGTGCTTTTCTTTTGTGAAAAAACCCCATCCCTCTTTTCCAGGCACAAATGTTTTAAATTAGGACTCCACATTCATAATTTCAAATATCCAAGGGTTGCTCCAAGCAGACCTGCCTGGACAGACAGGTCAGGCTTGCCTTGGCCTCTGGTGGCTGCTGTTCATCAGCTTCTGAAACACGGGGCCTCTGTGGTTTCCTTCCTATGGAGACCAATGTGACACTTGGGAGCCTTGTGAAATGAAGGGGCCATTGTGACACTGCAGAACACCATGGATCCAAGGGACCAATGTGACACTTTGGAGCCTCATGGAACCAAGGACATCATTGTGGCTCTGTTGGGCCGCATGGTCCCAAAGGACCAGTGCAAAGCAGCAGTGTGGGAGTTGGCCCAGCTGTAACTCAGAGTCAGTCAGATTTTACCCCAGAAGAACGGGGTGTGAGTTTCAAGCCCTGGGAACCATTTGTTTAACTTAGGGTGAGCTTGAGAGTTCCCTCATAAGCCTTTAGTGTTGTTATGCTAAGTTGTCCAAGTTCTCCTCCCCTATTGGTTACTTGTTTCCCCTATATGGTGATTGTTCTAGAGTGTTCTACCCTCAACTGTATATATTGCTGCTTCACCTTTATCTCAGGTCTTTGAATCCCACCCCTCATACTGTGCTCAACTTCTCCATGTTTATTGTTTTTCACCCTGTTACTAAAGTTCTTTTTTGGGCAACTCCATTGATCCTGCTTCTAGGAGTGTCAAGGGCTAGGATGGTTGGGATGGATGAAGATGAGCAATCTCTGAAGCCAGGTCTTGGAACTTGTGGTTTATTGCAAAGGATGTGGGTGCAGGGGCCTTGTTTGGAGCTGCCAGCCACAGCTCAGAGCAGGTCCAGAAGAAGAGCTTGAAAGAGGCGCGCAAATTTTGTGCCCAAAAGAGGAGGGGAGTTCCCATTACAATACAATAAATCTTCTTCTGTGCTGCATGTTCTAATTTTCACTAACCGATCTAGTACAAGATACAAATCTTATAGCATTTACATACGGCCTATAAGAATAATTACATTACCATACTGTGTTACATTTTAAACCCTAGAAAGTACTCTTTGGACCCCTTCTGCCAAACTACTAGGGTCTGCTCTGACCCTTGGACCTGTCTGCAAGCAGAGGGAGTTGTTTCATCAAAAGGGGATTACCTGCAGCCAGCCATGCCATTGTTTTCCAGCCGTTCAGTAACTAAGGTATCTTAAAGCTTGCTTTCATTTCAATCTCACTTATAGTTTCCATATTTTCGAAACGTATTGCCAGGCAATCATATATTTTAGGCTTTCCTGTTTCGTCTTCCCCAGCATCTGCTTATTTTCATTTTCACCACCCTAGCCTTTAAGTTGGGGAACCAGAAAGGTTTGTCACAGCCACCCTCATGGAGACATTTGGTGCCCGAACAGGGACTCTGACATTCAGTCATGTCAGCTGGGGTTAAGCTGATGGATAGGCCAGTGCTCCCTGGGACTTTGGATTGTGTTGTGCCAGCAGAGTCATCATTGATTTGAGGGACCTTGGCAAGGATCCACAGACACAACGACAGTTTCACCTGCGTAGGATTGCAGGTAGGTTTGGGGAAACGCAGGACAATTACTGCCCATTTTGCCACTGTGTTTTTACAATACACATCCACATCCCATAACTGATTTGGGGTGTTCCAGTGGCTGTTCCTCCTAAGGCGGAGAAAAAATGGGCAGCTGGATGTCCAAAGTAGAAAGGTGCATATATGGATGCTTTAAGTTAATTCTCACTGATCATCACTAAATCTCTTCAAAGAACAAATAAAAATCAATCATGAAGTGGATAATTAAAAATTTTTCCAGATGCCCCTGAGCCTGGCTGTCCTCCCTCCATCTTGGCTCCTCCACTTCCGCGTACCACAACTTTCTCTTCCACTCTGAATGAACGTCCAGATTCCACCCCCATGACTGCAGGTCACGACCCCACTTTCATTCATTCCACCTCCACCTGGCCCATGCCTCCAGAAGGCCAGCCTGGAAGTCCGCCATCCTAGATCAAGGCCCTTCCTCCCAACACCTGACAAAATAGCAGTGTCCTTTGCTCCATTCTCCGGCAACAATATACCCCCATGATCAAAGATACTAAGCCCAACTGTAACACTATTTCTAATCTGAATGTTTCTGCTCCAAGCTATTCTTCCTCCCCAGAAGACAGTTTGGATTCCCCAGAGCCACCTCACCCCTCAACCCCTGAACATCCCTAGGAAAGGATCTGGAAAAAAGCAGTTAAGGAAGGAGACCGGAAAATAGTCTCGAAATTCCTCGTTGCCCCCGTATGTTATGAAAGAAGGGGGCAGAATCCCAGGTTTCAGCCACTGGTTTACAGGAAAATCAAGGATCTGTGTAGGGCAGCTAAAGACCATAGGAAGGACTTACCTTGTTTTAATGGCCTAATGAGGGCCATGTTTACAGCACATGCCTTAACCCCCTATCATTTAAAATATATTATGACCATGTTGTTGTCACCTACAGAACACACCCTGTTGGAAGGGAGATGGAAGTGTTTACTAAATCAATTAATAGCAGACTATGCTAATAATGAGGCAAGGGTGGAATTGACAATCAACCATTTAGCTGGAGAAGGACAACACAGCCTACCAGATGATCAAGCAGCAGGTATCCCCAGAGAAGTACTGGATGATATCAAAGAGATGACTTTGAAAACTTTAATCCAGGTATTGGATGGTAGCACCCCCAATTTCGACTACCTTGGGTGGCTGCAGCTAAAGCTTTAGGACAATCAGACCATCCTGGGTGCCTGTTAAGTAAGCAAACCAATGCTACCTCCCTCACATTGAGTGGCCTGCTCTCAGACATAGAGACCATCAGACATGTCACCTTGCAGAACAGCGATAGAGTTTTTACTCTGGGCACATGGGTATGGCAGTGTAGACTCTGAGGGATGTGTTACATGAACCTCTCTAGCCACAACGAGACAATCCATAAGAGCATTCAGGTACTGAAGGAAGGGTTCAAGAAGCTTCAAGTGGAAAACAAAGACGGGTTCAAAAAACTCTTCCAATCCAAGGGACTCAACGGTTGGATGATGTCGAGCTAAAACAGGACTATTAATTCTCTTAGTTGTTGTTGTTTTCTTGTTAATTGTCCCATGTTTCTTTGGATGCTTTTAGAAAGTCTTACAAAATTCTTTCTGTTCCATCTTTGCTGTAAAACAGAAAGGGGGAAGATACCCAACAGAGGATCTTCATGGACTCCTTGGAGGAGAGAACTAGAGGCCAGGATGGCACAAAAAACGCTTGGGCACTCAGTGTGGAAAGGAAAATTTCTAAAAGTACCTAAAAGTATTCCTAAATCTATAAAGTACCTGAAGACCTTGAGTATCTCAAGGCGTTAATGAGCCCCACTGAGTGTCAGTACAAAGCTCTCCAGGGACTCATTAAAGCAGATAACTGGGGCCATGATTGCACAAACCTCTCACAGAGTCTGTATCAAAAAGGAAACACCAAGTACCTTAAAAAAAGTGAGTACCTTAAAGCATTAATGAGCCCCATTGAGTGTTGTTACTGACAAAGCCTCTCCAGGGACTAATTAAAGCAGAGAATTGGAGGCCATGATTGCACAAACCTCTCAGAGACTCCAAGGCAAAAGCCAAACCCAAAGTCCTTTGAAAAACCTGCAGTCCCTGCAGGGAGCATTCAGGAGCCCCCAGGGCCATTCCTGAGCAAGGCTCCCCAGGGACCCCTTCCAGCAGATCCCTGAGGCCACGTGGATGTGGGCTAGGGGGGGATGCTGAGGGCAGGACAAGGGGCTGACAGTGCCCAGCCTGGCTGGGGCTGTGCCAGGAGGCCCCAGTGCCTCAGGACAAGGTGTCTCCTCACAGCCCTTGGTGGCACAGACCCTGCTGTGGCCCAGGGCACCAAGACTTGGCTTCTCTTTGTTCTCACTTGTCATTACTGCCTCCAGTTCTCTGCTCTGCCTGGGGCCTGGGGACACTTTCTCAGTCGTGTCCCTCAGTGGGACCCATTAAAAGTCCAAGAAACTTTGGAGTTGGATTCTGACTTGGAGTTCTGGAGAGGTTTCTTCAGCTTCTTCTCAGGGACTGATGGTCAGGGCCTGAGCACAAAGCCCCAGAGGCTCATTAAAATCCTGGTGCTGTGTGTGTGCTGCTGAGCTGGGCTGGGCTCCTGGCACAGAGGCAGCTCCTGGTAACCAAGAAGAGCTTCAAAAGCACATTTCTCTTGATGAGCAGCTTTTCTGCCAGACCAGCAGGGCTGGGGCACTGCCTGCAGCCACCCTGGGTACAGCACAGAGGCACAGAGAGCTTCAATCAATCAGGGCTGGGAAGGTGCTGAGAAGGGCCTGGGGCAGAATCACTGCCGGCCCTTGGCACAGGAACCTCTGGCTGCAGGACAATGAAGCTGCATCTCCTGGAGCCATCTCCTCAAGCTGGAACATCCCAATGCCTACAGACTCGGTGAGTACAACTCTGAGTACTTCTGGTGCTGGGGAGGTGAAATACTCATCAAACTCTTACATGCTGAGCGATTCTGATTAGTCATAGACTATTTGCAAGACAAGGAGTGTAAAAAATGAGGACATTTCCAAAGACTTCAGTTTCCTAATATTCGGTAATCCAGGGATGGAGGGAATAAATATTAAATATTGATTATGAATGATTAATTATGAAATTTTAAATGTGCCTGAGACATCCCAACTGTTCTCTTTAGTGTTCATTAGGCGATCCCTAATGTGCTTTCTTCCACTCTGCCCATGGACAGCATGAGCATCACCTTTGCTGGACCAATCAGGCTCAGCCTGAGCTGTCCTTTCTCCAAGCTGCAAACAGAACCTGCCCCCAGCCAGTGCCCTGCAAACAGGCAGGGTTCTGTCAGGCCAAGGAGACTGCCCAGAGATTTGGGGTCTGTGAGTGCTGGCAGGGAGAGATCAGGCACAGGGAAACACCTGCAGGAGGAAAATCTGCAGGAAGCAGAGAGAAGACCAGGCAATGAGAGAAAATAAAACCCAGCAATGCTGTGGAAGGGAGAACTGAGAGATGCCCACAGGATCCCCTCCAGTGCAGCCTCTCCCTCTGAGCAAGCCCCCTCCCTCCTGTGCCCCCAGCCAAGCCTCTGCCCTCAGGGCCAGGGCTCCAAGGCGTGCAGCCCCTCCTGTGCAGGCAGAGCTGCAGCAGAGCTGTGGGGCAGCTCTGCAGCCCCAGGCCGAGTTCCCTCTGCAGAGCACAGGGCTGGGAGCAGCTGACCGGCCCTGGGGGCTCTGGCAGGGGACACAGCTGGCTCAGGGTGACGCTGTCCCCAGTGCCTGGCTCTGGGCAATGCTGTCAGTGCAGCCAGGGAAGGAGCTGCATCTCTCTCAATCCAGTGCCATCATAAGGACACTTGGAAGTCTCCCTGAGATTTCAGTCCAAGCTGGGAGCTTCAATCCAGGATGCAAACCTGTCCTAGAGCATCTCTTGAGTTATAAGATTGATGGGAAAGGCAGAGGTGTTGTGACACTGAAAATGCTGCTGGGTTGGTGAAATGAGCAATGTGAGACATTGGCTATAAATGTGGAGCTGGGCTCTCCATTTGAGGAAATTGAAAGCCCAGAGAAACTCCAAACACAATCAAGTGAGACCTTCTCCCTCCTGTCTCCACTCATTATCTTGCCTCAGGGAATTCACTCTGTTATACCAAGGGTAGCAGAAATGCCAAGGGTTTCTGATATCCTGAAATAGCAGGAGAGGCTTGAAGGCAGCTTAAAAAGAAAACCTCAGAACTCTTAAACAGAGAAGCGTGTCCATGCATTTTACAGAAGAGGGTGTACGGGAAATGGCTTTGATTTTGGTTATAGACATCTCCTCTAACTCTTTACTGTCCTTTCCTCATGAACAGGTCCCCATGTGCAGCCCCAGCAAATGTCCAACAGCTGCTCCATCAGGCACTTCCTCCTGCTGGCACTGGCAGACACACGGCAGCTGCAGCTCCTGCACTTCTGCCTCTTGCTGGGCATCTCCCTGGCTGCCCTCCTGGGCAACGGCCTCATCATCAGTGCCGTAGCCTGCAGCCACCACTGGCACACGCCCATGTTCTTCTTCCTGCTCAACCTGGCCCTCAGCGACCTGGGCATGATCTGCACCACTGTCCCCAAAGCCATGCACAATTCCCTCTGCGACACCAGGAACATCTCCTACAAAGGATGTGTTGCACAGGTCTTTTTTTTGTATTTCTTCATCTCAGCAGAATATTTTCTCCTGACCATCATGTGCTATGACCGCTATGTGTCCATCTGCAAACCCCTGCACTACAAGACCTTCCTGGGCAGCAGGGCTTGTGCCCACATGGCAGCAGCTGCCTGGGCCAGTGCCTTTCTCTATGCTCTCTTGCTCATGGCCAATACATTTTCCCTGCCCCTGTGTCAGGGCAATGTCCTGGACCAGTTCTTCTGTGAAATCCTCCCTCTTCTCAAGCTCTCCTCCTCCAAATCCCAACTCAGGGAACTTGGGGTTATTGCTGTTAGTGGCTGTTTAGGATTTGGATGATTTGTGTTCATTGTTTTCTCGTATGTGCAGATTTTCAGGGTCGTGCTTAGGATCCCCTCTGACCAAGGATGGCACAAATCCTTTTCTACCTGCCGCCCTCACCTGGCCGTGGTCTCCCTGTTCCTTAGCACTGGCACATTTTCTCACCTGAAGCCGCCCTCTATGTTCTCTCCATCCCTGGATCTTGCACTTACAGTTCTGTACTCGGTGGTGCCTCCAGCCCTGAACCCCCTCATCTACAGCCTGAGGAACCAGGAGCTCAAAGCTACAGTGTGGAGACTAATGATGGATGCTTTCATGGACATTAAACTGCAGGCCAGTATCTGAAATTCAGTTGTAATAAAGGGAATCTTTGATACTTCTTGGTTTCAGAGGTTCTATTTCTTTCTTTAGGCATTTCATATTTTCCACAAAGAAATGTCATTGTTTGTGCAATTTCCCATTTTGTTTCTCTCCAACTTCCAAGTGGCCACAGACTGTGTCAATGAGGGGCTGTGCTCTTGGTGGCTTTAGAGGAACTAAAGGATCTCTGAGAAGAGTTTTCACCAGACATCTCCCTTTTGTTGCCTTCTCTGGAGCTGCAGCAGCAATGTCTGTGTGCAGAGCTGGGGGGCAGATCAGTGCTGGCACAGCAGCTGTGCCCAGCAGCAGCTGCAGCACTTGGTGTTGCCAGTGCTGCTGCCGTGGCCCTGCCCCGCTGACCTGGTGGCCCTGGTGTTGCTGCAGGGCCTGAGTGCTCTCGGGGCTGGGCGCAGCCCTGGGGGTGGCAGTGCCGGGGCTGAAGCAGGGACAGGCCATGGGCACTGCTGGGGCAGTGCTGACACCTCAGGCCAGGCCCTGGGGGCTCCAGGCTCCTTGCCCAGGCTCTCTCAAGAACACACCCAGGCAAATGCTCAATACATTAACCCCCCCGTGAGCAGCCCCAGGCTGGCCGTGGGCAGGCTGGGGGAAAACAGCACAGCTGGGGCTCTGCAAGGGCCCTGGGGCAGATGGGAAGGAGCAGCAGAGCAGGGGCTGATCCATCCCCAGTGCGCTGCACAGCCCAGGACAGCGTCCCAGAGCGTCCTCATGCACCTGCCAACAACATCCCCCCTCTGCAGCCCTGGCCTCTCCCCCAGCTCACGCAGGTGCCCCATCCTTGCAGGCACAGACATGGCAGCACTGGATCAGGAGCCCCTGTTTGCATTGCACACAGCAGGTGGGAGCACCCCCATGCTGTTGGTGTGGGGACATGAACTTGAGGGAGCACAAATGCCATCAGTCCCTGGGGCCAGCAAGGGCTGGGGGACACCAGGGAAACCACTCAGCTTTGTCCTGGCCTCTGCAGTCAGCCAGAAAGTTTGTTCCCATCAGCTGGGACTTTCCTGTCCCACTGCAGATGCTGTTGGTCAGAGCCAGGGCTGCCTGACAGCCACCTCCAAACTGTCCTGAGCATTTCCTTTGCTTCACCTTTGCTTTCTTTACTCTTTCTGGCACAAATTTCTTCCTATTGCCTAGGCTTGTTCCCTCCCCTGCAAACAGCCCCTCCCTATTTGCCCCTTCCTCTCTGGTGCCACTCCCCATTGCAGTTCCCAACTTGCCCCCATGGGAATGTCCCTTGGGGAGCAGGATCATCCTACAAGTGCTGCAGGAATTGTCTGCAGGCTCCTGCAGTGCCTGGTGCTGCTCCCTTGCCAGAGGCACCCCAGGCCAGGGGGGCACATCTGGGCTGCTGTGTCTGCCTCTGGGGCTCCCTGTTCTGGGCAGTAAGGAGGACCTGCAGAGGCTCTGCAGGACTGACAGCATGGGCTTTGGGGCTCGCAGGAGAAGCTGAGGGACCCCTGGGCTGCTGGAACTTCTCAAGAGGAGGCCCAGGGCTCCTCCTGCAACTGCTCCAAGGCTGCTTTCAGAGAATCCCAGAATCTACAAAGTTGGAAAAGACCTTGGAGATCATGAAGTCCAGCCTGTGCCCTGACACTGCCTTTTCTCCCCTGAGCCTTCTCTTCTCCAGGATAAACAACCTCTGCTCCCTCAGCTGGTCCTGAAAGCTCTTGTGTTCCAGACCCCTCCCCAGCCTTGTTGCCCTTCTCTGGACACGCTCCAGCCCCTCCATGTCCTTCCTAAATTGGGGGCCCCAGAACTGGACTCAGCACTTGAGATTCTGCCCAAGCAGTACTCTGCACAGGGGAAGAATCCCTGCCCTGCTCCTGCTGGCCACACCATTCCTGATCCAGGCAGGAGCCATTGGCCTTTTTGGCCACCTGGGCACACTGCTGGCTCATGTCTCACCTGCTGTCCATCAGTCCCTGCAGGTCCCTTTCTGCCTGCCTGCTCCCCAGCCACTCTGTCCCCAGCCTGTAGTGGTGCAGGGCTTGTTGTGGCCAAAGGGCAGGACCTGGCACTTGGAGTTGTTAAACCTCACCTTGTTGGGTTTGGCCCCTGCATCCGTCCTGTCAAGGAGCCCTGCTCCCAGTATGAACACAGTTGCTGCCCCTGTGTGCTTCCAGTTTCCTTGTCACTCCCAGGATGATCCTCATCACTTCCCCTCACTCCTAGCAGGATCTTTCTTCTTCCCAGTATGAGCCCAGGCACTCCCAGTCATTCCCCATTATGATGCAATTTGTTCCCAACATGGTCCCAGTTGCTCCCACTTTCATCCAGTGTGTTCCCAGTTCTACCAATTGTCCCTAGTATAGTCCAAGTAACTCCCAGTATGATCCCAGTCTCCCTCAGCAGGCCCCCAGTCACTCTCACTTTTCGCCAGTTCCCCCAGCATGGTCCCAGTCATCCCCAGCACATTTCCAGTGGCTCCCAGTGTTTTCCCGGTCACCACCTGCAAGGTCTCAGGCACTCCCAGTATACCCCAGTTGCCCTGAACATTATCGTAGTCATTGCCAGGCACTCCCAGTTACCTCAGTGGGGTTCAGCTGCCCCCAGTTTTATCCCAGTCACTGCCAGGACATCCCAGTTGTCACTAGCATGTATCCTGTCATTCCTAGTTGCTCCCAGTATGTGCGCAGTTGTCTCCCAGCATGGGCCTGGTAGATGCCAGTAACACTCAGTCTGGGTCTACTGACACTCACTATAATCCCACTAGTATCCCAGTCACTCCCAGTATGATCCCAGTGATCCCCCAGTGTGATCCCAGTTTCTCCCTGTCAATGCCAGCAGGACACCAGTAGTGTCCAGTATGATCCCTGTGACTCCCAGACTCTCCCTGTTACCTCCAGCATGTCCCCAGTCACTCCTACTTCCTCTCAGTTGCTTTCAGCATGATTCTAGTTGCTCACAGCCACTCCCAGTGAATCCCAGTATGATTCCAGTCACCCTCAGTGTGATCCCAGTCAAAGCCAGCATGGACTCAGCTGCTCCCACTGTGATCCCAGAATGATCCCAGTTGCTGCCAGAATTGTTCCAGTTGTTCCCAGTTCCTGCCAGTATGATCCCAGTTGTCCCTAGAATAGCCCCAGTCCCCCTCAGCATTGTCCCACTTACTCCCAGTTGCCCCTTCTGTGGTTCCAGTCCTGCCAGTATGATCACACACACTCCCAGTATATCCCAGTGTGCCCAGTAAGGTTCTGGCTAGCTCAGAATGATCCCAGTCTTTCCCGGTTATTTCCAGTTGCCTCCAGCATGACCCCAGTTTCTGGCTTGACCAAAGCATGGTCCCAGTGGCTCCCAGTTGCCCCAGTTGTGATGTCAGTCCCCTCAGCATGGTTCCAGTACTTCCCAGTTGATCCCAGTTGCTGCCAATGTGTTCACATTTTCCTCCCAACATGGGCCCAGTAGCTCCCAGTAACCCCCAGTCAGGGTCCATTCACATCTGCTGTAAACCCAGTGGCTCCCAGGATGATCATAGTAGGATGCATAGTCATTCCCAGTATGGTTCCAGTCACTCCCAGTATGATCACAGTCATTTCCACTATGCTCCCAGTTGCTTCCAGTCACAGCCAGGTCACATCCAGTGACTCCAGTCACTCCTAGATTTTCCCAATCTAATTCCAGTAATGCCCAGAGTGACTCCCTATCACTCCCAGTGTGGGCCCAGTTGCTCCCAGTCACCTCCAGCATGGTTCCAGTCATAGACAGCACCTTTCCAGCCACTCCCAGTCTGATTCTGGTAAGATCCTAGTCACTCTAAGATACTCCCAGTAGTATTCCTGTCAATCCCAGTATGATGACAGTCAGTTCCACCAGGATCCCAGTATGATCCCAACACGGGCACAGCTGCTCCCATTATCATCAACTGTGGTTCCAGGTGCTCCCATTTACCCCCACTGTGGTTTCAGTCTCTCCCATTGTATCCCAGGTTCTCCCAGCATGTTCTCTGCCAGTCACTGCCAGTCAATACTCAGTTGCTTCCAGCCTGATCCCAGTTGCTCACAGCCACTCCCAGTCACCCTCAGTGAAGTCCCAGTTGCTGCCAGTACGGTCCCAGTGTCCCCCATCATGGTCCAGCTGCTCCCATTGTGATCCCAGTAGGATCCCAGTTGCCCCCAGCATGATTCCAGTAATCCCTCTTCCTCCCAGTGTGATTCCAGTTGCCCCCAGTATCGTCCCAGTCACTCCTACTAACTCCCATTTGCCTCCAGCATGCTCCCAGTTGTTTCCAGTGTGGTTCCAGTCACCCCAGTAAGGTCAAAGACATTCCCAGTATATCCCACTTGCCCTCAGCATGTCCCAACCCTCAGCCCTTCCCAATCACTCCCAGTGGTCCCAATAAGGTTCCAGTTACCCCAGTACAGCCCAGTCCCTCCCAGGGACGCCACTCCTGGGATCCCCCAGCCCTCTCTGCCTTTCCCCCTCCCGGATCTCCCGAGAGTAGCCCCAAGGGCTGGCAGTGCCCAGGCAGGGTCCCCAGCAAGGCCCAGTTTGGATGGGCAGCCCCCAGTTTGCCCAGTTTGCCTCTCCTTTGGCCCGGGCCGGGTTCCCCCCACCCGCAGCGGCTGGGAGCAGATAAGAGCCCTGCGCTGCCCATCCCGACCTGTCCCGGCTCCATCCCTGCTCCTGCCACGGGCTGCGAGGGCTGTGGGAACGGGGCACCGAGGGTGTGGCTGCTGCTGGGGGAGGAGGAGGAGGGGTGGAAGGGGAGGGATGAAGAAGGAGAGCCAGAAGGGATGGAAGTAGGGGAAGAGATGGGCTTAGAGCAGAGGAGGACGGATGGAAGAGGAGATGTGGGAGGAGGAGGAAGAGGAGGGACAAAAGAGGATCAAGGAAAGGAGAAGGAACCACGAGGTCAAGCACTTCCTGAATTTGCAGCCCCCACCCATGGGATCATCACCTCCCCTGGGCAGGGGAGCTCGACCCAGAAATCCTGAGGGGTCCCTGGGTTGGGTTTTTTTGTGGGGGATGTTTGGAGAATGAAGAACTCCAAAGCTGAGTGGAAAATGCCCCTTGGGAGGACATTTGGAGGTCCCAGTGGCGGCTGCCGGCAGAGGCAGCCTGGAGGAGCAGAGCCCTGTGTCCCCCAGGAGCCCAAAGCAGGGAGCCCAGAGAGGGGGGAGTGCCGCCGTTGGCGGGACCCTCAAGAGCCTGGAGAGGGGCAGGGGGGACTCCTTGGAGCCGCTGCAGCCCAGAGCAGAGAATAAAGGGAGAAGGGACACTGGGAGCGCAAGACCCCCAGCATCCCTAAGTGGGGAGATGGAAAAGGGGAACCTTTTTGGATTTCCAGGACTCACAACAGCTGGGACGGGGGAACCCCGAACGCCAAATGGGAAAGACCAGAGACAGGGAACTGCTGGAAGGCATTTGTAGGGCTGAATCTTGGTGTTTGGGAGGTTTTTCTGGACCCCAGATGGCTGGCAACTTGCAAAGATGGACTTGGGCAGGGGAACCCCCTAAGCCAATGTGCTAATGCACTGAATTTTTCCTAAAATAGGATTTCCCATTCCCAAACCTTGGCTGGACAGAGGCTGCAAGGAAGAGGCTCCCTGAGCCCAAGGCAGGTGAGAAGGAAGTCACTGCCCCTTTCCCCCTCTCTGCTGCTCCATCTCCCAGTCCAGCACAGCCCCCACCTGCACGACAACCCTGGTGCCAACGCCATCCTGTCGGGGATGCACTGGGGGGATCTCCTTCCCCTTCCCTCCGGCACGGAGGCAAATTACATCCTCTCCTTGTCCTTCCTCCCCCAGAGAAGGAGCTAAGGATGCAGACCAGGGAGGGCAAATCTCTGCAGCAGAACCTCATGGAAGAGGCTGTTTCGAGTGGCTCCATGGCACAGGAATCCAACAGGGAGGAAAATCCCAGAGATCCCACATGAGGAGGGACTTCAAACCCAGCCCAGGGTGCTCTGAGGAGGAAAGACCTACTCTGTGCCAGGAAGGTGGACAGAGCTTCAGCCAGAGCTCGGAGCTGGTGGCCCATGAGCAGCTTCATGATGGGGAGAAGCCCCACAAGTGCTTGGAGTGTGGGAAGAGCTTCAGGCAGAGGAGCAACCTGATCAGCCACCAGATGATCCACACTGGGGAGAGGTCCTACGAGTGTCCTGAGTGTATGAAGAGGTTTCAGACCAGCTCCCATCTCCTCCTGCATGAGCGGATTCCCACAAAGGAGAGGCCCTTCTGCTGCCCCAGCTGCCGTAAGGGCTTCAAGCAAAATTCCAAACTCATCACCCACAGTGCATTTACAGTGGGGATAGGCCCTTACGAGTGTCAGGAATGTGGAAAGAGCTTCAGCTGCAGCTCCAGCCTGATCCATCACCAGATGATCTACACTGGGGAAAGGCCATACAAGTGTGGGGAATGTGGAATGACCTTCAGCCAGAGGCTCCAGCTGATTAGCCACCAAATCATCCACACTGGGGAGAGGCCCTACTAGTGTCCCAAGTGTCAGAAGAGGTTTCAGATCAGCTTCCATCTCATCCACCACCAGCAGATTCACAACGAGGAGAGGCCCTTCCACTGCCCTGACTGTGGGAAGGGCTTCAAGCACAACTCCCACCTCATCACCCACCGGCGCATCCACACTTGGGAGAGGCCTTATGAGTGCCCCCAGTGTGTGAAGAGCTTCTCCATGAGGTCTCACTTGACCAGAAACCAATGGACGCACTGGTAAGAGAAGCCCTGCTAATGACCCAACTGCTGGAAGAGCTTCGTGCACCACTCCAGCTCCATCCCCCATCACAGGATCCACGTTGGGCAGAGCCCTGGTAACCCACATTCAGTGATCTGTGCTGGGAGGACACCTGCCTGGTTATCCTTTAGGTTTGGCCCAAATTTCCTCTTGATTTTTCTTTATCACTGTTAGAGTCTGTCCTAATTTTCCCTCATCTGCCTCATGATCGTCCTTGGGAGACCACTGAAGAGAAGACCCCCCCCCATCTATATCTGGCTCTGAAGGAGAAAAGTCACACAGCACGGGCCCCGAGACCTGAAAGCACAGCTTAGTGTTAAGCTATTGTTTTCACAAGTGTGTTTGCTGTATGCTAAGAAGAGGGCACCATGTCCCATTTGCAACAATAGCAGCTCTGGAAGCTGTCCCAGCTCTCGGCCTGGCTGGACTTCTCCTGAGTTCCAGGTGGTCTCCCACAGAAGACCCTCATCTGTTTTACAACCACCGTGACAGACAGACGGAGATGTGAGAAGCTTTTCCATCAAGGACTGAAACATGAAACTCCTAAAAGGCCCTTCTGCTCCTTCCAAGGACTGGGATTGAAACCCCCAGCCCGGGGGAGGTGTGTGATGAGGCAAGCTGACCGAAACAAGATGATTGCCTGCAAGTTGTGACCACTGAACCAAGAAAACAATGGCTCTCATTTACTGCTCAGAACATTGACTACCTGTTACATCTATCAAGCTCATTTACTGCTGAGAACACGGACTACCTATTACATCTGTTCCCTATTGTATCAGTTTCCCCCCCCTCGCAATTTTCAGTAATAAAAACCTCTGAGTTAGCTAGAGCCTTTGAGGTCTCCCCAGCGTTGCAGGCAGACCCTCGGCTGGACTGCACCAAAGGACTTCGTCTCTGCGTTGGTAGCTATATCCTCTCTCTCTCTCTCTCTCTCTCTTTCTCTCTTTTTTCTCTCCCTTAATCCCTCTATCGCATTTTTGCTGTAGTTATTTCAATAAAACTGCATTTGTTTTGATTATCACTGCAAGCCCCCTTGTACCGTGTTGATGTTTTGCACTCTGAGATCATTCCTACGAACCATCAGGTCATCTGTCCATTAGGACGGACCCTGACAATCACTTAAAGACATCTGAAATAGGACAAAAAAGAAAGAAATTTATCAAAGATGTCAAAATTTATATCAGTTAACAGTTACTTGAGCAGGAATTTATAGTTTGGGGACATATTCTGGAAGATTTGTGGGTTCTTGGGGAATTTCAGGAAGTGTCCTCCATATCTTTGCACTCCAAAAGTAAAGACAGATTGATCTGTCACCTCAAAATGACTCAGTCCCACTGAAAACATCACAATCTGATCCCAAAGAGCTCAATCCAACCTCAAATTGCCTTGTTCCCACCTAAAAAACTCAGTCCCGTGCTAAAATTACTCAATTCCACAATCACCGGGGTGAGATGGGATTGGATACAGACTGGGAGAAGTGGGATCCAAATTTGAGGGTATGGGATCAGGATTGTGGGGGGCTGGGTGTGTGGGATGTATTTTGATAGCAAATAAAATTTTCAGAACTATAAGTTTCTGTCCCATTCATTTTCCATCAGTTCCCTTTTTGTTTTTCAGAGTGCCACCTCCTCAGCTGATTGTGTTTGTGCCCTCCTTTCTCTCCTGCCTTTCTTTGCCTGCTCTGTTTCTCTCTCAGTGTCTCCCTTGACCCAGTGTAGCTCCCACCAAAGACCCTGTCCTG
Source organism: Melozone crissalis (assembly GCF_028551555.1). Lineage (NCBI taxonomy): Eukaryota > Metazoa > Chordata > Aves > Passeriformes > Passerellidae > Melozone > Melozone crissalis. The sequence goes on along the minus strand of NW_026535850.1, from coordinate 9,288,642 downwards.
ATTTAATTCCCAATCCAGGAGCTTCAACAACCATGGGTGAAGTTATGAAGGCTGGCAGTGAAATGTCACTGTAAGATTTTATCTCCTTTTTGTGATAAAATCTCACTGTGGCTTTTATCTCCTTTTAAGGTCTTTGTGTCCCAGGCAGGAACACCTTTTCATGGCTAGGAACTGGAATTCCAGCCCCTAGGAGTGTGTGCCATAGAACCCAGAGGGGCATTCCCAAGGCTCCCAGGGTGCTGCTCCTGTCGTGCCTCCCAAGGAGCTGTGCAGGACCAGGGGACAAGGTCCAGTAGCTCTGTTGCTTCTGCAGTGCCACAATGGCTCCGGGTTCCATGAGTTTCTGTACTGTCAACAGCAGTCCCTTGGTTCCCATGATGCCCTGCTGTGTCACCATGGACATTTGGTGCCATGAAGTTCTTCAGTGTCACAGTGGCCTCCCTCGCTCCATGAGCTTCCGCAGTGTCACAGTGGACTCCTTGGATGGGCAGTGTCACCATGGACCATTGGCTCCATGCAGCCCTGCTGGGCCACCATGGACTCCTTGGTTCCATGAGGTTCTAGGCGTGTCTCCACGGTCTCCTTGGATCCACAGTGTCACAATGGACCACTGGATCCATGTGGCCCTGCTGTGTCACCATGGCCCCTTGGTTCCATGGCACCCCAGTGTCACAATTGACTCCTTGCTTCCACGTCACCCCCTCAGTGCCAAAATGGCCCCTTTGTTCCATGGGGAATACAAAAGTTTTGTAGAAACATTGAGCAAATCCTGCTTAACACACCTGGGAACATCTGTTTGCATTCAAGAGAGAGGTTTAAGGTGAGGATGGCACCAGCAGCTTCCATCTGCAACAGAGATCCAGGGAAAGGACAGGGACAGAGGATTCAGCTGCAAGACTCAGAGAATTCTGCTTCCAGAGATCATTGCTGTTCACACTGTCCCTTGGAGAAAGGTGACACTATTCCAGGCAGCCTGGACTGAGCAGGTGGTTCCTGAGTGAGGTTTGTTTTTCAGGAAACCTGCTCAGGCTTTGCCATTCTTTCCTTCCAGACAGGAAAACTTCTCCTGGGCCAGTGTGCAGACAGAGCCCTGAGGAGAGCAGGTGGGACATGGTGCACTGGGCTGGGACATGGAGCTGCCAAGCTCAGGGGACAAAGATCTGCTGCAGGGAAAAGGGATGTCAGTGCCAGGTGGGCCATGTCAGACATGGGGAGACTGGGGGTGAGGAGTAGCTTGTCCAAACAGGGTCAGCCCTCAAGGGGCTCATTCTTCTCCATGCCCAGACCTCCTAAGGAGACATTCAGCATCAAGATCACCCAGGGAATGATTCTGTCAGCTCTTCTCTGAGTTGGAAAATAAAAAAAAAAATATCACTTTATTAAACAAGAAAAGTCATGAGGTACACTTTGAAATCTTTGTCCTTACAAGAACTCCAAACCCACTCCAATCAGCTGCATGAGCCCTGGAGACGTGATAACAATTGAAGGAAGTGAAAGAATCCTCCCCGAGGCTTTTTGTTTTTTGATGATCCCCACAGTGGATTTGGGGCTGAGTTCAGGACCCTCAGGCACTGAGACAAGGCTGAAGAAGCTGCTCAAGGAGTCAGAAGCAAAACTCCAAGTGCCTTGGAGCATGCCTGGGCCCCAGTGAGGGCAGGGAGTGCCAAAGGCTCCCCAGGGACTGCTGAGAGCAGATCCTTAAGGCCAGGATTGCAGGGAGCCAAGGGCTCTGAGCAGGGAACTGCAATGCTGAGCAAGGCCTGGGCTGGCCGGGGGAAGCAGAAAGACCAAGCCCTGAGCTCAGCCTGGGACAGCAGGGCCTGTCCCTCACGGGTGGCTCAGGGCTGTTTGTGGGGCAGGGGGATGTGAGGGGCAGCAAGGACAAATGTCATAAACCTGTGTGACACTCCAGATCCTCACGGAACCAAGGGGCCAGTGTGATACTGTGGGAAGTTGTGGAACCAAGGGGATCATTGTGGCACTGTTGGGGCCCATGGAACCAAAGGACCAGTGTGACACTATGGGGCCTCATGGAAACAAGAGGCTGTTGTGAGTCTGCAGGGCTGGAGCACCCCAGAACACTGAAATGCTGGGGGTAACCAAAGGTTCCTTTACTTGAGTTTGGTGCACAGGAGAAACACTAACCAGATATCCTCAACACAGACAATGGAAAGAATATTCTTGGTAGCAAGGAGCCCACAAGGATGATCGAGTCCAGCTCTTAAGGGAATGGCCCACACGGGGATTGAACCCACAGCCTCAGTGATACCAGCACAATGCTCTAACCAAGTGAGCTAAGAGGTAAAAATGACACAAAATTTTACTGGCAAAATATAGACAATCAAGGAACTTGAGCAAAGCATTTAATAGAACAACCACTTCAACAGAAAACTCTTATCAAAGCATTAACTTCATTAACTTAGCCATTTAACCTAAAAACCTTTAGCCCTTAAGATGTTAAGTTACCCAAAAATGTTCCAGGTATTTAAGAGTAGAAGGAGAAGAAACAGAGAACACCAGAAAGACAGAAGATCTATAGAAACACACACACATCAGTACCAAGTTTTAGCAACAGGAACAGAGGAACCCTAGGAAAAGGCAGGACCCAGACCATGGGCTGGCCTCGTGCTTTGGCTTTTAACCCCCTGGGCCTTCATGGGCCCACCCCTGTGGTGGGACTGCCAGGTGCTTGTCCAACCAGGGTAGACACCAGCTTCTGATGTGTGATTGATTGACAGCTGGGCCAATCAGAGCTGGGTTAACATCACCCACCCCCCCCCCCCCACTGTATGATTGACAGCTCTGCCAGGCCAGGCCTAGGGGCAGGGCTCTGTCCCACCACAAACCAAGGCCTGACCCAGCCCTGGCCCCACACACACATTCCGAGCATCCCAAGGTCTTGGGACATCGATCTCATCCAGCCTCTGAAAGCGACCATGGTGACACTACAGAACCTCATGGAACCATGGGTCAGTTGTGACAATGCAGGTCCAAGGACACCACGGTGACACTACGGAACCTCTTGGAATCAAGGAGACCATTGTGCAACTCAGGGGTCCTATGGATGCAAGGGTCAGTAATCAAACAGTGGGGCCCATAGAAACAAGGAGCCATTGTGACACAGCAGGGCCGCATGGAGCCAATGGACCCTTGTGTCTCTGTTGGGGCTCATGAAACCAAGAAGCCATTGTGACATTGCAAGATTTCATGGAATCAAGGAGAACACTGTGACAGTGTGAACACCCATAAAATCAAGGGAACATGGAACAGGTCTGCCTGGTTTGGACTCCTGGGGGCTTTCTGACAGGTCTCACTGAATTTGATATGTCAAGGGCCACTTCTCATCTGACTGTGAAGCACTGGGGCTCTGTGCATTCCTTCCTATGGAAAAGAACTGTCTTTCTTGTCTAGGCTCCCATGGCTGAAATTAGGATTCTGCCTCTGTAATTCCCTATATCCATGGGTTTCTCCTAAACAAAATCTGCCAATACAGTCAAGTCTGGCTAGCCTCAGTCTCTGGTGACTGCCTCTCATCTGCCCCGGGGCTCTGTGCTTTCCTTCCTATGGAGACCATATTGACACTGCAGGGTTTTGTGAAGCCAAAGGGCATTGTTACACTGTAGGACCTTGTGGAACCAAGGAGATCATTGTGACACTGTGAGTACCATGGATCCAAGGGGCCATTGTGACACTGTGGAGCCTCATGGAACCAAGGACATCTTTGTGGTTCTGTTGGGCTGCATGGTCCCAAGGGGCCAGTGTGAAGCGCCGGGGCTCTGTGGAACCAAGAGGCCATTGATGCATTTCAGGGCCTCGGGGAGCCAAAGGGCCATTGTGATCCTGCAGAGCACCATGGATCCATGGAGACCATTGTGACATTGCAAGGCCCCATGGATCATGGAGACCAGTGTGACACTGTGGGGCCACACAGAACCAAAGGGCCACTGTGACCCTGCAGGGCCTCATGTATGGAAGGGGGCCATTGTGACACTATGGGAAGTTGTGGAAATAAGGGGATCATTGTGGCACCACTGGAGCCCATGGAACCAAGGGGCTATGGTGACACAGAGGGGCTTCATGGAACCAATAGATCATTATGACACATGAGGCCTTGTGGAACCATGGAGACCATTAAGATCCTTAAGGACTTGTGTAACCAAGGAGCCATTATGACACCTGAGGGCATCATGGAAGCAAGAGAACCATTGTGACACTGCAGGGCCCCTGTGGAACCAAGGGAACATGAAATAGGTGTGGCTGCCTTGGTCTCCCAGGGGTCACCTGACAGGTCTGGCTGATCTTGGAATGTGGAAGGCTGCTCCCATCTGCCCCTGAAATATTGGAGCTCTGGGCTTTTCTTTTTATGGAAAAGAACTGTCCATTTTTTTCAGGCATCCATGGCCAAAATTTGGATTCCACCTCCAAATTTCTGTGTATCCAAGGATTACTGGAAGACAAAAGCTGCCAGGACAGACAGGTCTGGCTGGTCTTTGATTCCTGAGTGCCAGAACTCACCTGTTTTCCAAACACTGGAAAGGACTTTCTGCTTTTCTTTTTATGGAAGCAAAACATCTCTCTTCTCCAGGCACAAATGTCTGAAATTAGGATTCCACATCCATAATTTCAAATATCCAAGGGTTGCTCCAAGCAAACCTGCCAGGACAGACAAGTCAGGCTTGCCTTGGCCTCTGGTGGTTGCCTTTCATCACCTCGTGAAACATGGGAGCTCCGTGGTTTCCTTTCTATGGAGACCAATATGACATTTGGGAGCCTTGTGAAATGAAGGGGCCATTGTGACACTGCAGAGCACCATGGATCCAAGGGACCACTGTGACACTGTAGAGCCTTGTGGCACCAAGGACATCATTATGTCTCTGTTGGGCTATATGGTCCCAAGGGGCAGTGCAAATCAGCAGCGTGGGATTAGCCCAGCTGTAACTCAGAGTTAGTCAGATTTTACCTCAGAAGAACTGGGCATGAGTTCCAAGTCCTAGGAATCATTTTTTTAAATTAGGGTGAGCTTGAGAGTTCCCCCATAAGCCTTTAGTGTTTTTATGCTAAGTTGTCCAAGTTCTACTCCACTATTGGTTTATTGGTTACTTGTTTCTTCTATATGGTTATTGTTCTAGTTTTCTACCCCCAAGTGTCTATGTTGTTGCTTCCCCTTTGTCTCTGGTCTTAGGATGCTGCCCCTTGTACTGTGCTGAACTTCTCAATAAACAATGTTTATTGTTTTTCACCCTGTTATTAAAGTTCTTTTAGGGCAACTGCATCGAACCCGCTCCTTTTCATTTTTGCCAACCTCGCCCTGAAGTCAGGGAACCAGAGAGGTTTGTCGCAGTCACATTCATTGTGACATTTGGCACCCAAACAGGCACCAAGACATATAGGGCTCCCTGTGTCAGTCACGTCAGCTGGGGTTACCTGATGGATAAGCCAGTGCCCCCCGGGATTTTGGATTATGCTGAGCCCTGTGGATTCATCGTTGCTTCAGGGACCTTGCCCAGGATCGGCAGGGACAACAACGGTTTCACCTGCATAGGATTGCTGGTGGATTTGGGGACACACAAGACATTTATTGCCCATTTTGCCACTGTGTTTTTACAATATGCACCCAAGTCTCATAATTGATTTTGGGTGTTCCAGTGGCTCTTCCCCATAAGGCAGAGAAAGAGAAAAATGGGCAACCAGATGTCCAAAGACGAAAGGAGCATATATGGATGCTTTAATTCTCACTGATCACGACATAATATTTTCAAAGAACAAATTAAAATCAATCATGAGGTGGATCATGAAAAATTTTCCAGACGCCTCTGCTGACAAAATCCATACCACTGAATTTTGGGACTCAGTGGGAGATAAATTGTACAATCTTTTGATCAAAAGGGACCACATTGCACCCCATATGCTCCCCATCTTTCACACCATCCTTGAGACCCTTGACCAGCAAGCAGTGTGTTGAAAACTCAATCCGATTGTCACTCCTAACTCAGGACCTCCCCTCAAACCTGCCTGTCTCAGACCTTCCACGATGGTGCAAGATGGCGATGGCCATGCGGTCTTGGAGGATCAAGCCAAGGAGATTCAAGATGGAAGGAGCCTGAATGTGGCAGAGGAGCCCAACCATCCTCCCTCCATCTTGTCTCCTGCACTTCCTGCTACCACAACCATCTCTTCTGCCCTGAATGAACCTCCAGGCTCCACCCCTATGACTGCGGGTCAGGCCCCACTGTCAATCATTCCACCCTCATACCCTGGGCCATGCCTCCAGAATTCCACCCCACAAATCCGCCATCCTAAATCAAGGCCCTTCCTCCCCAAAACCTGACAAAATAGCAATGCCCTTTGCCTCACCCACTGGCAACAATATAACCCCATAATCAAAGATACTAAGCCCAACTGTCAAACTATTTCAAATCCAAATGTTTCTGCTCCAAGCTATTCTTCCTCCCCAGAAGACAGTTTGGATTCCCCAGAGCCACCTCACCCCTGAACCCCTGAACATCCCTAGGAAAGGATCTGGAAAGAAACAGATAAGGAAGAAGACTGGCAAATAGGCTCAAAACTCCTCATTGCCCCCGTATGTTATGAAAGAAGGGGGCAAAATCCCAGGTTTCAGCCATTGGTATATGGGGAAATCAAGGATCTGTGTAGGGCCGCTAAAGACCATAGGAAGGACTTACCTTGTTTTAATGGCCTAATGAGGGCCATGTGTACAGCACATGCCTTAACCCCCTATCATTTAAAATATATTATGACCATGTTGTTGTCACCTACAGAACACACCCTGTGGGAAGGGAGATGGAAGTGTTTACTAAATCAATTAATAGCAGACTATGCTAATAATGAGGCATGGGCGGAATTGACAATCAACCATCCAGTTGGAGAAGGACAACACAGCCTACCAGATAATCAAGCAGCAGATATCTCCAGAGAAGTATTGGATGATATTGAAGAGATGGCTTTGAAAGCTTTAATCCAGGTATTGCATGGTAGCACCCCCAATTTGGACTACCTTGGGTGGCTGCAGCTAAAGCTTTAGGACAATCAGACCATCATGGGCGCCACTGGTAAGCAAACCAATGCTACCTCCCTCACATTGAGTGGCCTGCTCTCAGACATAGAGACCATCAGACATGTCACCTTGCAGAACAGCGATAGAGTTTTTACTCTGGGCATATGGGTATGGCAGTGTAGACTCTGAGGGCATGTGTTACATGAACCTGTCCAGCCACAACGAGACAATCCATAAGAGCATTCAGGTACTGAAGGAAGGGTTCAAGAAGCTTCAAGTGGAAAACAAAGACGGGTTCAAAAAACTCTTCCAATCCAAGGGACTCAACGGTTGGATGATGTCGAGCTAAAACAGGACTATTAATTCTCTTAGTTGTTGTTGTTTTCTTGTTAATTGTCCCATGTTTCTTTGGATGCTTTTAGAAAGTCTTACAAAATTCTTTCTGTTCCATCTTTGCTGTAAAACAGAAAGGGGGAAGATACCCAACAGAGGATCCTCATGGACTCGGAGAAGAGAATTAGAGGCCAGGATGGCACAAAAAACGCTTGGGCACTCAGTGTGGAAAGGAAAATTTCTAAAAGTACCTAAAAGTATTCTTAAATCTATAAAGTACCTGAAAACATTGAGTATCTCAAGGCATTAATTAGCCCCACTGAGTGTCAGTACAAAGCTCTCAAGGGACTCATTAAAGTAGATAACTGGGGCCATGATTGCACAAACCTCTCACAGAGTCTGTATCAAAAGGGAAACACCTTAAAATAACTGAAGTACCTTGAAGTATTAATGAGCCCCACTGAGTGTTGTTACTGACAAAGCCTCTCCAGGGAATAATTACAGCAGATAATTGGAGGCCTTGATTGCACAAACATTTTAGAGATTCCAAGGCAAAAGCCAAACCCAAAGTCCTTTGAAAAACCTGCAGTCCCTGCAGGGAGCATTCAGGAGCCCCCAGGGCCATTCCTGAGCAAGGCTCCCCAGGGACTCCTTCCAGCAGATCCCTGAGGCCACGTGGATGTGGGCTAGGGGGGGATGCTGAGGGCAGGACAAGGGGCTGACAGTGCCCAGCCTTGCTGGGGCTGTGCCAGGAGGCCCCAGGGCCTCAGGACAAGGTGTCTCCTCACAGCCCTTGGTGGCACAGACCCTGCTGCTGTGCCCCCGGGCACCAAGACTTGGCTTCTCTTTGTCCTCACATGTCATCACTGCCTCCAGTTCTCTGCTCTGCCTGGGGACACTTTCTCAGTCATGTCCCTCAGTGAGACCCATTAAAAGTCCAAGAAACTTTGGAGTTGGATTCTGATTTGGAGTTCTGGGGAGGTTTCTTCAGCTCCCTCTCAGGGACTGATGGTCAGGGCCTGAGCACAAAGCCCCAGAGGCTCATTAAAGTCCTTGTGCTGTATCTGTGCTGCTGAGCTGGGCTGGGCTCCTGGCACAGAGGCAGCTCCTGGTAACCAAGAAGAGCTTCAAAAGCACATTTCTCTTGATGAGCAGCTTTTCTGCCAGACCAGCAGGGCTGGGGCACTGCTTGCAGCCACTCTGGGTACAGCACAGAGGCACAGAGAGCTTCAATCAGTCAGGGCTGGGAAAGTGCTGAGAAGTGCCTGGGGCAGAATCACTGCCGGCCCTTGGCACAGGAACCTCTGGCTGCAGCTCCTGGAGCCATCTCCTCAAGCTGGAACATCCCAATGCCTACAGACCCTGCGAGTACATTCTCTGATCTTTTGTGCAGAGCAGCCAGGGGTGCCCAGGGCTGTCCTGCAGAGCGGGGTCCTGCAGCCTAGGGCGCTGTGCTGGGGCAGGGACTCTGCTGCCTGCAAGGGACAGCTCTCAGCCAGCCCTGGCAGCTGCTCCCAGCACTGGGGGACAAGATCTGGATGGGAGAAGACAGCTGGTAAGGCTTGGAAGTGCACCCCTTGTGTGGTGAGGGTGCTGCATCATTCAGGACTGCTCCCAGCATGACATTTAACTCCAGAATGTTTCCAGATAGATTATAAAGGGAGCACAGCAATAAGGAGACTGCATGAAAGGGGAAATCATGCTTTTTAAATCTACTGCTCTGAGTTGCCTGGGCAGGAAATTGCACATGGATATTCACCTCTCAGTTCAGGTTGGGAAAAAAAAAAATCTCTCAGATGTCAATAAACCCAGCAGTAAGACAAATGAGCACATTGCCCCTTAGAGGCAGCATCAGTGTCACTTTTCCAGTCTCCTCAAGGTTGCTCTGACTTTGCCTTCAGAGCCTGCAGAGCCAGAGCAGCCCCTGGGCAGTGCCACAGCTGGGAGGGGTCTGCAGGGCAGAGCTGAGCCCCCAGGGCTGGGCTGGGCTCTGGCAGCACTGGTAGAGCCCAGTCCTGTGCACAGGGGAGCAGTTGCTGGCACGGACAGCTCAAGGCAGCAGAGCCCTGGGCAGGCAGTGGGGGAAGAGTTGCCCCCAGGTTAAGCTCGGATATTGAAAGTCGTCCCCAAACCCAACTATTCCATGATTACTTTTTTACAGATCCCCATGCCAAGGCACAGCAAATGTCCAACAGCTGCTCCATCAGGCCCTTCCTCCTGCTGGCATTGGCAGACACGCGGCAGCTGCAGCTCCTGCACTTCTGCCTCTTGCTGGGCATCTCCCTGGCTGCCCTCCTGGGCAATGGCCTAATCATCAGTGCCGTAGCCTGCGGCCACCACCTGCACACGCCCATGTTCTTCTTCCTGCTCAACCTGGCCCTCAGCGACCTGGGCTCCATCTGCACCACTGTCCCCAAAGCCATGCACAATTCCCTCTGGGACACCAGGAACACCTCCTACACTGGATGTGCTGCACAGCTCTTTTTCTTTGCTTTTTTTATTTCTGCAGAGCTTTCTCTCTTGACCATCATGTGCTACGACCGCTACGTGTCCATCTGCAAACCCCTGCACTATGGGACCCTCCTGGGCATCAGAGCTTGTGCCCACATGGCAGCAGCTGCCTGGGCCAGTGCCTTTCTCTATTCACTGCTGCACACGGGCAATACATTTTCCTTGCCCCTGTGCCATGACAATGTCCTGGGCCAGTTCTTCTGTGAAATCCCACTGATCCTCAAGCTCTCCTGCTCAGACACATACCTGAGGGAATTTGGGCTTCTTGCTTTTAGTGCTTTCCTTTTTTTGGGTTGTTTTGTGTTGATTGTTTTCTCCTATGTGCAGATCTTCAGCGCTGTGCTGAGGATCCCCTCTGAGCAGGAACGGCAAAAAGCCTTTTCCACCTGCCTCCCTCACCTGGCTGTGGTCTCCTTGTACATCAGCACTGGCTCATTTGCTCACCTTAAGCCCCTCTCCATGTCCTCCCCATCCCTGGATCTGGCCCTGTCAGTTCTGTACTCGGTGGTGCCTCCAGCCCTGAACCCCCTCATCTACAGCCTGAGGAACCAGGAGCTCAAAGATGCCCTGAGGAAAATGATGACACTATCTTTTCAGAAACAATAAATTCTGTTTTCTGCTCAGAACCTTCAGAATGTAACTTTTTACACTCTTGGTCTTTTTTTTTTCCTGTTTGGTTTTTTTTTTCAGTGGGACCTTTCCTTAATTTTTTTTCTAGTATTACAATGTTTTTTTTCTAAAAACACTATAGTATTTCTTTATAAAAAGTTCCTGGCAGCTTTGTCACTGCTGTGACTGGCTGCTTTATCCTGCTGTGTGTCTGTGCTGTGACCTCAGGCAGGGACAGGCCATGGGCACTGCTGGGACACAGCTGGGCTCCAGCACAGCAGCTCCATCAGCAAAGGGCATCTCCTGAGGGCAGGGCAGGGAGGCTTTGCTCCCCTCCAGAGTCACTCTCAGTATTCTCAAGAGGCTCCTTGTGTTCCTTGTTCTCCCAGGGCTCAGTGTAATGAGATCAGGGTCTCAGTGGGGCCTTCAGGGGACCCAGGTCTGGGTCAGGTTTGCTTGTTGGTGGCCAGTGCCCATCAGATGCTGAATGGTCTGTGCTGAACCTTCCTGGGGTGCTGCAGCTTGTGCCAGGGCTGATGGCAGGGGAAGGTATGTCTGGAGGGCCGTGGGAGCTTCCAGGTGAGCACAGGGGACCTGCAGGGACAGAGTGCCAGGGACCAGCAGGGAGTGGATCTCACTGGGCACAGGCCTTGCCAGGGTGGGGTCACCCTGAGATCAAGCACTGAATGTCTGCTGTGAGCCAGGAGAGCTCTGCAGCCCAGGGACACAGCAGGCACAGGGAAAGGGGTCTGGGCACTGACTCCTCTGACCCTCAGGGAGCTCCCCCAGGAAGATCCAGGGCAGCCCCGAGCCCCTCTGGCAGCCCTGGAGCAAGGCAGGCACCTCTGAGCCCCTCCATGGCCACGCAGAGCCTGTGTGGGAGGGGGTCAGTGCAGGGAGCACCATCAGCTGCCTCTGTGTGCCAGGCTGAGCAGCAGAGCCCAGCAGAGGCACCCAGGGCCCCAGGCAGCACAGCCCCCGTGCTCTGCAGAGCAGCAGCCCCAGCTCAGGCTCTGGGGAGCAGGGCAGGGGCTGCAGCAATGGCTGCTCGGGCCAGCGCAGACGTGTTCCCCTGGGAAGGGCTCTGGGGGCAGCTGGCATGGGCCAGGAGCAGAGCAGGAGCCCGTGGGGGTGCAGAGGAGCCCTGGCAAGAGGCTGCCCTGTCCCTGGGCCAGCAGGAGCTCCCTGAGGAGCCCTGGGGCCAACTCTGCGCTGTGCTGGGCAGCAGGGCTGGCCCTGGGACAGCAGGAGCTGCCCGAGCTGAGCATCTGATGAGCACTCCAGACACAGAGTGGCTATCCCTGACCTCCAGGGCCTCCAGTTCCTGCTGCCGGGCCAGACCTGACTCTGCTGCTCTCCTGGGCTGGGGCAAGGACAGGGAGGGGAAAACAATGGAGCCTCGTCCCCACGAGTCCCCACAGTGTCAGAATGGTGTCCATGGATCCATGAGGACTCACAGTGTCACAATAGGCCTTGGGTCCATTAAGCCTCACAGGGTCAGTTTTACCAGTGGGCAGGGTCAGCACCAAAGACAAAGAAACCAAATGAAGGAATTGTGTAATTTAAATAATCTATGTCTGCAAAAATTACAAAAGCATAAGCTCAGCAAAACACATACTCATTAGAAAATAATTACAAAAGCAGAAGCTCAGCAATGAACCCAATCATCCCCACCAAAGACTACCTGCAGTGATTAACAAAGATCCAGCAGCATTTACCCTCAGGCTTTACCATCCCCCAGACCCACACAGCAGCTGGGGAAGCTGTCACAGCCAAGGGCTGCAGAGCCACTCCTGGGCACTGGGAATTCCTGCAGGTGCCTCCAGCCCCAGGTGAGGCTCCAACCCCGCTGGGAGAGGGCCCAGCTCTGACAGTGCTGAATGAACAAACTGACAGCACTGCTAGTGTGGCAACATCTGCTTTCATCCTCCTCTTGGGTCCCTCCCAAAGCCTGGCCAGGGCCCCAGGAGGAACCAAGGGAGCTGACTTTGAGCCTACAGCCTCAAACAAAGCCAGATGGGGCCTTTCTGCTTTCCAAATACAGAAAAGTAAATCCATATTTAACCAATGAACATATACAGAAATTTTATTGCTAATAATGATTCATTAATGAGCAGATACAAATATAACCTTTGGTTGGAAGGTTCATCTGGAGCTCAGCTTTGCCTAAGGGCCTGTTGTTCAGGCCTCAGTCAGGGCTTGGTGAGGCCTCAGTGCTTCAATCAGTGCTTTGACCTAGAGATGAACTGCAACCTTCAGAACAATTCTTTTAATAACACAGTTTAGATTTTGGTATTAGGCATAAAGGCATCACCTCTTGTTCTTCAATTAAGTGTTATTCACATTCATTGCCCAGAGCTATAATTCACATTCCTTTTAAAATAGCCCTAATTAGTTGCTATTCTCTGTTCTTTATCAAATGTCAATTTTTTTTCTTAAAACTGTGTCTCTTTTTAGACAAGTCTCAGTACTCCATTTCCAGCACAAGGTGTCACAACAACTCTAACATGGAATCATGACACACCAAGTGCTCACACTGCAATGATTGCAGTGACTGCCACAAATGCATTTCACAGCAGCCTCCAATCTGGCAGCCATGAAGCCAATCCCACCAAGAGAAATTTCTTCTTGCCGCCACTCTTGTACTGCTTTTTCAGTCAAGGTGATTCCTGATTGTTGGACTTCAAACCCAACAGTGATAGACATTCCTGCCACATTCCTGTCTCATGATAGCTCAAGTTCCTCCCTGGCCAGCAAGAAGATAATCCAAGGCCATGTGGTTCTGTGGAGTCCCCATTTGTGTTTGTTGGAGCTCACAGGATGTGCTATTGCATATTTTAACAGGATCATTTGCTATTTCTTCTAATAATCAATTTATCTCATTACTGTAAACTCCACAGGACTAGGCAGTGCACATGGGGTACAGGGTGAACCAGAGTATTTGTCTTTCTGAAACCCAAGGCACTCCTTGAGGGGAAAATGTTCTCTGGGCCCCAGCTCTTCCCTGTGGTTGTTGCTGAAGGACCCGAAATGGTGGCCCTGCAGCCAAGAGTGGTGTGACACCAACACTGACCTGCTCCAGCACCCCAGATTCTACTGACATTGGGAGTGATGGTAAAGCACAGAAATCCTCTCACACTGCAGCCTCTGGAAGAAGAACAGGGTTTGGTTTCTCCTGAAGGGAAATCTTAGGGAATGATCTTTTTAAAAAGAGAACTCAGTCATTTACGTTGTAAATGTGCTGATGGCATAGATCCATCTTACTGATCTCAGCAGCCTTTTAAAAGATTTTGGGCTTTGTTTCCAACATTGGTATTTGAAATTGTGCTCGAAGCAAGACGAAAATGCTTTGTGCCCTTCCAGCTCCAAGCAGGACTGGGAATGGAAACTCTGTCAAAGCCCAAATCCTTTAGAAGATGACCTTTCTTCTCACCCTACGAATGAGCTGAACGTTCCCATTGAAACTTACAGGGATTTCTTAAAGTCACAAAGTCCCACTGATGGCTTTTTGCTCTGGTTTGGAAGTGCAAAAGGGCAATTCCCCATCCACCAGCTCCAGACTGCACTGCCTCAGGAGCACGGCCCACTCGCCAGCTTTGGTCCATTCGTGGCACTTCTAGAGGAGGAAGAAAGTGCAATTGCACAATTCCAGCCAATCAAGAAGGAAGAATGGGACAGACAAAACACCCTGTGCAGATCCAGGCATTCAGCTGGGACTGTGGAGAGTTTGGGTCCTTGCCAGTTGGATGTGTGTCCCCAGCTGCCATCTCTGAGCCTGCAGCAGAGTCTCACTCACCGGCCAAAGCAGAAAGCTAAGGCACTGTGCTCACAATGGGCTCGTCTGATGCAGAGCTGTGAGAGCAATGTGAGGGCAGAGCCAGCCCAGCTGGGCCCAGGGCTGAGCCCAGCAGAGCCCTGGCAGAGCCCAGAGCAGCCTCAGCACCCGCAGAGCCTGTCTGCAAGGAGAGAAAGCAGAAACCGCCCGTCAGCTGAGGGCTCCTGTGCCCTTGTGCCAAGGCCTGCGGTGCCCAAGCCATGCTCACTGTGCCCAGAGCTGTGCCCAGAGCTGCCCATCCCTGCTGCCTTTGGCAGCAGAGCAGGAGGGCAGGACATGTGCCCAGCCTGCAGCCAGCCACGGCACATCCAGCCCTCAGCAGCTGCCCAGAGCAGGATGCTCCTGTGCTCGCTGCCATCTCCCATAAGCTCTGATCCCACCCTGCCAAGCACACAGGGACCCACCTCACGCCAGCCATGGCTGGAAGAAAAGCTGCTCCCAAACCGTGGCCTCAGCCTTCTCCAAGGGCATGGCCCATGCACGCCACAGCTGCTCCCAAACACTTCCCCATCCAGACTGGACCACCTGGAATGCTTCCTCTGGAAAAATAAACAACACATTCTTGAAAAGAGATTAGATGCAAAAAGGGAAAACAAGAAAAACGGTAAAAACTCTTATCTCTGTCAGGGGATTGAGGAAGGCCCAACCCCTGCATGCCAGGGAAAAACGCAGCAATGGGTGAAGGAAGCCCACACTTTCTCTCTTCCCCCCTGCACTGCCCCCCAAAATCACGGTGACCCCAAAGCAAACAAGGGCAGTGGAGCAGCCCAAGCCCTTCCTTGCCTGCACAGCAAAGCAGCTGTGCACAGGTTCTGGAGTCCCACCTCTGCTCCCACCATGGGGCTTTGTTTGTGTCGGGCTGGCTGCCCCAGCCCCAGCCCCAGCCCGGGGCACGGTGGGTGCTGGGGGCTTTTGGCAGGGCCAGGAGCCCACTCCCATTTCGTACCCACCCCAGCCCATCCTCCAGCCCTGCCAAAAGCAGCTGGGCAGCCACTGAAGAATGAGTTGCATCTGCCCCAGCAAAGGGGGAACCTTTGGTTCCCAGCCAGGCTGGGCAATGCCCAAATCTGAGAGCATCCCCCTGCATGTGGACTCATCTGCAAATTCACTGTGGAGCCTGGCTTTGATGAAGGTGCCGGAATCAAAGTCCATCATCTTCAGCTGGCCAGGCTGAGGAAGAGCTTGTCATCCTTGGTGTCACCCTCACTCTCTCCAGCAGCAGCAGCTCCACCCGGTACAGCTTCTCCAGGGGCTCCTTCTCCTTCCCTGGGGGCAGACCAGGCTCTCAGGGCTCTGCCCAGGGCCCCAGCTGTCAGGAAACCAGGACAAGCAAAACCAGATGGGATGGCGGCCACCAGCGCTGGGCAGAGCAGCTCAGCTCCAGCACAAGGGCTGTATGTTCCCATTCCATGACCCCGGTGCAGTGACACAGGCAGCACAAAAAGGGCTGGGTTCCTTTGCTTCTCATTGCCAAGGCATGTGTGGAGCTGGAACTTACCAGGGCCCTGGATCAAAGTGTGCCTGTGGCTCTCTCCCTTCTTCTAGGGCAGATTAATATCCTGCATCCAAGGATGACAGAACAGGTCTTCTAATGAGGGCCTTTCCAAGTCCAGCATGGATAAACACCACCTGATCAGATCTTGGCACTCTGGGCAGAGAAACCAGAAACCACCAGTTAGTTGGAGAAGGCTCCTATTGGCTTTGCCCCACCATTCCCATGCCCAGGCCATGCTGGATGTGCTCAAAGCTGGGTCTGAACTTCCCCATCAACTCCCTGTTTTGGAGGAGAGCAGGACATTTGCCACCTCCTCAGCAGCTGCCAGCGCAGGATCCTCATGAGCCCACTGCTGTCTCCCAGCACTGGGATTCCCCCCGTGCCCAGAGATGAGGATCCACCTTGAGAGAGCCGTTGTGGCAGCGAGAGCTGATGGTCCCAACTGATGTTCTGGCCCCTCCTAAAAGGGTGTTCCCGCAGACCATCTGGTGCAGCAGGATGCCCAGGGACCGGATGGTAGCTGGCTTGCCATAGTACTGGCCAAAGTGGGTCCATTCCGGGGGGCTGTATGACCGTGTTCCTATGGAATACAGATGGAGTTCATCAGGGGGATGCTGCTGCTCCCAGAGCCTGGCCCCAGCATCCCTGGACATGCGGGGGCTGCCCCAGTGGCACACAGGGTGAGCACTGCCCTCTCACCAGCACCTGGGACTTGTGTACAGACTTGGGGTTGGAAAAGAAGCCACTGGTGTTTCAAGAGGGCAGTGGAAGCCCTGGCAAGGCCTGACCATAACAAGGAAGAACCCACCCAGTGCTGGGAAAAACCATGCTCTCATCCTCCCTGCCTGCATTGCCCCAAAAACCATTATGAACCCCAACAGACCAGGTGAGTGGAGCAGTCCAAGCCCTTTCTCACCTGCACACCGGCTGGGCACAGGTTCCAGTCCCCCCTCTCTGCTACCCCCATCCACGGGTGTTTTTGTTGGGCTGGCTGCCCCAGCACCAGTTCTGGGCAGAGTGGGGGGCAAAGGCTGCCAGCAAGGCTGGAAGATGGCTACCCACTCAGCCCTGAGTTTCAAAAGAAATTCAGCTGAAGACTCAGTGCCATGAAGGGCCGCAAAAGAGAGAATCCCTGCTGCCACAGCCAGCTTGGGCTGGGAGATGTTGGGCCATGAGATGCTGGGCCCAGGAGCCCTGCGTGGGCTCACCTGCAAAATGAGTGTAGGCTGTGTCCTGCAGGTAGGTGCCACAGCCAAAGTCAATCAATTTGGCCTGCCTGGTGGCCAGATCAACCAGGATGTTCCCTGGTTTGATGTAGCAGTGCAGGACCCCGCAGCTGGTGCAGTGCCGCACGGCCTCCAGCACCTGGCGGAACAGCTCCCACGCCTCCTCCTCGGGCAGGAACCGCCGTGCCCGAATGAAACGATGAAGGTCCTGACACCGCTCTGGCCACTCCAGCACCATCAAGATGTCCTTGGGGAGCTTGAGCCACTCCAGCAGCTGGACCACACCAGGGAAGCCAGTGGACACCTTGGCCAGCAGCACGATCTCCAGGGGTGCGCTGGTGCCGTCGGGCTGCGGGAGGAGCACAGTGCCGTCAGTGGGGCCGATGCCGTGCCAGGTCTGGGGAAGCCCTCAGCCAGCCCGGGATGCTCTGCGCCCTGCGCTGGCCCCACGCCCGCTCTCCCTCGGGGCATCCTGGCTGCTCCCACCCTGCTGGGCGCCGGCTCATTCCCGCCCGGCACGGTCCGGCTGCTGCCGCTGGCCCCGCTCACTCACCAGCTCGCCCCAGTGCAGGACGCGGTTCCGTGGCACCCTTTTGATGGCCACCTGCAAGCCAAGGAGAGCAGCGGGCTCAGCTCACCGCCTGCCCTGCCCAGCCCCATTCTCTGCCCTCCTCCTCCTCCGCCCCCTCCTCCTCGTCCGCCGCTCACCGGGGCGCCATCCGAGAGCCGCGTGGCCGCGAAGACGCTGCTGAAGCCGCCGCGCCCCAGCAGCGAACCCAGCCTGTACTGCTCCGTCAGGCCCTGCTGAGTCTGCCCTGCGGGCGGGACGCGGCTGTCAGCGCTCGGCCCGGGGCCAGCAATGGCCCCCGAGCGCCCCTCAGCCGCCCCGGGCCGGCCATGCCCAGGCGTTCGCTCCCGGGAACGCGGCACGGGAGGCTCGGGGCCTGCAGCCGCGCTGCCGAGCGGCGGAGCTCGGGCCGAGGAAGCCGCAGCGGAGGCGGCGGGAGCGGCCGCGCCGCGTGTGTCCTCCGCGGGCCCCGGGAGGAGCCGGGGCCGGGGCCGGGGCCGGGGCCGGGACTGGAGCCTGCGTCGGGGCCGGGGCCGGGCTCGGGCCAGGCGGAGGCAAAGGGAGGCGATGCCGCCCTCGCACCAGGCACTGATGCCCGCCCAGCAGCGCCACCGCCAGTACGGCCAGAGCCGAGCGGAGGCGAGACCGCGGCGGGACGGCCGGGGCCGGGCACGGGGCAGCCCTGCCTGGGGCCGGGGGCGGGCCGGGGGCATGGCCCAGCCCGGCAGGGGAGAGGGAGGCGGGGAGAGGAGAGGGACGTTGGGCAAGGGACCCCGAGAGAAGGGTGCCCGACAGCGGGAAAGGGAGAGAAAGAGAAATAAAGGGACAAAGAGAAAGAGGAAGAAAAATAGGAGAAAGCGAGTTTTAAACTATCTGTTTTGCTGCTCTCGCCGCTGCTGCTGCTGCTGCTGCTGCCGCTGCTGCCGCTGCTGCAACTGAGGCACCGGGGCCGTTCGTCCCCGTGTCCGTTCCCCGCTCGCCCCACGAGCCCCACGTTCGAGCCCCGCGCGCCCCGGGGACAGCCCCTCCGTCTGCCCAAACACGGGAACTTTGCAGCCTTGAGCCCGGATGCAGAGCCCTGACTCCTGCGCACTGGCACAGCGATCCCCTCGCTCGCTGCTGTGCATTGTCCTTGCTGAGGGTCAAACACTGTCGGGCCACCTTCCCTTGGGGTAGGATTCCTACCTGACCCAAGCACTGCACTTACATCTCCAGTGTTGCTTTCCAGTAAAAACAGGGGAAGGAAAACTGTGTGTGGCTCATGGGATTTTAGAGTGTCTAAAAATCACCAAGTCACCGATCTTAGAGGTGCAGTGCATCTGGAATTACTGGGATGGAGAAGTAGTGTAACATGGAAAAGGGGAGCATAGAAATAAATAGAGGAAAACATCTTGGATTGTTTCTTTCATTTTCATTTCACTTCTGTAAAGCTATTTCAGTTTTCCAGGAATCTTCTCCTGTCTGCTCTTCCCAAGAATCTCACATGGAGAACAAGGTCAAGCTTCTGTCACAAGATTTGCCACCAGGAAATTATGCCACTGGTGAAATTTTCATTGTGACTGTTTGTGCTGGCTTAGGGCAAATTTGGGGAGGAAACCTCCTAAAGGGGTCTGTCTAGAAAGCAAGTTCAAGCGGCCCCTCCCCCTACTAGTTCAGGGAAAGACTTCCCTGGAGAAAAGTGAAAAAAACCCCAGTTTATTTAACAAGTAAAGTGTTCACAAGCATGAAAAATGAATAATATTAAATAAAGTCTCGGACAGTGCTGAAGAGTTGGCAAATTCAGAAAGTCCTTTTTGTGGGTTGTAGTTGGCTCACTCGGTCTCTCCTGAGTCCCTCTGGTGCTGGAATGCAGCGTCCCAGAGCTCGGGGGGCCACAGGTGTGAGCTGCCGGTGTTTGTCTGGGTTTTCAGTCCAGAGCAGGTTTAAACAGTTCCAAGAAAAAGGAAAGTCACAGTCCGAGGAACTTCTCTTCCTAAGGTGGCTAAAATCAAATTGCTGGACCTGGGCTTTGAAGGCATTGGGAAATTTCCAAATCTGGGCACTGGCGGTCCCAGCAAACACCAGATCATGGTGGCACTGGTGCCAGAACCTGCAGATTTCCAAACTTTGGCTTTCTGTTCCAGCAAATCACTGGGCTTGGGCTGTGCCAGCACCAGGAAGTTTTCAGATCTGGGCGCTGGCACTGCCAGCAAACACCAGATCTGGGTGGTGTCGTTGCCAGTGACAGAAATCTGCCGGATTTGGGCACCGCTGGCATCGGGAAATTTCCAAATCTGGGTTCCTGTGCAGGAAACACAAGATGTGGGCGGTGCCAGACCCAGTAGCAGGAAGCTGCCACAAGTTTTGGATTTCTGTGCCAGGAAATTGCTGCACTTGGGCTGTGTCAGAACAGGGAAATTTCCAGATCTGGGCACTGGCAGTGCCAGCAAACACCAGTGAAACCTTCTGGTCCTCGTCTGCACTGTTGACCAGTGTTTTCCCTGAGAACCAGCTCTGGCAACTTTACAGACAGAGACTGCTTTCATCTCGTTGTCTGGAAACAGAACTTTACTGAAGGCAAACACAACAAACAGGACGGCGTACACAGTACAGAGAGAGAAGCAGAAAAAGGCTTGGGTCCAGGGTCTAGCAGGAATATCTCTATACATTTATTTATGGGGAGGGGTTTAAGGTGGGATCTGAGGGAAGGATCCAAGAGGAAGGAAGGATTAAGAATATTACAGTTTTTGCAGTATAAAGTAACCAATGGTAGCAAAGAGAACTCAGAATTTTATAGTAACAATCTGCATAACTGAACAAGAGGATTATGGGCGGGAGCTCCTGCTGATCCCAACTAAAGAGGGTTTTCCCACAGCCTTAAGCTGAGGTCTCCCTCTTCTTTTAAACCAACCCCAACACACCAGATCTGGGCGGTGCCGGGCTTTGGCTTTCTTTGCCAGACAATTGCTGCATTTGGGTAGTGCCAGCACCAGGAAATTGCCAGATGTGGGCACTGGCGGTGCCAGCTAACCGCAGATCTGGGTGCTGCCCGTGCTATCACCAGAAAATTGCCAGATTTTGTCTTTCTGTGCCAGCAAACTGCTGGACTTGGGCTGTGCTGCCACTGGGAAACTGCTGGATCTGAGCACTGGCAGTGCCAGCAAACACCAGATCTGGGTGGGGCCAGCACCAGGTATTTGCAAGGTTTTGGCTTTCTTTGCCAGAAAATTCCTGGACTTGGCTCTGCCAGAACAGGGAAATATCCAGATCTGAGCACTGGCAGTGGCAGCTAGCACCAGGTCTGGGCACCTGTATTGGCATCAGGAAATTGCCAGATTCTGGCTTTCTGTGCCAGCAAATTGCTGGACTTGGGCTGTGCCAGCCCTGGGAAATTTCCGGATCTGGGCACTTGCGCAGCAAACACCAGATCTGGGTGGTGTCTCGTAGTGTGTTTTTATACTTTGTAATACTTTGCAATAGTTTTGTTTTTGAATCCCCGTCTTTTTCCCAAATGGTTCATCCCAGATGGTACCCCCCTCCCTTTACCTGTGTAATCCCTTTCCCTTGCTGAGATCATCCCCAAATCCCCACCCTGGCTCTCTGTCAATCACTCAGCATCCCATCCCCTCCATCTAGAAGCTTCGCTCCAGGATGTCGAGTGACCGGCCGGGGGTCAGCGCCCCAAGCCTTGCCCCATATGCTGTCCTAAATGTCTGTCCCCCAGTCGCCATGCCTTAGGGTCACTTATTGGTTAGTATTGGCAAGGACAGTGTGTGTGCCAGGGACCAGCAGGGAGTGGAGCTCACTGGGCACATTCCTGGCCAGGGTGGGGTCACCCTGAGATCAGGGACTGAATGTCTGCTGTGAGCCAGGAGAGCTCTGCAGCCCAGGGACACAGCAGGCACAGGGAAAGGGGTCTGGGCACTGACTCCTCTGACCCTCAGGGAGCTCCCCCAGGAAGATCCAGGGCAGCCCCGAGCCCCTCTGGCAGCCCTGGAGCAAGGCAGGCACCTCTGAGCCCCTCCATGGCCACGCAGAGCCTGTGTGGGAGGGGGTCAGTGCAGGGAGCACCATCAGCTGCCTCTGTGTGCCAGGCTGAGCAGCAGAGCCCAGCAGAGGCACCCAGGGCCCCAGGCAGCACAGCCCTCATGCTCTGCAGAGCAGCAGCCCCAGCTCAGGCTCTGGGGAGCAGGGCAGGGGCTGCAGCAATGGCTACTCGGGCCAGCGCAGACGTGTTCCCCTGGGAAGGGCTCTGGGGGCAGCTGGCATGGGCCAGGAGCAGAGCAGGAGCCCGTGGGGGTGCAGAGGAGCCCTGGCAAGAGGCTGCCCTGTCCCTGGGCCAGCAGGAGCTCCCTGAGGAGCCCTGGGGCCAACTCTGCGCTGTGCTGGGCAGCAGGGCTGGCCCTGGGACAGCAGGAGCTGCCCGAGCTGAGCATCTGCTGAGCACTCCAGACACAGAGTGGCTGTCCCTGACCTCCAGGGCCTCCAGTTCCTGCTGCCGGGCCAGACCTGACTCTGCTGCTCTGCTGGGCTGGGGCTGGGGCAGGGAAAGGCTGAACTGGGCAGTGCCAGGGAGAGGAAAACAATGGAGCCTGTCCCCACAAGTCCCCACAGTGTCAGAATGGTCTCCATGGATCCATGAGGGCTCACAGTGTCACAAGGGCCCCTTGGTTCTATGGAGCCCCACAAGGTCACCATGGTCCCCTGGTTACACAAGGCACAGCAGTGTCACAAGGGCCCCTTGGTTCTGGGGAGCCCCACAGGGTCAGTTTTGCCAGTGGGCAGGGTCAGCACCAAAGATACAGACTCCAGCTGAAGAAATTGTGTAATTCATAGGATGTATGTCTGCAAAAAATTACAAAAGCATAAGCTCAGAAAAACACATACTCATTAGAAAACAATGACAAAAGCAGAAGCACAGCAATGCGCCCAACCCTCCCCACCAAAGATTGCCTGCAGTGATTAAGAAAGATCCAGCAGCATTTGCCCTCAGGCTTTACCATCCCCCAGACCCACACAGCAGCTGGGGAAGCTGTCACAGCCAAGGGCTGCAGAGCCACTCCTGGGCACTGGGAATTCCTGCAGGTGCCTCCAGCCCCAGGTGAGGCTCCAACCCCGCTGGGAGAGGGCCCAGCTCTGACAGTGCTGAATGAACAAACTGACAGCACTGCTAGTGTGGCAACATCTGCTTTCATCCTCCTCTTGGGTCCCTCCCAAAGCCTGGCCAGGGCCCAGGAGGAACCAAGGGAGCTGACTTTGATCCTTCAGCCCCAAACAAAGCCAGATGGGGCCTTGTCTGATTTTTAAATACAGAAAGGTAAATCCACATTTCACCCATGAACACATAGAGATCACATTGCTAATAATATTAGCAATATAAATATAAAATCATTAAGATAAATTCATTAAGATAAATTCATTAATGAGCAGATACAAATATAACCTTTGCTTGGAAGGTTCATCTGGAGCTCAGCTTTGCCTCAGGGCCCGTTGTTCAGGCCTCAGTCAGGGCCTGGTGAGGCCTCAATGCTTCAATCAGTGCTTTGACCTACAGATGAACTGCAACCTTCAGAACAATTTCAATAACACAGTTTAGATTTAGGTATTAGGTATAAAGGCATTGCCTCTTGTTCTTCAATTAAGTGCTGTTCAAGTTCATTACTCTGAGCTATAATTTGCATTCCTTTTAAAACATGCCTAATTAGTTGCTATTCTCTGTTCTTTATCAAATGCCTCTGTTTTTTCTTGAGACTGTGTCTCTCTTTAGACAAGTGTCAGTACTCCATTTCCAGCACAAGGTGTCACAACAACTCTAACATTAAATCATAACACACCAAGTGCTCACACTGCAATGATCACAGTAACTGCTGAAAATTTATTTCACAGCAGCCTCTAATTTGGGAGCCAATCCCACCAAGAGAATTTTCTTCCTTCTGCCACTGTTCTCCTGATCTTCCTGTTGAGGTGATTCCTGATTGTTGGACCTCAAACCCAGCACTGATAGACATTCCTGCCACATTCCTGTCCTGGAATAGTCCAGGTTCCTCCCTGGCCAGCAAGCAGATAATCCAAGGCCGTGAGGTTCTGCAGAGCCCCATTTGTGTTTGTTGGAGCTCACAGCATGTACTACTGGATATCTTAACAGCATCACTTATTATTTCTTCTAATAATTGATTTAGCTCATTAATGTAAATTGGGTGCAGCCATGCAGCGGGTTTCCATTTCCCCATGGGCCATTGTTAAGGGCATGGAGCAAATCTGGGACAGGTTCCCATCTCCTCATTTTTTCAACTGCTCCTTTAACAACCCCTTCACCTGTTCAACCAGTCCTGCAGCTTGTGGATTGTCTGGGATATGAAAAACCCAGCAGTCTTAATCACTGCATTTTTCACAGTAACAGACAAAGCATTCCACATCACAGCATCAGCGAATCCTATAAAAATAGCCAATTTCTTCCCTTCCTCCTTTATTCCTTGTATACAATCTCACTAATCTTACCACTGACATTTGGGTCTTGGCCAGACCTTTTCTGTGGGATATTCAGTGTCACAGTGAGCAGCTAAAGCTGACATATTATAATTGTCAGCCATATTTCACTGGGTCAATTTTTAATTACATAGATAAAAATATAAATTACTGTCTTATATATAACTATTAAAATCAATTATTGTTATTGTTATTGTTATTGTTATTGTTATTGGTATTGTTATTGTTATTACTATTATTATTATTATTATTATTATTATTGTTACTATTTAACTTGCACAAATGAACCTGAGCTCAAGATTTGAACTTTTTGTCACTCTGTGTGGGAGTATTTCAACAACAGTTTTTCCTTCTGTTGGTGTTGTTAATAAAATTCACCCTCGTCTGCCCAAACCCACAAGGTCTTTTCCTTTTTCATGTGCAATTTTTGGATGCATTTGAAGACATCCAGGGGTTCAGCCTCTTTTACCCGACTGCCGCACTGCTCACACGGGGCTCTGACCTCAGCCCACTCCAGAGCCAGGGAACTCCAGGGAAGGGCTTCCCAGCTGGGAATTTCTGATGAGACTGATTCCTCACACTGACACTGAACAAGTGACATTTTGTTGGGATCTGGCCAGACTGTGCCAGTTTTGTTTTACCAGTGGGCAGGGTCAGCACCAAAGACACAGACTCCTACTGAAGGAAGCAGTGTCATTCACTGCAGTTCAGAGCAGCAAAGAATCACAAAAGGAGCAGCTCAGCAATGCACCCAACCATCCCCACCAAAGATTGCCTGCAGTGATTAAGAAAGATCCAGCAGCATTTACCCTCGGGCTTTACCATCCCCCAGACCCACACAGCAGCTGGGGAAGCTGTCACAGCCAAGGGCTGCAGAGCCACTCCTGGGCACTGGGAATTCCTGCAGGTGCCTCCAGCCCCAGGTGAGGCTCCAACCCCGCTGGGAGAGGGCCCAGCTCTGACAGTGCTGAATGAACAAACTGACAGCACTGCTAGTGTGGCAACATCTGCTTTCATCCTCCCCTTGGGTCCCTCCCAAAGCCTAGCCAGTGCTCAAGGAGGAACCAAGGGAGGTGACTTTGACCATACAGCCCCAAACAAGGCCAGATGTCAGATTTCATGGCCTTGTCTGGCTTCTAAATACACAAAGGTCAATACATGTCTCACTAAGGAGTGGCTACATCTATTACAGGGCCTAATGACCATGCATATTTCATCAGGGAGCAGATACAAAGATAACCTTTGCTTGGAAGGTTCATCCAGAGGTGTTGCCTTCTGGAGCAAGGCAGGCGATCTGGTTCAGAGGAACAGCACGGCGGCCCAAACTCTCCAGGGCCGCTCGGGCCAGTGACACACGCTGGCATCAATATGATGGACGGTCAAAAGGCCTTTATTATCTCATCTCTTGGGTTTTTATAGTCTAAGGGGTCTCTACGTCAACGTGGGTCTGTCTTTACCATCTATGGTTAGTAAGGAGTGGAAAGTTACTGGGTAGGGGATGGAAAGTTACTGGTATTTCGGTTAAGGGAGGCTACATTCCTATGTTAATTTCTTATCTATGGGGAACAAATGGTCTTATCTAAGGGGAACAGGGGGTCCTGCCTTTCCGTGACATCGCGAGATCTTCCGCAGCGCCTTTCCCTATCTACCACATCCCCCCTCCATTTTTCACAAATGAATGAGGTAGTCATATACATAGGTACTAAAATGAGGTATAAGGTTGTAACTTGACAAGGGAAAGGGGTCTTGGGAGACCCGAGTAAGCTTTTGCCAGACAAGTTCGGAAAATCTTGTGACTGGCAGTGTTCCCTGGTTGAATTCACAGCAAATGTCGTCGGCCTAAGAACAGGATGTTGGTCCGTTCCAGGCGGGTCTGAACGAACGAGACCAGCTTGTTCAGCAGGCATGGTCCGAAGGTGACTGTTAGAAACAGCATTGCCAATGGACCTATCAGGGCAGAAATCAGAGTGGTCAGCCAAGGTGATTGATTGAACCAAGACTCGTACCAGCCCTGTTGGGCTTCCCTGTCTTTCTGTCTCTGAGCCAGTCGGTTCCGGAGTTCTGCCATGGAGTCTCTCACTACTCCCGTGTGGTCTGCATAGAAACAACACTCCTCTTTCAAGGCGGCACACAGGCCTCCTTGCTGCATGAACAGGAGGTCCAGGCCTCGCCTGTTTTGCAAGACCACTTCTGAGAGTGAGGAGACTGACTTCTCTAGAAAGGAGATGGATTTCTCGATCCTTTGCAGGTCCTCATCAATTGTTGCTTGCAGCTGTGACAGTCCTTGGTGCTGGGTGGCTAGGGCTGAGACACCCGTGGCCGTTCCGGCTGCTCCCAGGCCGAGCAGCATTGCGATAGTTATACCTGTCAATATTTCTCTTTTGTGGATCCGGCTGGGTCCCTCAAGAAGATGGTACATTTCTTCGTCTGAGTGGTACAGGACCCTAGGAACAATCAGAACTTGGACACAGAAGTCGTTAGAGTCATTGAATTTGGCAAGGAACACACAAGGACTCACTCCGGATCGCTGGCAAACCCACATCCCAGATGCGGATGGGACTGCCCATTTATTGTTTTTCCTGTTAGGCGTGACAATTTTGGTGCAGACGTTGCCTTTCCGCCTAGCTAGGATTGCATTGTCAAAGCATCTGCCTCGCCCTGTGACTTGACTCAGGGTGATTCCCTTGCGAGGGGTATCCCATCTGCACTGGTGAGGGGCATCGGCTGTGGAGTAACTGAAGGGAGTGTTTAAAGCGACTCCTTCGTAAAAGGGGGGTTTGACATCGTAACAAAGCCAGCAGGATTTGGTTAGGTTAGGATTGGATTCGTTCAGGGATACAAAGGTAGCTTCTAACATACGAAGGATTGGGTCTGAGTCTGACTCGGTTAAGTGGCTCATCTGAAAGGTTTCCGCTTGACCGGTCGGGACATTGCTGACCCCTGTGGGTAAGGTTTTGGGGTAGGTTACATTTCTCCCTTTCGGCACGCTTTTAATCGCTTTGTTGGGTCTGATCACTCGGGGTGCCGACAGTTGGAGCCTGATAATTCGCACGTTCACCCTCTCTTTTGACCCTTGAAGGACTACTGTCCACTTTTTGCCTGTGGCCCAGCTGGGGTGATCTGGCTGCAAGACCGTCATGTTGTAATCAGTGCATGCCCGAAATCTAGGGATTTTATTTCGGTTTCGATGGAAGTTTCCGTGAAAGAAGAAGGGTGTTTTGCAGCCGATGGGTGCCCAGGTGAACTGTAAGAATTTGTCTGGCTCTTGTGGATCCCACCCAGGCCCCGACGGTCTGGCATCTGTAACTATGGTTTCGCAGCCCCAGTGCCCACAATATCCCCACCCTGGGTGATTGCAGTAGCTTTTCCCAGGGTTTGAAGCTGGGCACCAGTAGGATAGGTACGAGTGTGTGACGTGTGGGGAATAGGGGTTTACCTTTGGTTGTCCTGGAAACAGGTCGGTGATGCGGAGCACGAAGGATGGGGTGTTTGGTGTGGTGATTTCTTTGAGCACTTTGCCACTACTAAGGTGTCGCATGACCCACCTGAAGGGCCGATGGGGGTAGTGGTCTGGGCTGGCTTGCCCCCTGACAACAAGCCCCAACAGCAAAATCACACAGAAACACCCTTGGTGCTTGGGTCTCACCCGTGTGGGTCTCTCGGGCGCTGCCTGACGGCTTGGTGGTCGGTCACTTTCGTCTGGAATGGGGATGTACGCGTCACAAGGACGTCCCACGAGCATGTCCTGTGAACAAAGACTTGCAATTCTCGTCAGTCTCATTCTGCTCGCTATGAAGGTCCGGTTTAATCGACTTAAGTGGACACCACCTGATTTTGCCGTCCTTTTTGACAGCTGCGTACCCTTGCCCCGTGAGCATCAGCCTCCAACCCCATTCCCACTCGCCTAGCTCGTTTCTAATTACCACCTGTGGGCTCTCTTCTAGCATTCGAGTGGCCCAGTATTTTTGGACGGGACTGTTTGTTTCATCTCCCCTAGGGAATTGATTCAGTGCCAGCAAAGCGGTTGCCAGCATACGTGCCTGATCTCCTGGGGGAATGGAATTGGTAAAGCCCTCTGCTTTTGCCAACACTTCTAGCTTGGTTTTCAGGGTCTGGTTTGCTCTCTCAACTATGGCCTATCCGGTACTGTTTTATGGGATGCCTTGCACTAACGTGATGCCCCATTTTGAGGCGAATTCCTGTACTGGTTTGGAGGTGAAATTGGAGTCATTGTCTGTTTTGATCTGCTTGGGGATACCAAGCCAAGCTATGGCTGTCAGCCAGCGCTGAATTGTGGCTTTGGAGTTAGTTTTGGGGTGCTGTGTGGCTATGATCGTTCCGCTATAAGTGTCCACTGTCACTGCAAGCCATGCTCGGGGCTTCAGCAGTTGACATAAGGTGAAGTCCGACTGCCAGATTTCTGAGGGCTTGAGACCTCTCGGGTTGACCCCACAGGTCCAAAGGGGTGACTTCTGGCAATGAGGGCAGGTGGCTACCACATGTTTTGCGTCCACTGTCGAGATTCCGCTTCTCTTCGCCAGTGCTTTGGCTCCGATGTGGAGCGACTCATGCAGTTGACGGGCTCTTTGCAAGGTCCAAATGCCTTTTGCTGCGGCGTCCGCTTTGTCGTTGCTGATCTGGAAGTAACCTTAGACTGGGTCATGACTGGTAATGTGGATGACTGACACGGTGCCCTGTCGCGAGGAGAGTGCTTCTTCCAGCATTAGGGCTGCTGCAGATGTTGACACACCTGGTCCTGCCATGGCTAGGCAGAGCCTTGTCATGAATATAGAGTCCGTTACGATGTTGAGGTGTTCGTCTTGGAAGAGTCCGCACGCCAAAACCACTGCTGCTGCCTCCAGTTGTTGCACTGACAGCGTGGGGTCACACGCTTTGACGCACTGCCATTGCTCTCCTGCCTGCCACACTGCTGTTGCGGTTGAAGTCGTGGAGGAAGCGTCTGTGAAGACCGTTGGTCCTGGCTGTGGTCTGTCCTTGACCTTCGGTGGCATGTCCATGTCGACAATGGTCAGCAGCTGAGTCCAGGGTGGTCTGGAGGAGTAGGAGATTTCTCCTCCGAAGCCGGAGAGAGCAAGGGCCAGGTACTCCAATATTGTGGCTGACTCCGTGGTCGGCTGCTTGCGAAACAGAAGGTGGATGCTTGTGATTTCTGTCCCTAGGTGTTTCAAGGCGAGTCTCCTGCCTTTCATCATGAGGCTGGTGATGCATTCGATTCCTGGGGAAAATGCATGAGCGGGTCTTCCGAGGACCACCCATTGGATCGGCCGGGCCTTTTCAGCAAGTCCTTGGGCCAGTGCTCCCACTCCCCCCTTCGGTGTAAAGTGGACGTACAGGTCCAGTGGCACGACTGGGTTCCACCCGGCAAGTGTGCCAGTGGACATCTGGCTTTCGATGAAGTCGAGGGAGCTCGTTGCTTGCGGTGTCAGCTCCTTGGGATCCCAGGGGTTCTTTCCTTTCAGGAGGTCGTACAGAGGGTCCATGACCTCGGGAGGAATCCAGACAATGTTGCGAAGCCACTGCAGCGATCCCACCAGGTGTTGCACGTCGTGGAGCGTCTTGACGTCTCGGTTGACCTTCATCTCAGGGGGTGTCACGTAGGAGCTTGTAATTCGTACTCCCAGGAAGGTCACGCAGGGTCCTCTCTTGATCTTTGCGCTCGCGATCTCGAAGCCGTTGGCCTGAAGGGTCTCCGTGATTGTGGACACCAGGTGATCTACTTGGTTTGTCGATGGTGCTGCGACCAGGATGTCGTCCATGTACTGGATGATGGTTGCGGTGGGGTAGGAGTGTCGGACCGGCATTATTGCTTTGTCCACGGTGATTTGGCATATGGTTGGGCTGTCGACGAGGCCTTGTGGAAGTACTCTCCATTGGAAGCGAAGGTTGGGCCGCTCGCCGTTTCGAAATGCCACGGAAAAGGCGAATCGTTTTCTGTCCTCAGGGTGCAGGGGTATTGAAAAGAAACAGTCCTTGATATCCAGTACTGCGCACGGCTGCCCTGCGGGGATGGCTGAGTTCGTGGGTAGCAGTGTCTGGACTGGACCCATGGGTCGGATTGTCTTGTTCACTTCTCTCAGGTCGTGGACGAGACGATAGCCTTCTCCGGACCTTTTGGGGATCACAAATACAGGGGTGTTCCAAGGGCTGGTGGAGGGTTCTATGTGACCCTTTTGCAGTTCGCGGTTGACCAGTTCCAGCAAAGCTGCTGCTCGAGGCTCTGTCAGGGGCCACTGCTCAACCCATACAGGGTCTGATGATTTCCAAGTCAATTTGATTGGCAGCAGGGGGTGTACGGCAGTGGCCCTCATGATAAATTTGTAATCCGAAATCCGAGCATGGAAAGGACTTCCCTTCCTAACAGGGGTGGAGAATTTTGCAAAGTTGACTGCTCCCTGTGGGGGCATAGGGTATGAGGGTCCCCTGCCCCACTGGGGGTTGCTGTAGCTGGGCCGTCTCGCATTTGCAGCGGGAGGAGGCTGAGTGTGGCCCGCGCGCCCCCTCCCTCTCCCGTTTCCCCGGGGCCAGGATCTACAGTCCCTAGCGAGGCGTCTTCCCGCAGCTCCAACAGATCCCTCTCGGGCGTGCTTGGAGTGGGGGTGCTGCCAGGGAAAGCTATGCCAGCTGGGGACAGCTCGCTGAGTTGCTGCCCTTCCCCAGAAGCCTGGGCTAATGCGGTTGTCCTGCCACTCCTGCTTAAATACAATCCACCCCGCCCCATCAAAAAGCATGCAGCTTATTTGCGTAATATCAAAAGTGAGCAGATGTTATTGCTAGAAAGGTCGTCCTCAAGAGTGGGTACTACAGGTTAGTTGATCCCTATTTCTGAAATCCCTTTGACAATCGCTCGCACTTCTTTTGGGTTAACTGGGGTATATGTGCCTTGTTGGTTCCCCCGCGCTCCGGCAACCCCCACCGGGAAAGCGTGCATGGAGGCTGCCGGTGCCCGGTCCCCACTGGCTGCTTTTATTTTTCCCCAATCGGTGAGTTTGTGTTGCAATTGTTTCCCGATATTGTTTAAAGCTTTATTCGGTTTCGCTCGAAACCGCATTAATTCTGCTCTCTCGGTTTCTGAGTCCCAGCCGGACTCGGTCGGCTCTTCTGAGCTGTCTGAGCAGCTGTTACTTGACTCTGAGCCGGAGGCTGACTGCCGGTACACTTCCGGCGCTCCGTGCAGTTTTGTTCGGCTTCGACCTCGCTCCTCCTATTGGGGGTGGTGCCGTTCCTGCCCCCTGGGCTCCCCCTGCCTCCTGCCAGGGGAGGTCCTTACCCTATAAGGACCTAATTTGAATAGAGCGCTCTGGTTGGTTTTGCACTCTACCGCGGGGACCACCCCCCCTCCCCGCTCGCCCGCGCATGCGATGTTAAGCAGCCTGACTGCATTTCCACCCCCCGCCTCCTCCTTTCCACCAGGACCACGTGGTTCAGCGCCATTTTCAAACGCATATGGTGGGGGGGCGTTTTTATCGATCCCTATTGGGTCTGACGATCCGGCCGCGTTCCGCGCCTCCTCCGCAAGTCCCTGGCAAAAGCATCGCGCGCGCTGCTCTGCCTCCTGTGCCGGATCGGCGACCGGCGGGGAAGGGACAGATAGAGAAACCTTGGATTTTTCGGATGGTTCCACGGGGGGGCTAGGACCCGGCGGGCTCTGCGGGAAGGTCGGGGGGTCCCCTGGGGGTTCCGGGGGGTCTCCTGGGAGCTCCAGGGGGTCTGGGCTCAGGCTCAGGAAGGAGTGGAACGCGCCCGGCCCCCGCATATTCCCGCCTTCCATCTGATCGCTCTCAGAGGCGGTCTGCATCGCGGCCCCCACCCCCAGCTTTGGTGTAGCTAATAAACCTGTATGCGCGGCTTTCCGCGTCTCCTGTTCTTCTAACATCTTGCGTAGGGCCTCTTCTACTTTCCCCCATGCTTTGAGGTTTTTACCACTGCCTGTGGACTTAGAGTCCTCTGCTGAGGCGGCAGTGCACTTCTCCCGCGCTTCTGAATATAATATATTTACTGGACGTTCGATCATCCCCAGCTCTAGGAGCCTTGCAATAGCAAGATTAGAGTTCCTGAGCTCACCTTTAATTCCCCATTGCTCATGAGCCTGACTTACGACCTTCGCTGTGGATTCCATGGTCCACGCTGGTCCGGAGGCGTCCCTCCCACTGTGGTCAGGCCTGCTGCCACCGCCGCCATCCTCTGTCCAGGAGAATCCTCGAACCCTGGGCGCTGCAGCTTTCCCGGGTGTCGGCACCAGTTGTTGCCTTCTGCAAGGCAAGGCGACCTGGTTCTGAGGAAACGACACGGCGACCCACTCCCCAGGGTCGCTCGGGCCAATGAACACGCGGACACCAATATGGTGGATGGTCAAAAGGCGTTTATTACTTCTTCTCTTGGGGCTTTATAGTCTAAGGGGTTCTCTACGTCAAAAGGGGTCTGTCCTTATTATCTATGGTTAGTAAGGAATGGAAAACTACTGGGTAAGGAATGGAAAGTTACTAGCACTACTGTTAGTGGGGCCACACTCCTAGGGTGATCTCTTATCTTAGGGGAACAGGGGGTCCTGCCTTTCCGTGACATCGCGTAATCTTCCGGAGCGCCTGTCCCTATCTACCACACAGCTGGACACACCTGGCAATAAGGCATGACAACTTGTGGGCAAGCCAAGGGGTTTCTGGGGCTGCACTGCTCTGCACACACCCAGCACACCTGCAGCACAGAATTTGAACCCTCCAACAGCTAAACCAAAGGGAAACAGCTGGAAAACATTTCATTTCAACCTTTCTTTATGCTTCAATAGAAATGACCAAAATGAAAGTTACCAAGCAGGGCCCGATCCACACTGCCAGCTCAGTGTGAGAAAAGAGGCATTACTTTATTTCAGTGCTGGGTGCGTGGGTATCACTTCCCTGAAACATGCACACCCACGTGTTAGTATCCATGGAACTAAGACATTACATTCATTACTTTTATTCATTACTTTGCTCAAACTCACATGCTAAACATTCTTCCAAAGTATTTGACATGTTTAAATCACTTCCCCAAAATTACTGACATCTAGAGTAGGGGTCTCTTGAAGGTCTCTGGTGGTCATGTGGTGAACATCCCATTCCTCAAATTCTCCTTCTGTGGTTAAGAGCCTTCTTCTCCTTGAATGCAATGCAGCTACTTCCTCAGTAGGCCCACTGTCTTTATTCTCAAGGCTGACATCCACTTGCACACATTAACCACTGGTGTGAGGGAAGGTACAACTAAGCACTGCCTGGTAAAGCTTAAAAGATTCACAATTTGTTGCACGTCAACACTTCCCCAATATCTCTCGTTCCTTCTCTGGGAACCAAACACAAGCATTTTGTGATCACTGAGCCCAAGGCCGCCTCCAACCCTCCTGTCACCCAGCAGCCCTTCTCTCCTCACAAACAGCAGGCCCAGCAGTGCCTTCCCTCACTGGCTAAGTCACCAGCTGTGTCAGGAGTTCTCTGTCACACACTCCAGGAACATCCTGGACTGTTTGCTCTCCACTGCACTCTGCTGCCAGCAGACATCCCCACCCTGTTCCATGCCCCTTGCAGAACCCTGCACCTGCTGTCCATGGGCACCTGGCAAGGGGAGGCACTCACAGCAGAGATGCACCAGCTGCACTGGGCAGGAACCAAAACCCTCTGGCGGCACAGCTGCTGGCATGGGTCTGGCACAGCTCTGCACACCCCACTCCTCACGGGCTTTGGGCTGGAAATGCAATTGCACTTTCTGCCTCATGGAGAAATGCCAGGGCTGCACAAAAAACGTCCAGCAGGCCACATCCCAAAGGCACTGCAGCATGGAGTTGAGAAGGAAGAAGACCCTTCCCCAATTCCTAACCATACCAAAACCACCATAATGGGGACTTTTAATCTTCTGAATGTAGAGTTGATTCACAGGGTGACAAGGGAATCTTCC
Source organism: Melozone crissalis (assembly GCF_028551555.1). Lineage (NCBI taxonomy): Eukaryota > Metazoa > Chordata > Aves > Passeriformes > Passerellidae > Melozone > Melozone crissalis. The sequence goes on along the minus strand of NW_026535850.1, from coordinate 9,254,643 downwards.
AATGGAGTTGAAGTTTGGTAGAGTTTTTTTTCTGAGTCCTACTCAGACTGTTGATTTAAAAATTTATTTGAAAGTATTTCTTTAAAAGGCTGTGCAGTCATATGGTTTTGTTCTAATACCAAGATGGCTAGATGAAATGTACTGGCATTTTAATTACATCCAAACTGATTAGTCTGTAAAAGCTTTGCTGCAGAATAGCCACTAAACAAGAAATGAAAATCTGTGGACTGCTGACTTTTCAAATTTCTACTAAACTTACCAGACAATGAGTAATTTTTAGGTAGATCATAGAGCAAATTAATTCCTATGGATAACTTGATTTGGATAAACCTGTTGATTTCAAATTAAAACTGCCTGCATATACTAAGTGGAAATCTGAATATTCACTTCTATGAGCTCTGAATTATTAGTCACTGTTCGCCATATTAACAAAAATTAACATTCTGGCTGGATTTTTTTACTTACAACCAGCTCTTCAATACTCTTTGTAACATCGGAAAGAGAGTTTGTAGCAATGTGAACCATGGGTTGGTGGAGCATTGCAGAAGGCTCCTATGCCAGCACTAAACGTTCACATTTACCATGGCATCACTTCTTGCCTTTAATTCCAAGCTACAGCTCAGTTCCTGCAGTATAGATTCACACTTGTAGTCTGTATTTGCAGCTGGTTCTTACTTCCCTGTCCAGGAAAATATCATGCTTGGATCTCAAATCAAAATAAAACGAGGAGAGAGTCAGGTTCTGGATACGTATAGCAAGAACTAAGAGATTTTTTTGCAAATGTGTTGAAAAGTTGTTTGTTCATTCTGCAAAACCAGCAGATTAAAGACTTGCACTCTAACTTGCAAGCTGAGCTTTTCCTGTTCTTTCTGGACTGATTTTTTGAGGCCAGACACTGAACCTAATCAGTAAGAAAATCAAAACTACAGGAGTAGTTTGGAGTGTATTGTACATTACTCTGTCATGATGCTTTTTGCCTAAAAGTTCTGGCCATCATCCCATTGGAGTAATTAGAGGAGATGGAAGCCATCACACTGTGCCTGTGCACACAATTCCTTCCCAGGAGTAATCCATGAAGCAGCACTGACAAATCCACACCAGCAGCTGTTGCCACACAGTCATGAAGCAGAGAATATGTATTTCTGCTACACTTGGACAGCTGAAGATGCCTCTGCTGAGCTAATTTTAGTGACTGCCCACCACAGATGAGACCTTGTGGTCAGTCTCCAGCAAGTCAGGGCAGTTAATATTCTGCCTAAATGAAGTAAGTCTAGCAATACATAGACCATGGGGCCTGAGGAAAGCCAGCAGCTGTGGGAGATTTAATTTGTTTTCGTATCTTTCTTTTTACTAATTTATTGCAGTCTGTTATTTAAAGAATGGAAACTTTTGGCGTACCATTGGCTGGAAGGTTAGTCAGTCTTCCATTCATGACTCCTCTGAAAGCATCACCACAGTGTTTTTATCAGTAACTCTTCCATCATCATGGCTCACTAGGCATTTCCTGCAGCCCTTCCTGGAGTCAGGGAAAGGCACCAGGAGAAGGGGGAGAAAGCTGTGTGCAGAGACTGTGTCAGCTGAAGAGACATTTGTTTCCTCTGATTTGGCTGAATGGCTGCAGGAACCTTGCTGGCACTGCTGGCGGGGTGGCCTTTTGCAGGGCTGGACAGAGTTTGGGGCCCAGGATCCCTCCTCTTGGTGGGACACCAGGGTGAGCAGCCCCTGTCCCAAGCAGGAGCAGAGGTTCTGTGGCTCTGCCCTGGGCACAGAGACCTGCCACTGCCATGAGCTCCTGCCGCGGCTCCTCTGGGGCAGCTCCTGCTCTGCAGTGATGATGGGCGCAGCTGGGGGTGGCTGCAATGGAGGGTGGCTTCCAGTGGGCTCTGTTGGTCTGCCACACTGGAGCCAGCAGAGCTTCTGGAAGGAGTCTCCTCTTGTGAGCTGCTGGAGCTGGAGCTGGCACTGGCCACAGAGCCGCTGTGTTCATCCCTGAAAGGACCAGAGCACAGCAGCCTCTGGGCCTCCTTGCTGCACGATGGCAGTGAGGAGGCCATGGACCAGAGGTTCAGTATGTGTGACTCAGTTTCCTGATAAACTGTGCTGAGAAAACCCTACATCCCTCCTGCCAGATCTAAGACACTCCAAGAAATCTGTTGGCACATTGGGAACTCAGAATCGTTTGCATTTTGAACAATTGTCTTATGAGTGCTTTTGATTGTTTTTGTCATTTTGTGTTGATTCAGCTGATCCTTCAGAGAAGCTTTCCTAATAATATAAAACACGGGGAAGACCCTGGGGGGGCATTCCCTGGTCTAGGGAGACACAAGAAACTTCCCTCAAAAAGCTGTTAGACCCCATTGGCTCCTTCCCCTGTTCCTATGTCTGTTCCTGTGTTCCTGAGCCACACCTTCCCTATTCCCTGATTGGCCCCCTTATCTTTGTACTGCCCCGAGATCAGGGTCAGCCCCCAGGCCCCTGTGGAGACAAAGTGAGACCCTCTGTGTGTGGGTGCTGGGAGCTGAACATTTCCCTGCACAGCTGAATAGAACATCTGTGGAGATTATGCAAAGGTCCTTTTGGCTTCTTTACCCTGGACTATGCTAGCAGCAATTCAGACTGCTACAGAGGAGAAACTGCAGTACTGGCACCAAGGTATTGGCAACTTGACTATAGGCACAGAGGGCGTGCAGGATGCTGCTGTATGAATTCCTTAACCAGCCATCTCTGGTGCTGGCATATTCCCTCCAGCTTCTGGTGCAGCCAGGGCCACCTTTCGTCCAGCAGATGACATTGTTATTTGAAAAATTCGGCCCACTCCTTGGGCAGGAGGCCATGCACAGACTCTGGTCCTGCAGCCCCCTGCTCAGCTGGGGACAGTGTTCCCTGTGGGGAAGATGGAGCAGCCATCACAGGGTCTGGGGGCTGCTTTCAGCAAGGTGGCCAGGCTCTCTCCCTGCTGGACTCTAGCAATTCTTTGGGGGAGCTGATGGCAAATTGTATGTAGTCCTGTTCATCCTACTCAGAAAACCTGACAGCTTCTATCATTCTTCTGCAGAGTGAGCACGCTGGATTTCTCTTTGTCCACTGCAGGATGCAGCCCAGGCAGAACTGGTAGTGATAGGGCAGAGAAAAATTCACATCCTTCTTAGTGACCTGGCAGGTGGGGCAGCTCCATTCTGTCCCCATGGCCATGTCTGTCTGTTTCAGCAGCAGGGAAGAGCTGAGGACCATGAGCTGCTCTCATCAGCAATCTTGCTTGGCCAGAGCCCAAGCTCAAGCCAGAGTGGTCCAGGCTCTGTCAGTGCCCAAATAGAAGCAGAAAGGGATGTTGTATCACAATCCATTCCTTGGTGAAGGAGGTCCATAGCAGCCTCAAGAGGCACCTCAGATACTCAACAGTCAAGGCAGTAACATATGGACAGGACACAGATGGCAGTTCATGGCTGGTAGAGCATTCGTAGACATATCTGTAGAAGCGAAGGGAGACGACCCATTCTTTGATCAGCATTTAACTCCGCTTTATTGATCCAACATGCACATTTTATAACTGTGTTTATTAAGTTCATACATATTGCAAAACCGGAGCTCATCATTTGCTACAGATTCCACACCAACCCCTCCTTTTGTTTTCAATACCTGTGGTTTGTTATTGAGACCAAGACTTGTTTTTCTCATCCTGTTAATACTGTTCTCAAGGCCTCCCTGTTTTTCACTCTGCTTTCCTATACTATCCAAGGACAAGGTATTTACTTGTTATTAAAAACAAGCCTGAGAACTCTGCTGTTTACAGAAACCTGCCTGCGAATTTTGTTGTTTACAGGAACAGGCTTGAGAATTTGCTGCTTACAGCTGCCTTTTACTTTTCCATCAGCTGTATATTTCCATGGCCTTTTTTTCCTTCAAGCCATGTCTGAGCAAAATTCTCCAACAAGTTCCCCGTTTTTCCTTTTTGCACAAGGAGGTTTGTCTGCCAGGTTTTTTCTATCATTCTACTGACTATATCTTGGATACAATTAAAAATACAAGGTAAAATAAGTAAAAGCATTTAAAAGCACACTTAGTATCTCTATAAGGTTCCCCAGCCACCGTCCGAGCAATGGCTTTTACCCCAAAGGGTTAAAACCACACCCAGCTGAGCCATAATGTCCTGCCTTTTCAGGCATTGCATGGTAGGTGGTAACTGGACTAAGAAAAGAAGGCTGTTAGCTGTTTTCATTAATGCAAACCCAGAGAGGAGGCAAACAGCTAGGGCTAATAATGCTGGAATCGACCCCAGTGTCCAACAAGCCTGAAAATGATCCTTTCTGTCCTTGAAATTCCACTTCCAGCCTTTTCTTGGGTCTCTCAGAAAGGTTCAAAGTCAGTAAGGTAAGTCCTCCGGTGGATTCAAAACCATTTCCCCCCTCTCTTGTCCTTTTACAGTCTGTAATCCCTTAGTCATTTGGCTCAAATGGCACCAGCTGAGCAATTCTCAGTCCTTTGTTTATTTGGAGTGGTGGGAAAGGAGTATGCACCATAACATATAGTCCACACCAATGATGCCAAGCAAAACAAATAGTCCCAACAAATGCAGATCATAAAAAAAAATCTAGCATAAATCTATCTAACATCACTCAAACTTAACAGCACTTAAACTTAAAGCACTTAAAATATTTAAACTTAACAGAACTTAACATCACTTAAACTTAACAGAAATTAAACTCAACAGAACTTAACTTAGCAGAACTTAAGTTTAACAGACCTTAACTTTAACAAAACTTAACCTTAAACTTAACAGATTTTCAAATCAACAGAACTTACATGTAAAATCACTTAAATTTAACAGAACTTAACTTTAACAGAACTTAACTGACTTTAAATTCTGCATAACTTAAACCTAATATAATTTAAACTTACAGAATCTAACTTCACTTAAACTTAATAACACTTAAACTTAACAGAAATTAAACTGAACAGCACTTAAACCTAACAGAAGATAAACTTAACAAAACTTAACCTTAACAGTATTTAACATTTAATGGCAGCTAATAGACAATTTAACTTAAACTACTTAGCAATGGATAAAACTTACTATAGAAATAGAATATGGCATTTACTATAACTTACTTACAGGCCTGACTCTAAAATACTAAGATGAAACAACTATACTTGAATGAACTTAAACATAAGGAGTTTGTTCAAGGTATACCTGTGGAAAAATTAAAAAGCACACTCATTACATCTTACTTATACAATTGCTTTAACGTATCTTTAACATTTTTAAATTTTTCAAAATATAATTTCAGAGTTTGATGTTCCACCGACTGAGTTATCTGGGCTTCTGATGTTTAAAGTCTATGTTAATACAGGTGACTTTAAGACAGCATAACGGATGCTAAGCCAAATCGGCCAAAATTTGACCCACGCATTCACTACGCTGATTTCTCTTTCACAGTCTCTGCCAGGAAGAACAAAAAGTCTTTTTACCTTAGGTGAGGAACATCTTGATAGTAATGCTCCTTGGTGTCGCTTGTTTATTATCACGGGTTTCTTAATTGCAGTAGGGATCTTTTCTTTTGTTGACAGGAGTCACATTTATTACGGCTGTAAGGTCTAAAACTGAAGCTTTTTGCCGGCCGCGGGGTTATCAGCATAGCTCCTACGGCGGCTGTTCTTTACAAGCCGAAGCTCCCTGTGGTGTCGGGTTGGAGACAGGAGAGGGTGCTGATGCTGCAGCGACGACTTCTGTTGGTGCGGTGTCACTGCAGTTCGCGCTCCTGGGGAAAGTTTCCCGATTTCCGTGTGCAAGCGCTTCTATTATGAGTGTCCGAACGGCATCTCCGGCACCAGAGTCCTGCAGCCTGGCATTCCCGGCGCCTGTGACCCATGCCTCCACATCGGTATCATTTCATGCAGCCTCCTCTATTTGCTGGTGCCAGTGCAGCTGACGCTTGAAGAGGTGCAAGAGCAGCTAACACCTGATTCTGAGAGGTCCCTGCTTGTTCTTGTAAGCCTAGCCCTAATTGTGCTACGCATTCATTTACAAGCCCTTGCCAATGAGCATTAAATAACAATTGCTGAGGCTGAGTAAAGATCAATTTAGCTATCTCATGACAATCATTCTCCAGAAGGAGAAGACTGGCATCAAAAATATAATCTAACATCTGTTTGGCTGGCTTACTTTTCACTCCAAACTGGCTAATAGTAGACCTCAGTTGAGACAGCAATTTCCAATCAAGAGCTGTAATAGTAGGCTGCATGCCCCCTCCCTCCTGCGCAGTGAATACAACAGGACAAGCCAGCTGGGTAGCAGCGCTGATAAGCTCCCCATCCCCCTTTTTCATAGCATCTCTGGCAAGTGCAGCCCAGGTCAACCTCCGTTCCCTTGCAATAGCCCCCACTAGGTTGTTTTCCACCCCAGGGACCGGCTCATTGATTTTCGGGAGATTATCGGGTGGTCTTGGCCATAGTTCGTGTTGTTCAGGGGGTGTGGAAGCCTCAGAAGTGCTCTGTGTAGCCTGGCTTCCTGAAGAGGGCGGCGAAGCAGGTAATAAGACAGTCCTCATTGCAGGGGCTAATGGTAATCCCTTGTCCGGATCGTGTCCTTTATTACACCCATGAGCGGCGCTAGCCTGCTGGGCAGCCTCTTTCTCAGCCTGAAACTGCAGTAATTCATTGCGAACGACCCGCCATAATTTACCTAACTTCTTGGCAGTTTTATCACCCTCTAAAGTAGCCTCCCATAATAAATCACCGAATTTACGCCACTCCGTTAACTCATGAACCGTATGGGGGTTAATAAAAACTCCCCTATTGCAGCCATAAGCCAAAAGTCCTGGTCAATCCTTTTGCAAATCTATCCCCTTAACCTGCCGTTTTTGTAAAAAGGCAGTAAATAAGTCATATGCTTCTTGCCTTTCCATACCTAAAATCGTCAGCGCTGATTGCAGCCTCTTCAAGGTCTGTGCAGCTTGTATCAGTCGGGCTCGCCTGTACGACACCCGAGGCACGAGGCGTCTCAGCTTCTTTTTTATCCCTTTTACTTTCTTCACGTTTACTGCCGTCCCGGCTGCTCAGGACCTGACCCGTGTCTTCCCTCCTCTGTGGTGCGTTGCCCTATCACGATCGGGTGTCACCATTTGTGGAAGCGAAGGGAGACGACCCATCCTTTGATCAGCATTGAACTCCGCTTTATTGATCCAACATGCACATTTTATAACTGTGTTCATTAAGTTCATACATATGGCAAAACCCGAGCTCATCATTGGCTACAGATTCCACACCAACCCCTCCTTTTGTTTTCAATACCTGTGGTTTGTTATTGAGACGAAGACTTGTTTTTCTCATCCTGTTATGAATGGTTCTCAAGGCCTCCATGTTTGTCACTTTGCTTTCCCATACTATCCAAGGACAAGGTATTTACTTGTTATTAAAAAACAAGCCTGAGAACTCTGCTGTTTACAGAAATGTGATTGGGAATTTGCTGCTTACAGCTGCCTTTTACTTTTCAATCAGCTGTATATGATTTATGGCATGTCTGAACAAAACAATATAAGCCATGTCTGAGCAAAATTCTCCAACATCCAAGGGGCTACTGTGACACTGTGGGGAATCGTGGAACCAAGAACCTCTTTCTGTTCTCTTGGAAGCAAGAACATGTGGCCCAGTTGGGCCGCACGGTCCCAAGGGGCCAGCTTGAAGCAGCGGGACTTTGTGAAACCAAGAGACCATTGCTGCATTTCAGGGCCTTGTGGAGCCAAAGGACTGTTGTTATCCTGCAGGGCACCGTGGATCCATGGAGACCATTGTGGCATTGCAAGGGCCCATAGAGTCATGGAGACCATTGTGACACTGTGGGACCCCATGGAACCAAAGGGCCATTGTGGCCCTGCAGGGCCTCGTGGAAGGAAGGGGCCATTGTGACACTAGGGGAACTTGTGGAACCAAGGGAATTGTTGCACTACTGGCCCCAATGGAACCAAGGGACCATGATGACACAGCGGGACTTCATAGAACTCAAAGACCATTATGACACTGTGGGGCCTTGTGGAACCCTGGAGACCATTAAGATCCTTAAGGACTTGTGTTATCAAGAGTCCATTATGACACCTGAGGGCATCATGGAAGCAAGAGAACCACTGTGGAACTGCAAGGCCTCATGGAAGCAAGGAGCCACTGTGACACTGCAAGGCCTTATGGAAGCAAGGGAACATGAAATAGATGTGGCTGCCTTGGTCTCCCAGGGGTCACCTGACAGGTCTGGCTGACCTTGGAATGTGGAAGGCCACTCCTATCTGCCCCTGAAACACTGGGGCTCTGGGCTTTCCTTTGTATAGAAAAGAACTGTCCATCTTTTCCAGGTATCCTTGGCCAAAATTTGGATTCCATCTCCAAATTTCTGTGTATCCAAGGATTGCTGCCAGACCAAAGCTGCCAGGATAGACATGTCTGGCTGGTCTTTAACTCCTGATTGCCAGAACTTACCTGTTTATCCAACACTGGAAAGGACTCTGTGCTTTGCTTTATATAGAAAAAATCATCCTTCTCCAGGCACAAATGTCTTAAATTAGGACTCCACTTTCATAATTTTGAATATCCAAGGATTGCTCCAAGCAAACCTGCCAGGACAGACAGGTCAGACTTTCCTTGACCTCTGGTAGCTGCCATTCATCAGCTCCTGAAACATGGGGGCTCCGTGGTTTCATTCCTATGGACACCAATGGGACATTTGGGAGCCTTGTGAAATGAAGGGGCCATTGTGACACTGCAGAGCACCATGGACCAAGGGACCATTGTGACACTGTAGAGCTTCGTGGAACCAAGGACAACATTGTGGCTCTGTTGGGCCACATGGTCCCAAGGGACCAGTGCAAAGCAGCAGTGTAGGAGTCAGCCCAGCTGTAACTCAGAGTCAGCCAGGTTTTACCCCAAAGGAATTTGGCATAAGTTTCAAGCCCTGGAAAATCATTCTTTTAACTTAGGGTGAGCTTGAGAGTTCCCCCATAAGCCTTTAGTGTTGCTGTGCTAACTTGTCCAAGTTCTCCTCCCCTACTGGTTACTGGTTTCCCCTATATGGTTATTGTTCTAGAGTGTTCTACCCCCAAGTGTCTATGCTGTTGCTTCCCCTTTGTCTCAGGTCTTTGGATCCTGCCCCTCATACTGTCCTCAACTTCTCCATGTTTATTGTTTTTCACCCTGGTATTAAAGTTCCTTTTAAACAACTCCATCAATCCTGTTCCTTCTCATTTTCACCACCCTCGCCCTGAAGTCAGAGAACCAGAGAGGTTTGTTGCAAGCACCTTCATTGTGACATTTGGCATCCAAACAGGGACTCTGACATTCAGGCCGCCCTGTGTCAGTCACGTCAGCTGGGGTTAGCTGATGGATAGGCGAGTGCTCCCTGGTTTTTTGGATTGTGCTGGGCCCAGTGGATTCATTGTTGCTTCAAGGGACCTTGCCCAAGATCAGCAGGGACAATGACGGTTTCACCTGCATAGGATTGCTGGTGGGTTTGGGGAAATGGAAGACATTTATTGCCCATTTTGCCACTGTGTTTTTACAATATGCACCCACATCCCATAATTGATTTGACATGTTCCGATGGCTCTTCCCCATAAGGCAGAGAAAGAGAAAAATGGGCAGCCAGATGTGCAAAGTAGAAAGGAGCATATATGGATGCTTTAATTTTCACTGATCATGACAAAATATTTTCAAAGAACAAATTAAAATCAATTATGAGTTGGATCATGAAAAATTTTCCAGATGCCTCTGCTAATGAAATCCATACCACTGAATTTTGGGACTCAATGGGAGTTAAACTGTAAAATTTTCGATCAAAACGGACCCCATTGTATACTACATGCTCCCCATATTCCACACCACCCTTGACCAGCAAGCAGTGTGTTGAAAACTCAATCCATTGGTCACGCCAAACTCAGGACCTCTCCTCAAACGTGCCTTTCTCAGACCTTCCACCATGGTCCAAGATTGCAATGCCTGTGCGGTCTTGGAGCATCATGCCCTCGAGATTCAAGATGGAAGGAGTCTGAATGAGGCTTGGGAGCCCGACCATCCTCCCTCCATCTTGGCTCCTCCACTTCCTGCTACCACAACCTTCTCTCTTGCCATGAAGGAACCTCCAGACTCCACCCCCACAATTGTGGGTCACACTCCCACTGTCAATCATTCCACCTCCACCTTGGACCATGCCTCCAGAACACCATCCCAGAAGTCTGCCATCCTAGATCAAGGCCCTTCCTCCCCAAAACCTGACAAAATGGCAGTGCCTTTGCCTCACCCTCCAGCAACAATATAACCCCATGGTCACAGATACTAAGCCCAACTGTCACACTATTTCTAATCCAAATGTTTCTGCTCCAAGTTATTCTTCCTCCCCAGAAGAAAGTTTGGATTCCCCAGAGCCACCTCACCCCTGAACCCCAGAAGGCTCCTAAGAAAGGATCTGGAAAGAAGCACTTAAGGAAGGAGACTGGCAAACAGTCTCAACAACTCCTCATTGCTCCCGTATGTAATGAATGAAGGGGGCAGAATCCCAGGTATCACCCATTGGTATATGGGGAAATCAAGGATCTGTGTAGGGCAGCTAAAGACCATAGGAGGGACTTCCCTTGTTTTAATGGCCTAATGAGGGCCATGTTTACAGCACATGCCTTAACCCCCTATCATTTAAAATGTATTGTGACCATGTTGCTGTCACCTACAGAATACACACTGTGGGAAGGGGGATGGAAGTGTTTACTAAATCAATTAATAGCAGACTATGCTAATAATGAGGCAAGAGTGGAATTGACAATCAACCATCTAGCTGGAGAAGGACAACACAGCCTACCAGATGATCAAGCAGCAGGTATCTCCAGAGAAGTATTGGATGATAGTGATATGGCTTTGAAAGCTTTAATCCATTTATCGGATGGTAGCACCCTCACTTTGGACTACCTTGGGTGGCTGCAGCTAAAGCTTTAGGACAATTTGACCATCCTGGGTGCCTGTTAAGTAAGCAAACCAATGCTACCTCCCACACATTGATTGGCCTGCTCTCAGACATAGAGACCATCAGACATGCCAACTTGCAGAATAGCGATGGATTTTTTACTCGAGGCACATGGGCATGGCAGTGTAGACTCTGAGGGATGTGTTACATGAACCTCTCCAACCACAGCGAGTCAATCCAAAAGAGCATTCAAGTATTGAAGGAAGGGTTCAAGAATCTTCAAGTGGAAAACAAAGATTGGTTCAATAAACTCTTCCAATGCAAGGGACTAAAGGGTTGGATGATATCTAGCTAAAACAGGACTACTAATTCTCATGGTGGTTGTTGTATTGTTAATTGTCTCATGTTTGTTTGGATGCTTTTAGAAAGTCTTAAAAAATTCTTTCCATTTCATCTTTGTTGTAAAACAGAAAGGGGGAAGATACCCAACACAGGCTCCTCATGGACACCTTGGACGAGAGAATTGGTGGCCAGGATGGCGCAAAAACCTCTCAGAGACTCAGTGTGGGAAGGAAAATCGTTAAAAGTACCTAAAAGCATTCTTAAATCCAAAAAGTATCTTAAAACCTTGAGTATCTCAAAGCATTAATGAGCACCACTGAGTGTCACTACAAAGCTCTCCAGGGACTCATTAAAGCAGATAATAGGGGCTGTGATTTCACCAACCTCTCACAGAGTCTGTATCAAAAGGGAAACTCTAAGTACTGTAAAATAACTGAAGTACCCTGAAGTTATAATGAGCCCCACTGAGTGCTGTTACTGAGAATGCCTCTCCAGGGACTAATTACAGCAGATAATTGGAGGCCATGATTGCACAAACCTCTCAGAGACTCCAAGGCAAAAGCCAAACCCAAAGTCCTTTGAAAAACCTGCAGTCCCTGCAGGGAGCATTCAGGAGCCCCCAGCGCCATTGCTGAGCAAGGCTCCCCAGGGAGTCCTTCCAGCAGATCCTTGAGGCCACTGGGATGTGGGCTAGGGAGGGAAGCTGAGGGCAGGACAAGGGGCTGACAGTGCCCAGCCTGGCTGGGGCTGTGACAGGAGGCCCCAGGGCCTCAGGACAAGGTGTCTCCTCACAGCCCTTGGTGGCACAGACCCTGCTGTGCCCCAGGGCACCAAGACTTGGCTTCTCTTTGTGACCACCTGTCAGCACTGCCTCCAGTTCTCTGCTCTGCCTGGGGCCTGGGGACACTTGCTCTGTTGTGAACCTCAATGGGACCCATTAAAAGTCCAAGAAACTTTGGAGCTGGATTCTGACTTGGAGTTCTGGAGAGGTTTCTTCAGCTCCTTCTCAGGGACTGATGTTCAGGGCCTGAGCACAAAGCCCCAGAGGCTCATTAAAGTCCTTGTGCTGTGTCTGTGCTCCTGAGTTGGGCTAGGCTCCTGGCACAGAGGCAGCTCCTGGTAACCAAGAAGAGCTTCAAAAGCACATTTCTCTTGATGAGCAGCTTTTCTCCTGCCAGCCCAGCAGGGCTGGGACACTGCCTGTAGCCACCCCGGGCACAGCACAGAGGCACAGAGAGCTTCAATCAGTCAGAGCTGGGAAGGTGCTGAGAAGTGCCTGGAGCAGAATCACTGCCGGCCCTTGGCACAGGAACCTCTGGCTGCAGGACAATGCAGCTGCAGCTCCTGGAGACACCTCCTGAAGCTGGAACATCCCACTGCCTACACACTCTGTGATTACATTCTGAGTATTTCTGGTGTAGGGGAGGTGAAATGCTCTTGATTCTCTGACATGCTGAGGGGTTCTGCTCAGTCATAGAATATTTACAAGTCACGGATTTTGATAGAAAATAGGGTATTTCCTAAGACTTTTTTTTCAGTTTCGTACTATTGGTGAATGTCAGGAAGGGAGGGTTAAATATTAAAGGTAGTATGAATTATTAGTTAATATTTTGCCAATGCCTGAGACATCCAAACTGTTCTTTTTAGTGATCAATAGGTTCATAGAAGATCCCTAATTTGGTTTTAGCCACTCTGCCCATAGACTGCAACAGCATCACCTTTGCTCTTGACCATCAGGCTCAGTCTGAGCTGTCCTTTCTCCAAGCTGCAAAGAGAACCTGCCTCCAGCCAGAGCCCTGAAAACAGGCAGGGTTCTGTCAGGCCAAGGAAAGTGCACAGAGATTTGGGGTCTGTGAGTGCTGGCACAGAGAGATCAGGCACAGGGAAACACCTGCAGCAGGGAAAATCTCCAGGAAGCAGAGAGAATATCAGGCAATAAGAGCAAATAAAACACAGAAATGTTGTCGCAGGGAGAGATAGGAAAAGTCCACAGGATCCCCTCCAGTGCAGCCCCTCCCTCTGAACAAGCCCCCTCCCTCCTGTCTCCCCAGCCAAGCCTCTGCCCTCAGGGCTGGGGCTCCAAGGCATGCAGCCCCTCCTGTGCAGGCAGAGCTGCAGCAGAGCCAGGGGGCAGCTCTGCAGCCCTGGGCCTAGTTCCCTCTGCAGAGCACAGCGCTGGGAGCTGCTGCCGGGCACTGGGGGCTCTGGCAGGGGGCACAGCTGGCTCAGGGTGATGCTGTCCCCAGTGCCTGGCTCTGGACAATGCTGTCAGTGCAGCCAGGGAAGGAGCTGCATCTCCCTTCATCCAATGCCATCATAAGGACACTTGGAAGTCTCCCTGAGATTTCAGTCCAAGCTGGGAGCTCCAATCCAGGGTGCAAACCTGTCCTAGAGCATCTCTGAGTTACAAGATTGATGGGGAAAGGCAGAAGTGTTGTTACAGTGAAAATGCTGCTGGGTTGGTGAAATGAGCAGAGAGAGTCCTTGGCTACAAATGTGGAGCTGGGCTGTGGTGGATCCATCTGCTCTCAGCTGTGCCTGGTAACATTTTAGGCGAAGCACGGGGAGGTGATCACCCTTGACCTGAGAAAGGTCAAACCCCAAAGAAACTCTGAATAGGTGCAAACAACACACTATCTCCCCTCACTCTCCACTCATCATCTGGCCTCAGGGAACTCACTGTGTTCTACCAGAGGGCAGCAGAATTGCTGAGAGTTTCTGCTTTCCAACAATACCAGGAGAGACATAGGGGGAGATTAAAAAGAAAACTTCAGAACGCTTCAACAAAAAAGCATGTCCATGTATGTTATAGAGGATGGTATCTGGGAAATGGCTTTGATTTTGGTTACAGGTATCCCTTTTAAATCTTCATATCCATTTCTCCATGAACAGATCCCCAAGTCCAGCCTCAGCAAATGTCCAACAGCAGCTCCATCAGGCACTTCCTCCTGCTGGCATTGGCAGACACACGGCAGCTGCAGCTCCTGCACTTCTGCCTCTTGCTGGCCATCTCCCTGGCTGCCCTCCTGGGCAACGGCCTCATCATCAGTGCCGTGGCCTGCGGCCACCACCTGCACATGCCCATGTTCTTCTTCCTGCTCAACCTGGCCCTCAGCGACCTGGGCATGATCTGCACCACTGTCCCCAAAGCCATGCACAATTCCCTCTGGGATACCAGGGACATCTCCTACACTGGATGTGCTGCACAGCTCTTTTTCTTTGTGATCTTCATCTCAGCAGAGCTTTCTCTCCTGACCATCATGTGCTACGACCGCTACGTGTCCATCTGCAAACCCCTGCACTACGGGACCCTCCTGGGCAGCAGAGCTTGTGCCCACATGGCAGCAGCTGCCTGGGCCAGTGCCTTTCTCAATGCTCTCATGCACACAGCCAATACATTTTCCCTGCCCCTGTGCCATGGCAATGCCCTGGGACAGTTCTTCTGTGAAGTCCCACAGATCCTAAAGCTCTCCTGCTCCCACTCCAACCTCAGGGAACTTGGGCTCATTGTAGTTAGCCTTTGTTTATCATTTGGTTGTTTTGTGTTCATTGTTTTCTCCTATGTGCAGATCTTCAGGGCTGTGCTGAGGATCCCCTCTGAGCAGGGACGGCACAAAGCCTTTTCTACCTGCCTCCCTCACCTGGCTGTGGTGTCCTTGTTTATCAGCACTGCTATATTTGCTCACTTAAAGCCCCCTTCCCTGTCCTCCCCATCCCTGGATCTGTCAGTATCAGTTCTGTACTCCGTGGTGACTCCAGCTCTGCACCCCCTCATCTACAGCCTGAGGAAGCAGGAGCTCAAGGCTGCAGTATGGAGACTGATGACTGGATGATTTCAGGAACATTAAATTTCTGGCCAATTTCTGCAAATCACTTGTAATAAAAGTAATTTTTGATACTTCTTGTTGCTTTCATCTTGGATGTTCTTTTGCTTCATTTTACTTAATATTGTCCCCAAAGAAATGTCCAGGTTTGTGCCATTTTTTGTTAAGTTTCTCTCCACATTCCTTATGGCCACAGACTCTGTCAATGATGGGCTGCACTCTTGATGTATTTAAAAGAGATAAAGGATCTCCCAGCAGAGCTACCCTTTTGTTGCCTTCTCTGGAGCTGCAGCAGCAATGTCTGTGTGCAGAGCTGGGGGCAGATCAGTTCTGGCACAGCAGCTGTGCCCAGCAGCAGCAGCACTTGGTGTTGCCAGTGCTGCTGCTGGGGCCCTGCCCCGCTGCCCTGGTGGCCCTGGTGTTGCTGCAGGGCCTGAGTGCTCTCGGGGCCAGGCACAGCCCTGGGGGTGGCAGTGCCGGGGCTGCAGCAGGGACAGGCCATGGGCACTGCTGGGGCAGTGCTGACGCCTCAGGCCAGCGCCTGGGGGCTCCAGGCTCCTTGCCCAGGCTCTCTCAAGAACACGGCCAGGCCAATGCTCAGCACAGAAAACCCCTGTGAACAGCCAAAATTTTCCCATGTGACTGTTCAGCCACCCTGTCCCCAGCCTGTAGTGCTGCAGGGGATTTTTGGCCCAGCAAGGGGTTGCCCAAAGTGATGGACCCGCATGTGGTCTTGTTAAACTTCACTTGTTGGATTTGGCCCCTGGATCCTGCCTGTCCAGGTCCCTGTGCAGGGCTCTCCTACAATCCAGCAGATCCACACTCCCAGCCAACTTGGTGTCACCAGGTTTCCGTGAGGCCCCAAAGTGTCCTAATGGTCTCCATGATTCCATGAGGTCTCCCATTGTCACAATGTCCCTTTGGTTCCTTGGGAACCCTTAGTTTAACAATGACCCTTGGATCCCTAGGCCCTGAAGTGTCAAAATCCATCCTTGGTTCCATGAGGTCTGGCAGTGCAGCAATGCTCTCCTTGGTTCCACAGTGTCACAATGGCCTCTTGGTCCCAAGGGCCACCACAGTGTCCAATATGTTTCCTTCATTCCAGGAGTCCCTGAGGAGCAGCAATGGCCCCTTGGTTCCATGGGGCCCTGCAGTGTCACAATGGCCCCATCATGACACCAGGTCCTGCTCTGTCACAATGCTCTGCATGGTTCCACAAGGCCCTGCAGGGTCACAGTGGCCTCTTGGTTCCATGAGGCCTCAGAGTGCCACAATGAATTCCTTGGTGCTGCAGTGGCACAATGGAGCCCTGGTGACACAAGATCCTGCACTGTCACCAGGGACCCTTGGTTCCATGGGGCACCACAGTGTTACAATTGTTCCCTCAGTTCCCAGAGTCCTTGCAATGGAGCAATGGCTCCTTGATTCCATTGTCCCCAGGCTCTCCCAAGGGTCTCCTTGGTTCTGCAGTGGCACAATGACCCCTTCGTTCCACAAGGCCCTGCAGTGTCACAGTGGCCTCTGTGGTTCCAGCAGGACCCAGACTGCCACCATGGACTCCTTGCTTCCATCCAGCCCCACAGTGTCACAATGGCCCCTTGGCTCTGTGCTGCCATGTCCTACACCATGGTACTCTTAGTGCTATCAGGCCACGCAGTGTCACAATGGCCCCTTGTTTCCCCAGGGCCCTGCAGTGTCACAATCATCAGAGAATCAACCAGGCTGCAAAAGACCTTGGAGAGCATCAAGTCCAAGCTGGGACCCAACACCACCTTGTCATCCAGGCCATGGTGCCGAGTGCCACATCCAGTTTTTCCTTAAACACGTCCAGGGATGGTGACTCACCCACCTCCCTGGACAGCCCATTCCATTGCCTAATCATCCTTGTAAGAATATTTCCTAATGTCCAGCTTAAATGTCCCCTGGTGCAGCTGAAGGTGATGTCCTCTTCTACTGTCCCTGTTCCCCGAGAAAAGAGTGCAACTCCCACCTGGCTGCACCCTCCTGTCAGAGAGTTGTGGAGAGTGATGAGGTCTCCCCTGAAGCCTCCTCTCCTCCAGGATAAACAACCCCAGCTCCCTCAGCCACTCCTCACAGGACTTGTGCTCCAGACCCCTCCCCAGCCTTGTTGCCCTTCTCTGGACACGCTCCAGCCCCTCCACGTCCTTCCTAAATTGGTGGCCCAGAACTGGACACAGCACTCTGGGTGCTGCCTGTCGTGGGGTGACAGCCTTTATCCCAATATCGTGTGTGTTGTGTCTGGCAGCTGTGCCTTTTCTCTCTCCCCCCGCCCGGCTGTGTTGCCGCGGCGGGGCAGGGAGGGAGGAGTGAGTACGACCGGGCACTTTCGCTTTTGGCTTTTGGCTGCTTGGCTTGGCTTGCCGCTGCTTGCTTGCTTGCTTGCTTGCTCGCTCCTGCCTCGGCCCCTAGCTGATAGCTGCTTTTTTTGCTGCTTTCTGCTTTCTGTGCTGTTTTTTTTCCTTTTCTTTCGTTCCCTCTTTCTTACCCTCCCCTGAAGATACTGAACCAGCTCCGGACCTGACCTGAGACATCCAGGACCCCCGGAGTCTGCGAGAGAAGCTCAGCGCCCTCCACAACACTGCCTGGTTTCTTTTTCTTTTCTTGTGTTGGGGAGTGTTCTTTTGTTACCTGTCAATAAATAGGTTTTGTTTTCCACTTTGCTCCTCCGAGAAATTCCTTCCCGAACCCGGTATTGGGGGAGGGGTGGTTGGAGGTTTGTTTTTTTTTTTCGGGGGTCCCTTTTGGAGATCTCCCCTAATTTGTCCTAAACCAGGACACTGCCCAACCAGTGCTGAGCACAGGGGAAGAATCACTGCCCTGCTCCTGCTGGCCACACCATTCCTGATCCATAGGAGTGCCAGGGGTTAGAAGAGGGAAATAGTGGAGAGGGAGTGGGGACAAAATGTTATTGATTGTCAGCCATGAATGGTCTTGATCTTCATATCTACTCAGACTGCATTAGAAGATGCTGGGAGTCAATATCAATTGGACATTTCTGATATCAATCTATTGTTGTGGTTTGAGACAGTAACAGGAAGTAAGTTTTTTTGGGTTTTTTTGGATATGCTGTGGCCACCAATAGGTGGTCAGATTTTAATATTGGCACCTGATTTAGCCACTGAAGTTCGGACACGCCTCTAAGAAGACACAGGAGTTAAAAACCAGAACTGCTCCCCTGGGACTTCGGAGGTAAAGAGGTTGGATCTCCCTCTCCCGTTCAGCTGCTGCTGCTGGTCGGGGGAGAGGCAGCCTGCAGTAGGCCTGGGCCTGGACAGAGATGGGGGGTGAAGAGGCCCTTGAGGATGGAAGGGTGGGGAGCACCAAGAGACATCGAGCAGCCACCCCCTCCCAGGAGAGAGAGAGGGAGAAGGAGAGCTGGTGTCTGAATTTGATAGTAGCTGGCCCAGGCGGACAAGGAGTGGGGATGTGGCGAGAAGGTGCCTGGCAAGGCAGCGTAGGAGTTCCAGAGCTCTCAGACAAGAAGAGACTGAAATTTTTAACCCTTTTCTTGCATGATAGAAACCTTGCAAATGCTGATCCTCCTAGAGCTGAATGAGAAGTGAGATAAGAGATGAGATAAGAGGGGATGGGCCACGAGGGAAGTGGAGAAGACTCTTGAGTGGGGGAGGAGATGATGGAGTGGCCTTTTGGCTGGACTTTTCTTGTGTGGCCATAGACGGAACCATTTTTTTTTTTTTTTCCTGTGACACAGAGACTGCATTTAGGGGGAGGCAGTGCCTCAGAACCAGGAGGGTTCAGTGTGGGTACCCCTCGGCCCTAGGGGGTGCAAAGATTTGGGGGGACAAATGTCCCGAAAGAGAGACTGTGCGTTTTTTAGAGTGAGACAAGGTATCCTTGAAAGACAACCCTAGAAGCAGCTCTGGTCCATGCACAGTAGTGAGAGCACTGAGCATGGAAGGAAGGTGTCACGATAGCAAAAGGATTTTCCGGGCGGTGCTGAGTGACATGGAAGCACATGAGGTTTCAACGGTGTTTCCAGGGGAAGCCTATGGTGCAAGAAAGACTGCTCTCCTCTTGATGAACTGAAGATTGAGTATTCTAAAGGGTGGTGCTGGACTGAGAGTTAGTGATTTGGGAGAATGTATTGCATTGGGAAATTTGTTGGGGGGGAGGAGGAAAATGCTTTTGTAAGGTTTTCATTTTCCGTGGGTTTTTTTTGTTTTTTTCTTTTCTTGTAGTTTAGTTAATAAAGTTTTCTTTATTTCTAAGTAGGAGACTGCTTTACTTATTCCTGGTCACATCTCACAGCAGACACCAGGGAGAGGGTATTCTCATAAAGGTGCTGGCATTGTGCCAAGGTCAAAACATGACATGTATAAACAAGAAAAAACTCAGGACAAAACAGTTCACTCTGCATTGTTTTCAATTTAGTATATTCACTTTGAATACACTTCTGAAATGTGCCTAATTAACCACAGAAGAATGGAAAACTTGACTTATTCCATGGGGTTTTGCTTGTTCAGGCATTTTGAACAAATGTTCATGAGCTTTTCTTACCGAATTACTGAACTTAAGAGCTCAACAAAGAAGAGGCCTCAGGAGTAGGAAAATTCATCAGTAACCTCCAAGTGGCTGAGGATCCATGCCCCTCAGAGCAGCAATGAACAGAAATGGGCACAGCTTAGTGGCTGCCCCAGCTTTGGCATGGGCCCTGGGCCTGGAGCATGAGCAGCTCTTGAGGGTCCTAAGGCCAGGGCTCTTGTGCTGCCCTGAGCATATGGGATGGCAGCAGGGGCTGCAGAGCTCTCAGCACCTCAGCCTGAGGGGAGCAGGGCAGCCAGGGAGCCTCCTTTGGCCTTGGCCCAGCACCTTCCCCCATGGCTGGGGCTGAGTCCTGTGGCAGCTGCAGCTGCTGCTGTGCCCTTGCCCTGAGCATATGGGATGGCAGCAGGGGCTGCAGAGCTCTCAGCACCTCAGCCCAACGGGAGCACGGCAGCCAGGGAGCCTCCTTTGGCCTTGGCCCAGCACCTTCCCCCATGGCTGGGGCTGAGTCCTGTGGCAGCTGCAGCTGCTGCTGTGCCCTTGCAAGGGGCTGAGGCCCCGTGGGGCCAGTGGCCAGAGCAGCCTGGCCTGAGCAGAGCTGTGGGGCCAGAGCCGGCTGGGCTGGGCTGGGGAGAGGCCCTTGGTGCTGCCCAGAGCTCAGGGCAGCTGGCAGAGCTTGCAGGGAGCTGGGCTGGGCTCAGAGAGCCCGGCCCAGAAACCATCAGTGTCAATCTCAGCCTGGCTGAGCATGCAGGGGCAGGACTCAGGCCAGGCCTTGTGGGGCAGGGCCAGTGCCTGTGCAAGGCATTGCAAACAGGGAAGTGGCCCAGAGAGGAGGCTGCTCTGTGCCCTTGGTGGCATGGACCAGGGAGGGGGCCCAGGACATTTGTCAGCGCCAGCTGAGCAGGGAGGGGGCCCAGGACATTTGTCAGAGCCAGCCTCTGTGCCCATGTGTTGGCAGCCCTGGCTGCTGAGCCCAGCTTTGGCCTGGGCTGAGTTTTGCTGTGGCCCAGCTCCATCTTCCTGCAGGGCTCAGGGCCTGTTCCCAACCATGGCCAGCCCTGGCTTCCTCTCTGCTGGCCCAGACAGCCCCACAGGTGCCACAGACTCTGCAGGAGCTGGCAGAGGCTGCCCAGCAGGGAGGCCATGGGGCACAGAGCCCCAAGACTGCCGTGGGAACCACGGCACAGGGGCCATTCCCAGCTGCAATGCTCCTGGCCTGGGCTGGGCCTGCACAGGGGCTGGGCCACCATGGCTGGGCCGGCACAGGGCCACAAAGGGGCCACGCAGCCGCTGCCGGGGCTGACAGCAAGGCCAGGCACACACAAGCAATTGCTGAGCAGGGCCTGCACTGGTCAGGCCTGACTGTGCCAAAGGCAGAGCTCAGCTGCCCTTGGGGGCTGCAGGAACAGTCCAGAGCCCAAAGAGCCTCCATGGCTGTACTGGAGACCAAGGCTGACGGAGGGAAATGCAGGGCTGCTGCAGGATGGGGAGGGCATTGAATTCCAGCACACACCTCAGCTCTCTGATGATCCCGGCACCATGCTGGGCCCTGTTTCAGACTGGAGCAGAGCAGATGTTGATGGGACAGGAGTCCTGCGGGGCTGTCAGGGACCTGCAGCTTACAAGGTGCTCTGCTCTCCCTCAAGTGCGCTCTGAGTGATCCAATCCCAGCTGGGCACCTCAGGGCATAAGTGGCACTGGCTGTTCATGGGCACATAACTGATGTCAGCCTGGATAGGAGCACAGCTTTTATTACCTGTTAGTTGCATAATATACAAGCAAATCTTTATTATCTGGGTCATTTGAGTACTGTTAAGAAATGGCACAGTTTTCCCATCAGGAACCGGAATTTCCTGGAGGTGTACAGATGGCAGGAGGAAAAATACTGATCTTGCCTTCTACTGGTGTGACCAATATTTTCTTTATTACTTCCTCTCCATTTTCCTTCAGGTGTTTTCAGCTCTTCTGTTGAAATGGCCATGTCTAAGGACATCTCTTCCTTTACAGCAGGTGGATCTATATACTTCTACTGCTCTCTGATTTCCTCCTCTAGATGCTCTCTGGTCATTCAAGTGCCTCTCAACTGACTGGCTTCATGCTTTGAGCTGGAAGAAATTGCCCAATATTTCTGAAGTTCAAATAAATATATAATAAATATCATCTTAATTGTGTTTTTATCTATCACAGAATTACCTTATGTCTTTGTCTAAAACTGTTCATGTACAGAAATCCCTTGGGGATGGTGGACATGTCAGATGCTGCTGGGACACCTCAGAGAGCTGATGGAAGAGCTGTGATGGTTGTTAAACTGTTCAAATATTCAACTTATGTTTGTTGGCAAGAAACCTTTCTGTGCCTCTGAGTGTCGCCAGTCCCTAAGCCCAAAGGACACAAACCTGATGAGTTGTGGTTCCCACTGCAGGGGAACTTGGACCTTGGCTCTGCACAGGACAGCTCTTCGTCCCCTTTCTCTCTTTTCCTCCCCCTGGGCATGGAGTGAGCTCCTGACTTCAGCTTGTGACTCGTGTGTGCAACGAGCAAATCTGGGCAGAATTGGGGCAGGGAGGGTTTGGGGGGATCTTGGGATCTGTGCTGGGCACCGAAGGTATTTTCCATTGCTCTCAGGCTGTCTGCTCTGGAAAGTGGATTCAATATCCAGCAGAGAAATGACTTTTGCATTTGATGGAGCTGTGACTTGCCTTGGCTTTGTTGGCTGACAAGAAAGGAACATCCCTCTGTGTCTTGGGCAGCTCCTTCTCCAAGGAAAGCAGGTGGGAGTTGGAGCCAAGGAGCTGAAAGCTGCAGGTGCAGCCTGGGCTGGAGGGAGCTCAGATTTACACAAGGCTGCTCTGAGTGCCTGGGCTTGGATGGGGGAAATGGTGGGGTGGGGGTAGGGACAGAGTCTGATTGATTGTCACCCATGAAGGGTCTTGATTTTGATATCTATTCAAACTGAATGAGGAGCTACTTGGATTCAGTGTCAATAGGAGACTGCACAGACTGATTTATGAACAGGAAAAAGTCCCAAACAGGACCTAAAAAATGTTTTCTCACTGTCTTTTTAAATATAAGGCATTCACTTAGAACACACTACTGAAATCTATCAAATTAACCACAAATATTTGAACACTTAAATCAAATCAACACTTAAATCAAACTCAAGAGGCTTGGGTTCTTAAGGTGTTCTGCATGTTACTGAGCCCTGGGACACTTAATTCCTGCACTCAAGAGTTGAAGCCTGAACAAGCCTCTGGAGCAGGAAAATTCAGCAGCAACCTCCAAGGGGCTGAGGATGTCAGCAGCCCCGACTGAGGCCATTCCTGCCCAGAGACTGTGGGGGAATGGGCAGACAAGGAGAGCGTTCCTGGGGCTGGGGCAGCACAACTCAGAGGCACCAGCGGCTCCAGCTGGGCAATGGAGTGTGGAATGTGGCTGGGAAAGCCCTGCCTGGGCTGTGCCAAGCAGGACAGACAAGCCCTGCTCCCATCCACTAAAAAACAGCTTTCTCAAGGAGACATTTTAAAGAAATTACAATTGTTTGTGTACTCTGAGATGGACTCTCTAGAGAAATACCAACAAGAGATTCTCAGGAGCTCAAAACAACAAATCAGCTATTACTGGAAACTTTAGAAAATCAGACAAGCTTTGCCAAAAGATTTATTATGACACTGTAGTGGTTTTTGATTTGTTAATTTAAGATTTTTCTAATCTTGAGATTTCTTAATTAATGTATTGATGAGTGTGGTGGGTTTTAGTTTCAGTTAATTATTTATGGATTTACTTTTATTACTTTTTAAAACTCTTCTATGTCAAACTATGGCAGATATTTGATCAACAAAAAACACTTCTCAAAAACATTGACTTGGCCCATTCAACTTCACACTCTAAGCCTGGTTTACTTAATGTTAATCAAAATTTGCAGGAGCACAGAAACAGAAGAAGAAGACATAGAAAGAGAAAGACCAAAATGATACAGAGAAGCACACAGACAGCTACCACCTGCTGGATTCCAGCAGTGTTCAGATGGAAATTCCAAGAGGAGGTAGGATCAAGATGTATGCTTGCCTTGTGGTCAGCCTTCAATACCCTTGGTCTTCCTAGCCCTGTCCCCCAGGTGGGTCTTGGGGTCATTTGGTCCCTCAGGAGCTGGGCTGGGTGCTGCAGAGGTGGCTGTGGAGCATTGCCTGTGCTGTGCCAGGGACTGGCAGACACTGCTGGGCTGGGATAGAGGCTCTGGGGGGATTGGGGTTCCAGGGAAGGGCAAGGCTGGGGTTCCAGGGCAGGGCAAGGCTGGACCTGCCCCTTCCTCCCCCACACACTAAAAGTTTCAAGCCAAAAACCTTCTCCAGTCTGCCACAGTAAGGCAATGTTGGATGTGAAATCCCAATTCTGGCCATGGGCACCTGGCCGAGAAGGACAGCTCTTTTCCATAGGAAGGAAAGCACAGAATCTTGCCAAGTGTTTTGGGAACAGATGAGAGGTGACCCTCATGAAACCACTGCTAGCCAGACTTGTCCTGGCAATATTCCTATGGGAACAATCCCTGGATATAAGGAAATTTGGAGGTGAAACTCCAATTCTGGCCATACGTGCCTGCAGCATAATGTCAGATCTTTTCCATAGGAAGGAAAGCATGGAGCACCACTGTTTCAATAGTGGATGAGACCCTCAACATGCCAAGGTCAGCCTCACCTCTTGGGAGGTCAAACCAGCCAGACCTGTACTGTATTCCTTTGTTTTTATGGGGTCCTGAACTGTCACAATCGTGCCTTGGTTCTGTGGGGCTCCACACTGCCACAATGGCTCCTTGATTACAAGAAGACCTGAAATGTCACAATGGACCCCTTGTTCGATGGGATCCCACAGTGTCACATTGGCTCCCAGGTTTCACAGTGGTCCCACTGATTCCATGAGGCCTTGCAGTGTCACAATGGTCTCCATGGTTCCCAAGGCCCCACAATGTCACAGGACTCCTCTGTTCCATGAGCCCTGCAATGTCACAATGGACCTTTAGACCCTGGAGGTTTGCAGTGTCACAATGGTCTCATTTTGGCTCCACAGCCTCACAATGGTCCATTGATGACAGGATGCCCTGCAATGTCACAATAGACCTTTGGCTCCATGCAGCCCTGCAGTGTCACAAAGGCCTCTTGGCTTCACCAGGCCCCATAGTATCAAAATAGTCCTCTTGGTTCTGTGGTGACTTCCAGGGTCACAGTGGTCTCACTGGTTCCATGAGGCCTCCCAGTGTCACAATGCTTTGCTTATTCCATGGATCCTCAGAGTGTCACAATGATCTCCATGATTCCATTAGTCCCCTCAGTGTGACAATGATCTTCTTGGCTCCATGGTGCCCCACAGTGTCACAATGGCCCCTGGGTTCCATGAGGCTGTGAAGTGTCACAATGGCCTCTCCATGATTACATAAGGACTTGCAATGTCACAATGGACCTTTGGCTCCATGGGGTCTTGCTGTATCAGAATGATCCCTACATTCCATGGAGCCACACAGAGTCAGCACGATCCCCTTAGTTCCATGAGGCCCAGCAATGTCACAGTGCTCTCCATGATTCCATGAGGCCCCACAGTGTCACAATGGTCCCTTGGTCTCACAGAGCCCCACAGTGTCACAATGCTCCCTTGGTCTCACAGGGCCCCACAGTGTCACAATGCTCCCTTGGTTCCATGGCCCTGTGCTGCTGCATTCCCCCCTCCCCTTCTCAGGCCGCCCTGCCAGCTCAGAAATGCTCCTTGGGCCTCGGCCTTGGCCAGCAGCCCTGGGCTCAGCTCCTGTGCAGCTCATCACAAACACTGTCTGCTCCAGCCACTGCTGCTGCCCAACCAGCTCCTGGTTCCTTTAGCAGCAGCCCTGGGAACTATTTTTGTTCCCTCAGTGGCACAACATCCCTGTTCCCACACTGCCAAAGAAAGCTGTTGATGCCAAGTGCGGCCAGGATGAACCATTGCTGGGACTGAAGCCCCTCTCTTGGGGCCCTACAAACAGTGCTCCAAAAGGAGCCCTTGGAGCTCTCCTGGGCCAGTGACTCCCTCTGAGTGGGGCCTCTCCCAGCTGGGAACTCTCCCGTTTGCTGCACTCGGGGATCCTGAACAACAACAGAGCCTGGGCCGATCCCCCCACTCCTCCAGGATCAACCCTTCACCCACTGGGGAGGTGCCAAAGGATCCACAGTGAGCATTTCCTGCCCTCAGGGGAATTGCTCACAGGTGCCTTGCCCTGACTCTTGGTGTCAGTGTGCACACAGGAGTGCCTGTGCTGGAGAAATGTTGCAGAAATGCTGCTTTCTGAGGGGCTTGAGTGCCTTGGACAGCTGAGTCAGTCAGGTCTGTAAGTAAGGTTACATCATGACAAATAAGTTAAGTTAAATGGTATTAAGAGGTTTTTTTTGGCAAAGTTTACTATGGTATAAGCTAAGTTGAATATTGTTTAATGTTATTCCACTATTAAATCCTTAAGTCATTGGTTGTAAGTGAGGTTAAATACTGTTAAGTGCTGTTCTTTTCCTAAATTGTGAAGTTGAAGGTATCAGTTAAGGTTAAGGTATCAGTGAAGTCCTGTTAAGTTTGACCTCTGTCAAGCTTTTATTTCTTTATTAATTTTATCCTTGCCCTCACTGTCCTTGTGTCTCACACACACTGGGACAGTTCTCAGCTCATTTCTGGTTTGATTGCCTGGATTCTGTTTGGTTTTGTTGCTGCTTTGTTTCTTTGGTATGCCTGAAGTGTCCAGTCAGGAGCAGAGTGACTCTTGCCAAGGAACTTTGTGCTGTTGTTGGTTAATATTAAATCTGGTTTTTGCTGCTCACTTGCTGGGGATTTTTTCAGTGCTCTCAAGGCCTCGTTCGTAACAGGGTGAAGGAGCCCTGGCCCAGGCTCTGGCCCTGGGGAACACAGGGATGCTCCCGGGGGGTCCCTGTCCCCCTGTGCCACCCCCAGGGCCCCGTACCCCATCCCCATGTCAGGCTCTGGGGTCGATCTCGTGGAACATCCTCTGGGGGAGACTGCGGGGCAGGGGGCAGGGGGGCCCAGGGCACAGGGGACCCGGCTGTGCACGAGCAGGGTTGGACTGCTCTGGGGGGAACTGTG
The DNA here is from genome assembly GCF_028551555.1 of Melozone crissalis. Classification (NCBI taxonomy): domain Eukaryota; kingdom Metazoa; phylum Chordata; class Aves; order Passeriformes; family Passerellidae; genus Melozone; species Melozone crissalis. Next base: position 9,227,916 of record NW_026535850.1, on the reverse strand, counting down.
AGGGGGCCGGGGCAGAGTGACCTCCCCAGGGACCTCACACTGCCCCTGTGATGTCACACTGCCCCAGCGATGTCACACTGCCCCTGTGATGTCACAGCCCCCATTATGCCACACAGCTCTTTTGCAATGTCACACAGCCACCAGTGATGTCACAGCCCACTCTGGGTTGTCACAAAGCCCCTGTGATCTCACACAGCTAACTATTAGATGTCACCCTATGATGTGCTACATCTGCTTTGTGATGTCACAGAAGTCTCTGTGATGTCACAACCAGCTCTATAATGTTACACAGCCACCCAGTGATGTCACAACCCACTCTCTGATGTCAGAGCCACCCTCGATGATGGCAGAGTCTGCTCTATTGCCTCACACTCTGATGTCACAGACAGCTTTGTGATGTCACAAACCCCTCAGTGATGCCACGAGACCTTTTCTGTGATGTCATACTGGCACTCTTTAATGTCACAGCACATACTTTGAACCTCACAGCCAGCTCTATGATGTCATCCAGCCATGCCATGGTGCCACAGCCTGCTCTGTGATGTCACAGAATCCCCTCCATGATGCTGTAGCTGCTCAGTGACTTCCACAACAAACTCTCTGATGTCATAGACCAATCTGTTGACTTCAAAATTCCTTCCTAGAGCACTATATTCTAATAATTGATAAAGCTCCTGAACGGAATAAATAATTTGGGTTAAAATCTTTCTGTCCGACCATTATCAGAATCAATCAGATCTGTATTTATATAAATATATCTGGTATTCCATCATTAATCCTGCGGGACAAATTGGGTTAAAGTTCAATTCCACTTGTCCAATCTTTTACACATAAACCTTTGACAAATTCTTGGGCTGGGATTAGTTCCAGCTGTTGCCAGTCTCCTCTCCTAGAAGAAATTTTAGCAGTCTAGGAGCCCTGAGAGGGTTTGAGGATCCATGGTGGCTGTTTGGTGCACTTTCTGCACCTCAGGTCTCAGCAGGAGCTTCTCCAATAAAGAAATAAAGCTTTTGCCTGAAGCTCCCACTGTGCCCATGACAGAAACCCCTGTGAGTGTCTGGGACATCCCAGCTCTTTGGCATGTCACCGTGGAGCCCCCATGAGTGCCTGTGACAGATCGGTGCCTTTGCAGCCCAAGGTCCCCTGGGATGTCACCATGAAATGGCTGTGACTGCCTCTGGCCACAGGACTCTTTACCATGCCTAGAAAGCCCTGGCAGGTCTTCATGGAGCCTCTGTCTCTGCCTGTGACATTCCAGCTCTTGCACAGCCTGGAGACTCTTGGAAAGTCCACACAGAACCCCTCTGAGGGCCTGTGACAAATCTAATCCTTAGAAGGCAACCATCACCAGGCCCCTGTTGCTGTGCTCAGTCCCTTGGCAGCTCCATGGAGACCCCATGCCAGGGGTGGTTGCCATGGACACCAGCTCAGGCCTGCAGCCTGACCCTGTTGCCATGGCAACCATTGGCAGCCCCATCCCCAGGCTCATGGGATCCCAGAACCACAGAATTGGCTGAGCTGGGAGGGACCCATCAGGATCCTCCAGTCCAACTGCTGGCCCTGCACGGGACACCCCAACAATGCCAGCCTGGGCCTGGCAGTGCTGTCCCAACACTGCTGCAGCTCAGAGAGCCCTGGAGCTGGGACCCTTCCCTGGGGAGCCTGGGCAGGGCCCCAGCAGCCTCTGGGCAAAAACCTTTTCCTGACATTCAACCTGAGCCTGCTCCCACTCAGCTGCAGCCGTTCCCTCCACTTTAAAAACAGAAGCAATTCTGTGGCAGGTCCTGGTTGCATCAGTTCCTGCACAACTCCAGCTCAGCTTCTGGCAGGTTCCAATAAAAGATAAGTAGAAATTCGGCCCAATACAGATTATTAAAAGGAAGGGGAAGCTCTCTGTAGCAGTCACAAATGTGACAGGGATGAAGAGAATAATGATTCTCGCATTTGGCAAAGAACCCAAGCTTGGGAATTCAAGAGTGATTTGGGAATTTAGCTACTTGAGCTGGGCTTCTTGTGGTGGCTTTTTTGATTCACTCTTGATTTTTGGACGTTTTTATGGACATTAGGTGACTTCGGGAGATGGACTTGGGTGAGAGGAATCCCCAACCCAAGGCATTCACACCTTGTTTTGCACCAAACCAGGATTTTCCCAAAACCATCCCACCATGACATCCCCCCTGTCCCGCTGTGGGTGAGCTCAGTGCCAAACCTGACCCTGATATGGTCTGAATCTCACTCCATGTTTAGACACACTCACACTTCTGTATTTAATCCCATCCCAGTGCCAGACTTGTCTAGCCCCAGACTCAATCCCAACCCCAGCCCTAAAGCCAATCCCATGTCTAGCCTTAACCCCAATCCCAGCTCTAATCCAAATCTCAGCCCCGACTCCAACCCAGCCCCAATTCCAGCCCCTTCCTAAATCCTCAGCCCCAAACCAAATCCCAGGTTCAGCCCTTCTTGGGGTTTGGGGGTGTCTCTGTCCCTCTGACCCCGATGATGTTTGGGTGGGGTCACAGCAGGGCTGAGAGGGACAGAGACCGCCCCGGCCTCCCCAGGTGTGAGAAGGTGGGAGAGCCCCCCCAGCCCTGAGCACCCTCAGCGGTGAGAGGGACACAGAGCCCCTGGTCCCCAGCCCTGCACAGGCATTGCCTGAGGCCAGAGGGATGGACAGCATCCCCTAGGGCGAGGGGACAGAGACCCCTAAGCGTCCCCTGGACTGAGAGGGACAGAGATTGCCCCAAACAACCCCTAGCACAGGGCTGAGAGGGATGGAGACCCCCAGGCATTCCCTGGGGTGAAAATGATGGAGACCCCCTGGGGAATGGCCAGGGGTGTCAGGGACAGGGACAACTATCCCAAGCCCCTCCCCAGGGCGAGAGGCACAGAGACCCCTTGAGTATCCCCTCAATACTGGACAAAATAACCTTGGTAGAAATCAAACTTTGCATAAAACACTTTGATGAACATTTGATTTCCCACAATTCACATGTGATGAAAACATAAACAAATCCCAAATATTAATAAACCAACAATAGAAGCAGTTCTGTGGCAATTCTAAGTTTCATTGGTTCCTGCACAGCTCCAGCTCAGCTGCTGGCAGGTTCTGATAAAAGAAAAGTGCAAATTTGGCCCAATACAGATTATTAAAAGAAGGAAAAAGCTCTGTGTAGCTGTCACAAAGGTTACAGGGACGAAGAGGATAATGATTCTCACATTTGGCAAAGCCCATAAGCCTGTGAATTCAGGAGTTATTTGGGAATTTAGCTACTTGAGCTGGGCTTCCTGTGGGACTTTTAGCAGCCTTCTGTTCCTCACCGTGGGGTGGATGAACCATGTCAGTCCCACTGGTAACATTTGCTCCCTTTCATCCAGTGATTTTAACCAGCTTTTCAAGGAAGGACAACAAAAATTTTTTTTTTTCACTGGTCACTCACATCAGCCATTTTCTTCATCATTTCTCCCATAAGTTCCCCAGGAAGAAGAAGGGACTGTTTCCAAGTCCTTCCTAGTTTCTAAGAGTTCTTCCAGAAAGAACCACAACCTGCTCAGAGAAGGGAACCATGCTGTGGTCAAAGGCACTTAGAGTCAGAGAATAGCACCCTGAACTCACTGTTCCAAAATTATATTGCAATATGGTTAAGAAAAATTTTATAGAGATTCCTCTGCCCAATTAAGGTGCTAATGAGACCAAATCCAAAGCGGATTTTATTAAACAGCAAACGTGAGGTAGAGAGAAAGAGAGAAAGAAAGAGAAAAGAGGAGAGAGCAATGGAGTGACAGGGACAGAGACCTCCTCGGGAGGGAGCCAAGTGTGACATTGTCCCCTGTGTGTGTGGCCTTCCTGGGGTAGGGGTTTTACACCTGAGCCATTTTGGGTAAGGGGGAGGTTGTTCACCCCCTGAGCAGGGATTACCCCACTGTTTCAGGGTGCAATGCAAGATGTAACCAAATGCATGTTTTCAATCCCCATCTTCATCAACTGCTATAAAAAGGCAGGGCAGTGTTCTTTATCTCTTGCATGACTCACCCCTGATAACGCCCTCCAGGGGAGATATCTTCTGTGAATGGGCCATTGAGTGTCACTGCAGGACTGATAAAATTCCATCATCCCATTGTGGGATGCTCCACCCAGAGTGAGGAACCAAGCATTCCTACCTGGATATAAGCTGAGGCTTTCAACACCAGGAGCAGCTGGCCTACTGGATTTGCAGAGGACAAGAGCTCCATAATCACCACTGGACCTTCAGAGGAAGACCAGACCCTTTCACAGGATCACTGCTCTGACAGAATCACGTTGATCACTCCAACAGGACTGCAGCCACCATTTAATGGGACTGCAGCCACCACCCTGACCAACAGGGTGTCAGGTTATATCCTGACTCTGTCAGTTTAAGGCAGTGTTTCTGTATCATTGCCCTGATCTAAATTTTCTTCTTAAATTGAAACTTCGACTTAGACTCTCCCCCAAGTTTGCCTTTAAACCAGAACAAAAGACAATGTGCGCACCCTTTGTTTTCTTCCCAGAACAGGATTTCCCATTTCCAAACCTTGATTGGATGGAGGAGGAGGCTGCAAGGAAGAGGAAGGAGCCCCGGGACACCCAGGCAGGTGAGGAGGAAGTCAGTGCCCCTTTCCCCCTCCCTCCTGCTCCATCTCCCAGCCCAGTACAGCCCCCAGCTGCAGGACAACCCCGGTGCCAACGCTGTCCTGCTGGGGATGCACTGGGGGCATCTCCTTTCCCTTTCCTCTGGCACACAGGCAAATCCCATCCTGTCCTTGTCCTTCCTCTCCCAGAAAAGAGGCTGAGGATGGAAACCACAGGGGACAAATCTCCTTGGAAGAACCTCGTGGAAGAGGCAGTTTTGAGTGACTCCACAGTGCAGAATTACAGTGCGGAGGAAAATGCATGGAGATTCCAAAGGAGAAGGGGCTTCAAACACAGCCCAGGTTGCTCTGAGGAGGAAAGACCCAATCTGTGCCAGGAAGGTGGACAGAGCTTCAGCCAGAGCTCAGCGCTGGTGGCCCATGAGCAGCTTCATGATGGGGAGAAGCCCCACAAGTGCTCAGAGTGTGGGAAGAGCTTCAGGCAGAGCAGCAGCCTGATGTGCCCTTAGATGATCCACACTGGGGAATGGCCCTACGAGTGTGGGGAATGTGGGAAAGGGTTAAACTGCAGCTCTGCCCTCATCACCCACCTGCGCATCCACACTGGGGAGAGGCCCTACAAGTGTCCCAAGTGTGGGAAGAGGTTTAGGACCAGCTCCCATCTCCTCCAGCACCAGCGGATTCACACCAAGGAGAGGCCTTTCCATTGCCCTGACTGTGGGAAGGGCGTCAAGCAAAACTCCCACCTTGTCACCCACCGTCACACCCACACTGGGGAGAGGCCCTACGAGTGCCCAACCTATGGGAAGAGGTTTCAGAGCAGCTCCAATCTCCTCCTGCACGAGTGGATTCACATGGATGAGAGGCCCTTCCACTGCCCTGACTGCGGGAAGGGCTTCAAGCAAAACTTCACCCTCATCATCCACCGGCGCATCCACACCAGGGAGAGGCCCTACGAGTGTCCCCAGTGTGGGATGAGCTTCACCGAGAGCTCTCACTTGACCAGACACCAACAGATTCACCGGTAAGGGAAGCCCTGCAAATGCTCCAACTGCAGGGGGAGCTTTATGCCCAGTTCCAGCTTCATCCCCCATTGGAGGTCCCACATTGGGAAGAGCCCTGGTGGTCAATGTTCCTTGTGATTCTGTCTGGGAAGACACCTGTCCCTTTTCCTGCCCCAGCCAATGACGTGATGTGGGATGGAAGAACATGAGGGTCTGGCCATGGCCCTTTCATAACATTCACTCCCACCTCAGGTCATTGCCAGAAGCAGGAAAGGGTCTCTCTCTCTCTCTCTCTCTCTTCCTGAGGAGAAGGGTGTCCTTTCCAGACAGGGGAAATTGTGGCCAGGCAGACTCAGTGAGTTGTGTTTAAGTTGTCCTTGTAAACAATTTTATTTATCACTTTTGTTATCAATATTGTTTCTGATCAATTTGTTTCTTATCTCGTTGCTGTTCCTAATAAAGTGTTCTTATCCCAGCCCGGGATCTTTGCCTTTTGTTCTTTCCACAAGAGGTGGGAGAGCAGCAAGGGCAGTGGGGTTTTAGCAGGAGCAGGAAGTTGGTGAATCCCATTCCTGAACCCCGGCCAATGGAAACCGAGCATCCCAGCTGGTGCCAGCCCTGGTGGCCATGGCAACAGCCTTGGGAGCGGGTCCCTGGCTGGGGCTGTGGGAACCTCTTCCCTCTGGTGCCCAGGGACAGGAGTGGAGGGAACGGCTGCAGCTGAGTCGGGGCAGGCTCAGGTTGGGTGTCAGGAAAAGGTTTTTGCCCAGAGGCTGCTGGGGCCCTGCCCAGGCTCCCCAGGGAAGGGTCCCAGCTCCAGGGCTCTCTGAGCTGCAGCAGCGTTTGGACAGCGCTGCCAGGCCCAGGCTGGCATTGTTGGGGTGTCCCGTGCAGGGCCAGCAGTTGGACTGGAGGATCCTGATGGGTCCCTCCCAGCTCAGCCAATTCTGTGGTTCTGGGATCCCATGAGCCTGGGGATGGGGCTGCCAATGGTTGCCATGGCAACGGGCTGTGGCTGCAGGCCTGAACTGGTGTCCATGGCAACCACCCCTGGCATGGGGTCTCCGTGGAGCTGCCAAGGGACTGACCATAGTAACAGGGGGCTGGTGATGGTTGCCATGGAAACTGTCGGGTGCGGGAAGACTTGGACACTCAACATGAGATCAGGAAGCTCCGTTTATTTAGCAAAAACATCAAACTTTTATACACACAAGTAATAAGCTTCCTGAATATTCTGCAAGCCAAGCAACCCATTGGTTAAGCTATACCACCAACTCTTCCTCATTCTTTCAGACCTACATTCCCTTTTCCCATGTCTCTCTGTCTACTTGTTATCATACTCAGCCAGGCCCAAGGACACGCTATCTTGCAGGTGCAAAAGCTCAAACTAGCTGTGTTCGGTACTTTCCCAGCCCCTGGTCGGCTAACAAGTGACTGTGTGACCCCCGTCATGTATCCATTTCTGCACACACAGTCATCTGAGATGTCACCGTGTGATGTGATACAGCCATCTCTGTGATGTCACAGAAGACACTGTGATGTCATAAAGTCACCATGTGATGTCACTGTCTTTTCTGTGATGTCATTGTCTTTTCTGTGATGCCATAGTCTGTTCTGTAAGGTCACAGCCTGCTCTATGATGTTACACAGCCACCTGATTATTTCACAAACCAATCTCTGATGCCACAGATTCACGCTTTATTATGGCAGAGTCTGCTCTATGGCCTCACATCCTACTCTGTGATGTCACAGCCACCTCTGTGATGTCGCAACTCCCTCAGTCACAAAACACTCAAGAACTCAGTTTCATCAAAATGCTGAAGTTTATTGCACTTTGAAGAGATCACACTCAGGGCCACAACTGAGAAATTGTCCCCAGGTTCCAGGGAGTGCAGAACACTGGAGGCAGTGATGACAGCTGGGGTCAGGCAAGGCAAAGGTGTCTCTGGAGCTGAGCACACCTGCATGTGTTTCAGGAATCCAAAGGGCCAAGGCCTGAGCCCCAGCCCCTGGCCAGGCAGATCCTGTCCCTCCCTCCTTGCTCAGGGCTCTTCCCGGGATGGGCACTGGCATGTGGGGATGTGCAATGCCAAGGGCAGGAGCGTGGGGCGGCCCCTGCCAGGCTGCTGAGCAGGAACAAGGAGGCAATGAGGCCCCAGGCATGCAAGGGTCACTTGTCCCCTCGTGGCCTCAGGCCCAGGCCCAGCAGCCATGGCCAAAGTGCTGCCCAAGTTGGCTCTGGCAGGGCTGTCTTGCAGCTGCTGCCCATCCCTGTGCCCTGTGCAGCTCAGGCTGTCCCACGGTGTCCCTGCCCTATGCCTCTGTCCCTGCAGGCTGTTGTCCCTGGCACAGCACAGGCAATGCTCCACAGCCACCTCTGGAGCCCCCAGCCCAGCTCCTGAGGGGCCAAATGAGCCCAAGTCCCACCTGGGGGAAGGGCCCAGGGAGACCAAGGGGTATTTAAGGCTGACCACAAGGCAAGCACACATCTTGACCCTACCTCCTCTTGGAATTTCCATCTGAACGCTGCTGGAATCCAGGAGTTGGTAGCTGTGTGTGTGCCTCTCTGTATCTTTTTTGTCTTTCTCTCTTTCTGTGTCTTCTGTTTCTGTGCTCCTGCAAATTTTGATTTACATTAAATTGAACAGGCTTAGAGTTTGTGAAGTTGAATGGGCCAAGTCAATGCTCTGAGAAGTGTTTTTTGTTGATTGAATGTCTGTTGTAGTTTGACATTAGAAGAATTTTAAAAGGTCATACAAAACTTTTTGTGTAACTGACAATCTGTTAAACCGCTAAGATACTGAACACATTTCTGTGAAACACAAATGTTAAAGACAAAAAACTCAGGAACCTCCTCTTTCTTTTCCAGTCAACAATGAAGCAGCAGGCCCTGGCCCTGGCTCCCATCTCAACCAAACCAAACCAAACCAAACCAAACCAAACCAAACCAAACCACCCTGCCGTGGGCTGAGCCCCTTCCCCCCACCCCCCCCAGGCTGCCCCCCCCCCTCCCCATCCCAGCACTGGCCCCATTCTTACCAAACCAAACCCCAACAACTACTAAATAGGAAAACAAAACTGTCTACAGAACCCTAACCAGAACAAAGTTAGCCACACCTATTAAAACTTACCATCAAGTCCCCTTCCCCCAACACCATTCAAACCTATACAACCTGTAACCCATCCAAAATAACCCTACAACTAAAATTAAACACAGAAAAACTCAAAAACAATAAAACCAATCCTAACACAACTCAACCACAACTTCCACCACAAGTTAGTGGCAGGTGAGGTATTAGTCCTTTCTCTTTTAAATTTATTTTTAATAAAATTTTCCTTTATACCCTTTTAAATTTTTTGGCATACTTTACCTTTCTCGTAATCCAATCTCACAATAAAATTAATACATAAATAATTATCTGACTATAAAACCCACCACACTCATCAATACATTAATGAGGAAATCTCACAATTAGAAAAATCTTAAATTAACAAACCAAAACCACTACAATGTTGTAATAAACATTTTGCCGAAGTTTCACTGAATTTCTAAAGTTGCCAGTAAAGGCTGTTTGGTTGTTTTGAGCACCTGAGGACCTCTTGTTGGTATTTTCCAGGGAGTCCAACTCAGAGGACACAAACAATTGTAATTCCTTTAAATGTCTCCTTGAAAGAATTGTTTGGGGGATGGCAGTCAGGGCTTGTCTGTCCTGCTTGGCCCAGGCCAGGCAGGGCTTTCCCAGCCACATTCCACACTCCATTTCCCAGCTGGAGCCGCTGCTGCCTCTGAGTTGTGCTGCCCCAGCCCCAGGGACGCTCTCCTTGTCTGCCCATTCCCCCACGGTCTCTGGGCAGGGATGGCCTCAGTGGGGGCTGCTGATATCCTCAGCAACTTGGAGGCTGCTGCTGAATTTTCCTGCTCCAGAGGCTTGTTCAGGCTTCAGCTCTTGAGTGCGGGAATTCAGTGTCCCAGGGCTCATTAACATTCAGAACACCTGAAAAAGCCAACCCTCTGGGAATTGTTTAAGTTTTCAAATAATTTGCAAATTTTAGTAGTGCATTCAAACTGAATATATTCTATATAAAAAACAGTGAAAAAAACATTTTTTTGGGCGCTGTGTAGGTTTTTTCCCATTAATAAACTATTATGTGCAATCTCCAATTGACACTGAATCCAAGTACCTCCTCATGCAGTTTGAATAGACATGAAAATCAAGACCCTTCATGGGTGACAATCAATCAGACTCTGTCCCTACCCCCACCCCACCATTTCCCCTATCCAAGCCCTGGCACTCAGAGCAGCCTTGTGCAAATCTGAGCTGCCTCCAGCCCAGGCTGCACCTGCAGCTTTCAGCTCCTTGGCTCCAACTCCCGCCTGCTTTCCTTGGAGAAGGAGCTGCCTGAGACACAGAGGGATGTTCATTTCTTGTCAGCCAACAAAGCCAAGGGAAGGCACAGCTTTGTCAAACACAAAACTCATTCATTTCCCTGGCTCTGCCCTGCCCCTGATTCCCACAGCCTGTCCTGTTTCTTTCATCCCTGCATTGCCAGGGACTTTCTGGGACAGGGGAGCTCTGCTCTGGCTATGGAGGGAGGTCCAAGTGCCATGAACGGAGTGGGAACCACAACTCATCAGGTTTGTGTCCTTTGGAGGTCAAGAACTGGTGAGACTCAGAGGCACAGAAAGTTTCTCTTCATGGCCAACAGACCATAGTTGAACAGGACACAATTTAATAAAAATCACACTCTTCCCTGAGCTATGTGCATGGTCCCCGCAGCATCTGATGAGTCCAACATCCAAAAGTGATTTCCATAGCAAAAGTAATTTCAGACAAACATCGTTCTGTGATAGATATAAACACAATTAAGTTTTTGTATCAGGATGCTCCTCCTGGAGTGGGGGAAAAACAGCTTGAACAATTCCTGTTTTGCAAAGCTGTCAGTGGTGGATGGAGAAGGGGATCAGGCTGCTCTTGGTGGTGAGGAAATGCTAAAATCAGCCTGACTCATTTCATCTCCTCATGCCCTGGCTGATCTCCCCTCTTTCCTCTTCCACCCATTGGCTTTTGTCTCCCCCCAGCCCCTGGTGAAGAGCCTGCCTCTGTGTTCTCCATCCCCTCCTCGCTGGCACTGCCAGGCTGACATGAGGAGCCCCTCAGCCTTCCCTGCTCCAGGCTGGACCAGCCCAGCTCGTTCAGCCTCTGCTCACAGCCCAGGGGCTCCAGCCCCACCTTGGAGGCCCTTCCCAGACCCTGCTCCAGCTGCCAGACATCTTTCCTGCCCTGGGCAACCCAACCCAGGCCACAGTGACCTGGATAATCCCCGTCCTTCATGTCCTGGTCACATAGCCCTGGCCCCTTGTCCCCTGTCAGGCTCTGGGGTGGATCCTGTGGAACATCCTTTGGTGGAGTCTGTGGCTCCAGGTTGGCCAGGGGGATCCCGGGGGACAGGGACCCTGCTGGGTATGAACAGCATTGGACTTGTTGGGAGAAACTTTGAGGGGGAGCTGGGGCAGAGTGACCAACCCAGTGACCTGACAGAGCCCCTCTGGGATGTCACACAGCCCCTCTGTGATGTCACAGCCCATTCTCTAATGTCACACATCTGGCTCTCTGATGTCACAGAGGCAGTCTATGATGCCATAGCTGCTCAAGGACCTCACATAACCCACTCTGTGATGTCACAGCCCACTCTGTGACCTCATGTTACCAGATGATAAATTGTCTCCACCAGGTGAGCTGACACTTGGAGCTTGTTCTCCAAAACCCCAGGCCTATGAAAACCACACAATGCCCATTGTGTGAGAAGGGGAACTGGAAGCTCACCAGCCTCAGTGTCCTGCCAGCTCAGCCAGGCCCACGGGAACATTGGGATCCACGAGCACCAGGGACCACCAGAGAGACCTCCAGGAGAGAAGAACACATGCATGAGGAGAGGGGAAATATGTTAATGATTTTGAGGAAATGATTATCACATATGTGAAAAAGAATAGATAATCACTAAATTTGCAGATGACACCAAGCTAGGTGTGAGTGTGGATCTGCTGGAAGGTAGGAGGGCTCTGCAGAGGGCCCTGGACAGGCTGGATCCTGGGCCCAAATCCAGCAAGCTGAGGTTTAACAAGTCCAAATGCCGGGTCCTGCACTTTGGCCACAACAAACCCTGCAGCTCTACAGGCTGGGAAAGCAGCCAGGCAGAAAGGGACCTGCAGGGACTGATGGACAGCAGGCTGGACATGAGGCAGCAGTGTGCCCAGGTGGCCGAGAAGGCCAATGGCTCCTGGCCTGGATCAGGAATGGTGTGGCCAGCCGGAGCAGGACAGGGATTCTTCCCCTGTGCTCAGCACTGCTTGGGCAGCACCTAGAGTGCTGTTTGCAGTTCTGGGCCCTAAAATTTAGGAAGGACATGGAGGGGCTGGAGCGTGTCCAGAGATGGGCAACAAGGCTGGGGGGCGTCTGGAGCACAATTGCTGTGAGGAGTGGCTGAGAGAGCTGGGGTTGTTTATCCTGGAGGAGGCTCAGGGGAGACAAGGCAGTGTCAGGGCACAGGTTGGACTTGATGATCTCCATGGCCTGTTCCACCCTTGCTGATTCTGGGATTCTCTGGAACCACCCTTAGAGCAGTCACAGGATGAGCCCTGGGCCTCCTCTTCAGCAGCTCCAGCAGCCCAGGTCCCTCAACTTCTCCTGTCAGCCCCAAAACCCATCCTGTCAGTCCTGCAGAGCCTCTGCAGCTCCTCCTCACTGCCCAGAACAAGGAGCCCCAGAGGCAGACACAGCAACCCAGATGTGCCCCCCTGGCCTGGGGATGCCTCTGGCAAGGGAGCAGCACCAGGCACTGCAGGAGCCTGCAGACAATTCCTGCAGCACTTGTAGGATGATCCTGCTCCCCAAGGGATGTTCCCGTGGTGCCAAGTCAGGAACTGCAGTGGGGAGTTGGGTCAGAGAGGAAAGGGCAAACGGGGATGGGCTGTCGGCAGGGTAGGGAACAGAGGTGGGCAATGGGAAGACATTTGTATCAGGTAGAGGAAAGAAAGCAAAGATGAAGCCCAGAAAATGCTCAGGGCAATTTGGGGGTGGCTGCCAGGCAGCCCTGGCTCTGAGCAACAGCATCTGCAGTGGCACAGGAAACTCCCAGCTGATGGGAACAAACTTTCTGGCTGGGTGCAGAGGCCAGGACAAAGCTGAGTGGTTTCTCTGGTGTCCCCCAGCCCTTGCTGGCCCCAGGGGCTGATGGCATTTGTGCCCCCTCAGGTTCATGTCCCCACAGCAACAGCATGGGGGTGCTCCCCCTGCTGTGTGCAATGCAAACAGGGGCTGCTGAGCCAGTGCTGCCGTGTCTGTGCCTGCAAGGATGGGGCACCTGTGTGAGCTGGGGGAGAGGCCAGGGCTGCAGAGGCGGGATGTTGTTGGCAGCTCCATGAGGACACTCTGGGACGCTGCCCTGGGCTGTGCAGCGCACTGGGGATGGATCAGCCCCTTCTCTGCTGCTCCTTCCCGTCTCCCCCAGGGCCCTTGCAGAGCCTCAGCTGTTGCTGTCCTCAGCTGCCATGGCAACCCTCAGGACAAAGCGGTGCCAGGGCTGTTCCAGGTTCAATTGCAGTGACACTCGTTGGTGCCACCAGGTGCCATGGCAACGGCCACGGGGACCCGTTCCTTGGTTTGGTGCCATGGCAACCAATGCCCGGAGCCGTTGTGATGGTTGGTGGCCATGGAAAGCTGCCCTGGGCCCTTGCTCAGGGCTGGTGTCAGTGCCCAGAGCCAGAGGGGATCCCTTGCTGGGGGCTGTGCCATGGCCACCTGCCCTGTGCCGCGCTGGCCGCTCAGGCACCAGGAACCAGCAGCCACCAGCACTGCCAGGGCCAAAGGCCAGGTCAGCCAGACAGAAAGGGGCAGGGCTGGGCACTGTTTCCATGGCAACCGGCACTGGGGGGACACCTGGGTCACCTGGCCTGGCAGTTGCCATGGAAATCCCTGGCAGGGACTGAGGGCACAGCCCCTGGCACTGAGACACTGCTGGGCCAGGTGCTGAGCACAGCGCTGAGCACGCAGAGATGGTTTTGTTCTTGCTGAGATGCAGCACAGCCAAGGCCTGTCCTGCCCCTCGTCCAGCCACGCTACGGAGGGGCTGGGGCTGCGGGGAAGCTGGGCAGGGGACACAGCCAGGACAGGGGACCCCAACTGACCCGGGCATAGCCCAGACCAGAGCACATCATGTACAGGGTGTAAAGGTGGGAACAGGGAGGAAGGGGGGAATTTGGGAGTGAGGGTTTTTGCCTTCCCAGGTAACACTTAGGCAAGAGGGGGCCCTGTTTCACCAGTGGGCAGGGTCACTACCAAAGACACAGACACCAACTTAAGGAATTGTGCCATTTATATCATGCACAGCTGCAAAGAATTACAAAAGGATAAGCTCAGCAAAGCACATCATCATTAGCAAAGAATTACAAAAGAAGCTCAGCAATCCATCATAAGCCATCATTACATTTTGATGACCAATCCCTTGGTGAAACACCAGAGGTGTTTGTGGCAGACAAAGATTCTGGCTGACTATCAAGGTACACCTTACAGACATCAGCTGTACTTTAGTGACACCGTTCTTCATTCTTTTTTCTCAATCTCATTCCAATTAGGAACAAGAATTCTGTTGTGCATGGAGCTGGCACCTTTTTAATTCCAGAATAATGCCCTGAGGCCCTTTGCTGTTCAGCTTTACCATGCTGTCTGTGGCTAACAAGGCTTGGGGAGCCCTTTCCCCTCTGGCTGGAAGGGGCCGGGTCCCAGTCCCTGAGGGGCACCCAGGCTCCTGGATGGAATTCCTGTGCAAGTCCCTCAGTGTCACAGCAGCCTTCACATGGAGCCCCGTGGATCAGAGCATTTCCCAAAGGGGCCCTTGGGGCAAACAGGGAGATCTGGTCTGGCAGGATGTGTAAAACAATATCCTGTCAGATCTACTTGTTCTCACACAGAATCCTTGGCTGCAGAGACACATTCCCATTGTTCCTGCCCAGGTTTCAGGACTCAGAGTTGTCTTTCCTAGGAGCTGCTCCTTCAGCTACCTCAGGAGGGCCATTTGGCCTCTGGACCCACACTCAGGCTCCATTATTAGGGCTGCTGGATCCAAACCCTTTATCTCCACAAACGGTGGTGATTGGAGTTGGATTTCCTTTTTTCACAATCGTTCTTAAAATTGCAAGATCAATAATTGTGCTACCCTGTCATGGGGTTGAATAATCCAATCTTGTTCATTATTGTTTAACAGAATTACTGTAATTTCTCCTGGATATTCTGCATCAATTCCTCCTGCCGTGACAGGAACACTTTGCAAGGCCAAGCTCCAAGGGAGCAGTTACCAAAGCCAAGTGTCCTGGAGGAATCTGAATTCCTGTTTCAGAATTGACAGCTCTCATTTGCTTTGAATTTATCCTCATTAATTCCAATGCATGAAGGCACAGCCTTGCAGCCTCTGGGCTGGCCCTGCCAGGGGCCATCACAGCCAGAACAATTTCCCAGGCAGCCCAAGTCTCACTGCCCATGGCTGGATTTGCAAACTGGGGGCAGCCCTGCACAGCCAGGGGGTTTCATTTCCCCCATGGGCCATTGTTAAAGTCATGGAGCACATTTGGGAGATGGGTTCTTCATGGGCAAAGGTTCCCATCTCCTCATTTTTTCAACTGCTCTTTTAACAACTCTTTCACCCTTTCAACCAATCCTGCAGCTTGTGCATAGTCTGGTACATGAAAAACCCTGCAGGCAAAATCACAGTATTTTTCACAGGAACAGACAAAGCACTCTGCATCACAGTATCAGCACACCCTGTAAAAATAGCCAATTTCCTCCCTTCCTCCTTTTTCCATTGTATACAATCTCACAAAGCTGAACACTGACATTGGGGTCCTGGCCAATCCTGTTCTGTAGGGTATTTAGTGCTACATCCCTGAGCAGCCAAAGCTACCAAATTACCATTGTCAGCACTATTTCACATTATTATTATTATTATTATTATTTTATATGTACATAATTGATATAGAAATATAGATATAGACATATATATACGTGAATATATTAATATATATGAATTTTTATCTATATTTATAGGTCTTATTATACTATAAATATGCATCTAGATATTTATAATATCAATATTTCACTTGTAAAAATGCATATCAGCTCAAGATTAAAACCTTCTTCTGTTGCTCCATGTGGGAGCATTCCAACAATCATTGTTCCTTCTGAAGGTGCTGTTCCCAATATACTCTCAACAAATTCATCTTTGTCTGCCCAAACTCACAAGGTCTTTTCCTTTCCCATATGCAATTTTTGGATGCATTTGAAGCCATCCAGGGTGCGGCTTCTTTCACCCGACTGCCCCACTGCTCCCACAGGGCTCCAACCTCAGCCCACTCCAGAGCCAGGGAACTCCAGGGAAGGGCTTCCCAGCTGGGAATTTCTGATGGGACTGATTCCTCACATTTACATTTAAAAAGTGACATTTTATTGGGATCTGGCCAGACTGTGCCCGTTTTGTTTTACAGTGGGCAGGGTCAGCACCAAAGACACAGACTCCAACCGAAGGAATCAGTGTCATTTCCTGCAGTTCAGAGCAGCAAAGGATCACAAAAGCAGAAGCTCAGCAATGCACCCAACCATCCCCACCAAAGATTGCCTGCAGTGATTAAGAAAGATCCAGCAGCATTTACCCTCGGGCTTTACCATCCCCCAGACCCACACAGCAGCTGGGGAAGCTGTCACAGCCAAGGGCTGCAGAGCCACTCCTGGGCACTGGGAATTCCTGCAGGTGCCTCCAGCCCCAGGTGAGGCTCCAACCCCGCTGGGAGAGGGCCCAGCTCTGACAGTGCTGAATGAACAAACTGACAGCACTGCTAGTGTGGCAACATCTGCTTTCATCCTCCTCTTGGGTCCCTCCCAAAGCCTGGCCAGGGCTCAAGGAGGAACCAAGGGAGGTGACTTTGATCCTTCAGCCCCAAACAAGGCCAGATGTCAGATTTCATGGCCTTGTCTGGCTTCTAAATACACAAAGGTCAATACATGTCTCACTAATGAGTGGCTACATCTATCTCAGTGCTAATGACCATGCATATTTCATCAGGGAGCAGATACAAAGATAACCTTTGCTTGGAAGGTTCATCCAGAGGCCACCTTTGGCTCAGGGCCTGCTGTCCAGGCCTCACTCAGGGCTGGTGTCCAGGCCTTGGCACTTCAGGGACGTGGTTTAGTGCTGGGCTTGGAACTGCTGGGTGAGCGGCTGCACTGGGTGAGCTCAGAGGGCTTTTCCAACAGAAAGGATTCTGTGATTCCATGATTATATCCACTGCATCTAGCTGGGGCTATTTTAGCAGCATTACTTTGCTCCAAAAGCTCCCTTTGGCCCAGGTCCTGTTGCCTGAGGCGCTTCAGCTCCTGGTGCTGAGCTGCTCATGCTGAACGAGACGACTCGAAGCGAAGAACACAGTCCATGCAATTCCTTCTGGGACATGAAGAGGGGAGGCTGTGCAAACAGGAGCATTGTTTGCTGTGGCCTCCTCTCTGCCCTTCACGCCCTTCAGCACTTTGAAACAGCCAAGAGCTTTCTCCAAGAGTGCAATGGAGCAGCTGTTCCTGCTCCCAGGCCTGGCTCTCTCCAGTCTCTGCCCTTGCCTGGTTCTGTCCCTCTTGCTGTGCCCTCTGTTTCCCCAGGGCTCGCTGGCTGCTGCCCAGGACTGTGGCACTGGCACAGATCCAGTGCTCCAGAGCCTCCTTTCTGTGCCCTTGCAGCTGCCTGGGCACAGTAGCCTTTTCCATCTGGAAGCTCCCCATGGACAGGGAGTGCCCAGCTCCGTTCCTTGCACAGCCTCCAGGAGCCCAGGGCTGCAATCTCAAGTCCCTGCTGGCACTGGGGGCTCCCAGGTGCCTCAGGCTGCTGTGACACTGCTGCACATGGGAGGGAAGAGGGGCAGGGGCTGTGCTCAAAGTCAGCTCCATCTGCTGCTGCTGCTGCTGCTGTGGGGTCATTTGTGCAGCCCTGTCTGCCCAGAGTCAGGGATCAGATCCTGCCAGTCTCTTCCAGCCCTGGCTGCTCAGAGTTTGGGCCTTGGAGCCTCAGGTGGCCAAAGGCAGCTGCTGCTGGTCCCTCTGTGTGCCCATGTTCAGCAGTGCTGCTCCATCAGTCTGTGCCCAGCAACAGGGAAAAAGCCTCAGCCCTGCAGGGCCAGGAGCTGCCTGGCTGTGCCTGAGCAGCTCAGCCAGCAGAAAGGGAGCTGCTCCACACGGGAACCAGGAGCAAAGGACATTCCTTTGATAGGACATGTTTTCTATTTAAAGGAAAAAAAAGGAAAAATGAAAAAAATAGGTAAATTGTAAAAGATAAGAATAAAATAATAAAATCTATGTGTTACTGAAAAAACATAACATAATGTTAGTGAAAAAACAAAACATAAAGGCAAAATTACATTCTTTGCATTAAGAGGTAAATGATCTTTTTAAAAAGACAACTCAGTTATTTACATTCTAAATGTGCTGATGGCATGGATCCCTTTTTGTGACCTCAAAAGCCTCTTAAAAGATTTTGGGCTTTGTTTCCAACATTGGTATTTGAAATTGTGCTCGAAGCAAGAGGAAATTGCTTTGTGCCCTTCCAGCTCCAAGCAGGACTGGGAATGGAAACTCTGTCAAAGCCCAAATCCTTTAGAGGATGACCTTCCTTCTCACCCTGCGAATGAGCTGCACATTCCCTTTGAAACTGTCAGGGATTTCTTAGAGACACAAGGTCCCACTGACAACTTTTTGCTCTGGTTTGGCAGTGCAGAAGGGCAATTCCCCATCAACCAGCTCCAGACTGCACTGCCTCAGGAGCACGGCCCACTCGCAAGCTTTGGTCCATTCGTGGCACTTCTAGAGGAGGAAGAAAGTGCAATTGCACAATTCCAGCCAATCAAGAAGGAAGAATGGGACAGACAAAACACCCTGTGCAGATCCAGGTATTCAGTCGGGACTGTGGAGAGTTTGGGTCCTTGCCAATTGGATGTTCGTCCCCAGCTGCAATCTCTGGGCCTGCAGCAGAGTCTCACTCACCTGCCAAAGCAGAAAGCTCAGGCGCTGTGCTCGCAATGGGCTCGTCTGATGCAGAGCTGTCAGAGCAATGTGAGGGCAGAGCCAGCCCAGCTGGGCCCAGGGCTGAGCCCAGCAGAGCCCTGGCAGAGCCCAGAGCAGCCTCAGCACCGGCAGAGCCCGGCTGCAAGGAGAGAAAACAGAAACCGCCCGTCAGCTGAGGGCTTCTGTCCCCTTGTGCCAAGGCCTGCGGTGCCCAGGCCATGCTGGCTGTGCCCAGAGCTGTGCCCAGAGCTGCCCATCCCTGCTGCCTTTGGCACAGAGCAGGAGGGCAGGACATGTGCCCAGCCTGCAGCCAGCCACGGCACATCCAGCCCTCAGCAGCTGCCCAGAGCAGGATGCTCCTGTGCTCGCTGCCATCTCCCAAAAGCTCTGATCCCACCCTGCCAAGTACACAGGGACCCACCTCATGCCAGCCACGGCTGCAAGAAAAGCTGCTCCCAAACCATGGCCTCAGCCTTCTCCAAGGGCACGGCCCATCCACGCCACAGCTGCTCCCAAGCACTTCCCCATCCACACTGGACCACCTCGAATGCTTCCTCTGCTAAAACAAACAACACACTATTGAAAAGAGATTAGATGCAAAAAGGGAAAACAAAAAAAACGGCAAAAACTCTTATGTCTGTCAGGGCCTTGAGGAAGGTCAAACTCCTGCATGCCAGGGAAAAACGCAGCAATGGGTGAGGGAAGCCCACACTTTCTCGCTTCCCCCCTGCACTGCCCCCCAAAATCACAGTGACCCCAAAGCGAACAATGACAGTGGAGCAGTCCAAGCCCTTCCTTCCCGGTACAGTAAAGCAGCTGTGCACAGGTTCTGGAGTCCCACCTCTGCTCCCACCATGGGGGTTGGTTTGCTTCGGGCATGCTGCCCCAGCCCCAGCCCGGGGCACGGTGGGTGCTGGGGCCTTTTGGCAGGGCCAGGAGCCCACTCCCATTTCGTACCCACCCCAGCCCATGCCCTAGCCCTGCCAAAAGCAGCTGGGCAGCCACTGAAGAATGAGTTGCATCTGCCCCAGCAAAGAGGGAGCCTTTGGTTCCCAGCCAGGCTGGGCCATGCCCAAATCTGGCAGAATTTGCCCAGGTGGGGACTCATCTGCAAATTCCCTGTGGACTTTGGCTTTGAAGAAGGTGCCAGAATCAAAGTCCATCACCTTCAGCCTCCTGTGGTCAGGCTGAGGAAGAGCTTGTTATCCTTGATGTCATCCTCGCTGTCTCCAGCAGCAGCAGCAGCAGCAGCAGCAGCAGCAGCAGCAGCAGCAGCAGCATCCCTACCCGGTACAGCTTCTCCAGGGGCTGCTTCTCCTTCCCTGGGGGCAGACCAGGCTCTCAGGGCTCTGCCCAGGGCCCCAGCTGTCAGGGAACCAGGACAAGCAAAACCAGATGGGATGGATACTCCAGGGACCTGGAGAGCCATTCCCAGCAACTGGGAAAATCCTAGGTGCTCCATCCACCCATAGATGTGGTCTCCAAATTTGCCCCAAAATTGGGTCCAGCTTTTAGAGGCCATAATGAGCAAGTCCAAGTGACTTGATGACATTTTTAGCCCAGAAAGCCCTGCAGCTGATGGCACACTTCACAATCAGCAGGGGACACAGCTAGGCCAAAGCCCAGACCTCCGCTGGGAGCCTTTCTCCTCAAATACCCTTCAAACAAACCTCCATGCAAGTCACTTGGGAAAGTTTCTTCCAATGATCCATTTCTGGCACATGACTACACAGGCTTATGTGAAAGATTCTAAAGCAAATGCTCTGGAGTCAATGAAGCAGCACTAAGGGTCCTTGTCATCTCTTTGTAGCTAAATCCCCCTCTGCAGGAGTTGAAGGAGTTTGGAACGAGCTAGAGAGCGGACCTCTGAGTTTTTTACATGATGCCATTGCATTTTCTTCACTTCTACACAGACAGGAAGGGTGAGTTTGGCTCACATCTCCACCGCATGGCTCACAGGGCCGCAAGACTTGTAGTTACAAGAGCTTTGAAGGATTTCTTGGCCAAGAAGACACGGCCAACAAGGATATTTGGGGTTTGTGCCAACCCTTCAATATTTCATCTTAGGGACTCATGCTACAGTGTAAGCTTCCTTAGCCAATCATGTTATGACACACAAACCTACAGCACTGCATCCTAAGCTTCTTGTTTTCCATTGTAACTACTTTGATTTTTTCTAGATCTTGGACTCTAAAACTCTAAACATTCCTCCACTTCAACATTCCTCCCTGTGTCTCTGCTATAAACTAGAAATCTGCATTCTCGCTTCTAGCACCTAAGTTTGGAAGCCCTTTCCAAGGTCTCAGATCAAATCCTGTGCTTAATTCTAAGCTTTGCTGACAAGACCAAAGGTCTGAGATTTCCCTGCATTTGGGTTTCCCACAGCACCAATGATGTTAGTTACACAGTGCCCGGGATCCCCCTTGCAAGTCAACTCTGTCAGGATCAAGGCAGCTGCCAGGGGGCTGCTTGTGGCCTCTGACAGCCCATTGCCCAGGGCTTGCCAGCGCCCCGGCCCCTCAGGGGCTGCCCCAGCCCCACCAAGCTGCCCGGCAGCAGCGCCGCAGTCCCACAGCAGCTCCAGAGCAGCCCCATCCAGAGGCACCTGGGAGCCCTCAGCGAGGCAGCCAGCAGCACATGGGCAGGAGGACACGGATGGCGCTTCCTGCCTGGCACAGGGCTTGTGGCCATCTCCAGGCACCCCTCTCACAGGGATCCCCGCAGCCCCGGCCCCTGCCCAGCTGCTCTGTGGGCAGCACAAAGGCTTCAGCAGAGCCACCAAAGACCAAGAGGCTTCTGGCCATTTCCCCTTGCCCACTGCATGCCTGGGCAGCTGGTTGAGCACAAGCACCCTTTTCCCCCTGCAGGGCCTCAGGACCCCTCAGCCTGCTGTGCTGCTGAGCACAAGCTCCCTTTTCACCCTTTCCTGCCTCTTGCCCTGCAGACCCTGGGCAGCAAAGAAAAGCTCCTGGCAGTCTGTGTATCATAGTACATTCTAAAATTATTTACAGTAATCTATAATCTATAATAATATATATAATTATATATACCCTATAATTTATTTATTTTCAATATAGATAAAACAATGAAAAGAAGAACAGAAAAATATTAAAGAAAAGGAAAATTACCCCTGGCTCAGGTTGCCCCAGCCTCCAGGATCAGCTCTTCTCCTAAGTCTTCCGGCAGCGCAGCCAGCCGAGCCCCGACAGACGAGGCCGAGTCCTCCATGCCCTGTGCAGCTGATCTTGCAGCCTCTGGATGGTGGAATATCGCCCACGCTGTATTTCCCCCAGGACATGCAGTGTTTCAAGTGCCAGCTGCGACACGGCACTGCTCCTGTCCTCCGTCAGGCGTTCCAGGGCTGCAAGAGAGAGGAACAGAGGCACGGTCAGAGCCGGATCTGCGGGGAGCCCAGGAGAGCCCCCTGCAAGGGCCATCCCAGCCGGCTCTTGCCGTGGCCAGGAGGGTGCAGGGAGCAAGGGGATCAGCCCAAAGCTGCTGGCCACGAATGGCCCACGGGGCCCTGAAAGCTCCTTGTGCTCTGCCCACGGGAGCAGAGACCTCCGCAGCTGTGGCAGGGCTTGCAGCTCCCCTTGGCAGCCCACGCTGTCAGCCCGCTGCCCTCACTCACCAGTGCAGATCAGCTGGAGCTCTTGCTGCTGCCCCCTCAGGTGCCGCCCGGCCATGCCTGTGAACACAGAGCCTGTCACGGCCCCAGCGGCACAGCTCCCTGCCAGCGGCGCTGCCGGCGCTGTGGCCACACGGGCTGCTGGCCCGGCAGGGCTCAGCCCGGGCCCTTGCCGCACGCTGCCGCCCCAGGGCACGGCTGCCAGAGGGCGGCAGCAGCAATGCCCAGGCCAGGCGGGGCTCCACGGCACCCCAGGGCACGGCTGGCGCTGCTGGGGCAGCAGGCAGGGCTGGGGCCAAGCTGCGGCGGGCCAGGGAGGAGAAGGGCGGCTCGGGCTCGGGACTCACCCATGAACCTGACGGCCGCCTCTCGCAGGGGCTCCTGTGGGCTCTCCACGTAGTGCAGGGCCCGGCGCAGGTGCTCGGCCACTCGGCTCCTGTCCTCTGCCAGCTGCAGAGAGCGGCAGGAAGGAAGGGCTGGCGCGGGCTCAGCCCCTGGGCCGGGTGCTGCCGGTGCCCAGCACTGGCCTCCCCTGCCCGCACAGCCCTGAGGCGCGGCCAGCAGCCGCTGGCCAAGGGCTCCCGAGGGCTGGGGGCAGAGGGCCGGCTGCTGCCCGGGGAGCCGCGGTGCCGGCTCGCCCCACAGCCCCGCCAGGCCGGGGCTCCATGGGCACCTGGCTCGGGCCCACGGGAGCCTGGAGAAGAGCCCGCGGGGCCTCTGGCTGCAGCAGCGGGCAGGGGCACAGCTGTCAGCCCCGCACACTGAGCACCACCCTCAGTGGCCTTCTCCAGGCTGAGGCTGGGGCATGCAGGCCCTCCTTACCAGGAGCTCAGTCAACTTCGAGAGTTTCTGTTTCTTCACAGTTTTTTCAAGATCTTTCCTTTTCAGGAACTTGACTGCGCAAAGCAGCGTTTCCCGAGAAGTCTGGAGAGCAGCAGAGATGCGGACATGGCCCCACAGCCCAGGGCACAGGAGCCGCAGCCTGGAGGAGGCTGCGGTCCAGCAGGTGCAGGGCAGGAAGCAGCTGAGCCCCCTGCCAGGGGGACAGCAGCAGCCCACGAGTCCTCACCTGTGCCACACGCAGATTCTCACCATGGCAGTGGAAGAGCAGTGGGAGCAGGCTCTGCCACACTTGTGTCATCAGGGGCTTTTTTCCTTCTTCTTCTACAGCAGAAATCAAGGTGTGAAAGACAATCATGGAGAGCTGCTGCACCTGGCTATCACCCTGTAGAACAGGAAGGCAGCAAGAGCTCAGCATCAGCTGGTTCTGGCCAACATTGGCACAGGCCTGCATCTGCACAGGGCACCAAGTGTCCGGGCAACAGCCAGTGGCCGTGGCTGGGGGCACAGAGCCTTACGTGGTCAAAGAGTGGCAGGAACACCTTAGCCGAATGCAGAGCAATGGGACTGGGTATGCGGGCACCATTATCCAGGAACAGATAGCCCAGTAGCATGGTGGTCATCCTGACCCGCAGGAGCTCCACGAGCCTTTCGGTCAGGCTCCACATTCTTTCGGCCTGTGTGGAACACGACTTTGTGAAAGGCCACCCTGCTGCCGCAGGGCCCAGAGGCCAAAGGCCTGTCCTGAAGCACTGGGGCAGCTGAAGCGGGAGGCAGGAGAGCTGGGAGCAGCTGCCACAGCACTCAAAGGCCAGGCAAGGCCAAGCGACTGCGTTGCCCAGCCCCACGCTGCCTGCACGGCTTCAGCCACTGCCCCCTTCTCACCAGCGGGGAATGGTCCCTGAGCGGGAGGAGGGCCCTGAGCAGCTGGCTGCCAATGTCTGCACGGTCCCTCTGCAGGTGCCATGACAAGGCAAGATCCATGATGCTGTCCCTGCATTCCCTCAAGTCCAGGCACTCGAGGACCTGAAAGGCACAGGGCAGTGACAGGGGAGCCGGCCGGCAGGAGCCCGGAGCCGCACGGGGCTGGGCCCAGGCAGCAGCGCAGGGCACGGGCACCGTCCCAGGCGGCTGCGGCGACGAGAGGGCAGAGAGCTGGGAGGCAGCTCAGCCAGGCAGCGCTGGCCATCAGGCTCACCTCCACAAGGAATGCCAGGGCAGGGAAATCCCAGTATGGCATCTGTTTGCTGAGCATCTCAAGGAGGCAGCATAAGATCCTTTTACACAAGGGCCTGGATGCATGGCACATCTCCCTGGAAGGTGGAAAGTGTCACTAAGACCTTGAGCTGGGGGGGGAAGCCTCTCCCAGTACTGACTCACATGGTTCTTGTCCTTCCCCACCACCCACTGCCAGGGGACCTGGGCCCTTTGAGATGTGGCCGCTCCTGGGCACCCCCTTTCCCAGCCTTTTCCAGTCTGCTTGGCTGTCGCTCGTCCCTTTGGCCCACAGCCACGGGGACTGTGTGGGACAACCCGGGCACAGGGCACAAATGCCAGGAGCAATGGGGAGAAGGGGGTGTCTCACCTGGCCAGCAGAGCCACGGCAGAGTGATGGGTATCAACGCAGAGCAGCGTGTCCCAGCCACGCTTGCCTTCCATTGACACCACCACCTGCTCACACTGGAGAAGGCAGAGCAGGGACTTCAGGGTCTGCACTGCAAACCTGTGTGCACAGCAAAGCCCAGGTCACACTGGGAGCACTGGCTCCTTGGCAGGCTACGTGGCAGGGACAGGAGTGGGATGGAGCACCTGTTGGGGCTGGTGCAAGGCCGTGCTCTTCCTGGCATTGCTTCCAGAAGGTATCAACCTCCTCTGGCATCTCTTCTGTGCTAAAGAACACTTGGAAGAGCAGATGCACAAACAGGTGGGGGAAATGCGGCACCACTATACATGGGACAGGGGCCTCCTGAAGGATCTTCCACATCACCACAGTTGCCTGCAAGGGACAAAGCCCCCCGAGACAGCACTCAGTGCCGAGGGGTCCGTGGCAGGGCCCAAGCTTAGCAGGGAGAGGCCCCGAGAGACCTTGGCAGGGGGAGCACGGGGCCTGGTGGGCCTGAAGCTGCCCCTGGGCCAGGTTTCAGGTCAGCGCCTGAGGCAGGGAGATGCAGTGGGGGAAGGAGGAAGGAGAGATGCTGGAGAGGCAGCCTTGGGGCCAGCAAAGGCCAGTGTCAGAAACTCACAGCCAGGACAAAGACACCCGTTTTGTCCCTATCAGAGGTGCACATGCTGTGCTCTGGCCAGCTCCCCAGCACATCCAGGAGTATCAGCTGCACTGGCTCTGCAGGCCTGAGCGAGCACATGATGGTCTTCCACATGGTCAAAGCAGCTCTGTAGGGTTAGAGCTCTGTCTCAAGGGGGGGTCTCAGACACGGCACCATGGCCTGGGCATCCCTAGGGGTCCGGCTGACCACGGGCTCTGCCTCTGCCCACTGGCCCTGGCCAGCAGCAGCCAGGCAGCCCAGCCCTGTGGAGACAGGGCCCTTAGGGGCAGCAAGGCAGCATGGCAGCAGGCTCGGGGGCTGACGTGCCAGGGCTGGGAAAGGCAGCAGCCAGAGGGCCCTGGAACTCTCTGTTGCTCACACACCTGGGACAGGTGGTACAGGGTGATGGGCTGGGAAGGCCTGAGCCTTCTGGGCAGGTGGGCCCCATACCTGTCACAGGACGGGGCCACACGCAGGAGCGTCACGACTGCGTCACCCGGGTGTGCTGCGGTGAGATTCAGCCGGGCCTTGTCCAGCCTGTGCTCGGCAGAATCATTGGCCATGAGCCAGCGGTGAATGTACCTCACCATGGCGGGCACCTGGAGAAGGCACGGGGAGACTTGGAAAGCTGCCAGAGGGAACAATGTCCCCAGGGTCCCCAGAGAAGTCCCTCCCTTCCCAGCACACTGCCATGGCCTCAAAGGCTCCCAGGGACCACCAGGCGTGGCTGGGGAAGGCACGGGACTCATGGGGGAATTGAAGCCTGGCCCCAGGCTGCTTACTTGTTCTGGCCTGGCAACACCCTTCTCTAGGAGCAAATCCAGCAGGGCGGCACTGGTCTCATGATTGAGGAGCTCTGAGTGTGCTCTGAGCCCAGTGCCCATGGTGCTGGTCTCTTCCTGCCAAATGCTCCTGATGAAGTCGCAAACAAGCTGTAGGAGAAGGGCAAGAAGCGAGGGATGTTGCATGGAATGCTGCACACACGGGGCAGGGCTGAGCAGGGACAGCAGGCCCAGCCCAGGTGGGGGTGGCTGCAGGTACCTGCGCTGTGCTGCGGAAGCGGCCACGTCTGCGCTCCTGCTGCTGTGTGCGCTCCAGGGCTGCATCTGGCAAAGAGCGAGCGCAGCCAGAGCTGAGGGGCTGCGGGAGAGGCCGGAGAACACAGCCCAGCCCTGCGCTCCCCAGGCAGGAAGAGCCCCGGGATGCCCCAGGGGATGGAGCACGGCCCCTGCAGGATGTCTTCCCGGCCCCTCTTCCATCCTGTCCATGGGCATTTCCCCAGGGGATGGGATGGGATGGGATGGGATGGGATGGAGCCAAGTTGGCTGCAGGCTCCAGTCATGCAGCCCATCTCTGCCACTCACCCTCCTGCGGTGGATGGAATGGCACCGCCTCTCCATTCTCCTCTGCTGGAGCAGCTCCAGAGCCTTCTTCCTCCTCCTCCTCCTCCTCCACAGTGGCCAGCTTGGTCACTCTCGAGGCTCTCTGGTGCCCCAGCACCGAACGCAGCCGGTACCGCTCCTGCAGGGCCTCCTGCGCCGTCCCTGCGGGCGGGACGCGGCTGTCAGCGCTCGGCCCGGGGCCAGCAACGGCCCCCGAGCGCCCCTCAGCCGCCCCGGGCCGGCCATGCCCAGGCGTTCGCTTCCGGGAACGCGGCACGGGAGGCTCTGGGCCGGCGGCCGCGCTGCCGAGCGGCGGAGCTCGGGCCGGGGAAGCCGCAGCGGAGGCGGCGGGAGCGGCCGCGCCGCGTGTGTCCTCTGCGGGCCCCGGGAGGAGTCGGGGTCGGGGTCGGGGCCGGGGCCGGGACCAGGGTCGGGGTCGGGGCCGGGGCCAGGGTCGGGACTGGACCCTGCCTCGGGTCCGGAGCCGGGCTCAGGCCAGGAGGAGCCGAAGGGCGGCAATGCCGCCCCCGCACCAGGCACTGACGCCCGCCCAGCAGCGCCACCGCCAGTACGGCCAGAGCCAGGCGGAGGCGAGACCGCGGCGGGACGGCCGGGGCCGGGCACGGGGTAGCCCCGCCCGGGGCCGGGGGCATGGCCCGGCCCGGCAGGGGAGAGGGAGGCGGGGAGAGGAGAGGCACGCCGGGCAAGGGACCCCGAGAGAAGGGTGCCCGACAGTGGGAAAGGGAGAGAAGGAGAAAGAAAAAGAGAAAGAAAAAGAGAAATAGAAAGAGTGTTTAAAACTATCTCTTTGCTGCTGCTGCTGCCGCCGCTGCTGCTGCCGCTGCTGCTGCCGCTGCTGCAACTGAGGCACCGGGGCCGTTCGTCCCCGTGTCCGTTCCCCGATTGCCCCACGAGGCCCACGTTCGAGCCCCGCGCGCTCCGGGGACAGCCCCTCCGTCTGCCCAAACACGGGAACTTTGCAGCCTTGAGCCCGGATGCAGAGCCCTGACTCCTGCACACTGGCACAGCGATCCCCTCGCTCGCTGCTGTGCATTGTCCTTGCTGAGGGTCAAACACTGTCGGGCCACCTTCCCTTGGGGTAGGATTCCTACCTGACCCAAGCACTGCACTTACATCTCCAGTGTTGCTTTCCAGTAAAAACAGGGGAAGGAAAACTGTGTGTGGCCCATGGGATTTTAGAGTGTCTAAAAATCACTAAGTCATCGATCTTAGAGATGAGATACATCTGGAATTACTGGGATGCAACATAAAAAAGGGGAGCATAGAAATAGATAGGGGAAAACATCTTGGATTGTTTCTTTCATTTTCATTTCACTTCTGGAAAGCTGTTTCAGTTTTCCAGGAATCTTCTCCTGTCTGCTCTTCCCAAGAATCTCTCATGGAGAACAAGGTCAAGCTTCTGTTGCAAGATTTTCCACCAGGAAATTATGCCACTGGTGAAGTTTTCATTGTGACTGTTTGTGCTGTCTTAGGGCAAATTTTGGGAGGAAATCTCCAAAAGGGGTCCATCTAGAAAGCAAGTTCAAGCGTCCCCTCCCCCTACTAGTTCAGGGAAAGACTTCCCTGGAGAAAAGTGAAAAAAACCCCAGTTTATTTAACAAGTAAAGTGTTCACAAGCATGAAAAATGAATAATATTAAATCAAACCTCTGACAGTGCTGAAGAGATGTCACATTCAGAAAGTCCTTTTTGTGGGTTTTAGTTGGCTCACTCGGTCTCTTCTAAGTCCCTCTGGTTCTGGAATGCAGCGTCCCAGAGCTCGGGGGGCCACAGGTGTGCGCTGTCGGTGTTTGTCTGGGTTTTCAGTCCAGAGCAGGTTTAAACAGTTCCAAGAAAAAGGAAAGTCACAGCCCAAGGAACTTCTCTGCCCCAGCTAGCTAAAAAACAATTGCTAGACCTGGGCTGTGAAGGCATCAGGAATTTTCCAAATCTGGGCACTGGCGGTCCCAGCAAACACCAGAACGGGATGGTGCTGGAGCCAGAACCTGCAAATTTCCAAACTTTGGCTTTCTGTGCCAGCAAATCACTGGACTTGGGCTGTGCCAGCACCAGGAAGTTTTCAGATCTGGGCGCCGGCACTGCCAGCAAACACCACATCTGGGTGGTGTCATTGCCAGCAACAGAAATCTGCCAGATTTGGGCTCTGCTGGCACCGGGAAATTTCCAAATCTGGGTTCTGGTGCAGCATACACAAGATGTGGGCAGTGTCAGACCAAGTGGTAGGAAGCTGCCACGGGCTTTGGATTTCTGTGCCAGCAAATTGCTGCACTTGGGCTGTGCCAGAACAGGGAAATGTCCAGATCTGGGCACTGGCAGTGCCAGCAAACAGCCCATTTCAGGCTCCAGGCTCCAGGAAGGACTGGATCTGGATGCCTTCCTGTTTTCTTTTCTTTTCTTCTTTCCTTCCTTCTTTCTTGGGATCCTGCTGCCAGCAAAGTCCAGATTGGGCAGTGCTGGCAAGGGGAAATTGCCAGGTTTTAGCTTTCTTTGCCAGTAAATTGCTGGACATGGGTGGTGCCAGAAGAGGGAAATTGCCATATATGGGCACTGACAGTGCCAGCGCACACCAGATCTGGGTGGGGAATGTGCCAGCACCAGGAAATTGCCAAATGTGAACTTTCAGTGCCAGCATATTGCTGGAATTATGCTGTGCAGGAACCTGAACAATTCTGGATCTGGGCACTTGTGGTGTCAGCAAACACAAGATTGGGTTGCTGTAGGTACCAGGTATTTGCAAGGTTTTGTCTTTCTTTGCCAGAAAATTCCTAGACTTGGGCTGTGCTGGCACTGGGAAATTCCCGCATCTGGGCACTGGTGGTGCCAGCAAACACCGGATCTTGGCATTGCCAATGACGGTAGCAGGGAATTGCCACATTGTGGCTTTCTTTACCAGAAAATCGCTGGACTTGGCTCTGCCAGAACAGGGAAATATCCAGATCTGAGCACTGGCAGTGGCAGCAAACACCAGGTCTGGGCACCTGTATTGGCATCAGGAAATTGCCGGATTTTGGCTTTCTGTGCCAGCAAATTGCTGCACTTGGGCTGTGCCAGCACTGGGAAATTTCCAGATCTGGGCACTTGCACAGCAAACACCAGACCTGGGTGGTGCTGGTGGCAGCACCGGGAAGCTGCTGGGTTCTGGCTTTCTTTGCCAGAAAATTGCTGCATTTAGGTTTTGCTGGCACTGAGAAATTTCCAGATGCTAATTTTGCAGTGCCAGCAAACTGCTGGAATTAGGCTGTGCAGGCATCTGAAACATTCCCGATCTGGGTACTGGCAGTGTCAGCAAACCTGAGATCGGGTTGCTGTAGGTACCAGGTCTTTGCTTGGTTTTGACTTTCTTTGCCAGCAAATTGCTGCACTTGGGCTGTGCCAGAATAGGGAAATATCAAGAACTGGGAACTGGCAGTGCCAGCAAACACCACATTTCAGGAAGGACGGGATCTGGACCCATTCCCTCCCTGCCTCCCACCCTCAGCAAGGCGCCAGAGGGGCTGGACAGCAGCCAGGCACAAAGGGACCTGCAGGGAGTGATGGACAGCAGGCTGGACATGAGCCAGCAGTGTGCCCAGGTGGTGAAGAAGGCCAATGGCTCCTGGCCTGGATCAGGAATGGTGTGGCCAGCAGGAGCAGGGCAGGGATTCTTCCCCTGTGCTCAGCACTGCTTGGGCAGCACCTCAAGTGCTGTGTCCAGTTCTGGGCCCCCAATTTAGGAAGGACATGGAGGGGCTGGAGCATGTCCAGAGAAGGGCAACAAGGCTGTGGAGGGGTCTGGAACACAAGAGCTGTGGGGAACGGCTGAGAGAGCTGGGGTTGTTTATCCTGGAGAAGAGGAGGCCAAGGGGAGACAAGGCGGTGTCAGGGCACAGGGTGGACTTGATGATCTCCATGGCCTGTTCCACCCTTGCTGATTCTGGGATTCTCTGAAGCCACCCTTGGAGCAGTTGCAGGATGAGCCCTGGGCCTCCTCTTCAGCAGCTCCAGCAGCCCAGGTCCCTCAGCTTCTCCTGCCAGCCCCAAAGCCCATCCTCTCAGTCCTGCAGAGCCTCTGCAGCTCCTCCTCACTGCCCAGAACACGGAGCCCCAGAGCCAGACACAGCAGCCCAGATGTGCCCCCCTGGCCTGGGGTGCCTCTGGCAAGGGAGCAGCACCAGGCACTGCAGGAGCCTGCAGACAATTGATCTGAAGGCCAAAGCTCCTTAGCTCCTTCTGGAAGAGCAGGAAAAGTTCCTCATTCCAGTGTGGTGGAATGCTGGGCACCACAGCTCCAGGTGAGGACTGGACACAAGTTTGCTCCCACTGAGTGCTGGGATGGGTTCTGCAGGAGTTCTGGGCTCCTGTGCTTGCCAGGCACAATGAGGAGAGAAGGAGCCAAGTGCACTGATGTGGGAAATGGATTTGTAGAAAGCTTTTAGAGCCTAATAGAAGGCCCACAAAGTAGGAATCTGTATATAAATCTTGAGACAAGAAATGCTAACTTAAAAATGCCATGGAACAGGACAGATATTGTTGAGAGAAAAATGGAGCTGGAAAAAAGTTTCAAAAGACGGCCTTGCAAATAAGATTTTGGAAAAACAGAGCTATGAAAGATGCATTGTAGTGGGACCCATGAGGGGCAGTTTTAAATAATTGGCTTTAAGGCATCTACAACGTGGCATGGCAAAAGGCTGATAGACCAAGAAACGCTTATAATGTATTATAATTAGGAAATAGTTGGCTTCTGATTGTGATGGCGTGAATTATAACATCTGTATTGTCTCACCCTTCTCATGAGACTGAAAATGGAATTAAAGTTTTTAAAACTCTCTCAGTGTCCCCATCTCTAGGTCAAGAAAAGAGTATTATCCAACACACTGACACACCTTTGCCTCGAGCATAACCCAGCCTGGATCAAAGACACTGAAAGGTTTCCCCTTTGGCCCATGTCTCAAAACATCAGGTCTGCTGTTTGACAGGTCAGGTTGGTTTGGTGTCAAGGAGTTCCCTCAGAAATACTGGGTTTGTCTTCCTCTGTGCCTTCCCCTCAGCAGCCTTGGGGATGCTCCTTTTTGAAGCCATCTGTCTCTCACAGTTTGAGACAACTTCAAACAGGATATTGTGCAATAAGTCGTCTCCTCTAAAGTGTTCCAACAACCCCTTTCCAGCAATAGGAAATTATTACTGATAGATGAAAGTGGAAAACCCCCAACAGTTTATTAACAAACAGAATTCCCCCATGACACGTGATACAAGAAGGCACCAGGTTCTCTCTCTGAAGAACAGGAGCTGTCACGGAGCAGCTCCAGCAGCTGATGGAAGCTCGGGGGCTCGTCCAGCGTCGGCTTTCTTCCATGGCAGAGCTCCATGGAGCGGGCAGGGCAGTGAAGTGGCTGGGTTGGAGCCCCTCGCTGCCTTTTCTCCCCGGCGTGGCTCAGCTCACAGACTCTCGGGCTGGGAGCGGGGCCGCTCCGCTCCTGCCGGCACCGTGTCCCTGGGCTTGGACAAACAGTTTCCTGCCAGGAGAGCCCTGCACACTGCTCCACAGATCTTTCATAAAGGCCCAAACCAACTCCAAACACTCTGTCTGCTGCAGCTTTTCACAAAGGGCTGCAGAAATCCAGGACAGCTGCAAGTGAGTGTCGGAAGGCTCTTGTCTTGTTCCTGACAGCAGAATTCTTGATGATCTTGTGCAATTTTATTCAGATGTAACATGAGAGCTGAGGTTTTTTTGTTATAATACTTTATGATGAATAACAAACCTTGGGAGCATGAGGTACAGGACTGACATGCGAAAGCATGAGCATATCCTCCAAAGTGGCCAGTTTAATTGTCCATTTTATTACTCCTATATTTACTCCACACTAATAAGGAAAACCCAGCTTTGCTTGGAGGCAAAACAGGCATGGGATACACTACAGTCCCTCGCAGGCTCACCAGAGGTGGCAGTGACAAAGCAGGCAATCTGCTTCATTGTGAACCGCTACAGAGCTACATCCCAATCTGGTTTAAGTAGCGTGCTATTATTAAGAGCTCCTTTTCTGCATGAGATACAAAAAGGGGATTCCAAATGATCTTCATGCAAGCATGCAGTAAACAACTGCTCCTGCTATCCTAATGAAGCGTTTGCTTTGGCAATTACACTCTTCCCATTAATCTTTTGATGCAGACACCTCAGGTTTTCTCCCACATTCCTGCAAGGCTGGCAGTCACTGTTTCCCATTTCCTGTTCTTCCCTAGAGATGGTGCAGTGGCTGCTTTGAAAAAAAAAGCCCTGAGATCTGGACAGCTTGAAGGAGCGTGAAATGCTGATTAAGTGCTCATATTGGTAACACCCAGGTCTGCACTGCCCAATCCTCTGAAGCAGCAGCAGCAGCAGGACCATGCATCATTCCTGTTGGTGGATGTTCATGTTTCTGGTGTGCAAGAGCAATGACTTTGAGGAGGGACAAAAATGCCCCTATTCAAACAGTGGCTGTGCAAGGAGGTGTGAAGTTTCACAGCTTTTTCTAGGATATTTTAGAAAGATCTAAGAGAATATTGTGGCATGGAGTAGGTCCCTAATTTTGTCTCCAGAGAAATCCCCAAAGGGCACATTCACTCTGCTGCTGATGGCAACCCCATAAGCTCATGGACCAATTTTCCCTGCAACATGCTACCCTGCCTGGGCTTTATTAGGCCGGACTAGACCCAGAGCTAAGCAAACACCTGCAGCCAGGTGACATTGTGTAACATCAGAAGCTGGCAACCATGAGGACTTTGCTGCCAAAAGGTTACAGTTTGCACTGGGCCCAGAAGTGTTTTTCCCTAAGGCAAAGCAAATTGAAATGTGAACTTTCAAAGCTTCAAATGACTATGAAAGGAAACTGCAGAATAATTTCTGGATGGGCAGCATTGTCAATGATCATGCAGCCCACCAAGAGCTGGAGTTGAATCCAGAATTGCTTCTTCCAGCTGTGCAGGAATTCATTCCACTGGCAAGCACTGGTCCATGGGAACAAATGATCCCCTAGCTCTGGGCTGAATGGCAGCCAGGCTGCAGTACAGATTGGAGGAACCCTTGTCACTTGTTATTGGCCTCCCAGTGCACTCATCCTTCTGCAAACAAGGGGAAAACAACTCAGCTGCACTGCTGTCCCCGGTAAATATACATACAGATGACTTTGCCAAAGCAGTGCATCATTTCCCAGTGAAATACATGACCTCTTCTTACCTATGGAATTGTGATTGAAGACACCTGTGAGCCAGATCTGTGGGAGATTGCAAAGGAGCAAAGCTTTGGGATTTGAGCACACTTCTCTTGGTTTCTTTGCTCAGGCCTTTGGTGAGCACAGAACACACCTAGGTAGAAAACCTTTGACTAGACAGGATTTTTTGGATCCATTGTCCCCCAAATGTGTGGCCCTCTTACAATGACAAGTTTAAAATAGCAGCAGAAATGACACAAAGAAACCATGGCCAAAGAGGAAGAGGAGAGGCCCAATGGGGAAAGGATGTGTTGAGGCACTGGCACATTGACTGAGCTGCACTCCCATAATCTCTAGGCTAGCAGGTCCTGGTCTCACATTCTCCTCTTGGTTTTTTCAATTTTGTTTGTTTATTTACTTTTTTTCATCATCAAAATAAAATATATTGAATTAAAAATATTTCATCAAAACTTGAAGACAGAATCAAAACACATTAATTCATAACTACATCTAAAGATCAGAACATAATGTACATCTGTAACTATTAAGCCTAATGCATCAATCCTATTCTTCAAACACTCTCCATACAGGCGGCAGCTTCTTCCTGAGCTTGGAGGAAAGAGAGCTCTTCTGGACGGGAGGTGAGGACTTTGTGGGTGAGGGAACATTGGAAGTGTCTGAGAAAACTTCTGGGTAACACTGTAACCAGTCAGGTCTGCAAAATGGAGACCCAAAGTTTAACAGAGGCCGCCATGAAAACCTAAGGCATCTGAAGCTCCATATTTCCTGGGACACATTTCCTGGAAATGTCCAAACAGCTGCACAGGGAAACATGCTCCTGCTGGCAGACACTGAGGCAGGCCAGGGCAAACCCTGAGCCACTTGCCCAGAGCTGGCACAGGCACAGCCTGGCCTCTGGGCTGCCCTGGGACAGCAGGGAGCCCAGAGCCCTATGCTCTCCAGGAATGTCTCAGCTGCACATGCACCCTCCTGCTCCTCTCCCTGCCCCACAGCTCAGCAGCCCTACAACTCCAGGGGCACTGGCAGCAGCACAGCTCAGTGCAGGGGCACATGCAGGGCACAGCTGTTCCCTGGCAATGTGCACAGCCTCTCTGGGCTGCCACAAGACCCTTCCTCCCACCAGAGATTGGCCCAGCTCCCCCCTCACCTCTGTGTGAGGCTGAGCCATGATTGCCTTCACCTTGTCCTCCATCTGGAGTTGCTCCAGGCCCCCCATGCCATGACTAGGAAGGGCAATGGAGAGAGCAGGGGCAGATGCACACCCTTCCTTAGGATTTTGTCATTTTTGGCACAGCACAAAAGGCAAATCCAGAGGTGTCCAACTCAGCGCTTCCTCAGCCTTCTGGAGAACATCTCACCTTCACCAGCCCAGCATTTTGGAGAGGTTTTCCCGCACATGTGGAGGCTTGCTGGCAGCACATTTCTTCAGCTGGGTGCCCATCACCTTGCAGAGGGCAGAGGCGAGCTTGGTGGCCACGGTGCGGACCTTGGCGCTCCGCACAGGCAGCGCCTTGTTCTCCGGGCAGGACCAGAGCACGGGCAGGGCGTCGCACTGGATGACTTCAGGGCTCCTGGCATGAACCCCCTGCACAAGCACTGCCGGGACAGAGACACAGCTCCTTACCCACCAGCCTCACTGCAAACAAGGATCTACCTCTGCTTCTGCTTCTTGCCAGCCTCTCTGGCCAAGAGCAGCAAAACAGCACCCAGAGCCCCTTGGTCCAGAAATGGGCAAAGCGGCTGATCATCCTGGAAACAGAACCACCAACCCCTCAGCACTAATTGCTCCAACCAGAGCCTTGGCCCTGTGGCAGACTTCCTACCTTTACTAAATTATTTCACAATCTCTGCATGAACAATGAATGAAATGTCCAATTGCCTTTGATTTCCATTAAGAAATTGTCTAAACCCACACTGAAGATTTGGAAATGCACCATAGAGAGGAAATGGAGAGATTTCTAATAATAGGGATGATTCCATTTTTGTAACTTTGATGTCAAGTGCCAAATGTCTAATCTGGCTCTTCCCTGTTCTCAGTGGCACACAGCAAAGGGCAGGATTAGAACCCACCTCAAAACTCCAGCCCACCTAAGATGGCTGCTGCCTGACAGCTGGATGAGAAACATCAGTGACCAGCTGGGGTCTTTGGCAGAATGCTTTTCGGGCTTCCAGCAAAGACCTGTTTCAAACCTCAGGGTGTCTTAGATAATTACTCAGACCCCATTGCTGTGGCATTTAAGCATCTCCACATTTTAATGCCACTTCCCCTCTCAATGTTAATGGCATTTTTTCTTATAATGTCCACTGAAATAGGGGCATAGAGAAAGAAAAATGCTACACAGGGGACTGAAATGTAACCAAAACGCGAGTGTTTTCTCATATTGTCTCTGAAATGTCTCTGACCATTTTCTGAACTGAACTATATGAAACACAGACAAAAAGTTACTACCAACGGGATCCTTGCAACAGGCAGATTTGGCTAAGAGATGAAAACCTGAAATGCTCTGGAGACCATTCTTATTTTCTGATCAGACAAAATGTTATCTAGTAGGCATTTAATATTCTGTGGTGGAAGAGACTTCATTTTCTCTATGCTGTTAATCCACCAGCAGTCATCAACATTGAAACATTGAAAGAGTTCCTGCAAGTACCCAAAACCAATTCTGCTAAGCAGGAAAGGGTTATGGTACCCATTTTAAAATGGGAATTCATTTGAATTTAAATGCAAGTAAAGACATCGGTGACTACTGAACGTGAGGAACAGCTGTCTGTTCCTACTAAATCTCAGCGAGAACCTCTGCTTTTTTTAAAGTAGTCCTAATTTATGGTTAATTCCTTTATTTGAAAAAGAGATCAAAAGAACTGCTAAACTAAATGCCCTATTGCTGGAGATCTACTTTATTCAAATGCTCTTTAAAGGGCTTTTGACATTCCCAATCACTGAACATGCCCTTTTAAGATTCCTAATGAAGACACAAAGTGTATTAAACCTTGCATTCAAAGATGTTGGCATAATTAGCAGTGGATTTAGCCCCAGTTGAATCATGGCTATCAATCATCTTCTCTGCTATATATTGAGATTATCCTTTTTCCATTCCTTGGCTATTGCTGACATAGCAAGCTCCTCTGAGGAATCAATTATCAGCTGCATTTGTAGCATTTTGGACAGCGCTGCCACAGGCAGACACTGTTTGCACACCCTGAAAGGCTCAGTCCAAGGCCACTCTGACAGCACAGGCAGGGAGCCTCAGCAGTCTGCTTCTGTCCCTGTGCCCCAGAGGCTGCCTTGCACTAAACCCATGCCTCTGATACCTCTGTTGAGTTCTGACCTAAGCTGTGACCCCCAGGCTCTGCATGGTTCAGCCTCAAAACTTTCCAAGAGAAAAACAAGAATTCTGCGAGGACAAAACAAACTGATGCCCTGAAACAGCATTTGCCACCATTTCCCCTCAAAGATCACAGATGTTCCCGAGCTTCCCAGAGAGGAGCCAGCTGGGGCATTTTTAGCCCTCCCTTTGCTGGAGGTGGTTCTGAGATGCCCCAGTGAGAGCTCAGCCCCAGGCCGAGCGCTGTCCCCATCTCAGATGCTGCCCAACTCTGCAGCAGCCAGGGAAAACCTGCCAAACCCACCTGCCTTGGCTATGGGGCAGCAGGGACACGCTCAGCACCTCCTGGTTTGGAGGAGCTGCTCTGCTGTCTGCTCACAGGCATTCCCTGTAAATGCTCCCTGGGAAGAGCTCTTGGCTCAGAAGGGGAGGCCATACCTGTGATACGCTTGGTGACATCCAGCAGGGCTTGGCCACTCAGGTGATTCCATTGGTAGCTGAACTCTTTCAGCAGTGACACTTTATCTACAAGGGAAACACAGGTTTCTGCTCACTTTTCTCCGGTCATAGGAGAAGGGACAGTGGGGAGGGAAATGGCAGGGCTAACCCCATTTTATAAAATAAAGTACATTTCTGCTGATTTTTTTCCTCTTCTTCTTTCTTTCTAGCCTGCTTGGCAGGGTTTTAAATTCCAAAAGAAAAGCTCTCCTCTCACTGTTCTTAATCCAAACTTTTCTATTGTAGCAGGAGCTGTGTTAAAACATTTCACATCAGGGACCTCAAGAGTTCAGTCACATGGAAGCAGTGAAAAGGTTTTGCATCCCAGAGCAAAAAGAAAGAGCCCCATACTTGGGACACAGAAAGGCACTGAGTCAGGCAGTTCCTGAGTTCACAAAGCAGCTGGAGAGGAGAAAGTGGAAACTCCTCTTGAAGACCTGCCTCTTCAACACTCCTTTTTTCAGGCATATTCCCCCAGTATAGCATTCTCAGAGCTGACATAAATCTGTGTGGCAAAGGAATTTAGAGCAGCCCTTGCCTATGTAGCTAATTGCTGTGGCCATCTTGCCCCATGCAAAACAACATGTGGAATAGGGCATCATTGACAGCTGGGTTTATACATCTTTTTTCTAAAGAAATGAACTTGGTGAATCATCGGTTCCCCTTTGAAAACAGAAGACAAAGAAGAAAAGTGGAAAATAGACAGCTAATGCCTCTAATGTAGAGCCTTGCAGGTGGCTGCCCTGCAGCAGTTCTGATGGGTCAGCTTCCCTTCATGCCAACAGCAAAGCTGTTCATTTGGGAAGTCAGACGGGGCCCAAGCAAACTCCAAACCCCCTTTGCCTCTGAACTGTAGCAGAGCTGTAGCCCAGGACTTGCTCTTCAGACAAGCAGCACAGAGCCAAGGGCTCCTGGGACTGTTGGGAAATGCTGATCCCATTCCATTCTGTTGGGGATGGTGCATAAGGGCTGCACCTGCACAGCCTCTGGTGGGTGTCAGCTGGAGTGTTCCACAGACAAGAGCAGCTGTCAAGGCACTCAGCGCTCTCTTGTGCAGGAGAGACAGAGACGAAGCTGAGGAGAGTCCCTGCCAGGGCTAAGCCTTACCCAAATGAGCAAAGGATTCTTCCAGTGCTTTCACAGCTGCCCCACGAACCCTGGGATCCTTTGAGTTCAGGTTCTTTGTTATTCCTTCCACCAAGCCAATGATCACCGGGTTCAGGGCATCTTTCAGGGCTCCTATGATTTCAGCCAGCACGTCCATTGCCCTCTGCTTCACTTTCTTGTGGCTGTAAGATATTCTCAGGACAAAATAATCAAAAATCTGTGAAGAGAACAAGAAACGTGAAAGCTGGATTAAAATGTCCTTGTTTGAAGAGTGGATGTAGCAGTCAGCAATGTCAAAGATGAAAGTGATCCTTTCTGTCAGGTCAGCACTCGCTTGCACAATTTCACTGTTTTCCTGTGGGCCACTCACTGGAATGGTGGCACAACCTCATGCTGGTTGAAAGATTTTCTTCTGTTTTTAAGAGGTTTGGCTGGGGACAGAATAGTTCCTATGGTATTTCTCTCCATCTATAAATCATTGAATCAATTCCATTGATTAATGCTAAAGAGTACCTTTGCTTTGAATGGAAGCAGATGTTTACAATGCCTGGTTTTCTATACAGTTGCCTCAAGTACTGAGGGCAGTTATGATTTTACCAAAACTATGGCTGTAGGAAATCTAAGTTTTCTTTTGTTTGAGTTGTCTCAGAGCCAGTGTCTGGAGAAGTGCAGGGCTCTGATCAACTCTTCCAGGATCCAGACCATTTCTCTAAGTAACAGGTGGACTTCTGAAATGTAATGTGCTGTACAGCTCTCATTAGAGCAGGTTCAGTCCCTTGACAGCCACATTATCAGGCACCTTTCCCTGGAAAAAGGGAAAAAGCAGCTACTGGGAAGAGAAGGCAGAGATGAGTCCTTAGCTGTTTTCCTCCTTTTCCAAAGAGAAAGAAAGACCCCCAAGAAGGGTGAGCACTGTCTTTACAGGGAGGAATAGGAACAAGGATGGAAATGAGTAGCCAGAGCTGTGCCTGTGTAAGACAGGATGGAGTATATAGAAGTATTCTTAAAAAAAACCACCTGCCTTTAAACCAACCTAGCCTGATAATTCTCTTCCCTATGTAAACCCATTTTTGGTCTAGAGAACAACTGCCATGCTTTCAGGGGCTGGATTCCCTTCACTTAACCCAACTGGGAGTAGGAGAGAGCGGCAGTTACACAAGCAGAAAATTCTGCCATCATCTGATGAACAGCATCAATAGGCACCTGCCAGACAAATACAGCTGGACTGAAACAATTTGTCCTGAAGCCTGGACCTGAATTAAATTTGTCTGGGTAAGAGGGACCAGCGTGTCACAAACAGCCAGGACAGAGTGCCAAGACACACTGAATTAACTTTGCTGCTACAGGCTTAGGAAAGGAGCTAAATGAAAGGAGCAGCGAAGATACCCTACATACTTGGGCAATGTTAGTGGAGATGAGCTGGGGGCTGGTTTTGCACAGGTCTTGGAGGAGTTCCACTCCTTCCATCCTTGAGTGAAACCCCTTGGCTTCCAGGAGATGGTAAAGCTTCTGGAGCAGCTCTGTTTCTTCCACAGCTGGAGGTGACGTGACCTGGGCTTTTGCATGGGGTAGGAGGTGTCCCTCAGAGGGAGATTTCACCCTGGGAAATAAAACCAAATGAGGACCTGGTGGTGATAATTATGGTAGCAGGGCATCCCCATCGAGGAAATAATTAGCATTGACCCCATGATTCCAGAAGGCTGATCAATCACTATGCTATGCTATGCTATGCTATGCTATGCTATGCTATACCATACTATACTGAAACTCATCGCCCTTACAGACAGTCTGATACAGACAGACCAGATTGGTCAATTGAATCCAAAACACCATCACCAGTGGCCAATTAAGAAATTACCCTTTGGTCAACAAATCTCCATAACACATTCCACATGTTCACAACAATAGGTGCAGCAAGTGAAGATAAGAATTGTTTCTCACTCTTTTCTCTGATCTTCTCACAGCCTTCCCCAGGACAATGCCTGGCAAAGTTGTGCCTGCTGCTCTCTATGGAGAGAGCTGCAGCCACAGACAATACCTTCAAATAATTGTGAGCAAAACATCTTGAGCAGCTTTCCTAATTATGTGATTTCAAGCTGGAAAGTCATGAGGGTCTGAAAAACAAGATGGACATCATGACAATCATTATGGGAGACAATCTGCCAGTGACATTCTCACCACTGCTCACTCAGGAAAACCAAGGATGAGATGCACCTGATCTATCTTCAGATGGCTGCCAGGGCAGCCAGGTCACATTGCTTTGTGGAGAAAGAGAGACACTTCTGAGTTTAAATGCCTCCTCATGTGGGACATGTGTGTCTTAGAATAAGGAAACTCATCACTCTGGAGAAGTGTCTCTGCAACCAGGAATGACAATCTGGAAAAGTAGCTCAGATGCATCTGAACAGATGAACAGGGCCATATTTGGAAGATTCAGAAAATCAGTAACAGAGATAAAAGCAGAAGCCAGACATCCCAGAACTACACTCACATTTCATTTGATTCCCTAGAGACCAGATGCACAGCTTAACAACCCCACTGGGAACAATTCTCCTGATCAACCTGTCTCTTCCATGAGCACGGGAAGATGCCAGCTGTGCTACTGAGGCATGTGGTCACTTTCCCGCCACTGCTGAGCAGGACAGAGCTAAATAAATCCCCTCTGCTATCAGAGGAGAACAGGTACAAGCAGCTCTGCAGCTGCCATGAAGAGACAGCAAGGAGCAATTCCTGTCTTAAATGCTGATTGCAGCCCAGGGGGCAATAAACCAAACATGCTGTCCATCGAGCAAATTACATGAAGGAAAGGAATATCAAGACAAAAAGTCCACATTCAGACACCTGTTGACTGAAGTTGTTCAGGAATTGCCTTGCTACTTACTACTCAAACTTGGTACTGTTTGAGGGAAAGAAAACCATGATTCAACCAGGCCAAACCACACGGATGAGAACTGCATCTTTGTGGCATGGCATCTTGCTTCCAGACTGAGATTTCTCATCAAAACACCCATCTGAAAATGACTCCACTCAGATGAAAGAAAAGCCCTGTTTGAATTTACTTGTCCCAAGTCAGGCAGCAGAAACTTGGCCCTCTCCCAGCCTCCACAGCACTGCCCTTGCCACTGCACTGGATCGTCTGAGTTGCAACCAATGGGTGTCTGTTTGTCTCTCCTTTTTTGTGGAAATCCCTCCAGAGAAGTTGTGTTCAGCACAATGCAGAAGTAGACATTTTTAATCCTAGAGCATTTGTAGGGAAAGGAAACAATCTGTGGCATTGGTCATCTCTGCCAGAAAGTTTTTCCTGAGGAAGAGACATGTAAAGCTTGTCATGTGCTTTGTCACATCTGACAAAAGTGCTCAGCACCGTTTGCTAGCAGACAATGTGGCATGGGGCTCCTTTGAGCCATTGTTCCTCTCCTTCACCGGCTCCTTGACAGATGGGCCTTCAGCCTTCTGGTTTTCCATGCCCTACAAAGACACAGAGAAACCCCATCAATCTTTGGAATATAAAACAGGAAATTCCCTGTTTAAAACACAAGTTAGAACCAGGATCACTGCTACCAGGGCTTAGGGAAACATTTCCTAACTTACAGATGGAAACAGACCAGAGATTCAGTGATGCCAACTCTTTGTTTTCAATAGCCCAAGGCAGGTTATGGGTGCTACCAGACTGAGCAGCAGTCTAAAATCCCAAATTCCTTAGTCTTGAGCAGAAATGGGAATAATGTGAACGCACAGGCAATGAGTGTTTGTGAAGGAAGCAGCAGAACAAACTGGACTCTTTGGGGGTTGGCCCATTGTGTTGGAAGTTGATTTGGTTCAACACTCACTCTCCCTGTGCCTGCACAAAGGCAGGCTCCCTTCTGTAATGTTGATAAAAAAAATAAAATCCCCCCCCTCAAACAAGCAAAGGATTTTCCAGTGGATGCTGCTGAATTCACCAAGCTTCTTCCAGCTCCACAGGGCTGGACAGCAGGGCAGTATTCCCAAAAGACAGACAGTCATTGTAGTAACTAGGATTGACTTGGACATCTTTTGTAAATTTAGAAATTTTCTTGGCACTGCTACTTCCAGTGTCCTTTGCAAAGAGTCTGTTATCTTCAGAAGCACAATTCTCACTTAATTGCTTTACAGGGGGCAGAGTAGGGAGAGCATGGTGGGGGCTTATGCTTAAATGTAAAATCATTTTTTCCTCTTTCCCTTTCCTCTTTGTGACCGATATTGAAAATAATCAAAACCCCACTTTTTCCCTAATAAAATCAGTTCCTTTGTGGTCTGCAGATGAACAGGCTAAGGTTTAACAGCTCATTCCCAGGAGCAAAATGATTCAGCAGAAGAGGAATGAGCTAAAGACAGATTGGGTATGTTTGATCTCATATTAGCAGCGGCAATGCTTGCACAAAGGAGACATTTCTCCTGCCAAGCACTTACTTTCTTCTTAATTCTTGTCAAAATATCTTCATGGTCACAAAGGGGAAAGAGATTGTTCCAAAAGCATTTTAAATTTTTGATGCCTCAGCAACATCCTCACCATCTCCTGTCCAAAATGCCTAAGGAAGAAAGGAAGGCAGGAAAGAAATGAAAGAAAAGTGAACAAACACAGGAAGAGTGTTAACAGAAGAGGCTGATGCCTTAAACTCATCAGGTGCAATGCTTGCATGAGAAGGCATTACCTACTCAGCAAAGAGGGAGATTTACCTCACTTGACACTGCACAGTGCTGTCAGCTGAACACAAGAGGCAAGAGGAGAATGTGGGGCGACAGAAAAATACCATTTCACTCTGAAACTGTGGGTGTGCTTCTGTGGCATCAAAGGATCCCAGGGAACAAGCAAAACACATCTGCTTTGTTGTCAGAGCCTGTTAGCAGTGTCTTGCTGCCATTGCACAATAATTTGCCTTTCTTTAACTGTCAGGGAAGCCAGGACAAAACACCTCATGCTCCTCTTGATTATTCTATACTATGTGTATGCACAGGGGCAGCTAGTTGCTCTGGTGTTCTTGGCAGCTATTAATGGGAATTTCATCATCAAAGGAAGGGGATTTTGGTGGTTTGGATTGATTTTGCCAGCAGGAAACCACAGTTTTTTTCAAGAAGACATGTGGAGCTCACTAAGCCACAGATAACAGCATTCTAGAAATCTGGAGAACAGGTCTAGAAAGACTGAATATGTTGGCTAAAGACCCCTGAAATATTTCTAGGATAGTCTGAAGCTAATGAGAAATGGATGTTTGGGATCCTTCAGTGATGAACATTAGCCAACGCTTTGGCTTTGTGTTGTGCACCTAAGGCCAAACAAAAGTGTTGGACTGGCTGATCTGAGCTCCTTTGATCTCAGCAAAGAATCCTTCAAGCCACAGGAAAAAGGTGGCAATGCTCCTTTTTGCTGGCCAACCTCAGGTTTCCCAGTACAGCCATTTGCCCAGGCAGCCCAGAGCAGTGGTCACAGTGCCAAGGCTGACAGAGCTCAAGAAGAGTTTGGACAGTGCTCTAAAGCACATGGAGTGACTCTTGGGGTGTCCTGCACATGGCCAGAGGATGGACTCGATGACCCTGATGGGCCCTTCCAACTCAGCATATTCCATGATTCTATGACCCTT
This sequence comes from Melozone crissalis, assembly GCF_028551555.1. Classification (NCBI taxonomy): domain Eukaryota; kingdom Metazoa; phylum Chordata; class Aves; order Passeriformes; family Passerellidae; genus Melozone; species Melozone crissalis. The sequence continues at coordinate 9,183,364 of NW_026535850.1, read as the reverse complement.
ATTCACACCATGAGGTAATTTCATATTCCCTTTAGTTTCCACTCTTGTGTGATTTCACCTTTATAGCCAGACACAAAATGGTTTTCCTGTTTTGGGAGGTGAAATGAAGATCATTACCTTGTGTCCTTGTGACAGTCCCGAGCAAGCTTCCCTGCCACGTGTGGCAGCCTCTCAGCCCTGGGTGTGCCTGCGAGCTTGGTGACTCTAATTCTCTCCATCAGGGACAGGAGGAGTTGGGCCGCACACTCGCGCACCGGGGCGGGGCGGCTGCTGGGGAGGAGAGAGCAAACCCTGGGCACAGGGACAAGGAGCAGCAGCAGCACCGGCCTTGGCCAGAGCCTGCTCCCTGTCCTTGCTGGGGGAAGGAGCCTGGGCTCTCCCTGCACCTGCAGAAGGTTTTGTCCTCAGCTAAACACAAAGGTAGCATTGCACGCAAGGCCTGCCTGCACGGAAGAGGGAGAATTCAGTCTCCCTGCACTGTCTGATACTCAGTTTCTTTCACAGTATTTACTCTGAGAAAGATTAAAGAAATAGATGACATATGAATAATTTAGAAATTAAGGACAATTCATGCTGACCCATCAGAGGGCACTCACTACACAGAGCTGAAGCAGGATCAAGGCTCTTTCCACACATTTATCCCCAAATGTGCAGAACTTTGGAAAAGAGCAAATGCAGGGAAAACACGTGGTGGCGAATGAAGTTGCAGAATATCCACCAACACAGCCTTGTTTCTTCTGTGGATCTTGGCAATAGATCCATCTGAATGTTTTACCCTATTCCAAAGCTGAGGAAAGGGTGGCAGGCAGTTTAGCCAGGCTGTCCTGTTCTAGAGAGTGTCTCTTGGGAACTAGCAGGCCCAGCACCAACATTTAAGGCAGCATTTGCTCCAACTGTCCCATGGCAGTCAGCCTGTGGAGGTGCCTGTAAAGTGATTCATCATCTCAAGGCTAACATGAAACATCACTTTGAATAGAAAGTAGAGCTCTAAGGCCAGGACAGTCATACAAGACTCCTTTGGCAGGGGCTGCACCTGCTGTGCAGGCTGTGCCACACCCAGCAGATTGTCCCCCATGTGCTCCACGCCCCAGCAAGGACCCTCCTCATTTCTCAAGTTAATGGCATCATGAGGAGACATGGTTTTCCCAGGGCCTCTGTGGTTAGCGCTGTGAAATACCAAACACTGCTCACAGCTGCAATTGTCCCTCTGCCCACAAAAGCACAAGGCTCTATCCTTGGCCTTTGCAGGCACTTTCCCTTCCCCCTCAGTCACCACATCTAGGAAAATCTGACAGACTGGGAGAACTCCAGGGAGCAGCAGGAAGCTGAGTCAGAGGAGCTTTAATTTGGATATCAGGAAAAAGGGTTTTTCACCCAGAGGGTGGCTGGGCACTGGAACAGGCTCCCCAGGGCAGTGGTCACAGCACCAAGCCCGACAGGGTTGAAGGAGCATTTGGACAACAATCTCAGGCACTTGGTGTGACCCTTGGGCTGTTCTGGGCAAGGCCAGGAGCTGGACTCGATGGTCCTGATGGGCCCATCCAACTCCCTGTATTCTACACTTCTGTGATTCTGAGAACTAATGGGCTGAAATAGGTGACAAGAGGAGAGAAGTGAGGTTGGTCAGAGAATCAAGTCACTGAGTCCACAGAAGATGCAGGATACAGGACCCTTCCCTCCCACCATTCCCATTCTCTGTCTCATCCCTTCTCCCTCCCACACACACGAAGGTGAAGAATATCACTAAAAGAAGAAGAACCTGCTTGACTCCCATGTCCATGAGAGCAGTCATTGCTCGTGCAGGAGTCACATTCGCCACCAGGATCCCCAGGATCTGACTGGCTGCTTTCTGAACAAATTCTGGGGAGTTGGACACCATCTGGAGAAGGACCCGGGCAACCTCATCCACCTCAGAGTCCATGTCCTTCTTCAAGGTCACAAAGAGCTGTCCCAGAGTGACAATGGCAGAGCAGGACACCTTGGAACCGAGGTTGGTCACCTGGGGAAGCCATGAGGGGAAACATAAGAATCACCTTGGAAAGAAAACCAGTTGACTTCAACAGAAGTCCCAGGAAATGACAACATGTCCCACTGTGTCCAGAGGAACATACAAGTACAGGAATAGCAGGAGAGCACAAGCACAGAAAGGCACTTACTCTGGCACCAATTTCTGGCCTCAGACCTGCTCACTGCAGGCCTTATATAAAAATTTCATTAAGTGTTCTACTTAACCCTTATAAAATGTCCACAGCTTTGATTTTAGGCCCTTTTACTAGAAAATTAAAGCAAGAGCGGCTTTCAAATCATAAAGGCACAAGTCATAAAGATAAATGAGTCAGGTGCTCCTTTTCAAAAAAGCAACACCAGCAGTTGAAGCACTCAGCCAGGAAACAGAAAACACAGGCTCAGGTCTACAGAATAATTTGCAGTGTTGAATTACAGCTTGGGCAGAGATTGGGACTCTGGCAAATAACGTCATTAGTGTCTCAGTTTCTGCATTTGCACATTGCATTATAAAGGCACCACACTCAAAGATGAGTGTCAGATACCCAACCTGCCAGTAAATACAGCTTCATGTACCCACAGATCCTACAGACAGCTGACAGACATTGGAAATCTCGGGTCTAAAACCAGAAATGAAGGCAGACCCTGAGCACACATGGAGATGAGCAAGCACATACCTACTCTACACACTGTGTATGAAGTATGGGGGACAATTCCGAACAATGTTCTCACCTCGCTGGTAACTGCCAAGCAAACCTCACCAAGTCTACAAAGCAGGAGCTCTGAATGGGACCCAGCCAGGTGTCTGATGGTGAAGAGTCCCTTCTCCTTCAGCTCCCTGAAAGGCAGAAGATTGATTTTTCTCTCCACCAAGGCAGCACCCTCTGAAATGACCAGGCTGGCAGCTCAGTTGAACAATGGGAGGTGCTTTTCAAGGAGTGCTTAATGAAATCGTGGAACGCGTTGCCCCAGGATGCTGTGGCTGTCAAAAGCACACACAAACCCAAGAGGCAAAGAGAGGGGTTTCAGAGTGGCCTTTTGAGAAGACAGCCTTTCTGAAATCTCTGGCACATGAGGCCCCTCTCTCACTGCTTCCTAGGAGTTGTGAGACCGGCCCATGCTGCTGTTTGTTGTCACCTCCCTGTACCTGTCCCTGAGACACAGTGCCACCGGGCTGTTATGGGGGCCTTTTCCTTCTTTGCCAGCCCCAGCAGGCATTCAGCAGGGAGAGTCTGCACTGGCTCTCTAGAGCTGAGTTTCCACTCTATGATCTCGGCCTCTCTGTCACCCTCTCCACTCCCCCTCACACATTCCCCAAAAAAGCAGCAGGATGTCTGCTGGGACCCCCTCAGCCTGCAGGAAGGCCAAGTGGATCCTGACCTCTCCTGACCCACAGCACAGCTTTCTTTCATCCCAGCATGGAAATATAAAAACTGTATTATCACATCACACAGAGGACCAGGAGCTTTTTATTTTGGCTGCAAGTGTCCACAGGGCATTGGGGAAGAGGAGAAAAGGAGTGTTTTGCAGCAAGCAACCTGGCTACTCAGGCAGGATGGTAGGAAAAGTGTCTGGGAGCTGCTTTTTAGGACTTTGGTTGTTCTGCTGAAGCTTCTGACAGAGCTGATGGGCAGATCCCAGAGCTGTGGAGAGTTCGTGGGAAATTTGTCCTTGGATATGCCTACGAATGCTCTCCCAGTCATGAACTGCTATCTGTGTCCTGTCCATATGTTACTGCCTTGACTGTGGAGTGTCTGAGGTGCCACTTGAGGCTGCTATGGACCTCCTTCACCAAGGAATGGATTGTGATACAACATCCCTTTCTGCTTATGTTTGGGCACTGACAGAGCCTGGACCACTCGGCCTCGAGCTTGGGCTCTGGCCAAGCAAGATAGCAAATGAGAGCAGCTCATGGTCCTCAGCCCTTCCCTGCTGCTGGGACAGACAGACATGGCTATGGGGACAGAACGGAGCTGCCCCATCTGCCAGGGCACTAAGAAGGATGTGAATTTTTCTCTGCCCTGTCACCACCAGTTCTGCCTGGGCTGCATCCTGCAGTGGGCAAAGAGATATCCAGCATGCCCACTCTGCAGAAGAATGATAGAAGCTGTCAGGTTTTCTGAGTAGGATGAACAGGACTACATACAATTTGCCATCAGCTGCCCCAACCAATTGCTAGAGTCCAGCAGGGAGAGAGCCTGGCCACCTTGCAGAAAGCAGCCCCCCAGACCCTGTGATGGCTGCTCCATCTTCCCCACAGGGAACACTGTCCCCAGCTGAGCAGGGGCTGCAGGACCAGAGCCTGTGGATGGCCTCCTGCCCAAGGTGTGGGCCGAATTTTTCAAATAACAATGTCATCTGCTGGACGAAAGGTGGCCCTGGCTGCAGCAGAAGCTGGAGGGAATATGCCAGCACCAGAGATGGCTGGTTAAGGAATTCATACAGCAGCATCCTGCACGCCCTCTGTGCCTATAGTCAAGTTGCCAATACCTTGGTGCCAGTACTGCAGCTTCTCCTCTGTAGCAGTCTGAATTGCTGCTAGCATAGTCCAGGGTAAAGAAGCAAAAAGGACCTTTGCATAATCTCCACAGATGTTTTATTCAGCTGTGCAGGGAGATGTTCAGCTCCCAGCACCCACACACAGAGGGTCTCACTTTGTCTCCACAGGGGCCTGGGGGCTGACCCTGATCTCGGGGCAGTACAAAGATAAGGGGGCCAATCAGGGAATAGGGAAGGTGTGGCTCAGGAACACAGGAACAGACATAGGAACAGGGGAAGGAGCCAATGGGGTCTAACAGCTTTTTGGGGGAAGCTTCTTGTGTCTCCCTAGACCAGGAAATGCCCCCCCAGGGTCTCCACAATTCCTCCTGTTTTATATTATTAGGAAAGCTTCTCTGAAGGATCAACTGAATCAACACAAAATGACAAAAACAATCAAAAGCGCTCATAGGACAATTGTTCAAAATTCAAACAATTCTGAGTTCCCAATGTGCCAACAGATTTCTGGCAGTGTCTTAGATCTGGCAGGAGGGATGCAGGGTTTTCTCAGCACAGTTTATCAGGAAACTGAGTCACACATACTGAACCTCTGGTCCATGGCCTCCTCACTGCCATTGTGCAGCAAGGGGGCCCAGAGGCTGCTGTGCTCTGCTCCTGTCAGGGATGAACACAGCGGCTCTGTGGCCAGTGCCAGCTCCAGCTCCAGCAGCTCACAAGAGGAGACTCCTTCCAGAAGCTCTGCTGGCTCCAGTGTGGCAGACCAACAGAGCCCACTGGAAGCCACCCTCCATTGCAGCCACCCCCAGCTGCGCCCATCATCACTGCAGAGCAGGAGCTGCCCCAGAGGAGCCGCGGCAGGAGCTCATGGCAGTGGCAGGTCCCTGTGCCCAGGGCAGAGCCACAGAACCTCTGTTCCTGGCTGGCACAGGGGCTGCTCACCCTGGTGTCCCACTGAGAGGAGGGATCCTGGGCCCCAGACTCTGCCCAGCCCTGCAAAAGGCCACCCCACCAGCAGTGCCAGCAAGGTTCCTGCAGCCATTCAGTCAAATCAGAGGAAACAAATGTCTCTTCAGCTGACACAGCCTCTGCACACAGCTTTCTCCCCCTTCTCCTGGTGCCTTTCCCTGACTCCAGGAAGGGCTGCAGAAAATGCCTAGTGAGCCATGATGATGGAAGAGCTACTGATAAAAACACTGTGGTGATGCTTTCAGAGGAGTCATGAATGGAAGACTGACCAACCTTCCAGCCAATGGTATGCAAAAAGATTCCATTCTTTAAATAATTGACAGCAATATATTAGTAAAAAGAAAGATCCGGAAACAAATCTCCCACAGCTGCTGGCTTTCCTCAGGTTCCATGGTCTATGTATTGCTAGACTTCATTTAGGCAGAATATTAACTGCCCTGACTTGTTGGAGACTGACCACAAGGTCTCATCTGTGGTGGGCAGTCACTAAAATTAGCTCAGCAGAGGCATCTTCAGCTGTCCAAGTGTAGCAGAAATACATATTCTCTGCTTCATGACTGTGTGGCAGCAGCTGCTGGCGTGGATTTGTCAGCGTTGCTTCATGGATTACTCCTGGGAAGGAATTGTGTGCACAGGCACAGTATGATGGCTTCGGTCTCCTCTAATTACTCCAATCGGATGATGGCCAGAACTTTTAGGCAAAAAGCATCATGACAGAATAATTTACAATATTCTCCAAACTACTCCTGTGGTTTGGATTTTCTTACTGATTAGGTTCAGTGTCTGGCCTCAAGAAATCAGTCCAGAAAGAACAGGCAAACTTCAGCTTGCAAGTTAGAGTGCAAGTCTTTAATTTGCCATTTTTGCAGCATGTACAAATAACTTTTCAACATATTTACAAAAAACTCTCTTTGTTCTTGCTATACCTATCCAGAACCTGATTCTCTCCTCATTTTATTTTGATTTGAGATCCAAGCATGATATTTTCCTGGACAGGGAAGTAAGAACCAGCTGCAAATACAGATTACAAGTGTGAATCTATACTGCAGGAACTGAGCTGTAGCTTGGAATTAAAGGCAAGAAGGGATGCCATGGTAAATGTGAACATTTAGTGCTGGCATAGGAGCCTTCTGCAATGCTCCACCAACCCATGGTTCACATTGCTACAAACTCTCATTCTGGTGTTACAAAGAATGTTGAAGAGCTGACTGTAAGTAAAAAAAATAGCCAGAGTGTTAATTTTGGTTAATATGGCAAACAATGACTATTTTATAATTCAGAGCTCATGGAAGTGAGTATTCAGATTTCCACTTAGTACGTGCTGGCAGTTTTAATTTGAAATCAACAGGTTTATCCAAATCAAGTTATCCATAGGAATTATTTTGCTGTATGATCTGACTATAAATGTCTCATTGTCTGATAAATTTAGTAGAAATTTGAAAAGTCAGCAGTCCACAGATTTTCATTTCTTATTTAGTGGTTATTCTGCAGGAAAGCTTTTACAGACTAATCAGTTTGGATGTAATTAAAATGCCAGTACATTTCATCTAGCCATTTTGGTATTAGAAGAAAACCATATGACTGTACAGCCTTTTAAAAATATTTTAAAATAAATTTTCAAATCAACAGTCTGAGTAGGACTCAGAATAAAAACTCTACTAAACTTCAACTCCATTGGAAGATTCCCTTGTCACCCTGTGAATCAGCTCTACATTAAGAAGATTAACAGTCCCAATGATGGTGGTTTTGGTATGGTTAGGAATTGGGGAAGGGTCTTCTTCCTTCTCAGCTCCATGCTGCATTGCCTTTGGGATGTGGCCTGCTGGCTGTTGTTTGTGCAGCCCTGGCATTTCTCCATGAGGCAGAAAGTGCAATTGCATTTCCAGCCCAAAGCCCGTGAGGAGTGGGGCGTGCAGAGCTGTGCCAGACCCAGGCCAGCAGCTGTGCCGCCAGAGGGTTTTGGTTCCTGCCCAGTGCAGCTGGTGCATCTCTGCCGTGAGTGCCTCCCCTTGCCAGGTGCCCATGGACAGCAGGTGCAGGGTTCTGCAAGGGGCATGGAACAGGGTGGGGATGTCTGCTGGCAACAGAGTGCAGCGGAAAGCAAACAGTCCAGGATGGTCCTGGAGTGTGTGACAGAGAACTCCTGACACAGCTGGTGACTGAGCCAGTGAGGGAAGGCACTGCTGGCCCTGCTGTTTGTGAGGAGAGAAGGGCTGCTGAGTGACAGGAGGGTTGGAGGCGGCCTTGGGCTCAGGGATCACAAAATGCTTGTGTTTGATTCCCAGAGAAGGAACGAGAGATTTTGGGGAAGTGTTGACCTGCAACAAATTGTGAATGTGTTAAGCTTTAACAGGCAATGCTTAGTTGTACCTTCCCTCACAGCAGTGGTTAATGTGTGCAAGTGGATGTCTTAGCCTTGATAATAGACAGTGGGCCTACTGAGGAAGTAGCTGCAATGTATTCAAGCAGAAGAAGGCTCTTAACCAGGGGAGGAGAATTTGAGGAATGGGATGTTCACCACATGACCACTAGAGACCCTCAAGAGACCCCTACTCTAAATGTCAGTAATTTTGGGGAAGTGATTTAAACATGTCAAACACTTTGTGAGAATGTTTAGCATGTGAGTTTGATCAAAGTAATGAATAAAAGTAATGAAAGTAATGTCTTAGTTCCATAGATACTAACACGTGGGTGTGCATGTTTCAGGGAAGTGATTCCTCATGCACCCAGCACTGAAATAAAGTAATGCCTCTTTTGTCACACTGAGCTGGCAGTGTGGATAGGGCCCTGCTCAGTAACGTTCATTTTGGTTATTTCTATTGAAGCATAAAGAATGGTTGAAATGAAATCTTTTCCAGCTGTTTCCCTTTGGTTTACCTGTTTGAGGGTAAAATTCTGTGCTGCAGGTGTGCTGGGTGTGTGCAGAGCAGTGCAGCACCAGAAACCCCTTGGCTTGCCCACAAGTTGTCACGCCTTGTTGCCAGGTGTGCCCAGCTGTGGCAGGAGAAGGAGCCCACAGCGCAGTGGGCACCGTGCCCCGCCCAGCCGGGGCTCTCTGGCACAGAGCAGCAGCAGCGCCAGCGCCGTTCAACCCGCTCCCGCCTTGGCTTCCCCTGGCACACAGAAGCCTCTGGAAATCAGCACCGCCAGTGGCGTTCCCAGCTTAGAGCAGCTGCTGCTGGTGGGCAGTTGGTGCCAGTTCGATTGCTGCCAAAGGGGAAGAAAGGCAGAGATGTACACGCACCGGAGCCCTGGGAATGTCCAATAAAGGTGCAAATATGTGGGGAGATTTGTTAGGAAACATTTCAGCAGTGATGCCAACAGTGGCCTCTCTCCTGGTTCTGTGTGTTCTGGACGAGTAATGCAATGGTTGGCTCTGACAATTAAGAAGCAGATGTTATGTGGATGTTCAAATGTGTAGTGATGGTATTGTAATATATCCTCCCATAGTCCTCTTTCCCGTCCCCCTTGTAATAGCCTTTGTAGTCAGGGCATTTGGGGAGGGCTGGCTTGTGACCAGCAGGCAGGGTGTAACAACACATGACCTCTAGTCAAGATGCAAGGAAGTAATCTCCACCAATGGACAGCAGAGAAAGAGTTGACTGACAAAACTTTTAGAGCGGCTAAGGGTATAAAAGGCAGAGCATCCTTTTTGAAGATGAGCGCATGGCTGCTAGTCACAGAGATTCCCAATGCTGCAATTTTTCCTTATTCAGTCCTTTGTTAAGGTTTACAAAACCTTTAAAATGTTAAAAAGTGAGAGTCATTTCTCTCATGTGCAATGCTGTGGGCCATTTTCTTGCTCTGGTTTCCTTTGGTTGTGTCCCATCTGATTGCTCAGCTGGGGTACAGGCTGTAGGTGCTTGGGGCACTCTTGGAGCTCCTCTTGGATCCCTGTTGGACAACAGGGTTTGGCCCATGAAGGGAATTTGTGCTGCTTTGTGAGAGAGAAGAACTTCCCAGGCTCTTTTGTGTTTGCTGTGGGGAAGGTTGGTTATTGCTTTGCATAAATTCAGAGACCAACATGGAGCATTTGCTTTGTGATGTCAGGGCATGGTTGCCACCCTGTCGTAGTGACATCAGAAGGTTGCCTTGGTGCACGGAAGGCCTGAGTGTCAGAGCAGCCCTAGGCCTTGCTCACATCAGGAGAACCCTCCTGGTTGGGGAATTTGTCAGTGGGTAGCTGCCCGCTGTCAAGAGCCTTCTTTTTTCTATTATTTACCTAACTTTCAAAAATGACAATGCTTCACTGTCGTGCCATGGCAGCTTTTGCTGCGTATGGCATTTCTTTTTCCGTGTATTACGTGACACACTTCACCCGTAAGTAGAGGTTTCCCTTCTACTTAGGTTAGGGTGTATCCTAACCTGGCTTTTGTATGTCTTCCTGCTCTTTCTTAGTGACTGAGTTGATTTTGAAAGAGAAAGAGCATTAGGATGCCACTGGTTTGGTAAAGCTCCTGTCAAGAGGTTAAGCTAAAAAGGGGGTGCCTGTAGCCACAGGGGCAGCATTTGCAGGGGAACTTGCAGGGCTTCCATTCCCTCCATGGGTCAGTCTGTGGCAGCAGAGTCTGTCATTTCCTCAGGCTGCTGGATCAAGCAGAACAACTTCCAAAATGCAGACTGGAAGGCCTGGTCAGAAGGCCTCCTAAGGACTTTGTAGTTCTCCCCAGAACTCAGGGAAAGCTTCTTTTATTCTAAATTTTGTAATGAAAGGATTTGACTGTCCGTTTTGACCCTTGACTGAGTGCTAAGAGAGTGATTCCCTTTCCAGTGAAGTGCAAACGCCAAAGCAGTGAGTGTCTGCTCCTGAGCCTGGAGCTGCTGCTGTGCTGTTTCACAATAGAACTTCCACAGTTCAGGGGGATTTGGGGCAAGCTTTTCTGGGTGACTGTTTTCAGCAACTTAATAGGAATAAGTGCATGCAACTTCTTTTTTTAAAAAAAGTACCTGAAAGACAAGAGAACAAAAGCTGCTTTATCTGCTGGACAGAACAGAAGCATTGAGTGTTGAAGAACATGTTGCATTTTCTTGATCATGTTTGTATTAATTTACTGGCTAGACAGGCCAAAGTGTAGGCACAACCAAGATTATTGTCCTGATCTCTTGCTGGCTGTGTGAAAGAACTATGTCATGTGGAGGGATGTTGATAAAGAAAAATACTCTCTGTTTGGGTTGACTTCTTCTGTTCTGTGAGATTCAGCAGCCCAGGCAGTTTTCTCACACCACTTGTTCATTTTCCCTTGCCCACTCCAGATCACATGATCTGTGTATTCAGAGGTGCTGATCCTGAGGTGAGTGAGAAAGGAACATTTCATGTTCCTGGTGCTTAGGAATTGTAGAGCAAGCTGAGAGCTTGGCCTGTAGCAGTAGAGTGTAGAGGGCCAGCTGGGTAGGCTGGAAGAAAATCCATTTCCATGTCTGCAGCAGCAATAACAAAGGCATCTCTGGCTATTTCCTAATTTTCCATTTCAGAACCTTCAAGGAATGAAAAGCTCATGTTGCAGAGAGAATGTTGCTTCTTGATAGTAGCCAGGGTGTCGGATTTGGGGCTGTTTAGATGGTCTGGAAAAAGCCCAAAGATGGCCTTGGGCTTCCCGGGTTCGAAAGGATGAGAAGAAACTTCAGATCTGTTCTCGGTCTCGGTGTTTATTAATTGCTTATCTAAAAGATTTTCTCTTGGCCTGACAGAGTTCTGCTCAGCAGTCAGCCATGGGCACACACTGAGAGCCCCTGGGGCGGTCACCTATCTTTATACTTGGAGTTACATATACAATATTTATCATTTTTCTCCAATACCCTCTACCCTTATTAACCAATGTTCTTTTAGTAATGTCCAATCCCAGAGTGCCGACATCACCACAGAAGATGGAGGCCTAGAGGAAGAAGAAGAAGGAGAAGGGCACGCCCCAATTCCTCCATCTTACTTCTCTAGACCCCCCTGTACAGAAATCTTAAACCCTGTATCTCACACTCCAATTAACTTATCCTTTCACTATTCACCCCAGTGAAATCCTCCTATCCTCATACTGATGTCATCTCCCCTGTGGGATCAAAGTCCAGCCACCAGACATTTCTGGCAACATTCCAGGACTCCCGAGCCCCCCAGGGGTGGTCTTGTTCACCCTGCACCCCAATTCTGAGAGGCTGAGATCCCACATCTCCCCCTTCTGTTTGCACCAAAAAGATCTCTTTCGTTTTTCTGTGAAAACCCCCCAAAGTCCTTAGTTTCTTTTTATTTCTCTTCCGGGTCATTTTTCGCAGTCTGAGTCTCGACTTCTGTCTGAGTACTCGTCTCTTTGTTTCTCGGATCAGCGTTCTCGTGTTCTCGCGTTCGGAATGGCTTCACGTGCCGCGCTGACACCCACTTCAGACCTCGATCTGTGGAAATACAAGCAAAACCCTTGCCCCAAGTGATTAGTTTGAAAGGACCCTCTATTTGTCCTGTTTCTGGGTTTCTGATCAAAACTAAAGGATTTTCCCTTAGCTTTGCCTGTGTGTTGTTTAGAAAATGTCTCACGATCGGTGGATCAGGTTCCGAGGATGAGCTATTTAGGAAATTCAGCACATACAGTGCCTTATTTAATTTCATGTGAGGTGTTGCCTCTGGCTCACCCCTTCTCTGTTTGTCCAGAAGGGATTTTAGGGTGTGATGTGTTCTCTCAATGATTGCCTGACCTGTGGGTGAATGTGGAATACCAAACGTGTGTCTGACACCCCATCTTTTCAGGAATCTGTCAAGCACCCTGCCTGTGTATGTTGGACCATTATCTGTTTTTATCTCCTGAGGCACACCTAATGCTGCAAATGCCTGCAAAAAATGTCGGCAAGCATGGTCTGCTGTTTCCCCAGCATGTGCTGAAGCAAAGACTGCACCTGAGAATGTATCTACAGAAACATGAACATTTTTGAGCTTCCCAAAAGACGGGTATTTCGTGACATCAGCTTGCCACAACTGAAGACTTTGCAGCCCCCGCGGATTGATGGCCCCGGTAGAAGAAGGTGGCTGCACAAGCTGACAGTCTGGACAGGCACTAATGATCTCCCTCGCATCTGTAGCACTGTCCTCCTTGGGGGTTGTTCTCTATCTGCATTGCCGCAAGAACTTTGTTGATGTTTTCGTCCTGTTGATGGAGTAATTTCTCGAACATCTTCTCCAATGTCTTGTTCTCTGATTGCCCTTCTGAGCGTCCCTTCAGCTGTTTCTCCCATTCCTCTTTTAATTCATTCTTTACAATCGCTGCGACGTGTTGAGGCGTCCCCACCTTGCTGCATGCCTCCACCATCTCTGCCAAGGATGGCCGTCCTGGCATGGTGCTAATCACCCGTTGACAATCCGGGTTGGCATTGCCGAAAGCTAAATTCTCCAAGAGAGGCCTCTTCACTTCTTCAATTGTCACCTGTCGATCCACGGCTTGCGTGAGTCGGTCGATGAATGACATGAATGGCTCTGTGGGACCTTGCCTGATGCAAGAGAACTAAACATCCGGAGATCCTGTCGGCGTAATTTGTATGATTGCCAATCGCGCTGCTTCTTTGATGTTATTTAACACTCTTCGTGGAAGCCGCGCTGCTTGTTCCCCTGGATTGTCATCTGGAGGATCCCCTGCTAATTGCCCTTCTGTGAGGTTCGCATTCGGCCCACCTTGGTATCAGTTCCGCAACTCAGCAAGATATTTTCTCCACCTTTTTTCCCAGATAAGACTCTGTGTGTCAGTGAGGATCATTGCCACAATACTTCGAATATCATATGGTGTGAGATCATACATAGAGAATGTCCCTCTTAATAGCTGTTTGAAGTATTGTGAGTTCAGCCCAAAAGTTTGAGCCGCCTTCCCTAAGTCTTTGAGAGTCTCATGACCCATCCTTTCCCACCTTGGATTCTGTCCCTGGGCATCATATGTCACTGGCATTGTCAAATCCCCTGATCCCGGGAATAAATGCTTTTCCTTTTCCAATGCTTTTCTGATTTGCCTCCAATCCATCGTCTTCACCGGCTCTTGAAATGCCTCTTCGTCAGACTCCATTGGGATTTGCATGAATAATGGTGTTGTGGACGTCATCGGTGATTCATGGTGTCTCATTTTCTGCCTTGAGGTTTTTGGCCTTGCTGCTAAATCCGAAAAGGAATCTCGAGGATCCTGTTGATATTTCTTCTTTACTGTATCGAATGAATGCAAGAAGCTTTTTGCTGCTTCTGCTGCTGATAGCATCCATGTTGGGACACCTTCCGATGCTGTGATCCTTATGACATCTTCCCCTTGTAGCTGTTCTTCATCTGAGCTTTCATCATCTTCATGAAATTCGGAAGTGGATGGATAATCCCTTTGTCGTGTTAACATTGTCTTCTTTGAAGTGCTTTTCTTTTTATATATTGTTGGAAAAAATTGCTGCATTGTTGCAGTCTCGCCACGAGATGGCGCTGTGGCTCCGCCGAGCCAACCCGGCATGTCGTGCACTTCTGCCCTCCTGCCACTAGGTGGCGCTGTCACCGGCCTCCCTGGCTCGGATGACGGCGCAAGCTCGACTGCCCCACTTCCGCTTCCGGCTCGGCGTCTCCCGTGAAGGGAAGGGACTGGGACTCCGAGGGTTTGAACCAAAGGCACCGGGTCTGGAGAGGGTGTGGAGCCCCGGGACGTAGAATCCCTAACACGGCCCCTCCTCACCCGAGACGTCACAGGGGACTGGGCTCGGCGCCGCCCGCGCCCTACTTTCTGCGCATGCGTGCTCTCCGAGCCGCTTCCTGTGTCTCCCAAGCTGACGTCATCCTCTCCCCCCCATCCCACCTCCGAGGTATTCCGCCCTCGGTCCGTCCCTGAGTCCACCTCCTCCTCCTCTGACGTTGTGTTCACCTCTCCGTCCGGCACCCCAGCTCGCGCCGCTATCCGAGCCAATTTCTGCACCAGGTCTGACGTCACAACCGCGCGCCTCCTGCGTCTCGCCACGGTGGCCCTCTGAGGCTGCACATTTTTCCCTAGTCCGCCGCCCGCGTTCGCCGCCCCCGCGCTGGTATGTGGGTCTGCACCCCGGTTTTTGCGAATTTCGCCCTCCGCGCGCGTCTCCTCATCTTCACCCGCGCTGCCCGCGTTTGCCGCTGCCGCCGCGTCGCCGCTTTGCCCGCCGCGAACGAGCGCCCCCCCCCGATCCCTTATCTTCCTGCTCCCCCCCCTCCGCTCCTGACTCCTCTATACTCTCTGGAGTTTCAGGACGTTCTTGGGGTTTGTTGCATTTTTTGATCGGGGGGTTTAATATTTTTTCCTGCTCTCTTTTTTCGAGAGCCCTTTCCCCCTGGCTTTTTAAAGCCAGAGCTAATTTTTTCCCGGAGCTCCGCCCCGCCCCCTCTTCTGAGGGTACCGCAGCTTCTCGCTGCTTTTCCAGTCTTTTAGACTGCACTGAGATACCTTGTAACATGATCCTTGCCGGTGAGAGTAGCTTTAACGCTGTCTCATCTTTTTTCGTTGCTAGAATATATAAATGCCTATTTATTTCTTGCCAAAACCCCACTTCGAACAACAGGCATGTCTCTGCTAGTGGGTAATTGAGCCTTGCCCATAGTAACAACTGTTTTAATTCTTTTTTTGGGATCCTTCTGTATATAATTCAGCCACACTTTGTAAGGTGGATAAGATTTCCCGTTGTTCCTGGGAGAGTGTGGCCCCCATGATCTTATTTTGGCCTTCTTACCGAATCTGTCGTCAGAGTGGTCTGAAGGCTCCCGTTCTCCGTCCAGCAGATCACGAGAGATGGATCCAGAGGCGCCTTTCTGGTCCCAGTCCAGGCCGCTCTGCTACGAACTGTCTTCGGCAGAAGCTGAGAGATGGAATTCTCAGTGACTGCTGATTTTTGCAGCTCCTCCTGGCCGGTTTTTTCTTATTCTTCTTTCTTTCTTCAGGCTTCTCTCCTCAGGAGTTATCAGTGCTGTCCTCTTGGCTCTTCAGCTCTTCAGGGCTTTTCCCCCCCCGAAAGGTTTGGTGGGAGATAGCCCGCGCAGCGGACGCCACTTGTCGGATTTAGGGCTGTTTAGATGGTCTGGAAAAAGCCCAAAGATGGCCTTGGGCTGCCCGGGTTCGAAAGGACGAGAAGAAACTTCAGATCTGTTCTCGGTCTCGGTGTTTATTAATTGCTTATCTAAAAGATTTTCTCTTGGCCTGACAGAGTTCTGCTCAGCAGTCAGCCATGGGCACACACTGAGAGCCCCTGGGGCGGTCACCTATCTTTATACTTGGAGTTACATATACAATATTTATCATTTTTCTCCAATACCCTCTCCCCTTATTAACCAATGTTCTTTTAGTAATGTCCAATCCCAGAGTGCCAACATCACCACAGAAGATGGAGGCCTAGAGGAAGAAGAAGAAGGAGAAGGGCACGCCCCAATTCCTCCATCTTACTTCTCTAGACCCCCCTGTACAGAAATCTTAAACCCTGTATCTCACACTCCAATTAACTTATCCTTTCACCATTCACCCCAGTGAAATCCTCCTATCCTCATACTGATGTCATCTCCCCTGTGGGATCAAAGTCCAGCCACCAGACATTTCTGGCAATATTCCAGGACTCCCGAGCCCCCCAGGGGTGGTCTTGTTCACCCTGCACCCCAATTCTGAGAGGTTGAGATCCCACACCAGGGCGTAATGTCTAATTCAGAACTATTAGCAATTCTGTTGAATTAGTCCATTTAAATTTAGTCACAGTGACTTAGAATCTCATTGTTATCCAAGTTTCTGATTTGTCCTTAGTAGAGCTGGTTGTAGAAACAGAGCTGAAGAGAATAAATTGCTGAATAGAAATAAGGTTATAAATCATAGGTAACTTTCTGTCCCTCACACTGCTGTCTGTCCACAGATCATAGAACCAACAGCAGTCTCTCCTCTGACTCCCTCTGCTCATGGAGAGGAGGCCGAAGAGGAGGCAAATGAGGTGGATGAGTGCCAGCCTCCATCAGTGCTCACAGCACAGCCTGAACATTCTGAGCCAGTAAGTGCCAGCTGTGTGTGCTGCTGTCTTTAGTGCAGGGCAGGGCTGCAAGTTTCTGACCAGCCAGCACTTGCTGTTGCTGGCTGAGGATGCTGAGTGCTGGAGTCCTGTCAGGGCCTAGTGATTGCCCCCAGCCTGTGACAGCTGGACAATGGGCTTTGGTCTGTCATGTTTCGGCACCATCTTCCTGGCATTTTGATAGGGGCCAGCCTGAAGCACGAAGGCTCCCTGATCCCAGAGGAGGGAGCATGTCAAAGACACTGTGCTCAGCCTTGTCAGATACACAGGGGACACTGCGGCATGGAGAGACCTGTCCCCCTGCACAGACTGGCCAAGTTGCTGCAGGCACAAAAAAATGTTGATCTGACCACACAAGCTCTTTGTGGTGCTTTGTCCCCACAAACCTTTTGGGTGTGCTTACTTGGGACTATTTCAGAGACACACTGGAGATGTAGAGTTGCTGCCTAAAGTCAGGGATTTTGGTGCCTTTATTGCCAGGTTGCTCTTTTGCCTCTTCAGGCAGAGCAGGCAGTAGCAGAGCAGATAGGTGCTCTGAGTCTGCCTGTTTCTTGGTCTTTGATAAGCTGCAAGATGACAAGCGGTCGTTGCTGCAGCCATATTTTAGAACAAGAAACTGGCTATGAACTCGAGTCAAACCAGCCTTTGGTTTTGACCATTTGGTTTCACAAGTGGACATCCAAAGCAAGCCAGTTGAAGAGCTCTGCATGTGGCTGACAGCAGCTTCCTAAGGGCTTGCATTTCAAATGGCAATCTCTCTTGCATTTCAGGGCAATCTCTGCTACACCTTCCTGACATAAACTCATTTCTTGTCTCAGACCTACACCGACTTTGACACTGAAGCTGCTGCAGAAGCAGCAGCGCTGTCCCAAGGAGCCTTTGCTCCCCAGCTGAAGACGTGGAGCCTGAGCCCTTGGTTTACCTCCCGTGCTGACCCAGCTGCTGCTCAGCAACAGGAGATGGCAGGTGACTCCCTGGAGCAGCAGAGTACGTCTGGTATCTTTCTTATCTGAGGGAAGTGTGTTGTGTGCACGTGTCAGCACAGCTGTACCAAAGGGTTCTGCTCAGTTTAGTGTCACAGAAGTGCTGGCATTGCTCCGAGACAGCAAGAGAGAGCTCTGGGTGTTCCTGCTGCCTCTGAGGGCAGCTTAGACTGGCTGGAGTTTGCCTGGGCTTCCCTCTCTGCCAAAGGCAGAAGCAGAAATTGTTCCTGGATCAGCAGAAAACTGAGACTGCTTGAGTCCTAGCCACTGGCAGAAGCCCTGCTGAGATCAGTCTCTAGGAGAACACATCAAGCCCTTTGTGATTCTGCAGCACAACCCAATGAATCTGCTTCTTGCCCTTTACAGCTGCCAGTGCTGTGCTCTCAGATAAGATCTGGTAGGGTTGAGAAGAGAGCCCAGTGGATTCTGTGTCTACCATCACCTGTTGGGACAAAAAGGGCACTGATCTGCGCCTTGGCGTGGCTGATCTCAAAGCCCATCCTGTTGTGTCCTGAATGGGGGCAAATGCTTGTCCAGGGCTCAGGCTGACTCTGGCTTCTTCCCATCAGTGCCTGTCAGTGCTCATGCTTGGGCTTTGCCAGCCTTGTTGTGGTCGCTGCCCTGCCCCTGAGGGCTGGAGGGACTGCAGAGGCTGGAGCCTTCCTTAGCTGGGAGGGTCCCGCTGCTGCCCGGCTGCTGCAGTGCGGAGCTGCCTGAGGCCGCAGCCCCTTCTCTGGGCTGGCTTCTGCCTCGCACGGCCTGGACTCACAAGAGGGTCAGCATCTCCTCTGGGCAGCTCTCTGTGTCACAGGGGCGCCTGAGGAGCACTTCTGTCCTCTGTGCCCGTGCCCGCCATGCCGAGTTGGGAAGATGGAGACATGTGCGGTGCCGAGCGGGCGAGTGCAATGGGAGCGACTGATCCGCGCTGTCAGGGTGAAGAGAAGCGGCGCGGTTCTTCACGCAGGGCACGGGCAAAGCCGTCTTTGAGCTCAGCCTGCTCATAAAGGGTGAGGGTCCTGATGCTGAAAGCCCCATCGGGATTGGTTCTACCATGAGCTGCTCTGGTTTACAAACACAGAGGCATTCTTCTGGCAAACTGCTGCAAGGTGGAAAAGATGGGAACACTTGGCAATATTCCTCCTGTTCTGGACTTGGCATCTGTTCAGAGGAATTGATTCTAGATGTCCAGGTGCATTTAATCTTAGCAAGTAGGAAACCTTGTATAAATCTCACAGTGTTTATTCCCAAGAAAACAAAGGCACTGTTAGTTCCAGCTCTCCTTAATGTTTCTAGATGACAAACTTTCTTGCCTAGGTAGGTATTCTCTTCTGGTCTCAGTCTCCTCTGAATGTATCTCCCTGTGCTTCCCTGTGTGCCTGCTGTCAAGAGGTCTCTCCCTTCAAAGGATGCTAGAAATCAGTCTCTGTGCCAGCCACTTGTGCTGTGGGCCTGCTGTTCTTTTCTCGGTGTTCCAGTTGCTGTTCCTGTTGTTATTAGCTAGCTGTCCACCAAGGGAGGGCTCAGAGCCCCAGACAGTGGGGCTGCCTTTTGTATCTCCTAGAAGGTGGGATCTCTGCTTTAAAGTGAACATTGTGCATTTTGTTTCCCTCAGGGAGAATGGTGAAGATAGAAAATCCTATTCTAAAATACATTGAACTGGAAAATATTAGCAGTGGGTGAGTCCAAGCAATGTTAATTTTACAAAACTATGCATCAGATGTTTTGCTGGCAGAATAGGTATCAAGTGTGAAGTCAGACAAGCTGCAAATGTGTTCAGGTACTGGGCTTAGATTTTCAGTGCTGATCGGAATTTCTAAGTGTGCTCAGAAGGCATTGTCAAAGACATCTCCATGCTTCCAGTGTCCTGCAGGTCTGCGGTATTAACAGCACAGATTTCCTGTGTGGGCTGGCTTTCACTGCATGGCTTCTCCTCTCTCTGCTTCTGTTTTGTTTCTAGGACTTTTGGAGATGTTTATAGAGCACTCGACACTGCCACAGGAGGAGAGGTAAATGTCAACAGCCCCTGCAGACTCTGCTGCACTCGAGGGCTTTCCCCTCTGGTGTGAGCTGTGGCTGGAGCTTTGGGCAGAGCTGTGCTGAAAAAGCACAAGAAGCACAGACTGGTGCCAGTCCACAAAACACATGTGGGACTTTGTCCTCCTCAGCTGCCAGAAGGAAGGCACGGAGGGCAGTGGTTCCTTTCAGAGAAGGACGCGCCCACTCGCTCTCCGTTGCTAAAACAAAGGTGGTGCCTTTGAGCACCTCACTGCTCTTTGGGGCTACAGCTTCAGAGTCCTGGATTCTCATTTCTGGCTGCCAGCAAATCCATCTGAAAGTTACTGGTAGTTCCTTAGCCACCTGCAGTGCTGCACTTGGGAACTGCACGTAGGGAGAGATCTGCAAGGCGTCCCTGAAAGCCCTAAGCCCTGCCCATATCACAAGATGTATCCACAGCGAATTAAGGCATGGGTTACTTCTTCTGAGTCCCAGACAAAGCAGCAGAGAGTGTGGTCAGAGGTTTGTGGGTGATAACTGAGACACCGCTGCTACCAAGTGGTCAAGGCAAAATGCCTATGGCCCACATGTCCTGTAAGTGGCTCCCAAGGGAGCAGAGAAATGGGCTGTTGGAATGTCAGTTCCTAATTACTGCAGTGCCTAATCAAAAGGCAGTTTGGCACAGTTCAGCCGTGTCATTGCAAAATCACTCGCTCCACGTGACTTGTTGTCTCCTGCCACCAACCTCTCAAGTTACTGATTTTCAATGTCATTTTAGGTGGCCTTAAAAAAAATACAGCTTCAAGGACTGAGGAAGAAGGAACTAAAAGTCAACGAACTCATGGTCATGAAGGTGAATAGAAATCCCAACCTGATCAACTGTTTAGACAGGTGAGTTGTGCTTTTGTCCCATGAATGTTTGTTTACATATTGCAAACATGCAAGGTAAAATCCCACTTTGGTCACTGGCAGAAAATAGAGCTGTTAATTATTGGCTAATTATTATTGCTCTTTTCATCTCCAGTGGATGGAAAGGGATTGCATTTTGTCTGCATGAGTCTTCGCTGGCACATGGTATTTGAAAATTGTTCAAAAATCTGGATGAGTCGTGTCTTACTTAATCAATGATCTCTATATTCACAGCCACCACTTTGTTTTGCAGCTTGATGTTTTTCAAGTGTCTTCTAACGTCCAGGTAAACTAACAAGGATTTCCCTTGGATTGTTGCCACTGTTTTCCATTTCTATGCATGCCAGGAAGACTAGGTGCTTATTTCCAGAAACACCATGCCTGGCATGTTTTTTATCTGGGCTGTTTCTAAACTGCACTTTTCATTTGCTGCCCATCTAAGACATCTCCTTTTTCACAGATGTGTCTTTCTCCTTGAGACTGCGCAGATTGCAAACAATGCACAGCCAAGAGGGAATGTCTATTCCTTTGATTCTGTCTTTGTCACAAAGGCATCTGGAAATAAGAAACCTGGAAGCAAAAAATCAACATAACCATGCATGTTCATCTCCACGCCCTTGTTTCCTACTTTCAGCTACCTTCTGGGCGAGGAACTCTTGCTGGTTATAGAGTACATGGATGGAGGCACTCTGAGCAATGTCATCAGCCAGACCTGCCTGTCTGAAGATGAGACAGCAGCCATCAGTCGGGAGGTCAGCAATCCCATCTGTGTTTCCAAGGGCTTGGGCAGGATTGCCTGGGAAATAGGGGCTCAGAACAGGAGAGGTTTCCTGTGCCAAGCTTTGTTTCTGTGTTGCTGGTATGCTATGGGCAAGTAAAAGCATCTCAAGTGAAAGGCCTGCCAGTGCCCCTGCACTCCCTGTACTCAGTGCCAGTACTCTTATCTCCTGCTGTTGCGTTCTCGCTCTGTCTCTTTTATTTGTATTTGTATTTGCTGTTCTCCACCTTGCCTCTCTAAATGTTTGCCTGGAGTCTGTCTTCACTGCATTCCTTGCCTGTAAAAGCAAAGGTGCTGGTGGCAGGATTTGAAATGATGAGCAAAGAAAAAATACTCATTTCTCACAGTCCTCAGCTGAAAAGGATAGAAGTGCAGCCAAAATGCTCTTTGCTTCCACAAAGTAACTGGTGTGATACTTCCAAGCCTGTGCTGAGGCCAGCAAGAAAATCTTTTCCATGCAGCCTCCCACCCAAAAGTGATCCGCTAAACACCAAAGGGAGGGACTTTTCCTTTCAAAACCCCTCCTTTATCCTCTGCATGGAAAAAGCACGTCCACTGCAGCAGGAGTCACCCTGGCTGGTTTGCAGGGGACAGCCTACAACAGCAGGTGCTGTTGCTCTTTTAAAAGCTGACATGCTTTTCCTCAGAAAGGTCCTGCCCTGCAAGTGTTGGAGCAGCAAGCTCTTCCTCTCAGTGGCCATTACTGTTCTGCCATTACTCCCCATTCCCCTGGAGAGGGAATCTTTTAGATTCTTTGCTTCCTTTCTTGTGTGATGAAATCACATCACTCATTTTTGCCCTCCTCTTTCTGTTTTCTCTCTCAGTGCCTGCAAGAACTGGATTTTCTTCATTCAAACCACGTCATCCACCAAGATGTGAAGAGCAGAAACATCCTTCTCAAAACCAATGGCTCTGTCAAACTGGGTCAGTATATTCTTGGTCAGGTGCAGCGTTCCAGGGATGTGGGTGTGGGGCTGCTTGGAGTGACTGCCAGCTCCCCAAAAATGGTGCTGGTGGCAGTGCAGGGACCCCTGCTGCGAGCTGAGGGCACAGTTGCAATGTGCACAGAGGTAGAAGGAACCACAAACAGTCAAGAGTGGCCTTGCTCTGTGTGTGTCCCTTCCAGAGGGAGGGAGTTACAAGTCTTAAGTTTCCAAAGAACAAAAGCTACTACTGGAAGCAGTGTAAAAAATGGGGGGATTTTTAAAATTGCCAATGCCAGGAGATTCAACAGCACATTTTCAAACTTCTACCGGGGAATTCTTTTGCTTGCTTTCCTAATTGCACAGAATTCAAATAAAACCAGTATTTTGTTTTCTCCTCAGCTGATTTTGGCCTCTCTACTCAGCTCACCCCTGAGCAGAGCAGACGGTGCTCGCTAACCGGGACTCCTTGGTGGATGGCGCCTGAAGTGGTGACAGGTCAACCATATGGCCCCAAAGTGGACATATGGTCTTTTGGAATTGTTGGAATTGAAATGATAGAACAAGAACCTCCTTACTTGAGCAAAAGTTCTGGCACGGTAAGGAGCAAATACTCACTGATCCCACTGTCTTTCTCACCTGTCCCGTGTCCTGTGTGCCATTGGACAAAATCCCATTGCCATCTGCTGGAACTACTTCCACCAAGGTCCCCTCCTACAAATGTCCCTGCAACACATCAGCATCTGCTGTAGCTTTGGTTGTATCAGTGGGGGAACTCAAGCCTTACCACATGCAAACAAACTCCAAACAAACTCTCTTCTCAGGCAACACTTTCCTTTGGGTTAGTGGTTCCAGTTCTTTTGTCTGTGTAGATGGCCTTAATAACAGGAAAAAAGCATCTTAAAACTGTTGTTATCTTTCCAGAAATGAAGGAAGGAAACCCAAACCCAACAAAGTTTCTAAAACGGTGGTCTTTAGAGAGGAACCTAACCCTGTGTGCAGTTTCTTCTAACTGGGAAACATGCCTGAAACCTGGGCATGAGGGTGTAAAGGCCACAGAGTCTCTTCTGCTTCTTGTGCAGTGCTGCTGTAACACTCAGTGATCCTGTTTCTCTCCTAGCCCAAGCAACATTCTCCACGTCACCAAGCCAGAGCCTGGTGATGTGGAGAGCCTGCCAAAACCTCCCAGTGATTCCTGGCACTTTCTGGGCTGGACCTACCATTCATGCATTGACTTGATTAGCCAAATGAGCAGAGGGTGGCCATAGGGATGGAACCTCTCCTTCTTCTGACCTAGACAATTTTTCTTTTGCTGCAAAAATGGGAAGCTGCAATTTTCAGACTGCTGAGAGACAGAGCTGCAGGTGGCTCCTGTGTGCCCAAGCAGGCATTTTCATCCCAATACATTTGTGCAGGCATCTTAATGTGTCTGTTGAAGAGTAGATTGTAAATGTTTCCCTATCTGGGTATTAACTGATGCATTTCCTTTCTTTTTTTCCAATTCCCATTGTTTTGAAGAACAAAGCAAAAAGCTTGATGAGCTTTGTTCTAGGGCACGTGCGCTTAAAGGACCAACAAGCACTGCAGAGATGCCTTGCATGTACTAACCCTTGAAATTAGTTAGTATAGCACACTCCCTCTTCCAAAAAGCCTCTCAAGCTGGCATGAATCCTCAGAGATGCAAATGTCCTTTTGCTGATGTAGTTCCCACTAACTAGGTCAGTCAATGAAATCAGCTGCCAAGGCAAGATCTGTGGGATGTTGGAGAGGCTGTGGTTGCATCGGGGTTTGGGTTTTTGGTTGGTAAAGGAAAGTCATCTCTGGGTCTGTGCCAGGGATGAAAATGCCACTGCAGAGTGGAGCTTAATCAATGGGATCTGGGAGAGCGGTTACAGGTGGGAAAGAAGCAGGTAGAGCCTGGTGTCTCCTTTTTCCCCAGCCTCAACTCCTGATAGCCACAGGAGGAAGACAAAAGCTGAAGCAGCCCAACTTATTTTCATCTTTCCTGCGTGACTTCCTGAGCTGCTGCCTGCAGAGAGATGAGGCGCGGCGCTGGTCTGCCAAGGAGCTCCTGCAGGTAAAATGTAAAGGGGCTGCAGGTGAAACAGGCTCTGAGGGATGGGCTCCTCCTCCACTCAAGTCCAAGGAAGCAGATGAGCCCCCTTCCACCTCACCTCCACTCTTGGTGCTCTTCAAATGAAAATGGTGAGGAGTCCTAGACTGGGCTGGGCTGGCAGGGTCCTGTAAAGGTCCTCTGGTGCAAGTGTCCTGCAATGAGCAGGGACCTATTTAAAGACATCAAGTTTCTCAGAGCCCTTTGCCACTGGAGCTGGAATGGTTGCAGGGATGGGGCTCCTACAAGCTCTTGGGGCAACCTGTGCCAGGGTTACACCATGCTCGGAGTAAACAAGTTCTGATTAGATGCCCTTTGTGTTAAAAAATATTTGTCCACATCCTATTGTAACTGGCCCTGTTAAAAAAGATATCCTCCACTTTCCTCAAAGCCACTCTGAAGTCTTGGAAAGTGGCAATAAAGTCTCCCTGGGGCCTGTTCTTCACAAAACTGAATAACCCCACCTCTCTCTGCATTTCCTGAGTCAGAGAGGTCCTCTGGCTGTTTCTGTCACCTTCTTTTGTAATTTGGTGGGGTGTTCAATTTTATGTAATGGCAAAAGAATTGAAGTAGAGCAATGCAGGGTACAGAGACATGAAATGGTGGTGGAGGAACCCAAGAAAGTCAGTCTCGGCCTAGGGGTCAGAGATTTGGCTGTGGGCAGGAGGGGCTGTGGGGGCCTACTCTGAGGGGCCCTGGTTTGTGCCCCCCAGCCCACCCTTAGAGGTTTCTGCCACACAAACAGAGACAGCTGGGAGGGACTTGTCTCAGCCCCATCTGCTGCCTGGCACGCTCAAGCAGACGGGAACTGTGCCAGGGTTACTGCCAGGTTGTGTGGCAGAGAGGGAACTGCAGGGCCCAGTGCCACTGGGCTGACCCTGCTGGGAAGGAAGGTGCCATCCAGCACATGAGGGGCAGGGCATGGAACGGTAGACACTGCTTTCTGTCCCTGTGGGAATCAGCACAGTGCCTGTCTTTCAAAGAGAGGGACCAGTGTGAGGCTTTGGAGTTTCCTGAAAAGTTGAAACTCCAAGGACAGAAAGCACCATTTCTAGAGCACTGGCAGGGCTAAAATCTCAGCAAGTTGAGGACACCTGGATAAATGGATGAGTGGGATTCTGGGCCAGGTTTGCCTGTGATGGCAAAGTCCTGCACATAAAGTTGGAGGTGTAGATGGTCCCATTGGTCCTCTTCCTTCATCCTTCTAGGAGCCAGAGGAATCCTGTGAAGCACTGAGCTTGGAAAGTCATGGTCCATTGTTTTTTGTTGATTTGGTTTTTTTCCCTTTGGGCAGCATCCATTTGTAACATTTGCTGAGCCTGCGTCCAGCCTGGTGCCGCTGATTGTTTCAGTGAAGAAGAGGAGGGAGACAAGAATGTGACAATCACATCAGGACCATTTATTCCTCAACCAGTTTAGACTAGGATTGTAGGTTAGGACTAGGATAAGGATTAGGATTAGGATTAGGATTAGGATTAGGATTCAGGTTAGGGTTCGGGTTCGGGTTTGGGTTAGGGTTAGGGTTAGAGTTAGAGTAGGATTGTCTAATAGGACTGCAGAGTAGGATTGGAAATGAATAAAGTTTCTGAAACCACACCTCACCTTGAAGATTCCCTTCCTTCTCACTCTGCGAATAAGCTCAAAAATTCCTTCTGAATTGTCTGTTGTTTCTTAAAGGTGGAAAGTGACACAGTGTCTTTGGCATGGTGTGAAAGTGGGGAAGGATGTTCTTCATTCATCCTCTCCAGACCACACTGCCTTTGGAATATGGCCCACTGGTCTGTTTTTGGCCAGCTTTGGTACTTCTATTTGAGGCAGAAAGGGCAATGTCATTTGAAGGCAAAACCAAAAGAAGAATGAGGCAGCCCAAACACCCTGTGCAGATGCAGGCCTTCAGCTGTGACTGGAGAGCATTAGGGTTCCTGCCACTTGGATTTGTATCCCTAAGTGCAATATTCTCTTTGGCTGGAGGAAAGCCTTGCTCAAGTGAGAAAGCAGAAAGATCAGAGAGGGTGCTCGGGAAGGTCTCCTGTGGTGCAGAGCTGTCAGCGCCTGTGAGGTGAGAGCGGGCCTGGCCTTGCCCGGGCTGGAGCCCCAGCAGAGCCCCGGCAGAGGCTGGAGCAGCCTGAGCCCCGGCAGAGGCAGGCTGGAAGGAGGCCCTTGGAGCTGCAAGAGGCAGCAGCCGGGCCCTGGGTGCCTCTTGCTGGGAGCGGGCGAATCCTCCGCTCTCAGAGCCCAGGTGGCAGCTGGCTGCTGCCGAGGGGAAGCGCAGCCGTGCTGGGCACAGCCCAGCCTGGAGGCATTGGCCGTCTGGAGTGTGCCCAGGAGCAGAGAAAGGCCAAGGGCAGCCGCGGGCCGCTGGGCTGGCTGAGGATTCCTCCTCTTCTGCCGGCTCCCCTGCAACTCCTGGCAAAGGCCAGCAGTGTGTGCAGCACTCTGGGCACCAGGGCAGGGAGCCGGGCTGCTCAGCAGGCTGGAGCACAGGGCAGCTCCTTCAGGCCCGGCACTTGCGCCAGGGGAAGCGAGGCCAGCGTGAGGCAGGGACAGCTTGGCAGGGCACATCTGCAGGAGCCAGCGCCTCACGCAGCTCTGGGAGGAAGCGCCTGCAATCCTGCAGTTCTGCACTGAGCCAGAGCAAAGATGTGAGATGCAGAGTGTTTGGCAGAAATATTCAGGCCCACCAGGCCAGCCTGCTTTGTGCTCTCTGGTGCACAGCAAGCGCTGTGCAATGCAGCTCTGAGCTCCTGGGAGAGAGGCAGTCGGGGATGTGCCTGAGGTGAGTCAAGGCATTAGCTGAAAATGTAATTAGGGTAATTGAAAAGTGAGGATGAGTCGAGGGGCCAGCTGGGAATAGAATTGGGATAGGAGAAGACTGCATATTTTAGTTAAAATTTTAAAATGAGGTAAGAAGCTAAGTAAGTAATACAGCTAGCAGAAATCACATACCTTAGGTAAAGAGTACCAAATATATTAGGAACATAAAGCTAGGAGTGACAGGGATAGAGGAAGCAATTGTGAAGAAGCAGAGACCATGGAAATACCTTGCCTTAAGAATAATTGAACAGTTAGGAGAGGCTTGGACCATGAGCATGAGGTCCAAAGGTCTTGCCAACTGGCCATGAGAGAAGAGTTCACCATCAGGAAGACTCCTTTCTTCCTCCCATACAACCACTCCCTCATTTCAAAATCCCACCAACCCAGTTAAGGGAATACAATTGCGCAGCTGAATAGGATATTCAGCTGATAAAAATGTGAAGCAGGCAGGTAATAATTATGTATTATGGGTCCTTAGAAACCTAATGTAAAACCTTTTCTGTAGAAATATAGAGCAGGAGTCTGCAACTCCTTGCACGTGTCTTTGGAAACTAGTTCATATGTGTCCAGCGGTGCAATAAATACCCTTCTTTTCAACTATAATTAGTTGAAGAGTCATCTGTCCATGCTTCAAGGGTTATGCTGGAGTAGTGAACTGATTTGGAAGGGAGCAGAAGAGTTTCGGCAGGCAATTTTTGGAAGAGATGGAAGCCTCTTGTGGCTGAAGGGAAAGCCATTTGGAATGGAGAAATGATCCCAAAGTCCATACAATTGAATCTTTGTGTCTGTCCTGGGTTGACTATGTGATGCTTTTATCCCCAATTGTCTGACTCTGTTTATGTTGAATAATAATAAGTTTTGTACCTTTAAGAGTGTTCCAGAGAGTGAAGCGGGGGAGAGAAGAAGCGCGCAGTTTGTTTTCAGACACTGCACTCACTCCTCCACATTCCTGCTCCTGACTGTGTTGTCTGCGGACAGACAGCAGGGCAGCGAGCTCTTCTTTTGCTTTTTAGTTAGTGTTAGCTAGCTGAGGCAAAGAAGTTCCCTGGACTGTTTTTTTTTCCTTTTTCTTTGGATCTCTTGAAACTGCTCTGGACTGAAAACCCAGGAGAGCACCGGCAGCTGCAGCTGTGGCCCATCGAGCCAGGCCTGGCCTGCGACAATTCCAGCACCGGAGGGACTGATCAGAGACTGAGTGAGCTGAGCTTCAATCCGGGCTTTTCTCAGTTTGTCATCTCTTTTAGAGTGGCAAGGGGTCTCATTGTTTTGATATTGTTTTAGTTTTATTGTTTAATAAACAGGTTTTTTCCACCTTTCTCCAAGGAGGTATTTTTTCCCTCCCGGACCAGTTGGGGGGAGGGGCTGATTGGATCTGCTTTTCCCACCGGAGTTCCTTTGGGGAATTCTTCCCCAAAGTTGCTCTGAACCTGGACAAATACATGAATTGGCGACCAATGCGCGGCTGGAAAGGGTGGAAAAAAGCCCTATTAATTGTGTGTTTGTTGTTGTTAAAGCAGTTAGTAGCCATGCTGCTTGTACCCCTGTTGTCTCTGGTTGTGAAAGCCTTTGTATGGCTCTGGGCTCTAGACCTCTTTGAGGTTTCAATACCTTTCTGGTCACTAGGATAATTGTCCTTAACAAGTAATTTTTATGGTAGAGGGGTACGGATTAGAATAGCTGTCGTGCTGGCCTTGGTGATAATGATTTATAAAGCGTTCACAAAGATACTGGCCTCTGTTTACAATATGTATGGTTTATGGTTTCTTCATCCTTCCCTGCATCCCAATTCTAGCAGTACATTTTAGGAATTTATTAGTAATTACACTCAGTCTGTTAGAAGAAGAGCTGAGAATAAGGCTTTCCAGCCTTTCCTTCCCTTCTTCTCCTTTAGATCTGTTATGTCACTTTTTGAGAATGTTCAGTTTCCCCTGAATGTTAAAGAGACCATCTTTCTAGTATTTAATCTAGTAAGCTTCCTCTATATAGTCTGCAGCTTCTCTAGAATGAAAGCTGAGATATCCAGAAGAGCTGGTGAGAACCCTGACCCAGAAGCAGATGCAGGCGTGAAAAATCCTGAGTGGTGTAGACAATAAGAAAATATAGGCCAAACCCTATATGGATAAGCATAGGCCCTGGCCTATGCTTATCGCACTTCGTTAGATAGTGTAGGGCAGCAGACAGAGGCAGGGGGGCAGGGAGATAAATCAGCTATCCCAGTCACTCAAGCTGTGGCCAACAGCCCAGGCTTGAAGCCAGCAGCCAAACGAGATAGTGAGCCTAAGCCAGCATCTAAACCCATGGCTGTTGCTACCAGTACTAGAAGTGGGAAACGCACGGAAAAAACTAATCGACCAGTGGATGATGATGATGATGGTGATACAGGAGAAGGAACCTCAATGCCTCCTGACATAAAATCAGCAGTCAAAAAGCAGCAGGTGCAAGATCGGACGCAAATATTGAGTCTTATTCCCTGAAGGACCTTCGTGGCCTAAGGAAGGATTACACCCGACGACCTGATGAATCCATAATTAGTTGGCTGGTCCGTCTCTGAGATGCTGCAGGTGAGGCTACAATTCTGGATGGCACTGAAGTCAGGCATTTGGGATCCCTGTCACAGGATCCTGTCATAGACCAAGGAATGATGAGCAGGGCTAACTCTCACAGCCTCTGGGAACGGATCCTAAGAAGTGTAGCAGAAAGACACCTGTGTGCAGACGATCTCTATATGCAGCAAACCCAGTGGAAAACCAGAGAACAAGGGATTCAACGCTTGAGGGAAATGGCAGTGGCTGAGATTGTCTTCTCAGATGATGAAAACACTGTAAATCCAGACTTGGTACCATGCACATCTGTGATATGGAGAAAACTTGTACAACTTGGGCCACGAGAATACACTTCTGCTTTAGCAATAATGAAGCAGGATGATGGTGAGGAGACTGTGCTGGATATGGCAAAGAAGCTCCGAGCATATGCAGACACTGTGAATGGCCCAACACATGCCAGAATCGCAGCGGTGGAAACATGTCTGCAAAAACTAGAAGACAAGATAGAGGAGGGTCACAAGAAACTGAGGGAGGAGATTAAAGAGAGCTTTCTCCAAATCTCAGCAGTACAGATCAGAGGTTCTGGTACCCAACGCAGACGTTCCCCAGATGGCGAGAGAAGGTACACCCCACAAGCTGAGCTGTGGTTCTACCTGTGTGATTGTGGAGAAGACATGGGGAGATGGCATAGAAAACCTACCGCTGCTCTGGCACAATGGGTGTGACAACTGAAGACTCAGAGAGGAAGTTCCCAAAGGGAAGCAGCTCTAGTGGCCAGTAACCAAACTGTCACATATGATGATGATGATGACAATATTTTTGATCCCCTTGAAGGAACCTCCAAGACATATGCCCACGGAAAGAAGGATAACCAGGCTTAGAGGGGCCCTGCCTCTAGCCAGGTAGAGGCTGGGGAAAACCGTGTTTTTTGGACTGTGTGGATTCCTTGGCCTGGCACATCTGAACCGCAAGTATACAAAGCTTTGGTTGACACTGGTGCACAATGCACATTAATCCCATCGAGACATGTGGGGACAGAGTCTGTTTCTATTGCTGGTGTGACAGGGGGATCACAGGATTTCACTTTGGTGGAAGCTGAGGTGAGCCTGACTGGAAATGAGTGGAAGAAACACTCTATTGTGACTGGCCCAGAGGCCCCATGTATTTTGGGCATAGACTAACTTCGAAGTGGGTATTTCAAAGACCCAAAGGGACTCAGATGGGCATTTGGAATAGCTGCTGTAGAGACAGAGGGTGTCAAGCAGTTGAACAGCTTGCCTGGACTGTCAGAAAGCCCATCTGCAGTAGGTCTCCTGAAGGTGGAAGAGCAACGAGTGCCAATTGCCACCTCAACAGTGCACCGCCGACAGTACCGAACGAATCGAGATGCTGTGATCCCCATTCACAAAATGATCTGTGAGCTTGAGAGCCAAGGGGAGGTCAGCAAGACCCACTCACCCTTCAACAGCCCCATTTGGCCTGTGTGTAAATCTGAAGGAGAATGGAGATTGACAGTGGACTACCGTGAATTGAATGAAGTGACCCCACCCCTGAGCGCTGCTGTGCCGGAACATTCTGGAAGTCCAGTACGAGCTGGAGTCCAAGGCAGCAAGGTGGTACGCCACTACAGACATTGCCAATGCATTTTTCTCCATTCCTCTGGCAGCAGAATGCAGGCCTCAGTTTGCTTTCACCTGGAGAGGCGTGCAGTACACCTGGAACCGACTGCCCCAGGGGTGGAAGCACAGCCCTACCATCTGCCATGGACTGATCCGGCTGCACTGGAAAAGGGTGAGGCTCCAGAACACCTGCAATATATTAATGACATCATTGTGTGGGGGAAGACAGCAGCAGAGGTTTTCGAGAAAGGGGAGAAAATCATCCAGATTCTCCTAAAAGTTGGCTTCACCATCAAGAAGAGCAAAGTCAAGGGACCTGCTCAAGAGATCCAATTTCTGGGAGTCAAGTGGCAAGATGGACGGCGTCAGATTCCCACCGATGTCATCAACAAGATCACAGCAATGTCTCCACCCACCAATAAGAAGGAGACACAAGCTTTCCTAGGTGCCATAGGTTTTTGGAGGATGCATATTCCCGAATACAGTCAGATCGTGAGCCCTCTCTACCTGGTCACCTGTAAGAAGAACACTTTCCACTGGGGCCCAGAGCAACAACAAGCCTTTGTCCAGATCAAGCAGGAGATTGCTCATGCAGTAGCCCTTGGCCCAGTCAGGACAGGACCAGAGGTGAAGAATGTCCTCTACTCTGCAGCCGGGAACTGTGGCTTGTCCTGGAGCCTTTGGCAGAAGGTGCCTGGGGAGACTCGAGGCCGACCACTAGGATTTTGGAGTCGTAGCTAGAGAGGGTCTGAAGCCAACTATACTCCAACAGCGAAAGAAATCTTGGCTGCCTATGAAGGAGTCCAGGCTGCCTCAGAGGTAACAGGCACTGAAACACAACTCCTCCTGGCACCCCGACTACCAGTACTGGGGTGGTTGTTCAAAGCAAAGGTTCCCTCTATGCACCATGCCACCAATGCTACATGGAGCAAATGGATTGCTGTTATCACACAGCGCACCCGTATTGGAAAACTGAATCGCCCTGAGATTGTAGAAATAATTACAAACTGGCCCGAAGGTGAAAACTTTGGTCTCTCTGATGAAGGGGAACAAGAAGTGACACGGTCTGAAGAAGCTCCACCATACAACCCACTGCCAGCAGAAGATACAAGATATGCTCTCTTTACTGATGGTTCTTGCCGCATTGTGGGAATGAACTGGAAGTGGAAAGCAGCCGTATGGAGCCCCACAGGACAGGTGGCAGAGGCCACTGAAGGAGAAGGTGGATCAAGCCAACTTGCTGAACTCAAAGCTGTTCAACTGGCCCTGGACATTGCTGAGAGAGAGAAGTGGCCAAAGCTCTACCTTTATACTGATTCATGGATGGTAGCTAATGCTCTGTGGGAATGGCTGGGGAGGTGGAAAGAGTCTAACTGGCAGCGTAGAGGAAAACCAATTTGGGCTGCTGAAGAGTGGAAAGACATTGCTACCCGGGTAGGGAAACTGCCTGTGAAGGTCCACCATGTAGATGCCCATGTACCCAAGAGTATGGCCAATGAGGAGCACCAGAACAATGAGCAGGTAGACCAAGCTGCAAAGATAGGGGTGTCCAAAATAGACCTAGATTTGGAACATAAGGGAGAGTTATTCCTAGCTCAATGGGCCCATGATGCCTCAGGCCATCAGGGCAGAGATGCCACCTATAAGTGGGCACGAGACCGAGGGGTGGTTTTAAGCATGGACAGCATTTCTCAGGTTATCCATGACTGTGAGACGTGTGCTGCCATCAAGCAGGCCAAGCGAGTGAAGCCCCTCTGGTACGGTGGGCGGTGGTTCAAGTACAAGCATGGGGAGGCCTGGCAGATTGACTCCATCACACTGCCCCTGACACGCCAGGGCAAGCGCTACGTGCTGACCATGGTTGAAGCCACCACTGGATGGTTGGAAACCTACCCTGTGTCTCATGCTACGGCCCGGAACACCATCCTGGGCTTTGAAAAGCAAGTTCTGTGGAGACATGGTACCCCTGAGAGGATCGAGTCAGACAATGGGACTAATTTCAAGAACAGCCTTATCAACACCTAGGCTGGGGAGCATTGCATTGAGTGGGTGTACCATATTCCCTACCATGCACCAGCTGCAGGCAAAGTGGAGAGGTACAACGGACTGTTAAAACCACATTGAAAGCATTAGGTGGGGGATCTTTCAAGAACTGGGAGCAGCATCTGGCAAAAGCCACCTGGTTAGTTAACACCCGAGGCTCTACTAACCGAGTGGGCCCTGCCCAATCTGAGCTTTTGCAGAGCAAATGGAGACAAAATCCCAGTGTTACATGTCAGAGGTTTATTAGGGAAGACAGTTTGGATTAATCCTGCCTCGAATACAGACAAACCCACTTGTGGGGTTGTTTTTGCTCAGGGACCAGGTTGCACATGGTGGATAATGGAAAAAGATGGAAGAACACGATGTGTACCTCAGGGAGATCTGAATGTTGGATAAAACCTGTGTAAATATCCCTGTTTGCTGAATGTTATTACCATTGTCTGTGTATAGCTGTATAATGGAGGTATGATGTATGTACTTATAGAGTTAGAATTTATATTAGTTTTAGTAGTAAGCAGACGATATGGGGATAAGGGGTGGAATGTCCTGGGTTGACTATATGATGCTTCTATCCCCAATCGTCTCATTCTGTTTATGTTGAATAATAATAAGTTTTGTACCTTTAAGAGTGTTCCAGAGAGTGAAGCGGGGGAGAGAAGAAGCGCGCAGTTTGTTTTCAGACACTGCACTCACTCCTCCACATTCCTGCTCCTGACTGTGTTGTCTGCGGACAGACAGCGGGACAGAGCTCTTCCTTTGCTTTTTAGTTAGTTCTAGCTAGCTGAGGTAGAAAAGTTCCCTGGACTGTTTTTTTCCTTTTTCTTTAGACCTCTTGAAACTGCTCTGGACTGAACACCCAGGAGAGCACTGGCAGCTGCAACTGTGGCCCACTGGGCTGGGCCTGGGCTGCGACAATTCCAGCACCAGAGGGACTGATCAGAGACTGAGTGAGCTGCTGCTTGAACCCGGGGTTTTCTCAGTTTGTCATCTCTTTTAGAGTGGCAAGGGGTCTCATTGTTTTGATATTGTTTTAGTTTTATTGTTTAATAAACAGGTTTTTTCCACCTTTCTCCAAGGAGGTATTTTTTCCCTCCCGGACCAGTTGGGGGGAGGGGCTGATTGGATCTGCTTTTCCCACCGGAGCTCCTTTGGGGGATTCTTCCCCAAATTTGCTCTAAACCTGGACACCGTGGTATGGGACAAGAGATCCATGGATGGGTTCCCAATTAAACCAACACCTGAAAACCCAAGAACGTCCCAATCTTGAGCACTTAAGATATGCTGCATGTTGGCAGAGGGATACCACCGGCAGTGAGGTTACAAAAATCTGTAAACTACAAAAACAGGAGGAAAAGAATGAGGGGAGAGAAGAGGGTAGTTTCAAGTGGGACCCCCTTGATTACTTACCTCCTCCTCCATTCCCTCCTATTTACCTGGCAAGGCCCCGGGCTCCTCTCCCAGATCCCCCAATTTTACCTCTGGCCTCTCCATCCCCAGAACCAGCAGCCGCTCCGATCTCATTACCACCTCCAATTAACCCTCCTATGGTCAATACTTCTACCCTAACCTCAACTCCCTCATCTGCTCCAAATACTTCTGTCCCACCTCCCTCTAATCCAGTTATTTCTCCAGTCTTCCCCTCAACCTCTTCAACTGTCTCTCCAGCCTCACCCCCAGTGTCCTTTCCTACAGGTTCAGTCTCTTTCCCATTACCTACTGCTGTACCATTACCTCCCCCTAATTGGGAGGTGAGCACCTCCATCCCTAACCCAGCGAGTATGAGCCCGCTAGCCCCCACTCTTCCCGTTTCTTCACAGAAGGGTAACCTCATGAAGGGACCTTACTGTAATACAAGATCTAAAACATCTAAAGTGGAGAAGCTTTTTTCCTCTTGGAGAAGTCCCCATGGGTGGGATACGTGGGGGCTTGGGTTTGTGAATGCCCCATTAACAGCCACCAAAGTTCGAGGTTTTAAAAAGGAGTTAGGGAACTTAGTGGAGGATCCGGTAGGTATATCGAACCAAGTAGATCAATTTCTAGGCCCCAACATTTACACCTGGGGAGAGTTGAACTCTATTTTTAAAATTCTTTTCAGCCCTGAAGAAGTGAGGATGATCAGGGCTGCTTTCTCTCTGGGAGTGAGAAAATCGTTCAGGAGATCCCAATGACCAGAAATTACCCTTACAGGGCCCTGAGTGGGACCCTAATGAAGAGGAAGATAGGAGGAACATGGAAGAGTATAGGTCTCTGATGGTTTCAGGAATAAAGGAATCAGTTCCCTGAAGTAATAACACAAAACTAGTTTTTGATAGCATGCAAGAAAAGGATGAAACCCCAGCTACTTGGCTTAATAGGTTAAAAAGGAAGTTCCAATTATATTCCAACATAGATCCCGATAGCTCTGAAGGCCAAGTGCTTCTAAAAGTGCAATTTGTTACAAAATCGTGGCCAGACATCCAGAGAAAGTTAGAGAAAATGGAGGACTGGCAGGAAAAGGGAATAAATGAACTATTAAAGGAAGCCTTAAAGATATATTTAAGGAGAGAAGAAGAGAAAGCCAAAGCTGAAGCTAGAATCATGGTAGCTGTAGCCAGGGAAAGTCAAGGGGTAAACAGAGATCAGCGGGGACAACCATTGAGAGTCAGTGAAAGTGGACGAAAGTCCTCCTTTGAAACACCCAAAGATAAACCTATACTACCTCCATGGGTGGATACAAACAGAAGACCAGTGGTACCACTGAGTGAGAGGAAATGTTATTATTGTAAAGAGATAGGACACATAAGAAGGAATTGCAATAACCTCTCTTTTGATGAGGCAATTGTAAAAGAACAAGAGGCTCTTGAGAGACTCCTGAGGGGAGATGCCTAGGGGTA
The DNA here is from genome assembly GCF_028551555.1 of Melozone crissalis. Lineage (NCBI taxonomy): Eukaryota > Metazoa > Chordata > Aves > Passeriformes > Passerellidae > Melozone > Melozone crissalis. The sequence continues at coordinate 9,147,310 of NW_026535850.1, read as the reverse complement.
TCAGGGGCTTTATATGTTAGGGGACCCAATGTATCATCAAGAAGAGCCCCTAGTAAACTTTGAGGTGGGTCCCCAAAGTGAGGAATTGGAATTTTTAGTTGATACTGGGGCAGATAGATCAAGTATAAAGGAATTACCCACCGGAGTGACGCCTGGGAGAAAGGTCTGTGAGGTGATGGGAGCGGAGGGAAAACCCTTTAGAGCCTCCATAGTTGAAAATGTAGAAATTAAAGGAAATGGAAGGCAGCGTGTGGCTGATTTTATCTATTTACCTAATCTAGAAAGTAATTTGCTAGGAAGGGACCTACAAGTCCAATTAGGAGTGGGAATTATCCCAAAGGATGGGAGAATGATAGTCCAGATCATGAAATTGACATCGGGAGATACAGAGCAGATAAACCCAGAGGTTTGGGCAGGAGAAGGAAAGTGGGGCTATCTAGACATCCCACCAATAAAAATTGAAATGCAAAAAGGAATTCCTCCCGTTCGGGTAAAGCAATACACAATGTCTATTGAGGGAAAAAAGGGACTGACCCCTGTGATTGAGCAGCTATTAGAGGAAGGTATCTTAGAGCCGTGTATGTCTCCACACAACACCCCTATTTTAGCAATCAAGAAGGCAGACGGAAAATACCGATTGGTCCAAGACTTAAGGGAAATAAATAAGAGAACTATAATAATAAGAGAACAGGCATCCAGTGGTCCCAAACCCCTACACCCTCTTAAGTCAGATCCCAAGAGAGCATGCCTGGTTTACTATTATAGATTTAAAAGATGCATTTTGGGCATGTCCTCTTGCTGAGGAATGTAGGGATTGGTTCGCGTTTGAGTGGGAACATCCAGAGAAGAGGAGGAAACAACAATTAAGGTGGACGCACCTACCCCAAGGATTTACTGAGTCCCCAAATCTCTTTGGGCAAGCCTTAGAAGGGCTTCTAGAACAATTCACCCCGGAGAGTGAAGTACAAATTCTACAATATGTAGATGACTTATATATATCTGGAGTGGAACAGAATAATGTCAGGGCAACAAGTATACGACTTCTAAATTTCCTAGGAGCAAAGGGTTTAAAAATATCCCAGAATAAATTGCAATTTGTGGAAGCAGAAGTTACTTATGTGGGACACATAATTGGGAAAGGATATAAGAAATTAAGTCCTGAAACAATTTCAGGCATACTATCCATACCAGCACGAATAACTAAGCGACATGTCAGAAAACTAAAAGGCTTGTTTGGGTACTGTAAGTTATGGTTAGACCAATACACCCAAAGTGTAAAATTTTTATATGACAAAATAGTAAACCCTGACCCAACAGAATGGACAGATGAGGATGACAAAAAACTAAATAATTTGAAAGACAAACTATCCTCGGCACCTAAGTTTGCCCAATCTGGAAAAAGAATTTGACCTATTTGTAAATACGGAAAAAGGAATTGCTTATGGGGTGGTAACCCAAGAGTGGGGAGGGTGTAAGAAACCAATTGCTTACATCTCCAAACTGCTAGACCCAGGAGCTAGGGGGTGGCCCGCCTGTATTTGAGCAGTTTCTGCAGCAGCTACTTTAACTGAAGAAACTCAAAAACTGACCCTGCTAAGCAAAACAAGAATCCATACATCCCATGATCTAAAAACAATTTTAAGCCAAAGGACCCAGAAGTGGCTTACTGACTCCAGAGTATTGAAATATGAAATAATCTTAATAGAGGCTGACAACTGTGGTGGTTTGACCAGGCAGAAGTGGGAATTCTGGGATGCTGTGGTCAAACCAATGGGTGCTCGGCTGAGTGGGGGCACTGGCTCTGTGCCAGGCCCAAACCATGACAACAACCTAGAGCTGGTAACCTCTAAAACCCTAAATCCAGCACAGTTTCTCTCTGGAGAGCCATTATTAGAACTAGAGCATAACTGCTTGGAACTGGTGGACTTTCAGACAAAAGTTAGGGAAGATCTGGAAGAGACACCTTTACCTTATGGAAGAAAATTATTTACTGATGGGTGTTCAAGAGTAGTGGAGGGGAAAAGTATGTCTGGATATGCAATAATTGAAGATACAGAAAAGGAAGACATGAAAATTACTGAGAAGGGCAAACTGCCTTCTAATTGGTCAGCTCAGTGTTGTGAAATCTATGCTTTAAAGAGGGGACTTGACTTACTGGAAGGGGACCAAGGGACAATTTACATTGACTCACGGCACGCCTTTGGGACCGTTCATACATTTGGAAAGATTTAGTAGGAATGTGGGTATCTAAACTCCAAAGGAAAAAACTTAGCGCACACAGAACTGATAAGATCAATATTAGAATCTCTACCTAAAGCTGCAGAGATTGCAGTGGTACATGTTAAGGGACATCAGAAAGGGAATACCATCGAGGAAAAAGGGAATCAGTTAGCTGACCAAATGGCTAAGGAGGCAGCATTAGACCCAGGGGAGCCAGTGAAATGACTCAGGTTAAACAAAGTGTTAGGTGAAAAAAGGAAAGGAGAACCAATATTCAGTGAGAAAGAACTAAAAGCAATAAAAGAATTGAAAATGCATAAGGGGGAACAAGGGGAGTGGTTAACACCAGATGGACGTAAATTTTTAAATAAAGCCCTAGCGCAGAAAATGTTAACAGAGATACATGAATAAACCCACTGGGGGGTCCAAGGGTTATGCGATCACTTTTTAAGAGAAACTCTATGTATCAGAATATATGAGTTAGCAAAAGCAGTAACTCAAGGGTGCTTAATTTGCCAAAAAGAAGATCAAAAGGTGATGAGAAAAACCATACCAGGGGGAAGAGAATTAGCCCAAAGACCATTCCAAAACATTCACATAGACTATACTGAAATGCCCCCGGTATAGAATTACAAACATTTATTGGTAATAGTTGACCACCATACTCATTGGGTAGAAGACTTTCCAACTAGAAAAGAAACCACGGAAATAGTTGCCAGGATTATCTTAGAAAACATCATTCCCCGATATGGGTTGGTTAACAATATTGATCCTCACCCCTGCGACGAGAGCCTGGCTTCTGTGTAGGAATCCTCACAGGGACAGGAAAAGTCCTCCGTGCAGACACATCTGTAACACATCAGCCACAGAAGCTTCTGCCATCTCTGCTCAGCTGCATGGGCACCACTGAGCCGCAGGAGCGGTGAGGGGATCGCGCAGGGTGAGGGCACACGCGTGCATGGCTCTGTCCTGGCACCTGCAACGATGCCTCCCTGGCCGAGCTTTGGGCTCTGAGCTGGCAGCTCTCCCAGGGGAAAGGCCTTGACCTACTCTCACCATCTCCAAGAGGCTCAGTCGTGGATGTGGTTTGGGAATCCAGATCACCTTCACCAACAGGTTCAGCTGCAAAGAAAGGCAAGAAAGAACATCATCCGTGGCACTGTAGCAGATCCTCAGGCTGCAGGCAAGGCTCAGCCCTGGGGCACAGCCCTGGGCCTGGCCCCTGCCCGTTCTGCTCTTCTCTGTGACTGCACAGAGAACACGGAGGGACACAGTGGCATTGCACACGGGAGGAGGATGGACAGCTAAATGCTCCTTCCTCCCACTGACAGCGATCCTGTGGGATCCCTCAGTGCTCCAGAAAGGAGCAGGGCAAGGTTTACAGAATTCTTCAGCCCTAACTTAACGTTAACAAAAATGGCTGATGGGTGTGCTCTTGCCACATGGACACTGATTTTTCTGCCAGTAAAAAGGGGAAATTCAGAACTTGCCTCTGGCATTTGCCAAGACATTCAAAGTGTCATTGAGCTAGACTTCCAAATCTTCCAAGGCGTGATCCAAATCTAGAACGGAGCAAAGACCTGAACCATTTCCTTTGTGTGCTGGGATCCCCTTCTGCCTTTGGGAACAGGGCACTGCAAGGGGGTTGGTAAAGGCTATGGGAGCCAGGAGTGAATGGACAAGGCCAAACTGCACAGGGGCCTGGGGAGTTCTGGGCAGGCTCCTGGTCACTCTGCACTCTCTTTGCAGGCCCTGTGACACATCCCTGGAGAGGAAACTGGGGCTTCCCAGGGCCCTGGGGGCTCTCTCCCTCCCCAGAGGAAACCCTCCCTAAAGGCCTGGGGAAAACCATCCCCAGCGCTTCCCGGGGAGCAGGGAGCGCTGTTCCGGGAAAGGGGAGCCAGGCTGCCGGTTCACCTGCTCGCCACACTTGCAGCAGAGCAGCCTCGCAGCCCTGGAAGGCAGGGCCACGGCCAGGAGGTGCAGGAGGAAGAGGCGCAGAGCAAGGGCTCATGGTGCCTTGCCCTCTGCCAGTCCCGCAGCTCTTGCTGCCACCGCTGTCCTGACAGCGCTGTCCCAATGTCAGCACCACTGCTGCCACCGCTGCTGCTGCCACAACAGTTGTGCTCAAGGACTGAGTGCTCGCTCCTCATGCTGCTGTGCAACCACCGGGTCTGGCACCTCTGTGACCTCAGAGCCAACTGTGACCTCAACCTGCTGTGAGCCCTGAGCCTGCTGTGACCTCATGGCCTCAGCTGTACCCCCAGAGTGTGCCTGAATCTCTACAAATGGACTGCCTTGATTGTTTTTGTGTAACCCAGGTCCATTGCTCAGCAAAACCTTATTTGTCACCTGCTGACATTGTGGGTCAGACTGTGTCCATGGAGATGCTCTTGATGGCTTCCCTCTTTTCCTGGGCTTGCCACTGGAGGAGGTCCAGGCCCAGATGATGCTGGGGAAGGAAATGTGCCCTCAGCCCAGGGACGCTCAGCATGGGCTCCCCCAGCCCTCGGGACCCCGCCGCTGGTCACAGCAGCCCCTGCCTGGCTCCTGCCTGCCCACACCGTGGGCATCCATGGCTGCTCCTGGGCACGGAGCTGAGCCAGTGTGGCTGCCAGGTGGGCTTTGCTGCTGCTGCCACCCGGACACTGGGCTGACAGCTCCATCTCTTTATTGCAACAGAAATGCTGGGCCAAGCTCTGCCCACCTTCAGTAGGGGCCAGAGATCACGGCCTGTGCCTTCAGGGGGAGAGGACCTTGTTTGGGTGGTGGCAGCACCTGCACAGCAACAAGTTGGTAAAGCAACTGTGACAGGGGCATCGGGCATGGGCATGGCGATGGGGAATGTCTGGTACAGGTGTCCCAGACTGAGGCGTTTGGCCGCTCCTGTGAAGCTGCAGACGGACGCCTGTTGAGACAGGAGGTTGCTGAGGTCCCAGTTGCAGCTGGCACACAGAGACCCTCCTGCACAGCAGGAGATTCCCACTGTGCTCAAAGTTTGCCTCTGAAGACTGAGAGGTGAGCTTCTCAGAAATCCCAGAAAATATCAGGGAAAAGGTTTTAGGTTGGTTATTGTCGCTCGGTATGTCCAGTGGGAAAAGAGCCTCTCCAGTATGCTGGGTGCCTTGTGATGACTTAGTTCTTCTTAGAGTAAAGATCACCAATTAAATGAAGTTTTATTTTTTATTCTGCAAGTATTAAAGTGTTCTACATTTTTCAGAATTCTACAACTACTTTGAAAAATCTTGAACTCCTGTGGGAAAAGGGAAGAAATATATGGGGATTTTTTTCTACAAAAACTGTTTCTGAATATTTTGAACAATTTCTGCTACGTAAAAATGTAAAATGAAGACAAAATGGTGTCGCTTTTCCTCAGGAGCCCCGTGCCCAGCAGCTGTCTGCCCAGCTCTGGCTGTGCCCAGACAAGCAGCTCCGCCAGCACTGGTGGTAGTACACAGACATCTGAGCTGAAGGCCAAAGATGTTGGTGGACTCAGGCCCTTCCCTGGCAGGAGGGCTGCACCTCCTGGCCTGGCTGGACAGAAGGGCCAGCATCTTTGGGGACAGAGGGTCCTGTTCTGGGTGGTAGAGGTAACAGCATGTCCCCAGCAATAAGCTGGTAATGCAGCTGTGGGGAAGGGACAATGGACACTGGCACAGAGATGCAAGATGACAAATCCAATTGATTCTAGAAGTGTAAAAATGTTCAAAGTTATTCTGAATTCTAAATCTACTTTGAAAAAACTGCTATGGAAAAAGGGAGACAAATTTTTGGCAATTTCTTTAATAGGAAAAGAATAAACCCTACATATTTCTAAAAGTTTCTAATTAATAAAATGAAGAACTAAGCCAAAAAAAGGTGTCTCAGGAGCCCCATGCTCAGCCACTGCCTGCCCACCCATGGCTGTGCCTAGACAAGCAGCTCAGCCTGTGCTGGTGGTAGCTCACGGACACATGAGCTGAAGCCCAAAGACGTTGCTGTACTCAGGCCTCTCCCTGTCTGGAGGGCTGCACCTCCAGGCCTGGCTGTAGAGCAGAGCCAGCCCCACGGGGGACAGAGCGTCCTGTTCTGGGTGGTGGTGGCAACGGCATGACCCCAGCAACAAACTGGTATTGCAGACGTGGCAGGAACAACGGACACTGGCACGGAAATGAGAGATGACAGGTCCAGTTCTCCCTGGCTGAGTTATTCGGCAAGTCTTGTGAAGCTGCAGAGACACTCCTGTGAGGAGAGGAGGTGGCTGAGGCCCCAGCTGCCAGTGGCACACAGGGAGCCTCCTGCACAGCATGACCCAGAGCTGGCAAGGCTCCCCAGCACGGCTGGAGCTGCTGGCACAGCTTGGCCCAGCTGCACATCTGTCCCTCAAGGCACCGGCCAGCAGGGCATGGCTCTGGCCAGGCTCCCTGGCCAGGAGCGGGCCCCAGAGCGCCTCTGCCTTTAGGGGGAACTCTCGTCCCTGCTCTTTCTCCACCCCACCATGCTTTTCCTCTGCCCTGTAGCCCTAGGTGCCTCCTTTGCTCCAGGGCACGGCCATGGCTGTAAATGCCTTGGGCTGCAGCACAGGGCCAGGGCGTAGCATGGCTGTTGTTGTGCCTGCAGCGCAGCCTGCCAGCCCCAGGGGAGCCCGGGGCCGCGGCCCTTCCCCACAGGGCCTGGGGCTGGCCCGACAGGGGCACGGCGGCTCCAGAGGCTTCGCACGGCCCCCAAGGAGGGGCTCCACCCGCCCGCTGGGCCCGCAGGCCGGGCCGGAGGCTTTGCAGGAAGCTTCCTGCTGACTTTGCACAGCGTCGACCGAGAGTGGCCTTTGCTGCGCTGAGGAGACTGAAAAACCCCGCTGCACACCTCATGAGGGACTCCTGCAAGCCTCAGTAGAGACCATCATTACTCCCTTGTGCCTCATGAGGGATCCCTACACCCCTCAGCAGGGACCTGAAAATATCCCTGTGTGCCTCACAAGGAGTCCGTGAACACCAATGCAGAGACCCCAAGACAGCCTTGTGTGCCTCACAAAAGAACCCAGCATCCTGCCCACCTTAGCAAGGACTCAGCTCCTCTCCAGGCCTTGACAGCAAGAACTAAACCACCATGGTAATCTCAAAGAAGTCAAGCCCCTGCCAGCCTTACAGATGTCTGAAGTCACTTGAACACCATAGAAAATATCCCAAATCCCCACAGAAGCTCATGAGGAACCCCTGCCACATGCACCACTTCCAAGGGACCCAAAGCCCTGCATGTCTTATTACAAAATTCAACACGCACAAGACCCGTCCCTCCAGCTCATGTGCCTCATAATGGACCCTGGTCATCTGCCAGCATTACAGGAGTCCCCCATACCCTGCACGCCAGAGAAAAGCCAGGCTTGCCATTAACTCTAGCCAACAGTGTGTTCCCTGACAAAAATCAATTCCCTTCGAGGAATAGGGAACACGTGTGGTGGGGCCAGCTGCACCGTGGGAGCAATGGGGAGCGTCAGCCTGTGCTGTGCTGCACTGCTGAGCTGGCAGCACGGTGGATGCGGGCGGGACGTTCTCCGTTTCCCCCAGAGCTGGGGCCTGCAGGCACCTTGCCGCCCCTTGGCACAGGCTGTGCCACCCAAAAAAGCCCAGCAAACTGGGAGGAGAGCCCGGGGGCAGCAGGAAGCTGAGAGAAGGCCCTGCTCTAGAAGTGAGGGAGTTCCACCAGAAGGAAACAAAATGGTAACTTGAAGACATTCCCACTGCGCTCAAAGTTTGTCTGAGACGACTAAGACAGGAACTTGCCAAAAATCCCAGGAAGTATCTGGGAAAAGGTTTTATGTATGTTGGTTGTGACCAGATAAAAAGCTCCTGTGGGAAAAGAGCCTCTGCAGCAGGCTGGCTGGTTGAAGGGGTCTTACTTCTTCCTAGAATAAAGATTACCACTGAAATGCAACTGTATTTTTTATTGTATAAGGGGAAAATATTTTCCAGAACTCTAAAACTAGTTTCAAAAATACAGATGTGTTGTGGAAACAGGAACGAAACATTTGGGGATTTCTCTCTACAAAAGATATTTCTAAATATTTCTAAAGATGAAAAGTGAAGACAAAATGAGGTAACTTTCCCTGGATTCTAAAACTACATAGAAAAATCTCTAACGACTATAGGAATTGGGAAGAAATATTTGGGGATGTCTCTCTACAGAAAAACTATTTTGAAATATTTCTACAAATTTCTAATTTTTACAACTGAAAAACTAAGCAAATGGGGTTGCTTTTTCTCAGGAGCCCCATGCTGCTGCCTGACCCCTGGGCTCCCCTTGCCCTGGGGACCCCGCTGGCCCACACCGTGGGCATCCACGGCTGCTCCTGGCCATGGACCTCAGCCAGTGCTGCTGCCAGCTGGGCTTTGCTGCTGCTGCCACCCAAACACTGGTGTGACGGCAACTTCCCTTTAGTGCAACAACAGAAGGGGCAATCACCTAGCCTGGCATAGAGTGGGGATAACTTCAGTGTTGTTTAGAGGGCATGACCAGGGCACTCGGGGGCAGACAAAACGATATGTTGGACTCAGGAGGGGCTGGAGGATGCTGGGCTGCTCTCCTGGGGTCTATAGAAGAAATTGGGACGGGACAGAGGACGATCAAAAAAGAGATGGAAGTAGCTTGGGGATATACATGTGGAGAGGAGGTGGCAGTGGGATCTCCAGGAGAATAGGAGATTTCCTTGTCAATGGCTGTTCTGGAGCCTTCTTCTCAGAATTCTTGACAGGGCTGCCCAGGCCCTTCTAACTGCTGGAGAAGCTGCTCCTGCTGTTTGGGTGTGACGTGCAGCCACTGTCTTACAACTCCTGTCCAGAGGTGGAACTGTGGAAAGAGGAGGTGGCTGAGGCCCCAGCTGCCAGTGGCACAAATGGACCCTCCTGCGCAGCCAGGCCCAGAGCTGGCAAGGATCCCCAGCACGGCTGCAGCTGCTGGCACAGCTTGGCCCAGCTGCACAGCTGTCCCTCAAGGCCCCGGCCAGCAGGGCACGGCTCTGGCCAGGAGCGGGCCCCAGAGCACCTCTGCCTTTCAAGGGCAATCTCATCCCTGCTCTTTCTCCTCCCCACATTGCTCTGCCTCTGCCCTGTGCCCCTGGGGCTGCTCTTGGCCAGGCAACCTCAGTGGGAGCCAGCACTGGCTGCAGCCCCAGCAGGCCCCCCAGGACAAGGCCCCGCAATTAGGAGGCCAATGAAAGCTCTGGGCAGCAGCAGAACCCTCAGCAGAGTTCTTTGGACAATCATGGACTGGCCACACCTACACTGCAGCCTCACTGGGAATGTTTCCTGTCTGAAGTAAACTTTCAAAAGAAGCTGTTTGAGGGAAAGGTGAACTAAACACTCACCCTTTTCTGTTCCAGCAAGTCCAAATTCGGACAGAGCATAGGATGAAGATCAGCTCCAAGACAAGCAGGCCTGCCAGTAACCCTAGCCAGAAGCCTGTTCCCTTACAGAAACCCCTTCCAAGGCCCTTCTGGGCATCAGGAACATGTGCTGTGGTTCCAGTTGTGCCTGTGGGAGCAATGGGGAGCGTCAGCCCGTGCTGTGCTGCACTGCTGAGCTGGCAGCACGGTGGATGCGGGCAGGACCCCTCGGGACCCTGCCGCTGGTCACAGCAGCCCCTGCCTGGCTCCTGCCTGCCCACACCGTGAGCCAGTGCAGCTGCCAGATGGGCTTTGCTGCTGCTGCTGCCACCCGGACACTGGGCTGACAGCTCCATCTCCTTATTGCAACAGAAGAGCTCATTATGGAAGTGCTGCACTGCCCGATTTCTTCAGCCAGACTAGCTGCCAACACCAACACCCAGAGTGGGCCGCCCCCAGAAAACTGTCAACTCTGGGGTTTGGCTGTAGGGCACAGCTGCTTTACACAGGTGGACTGCGCTGGGGTAGGGACAAGGAACAGGGAGAGGTCTTCTGTATGTTTCTTCCCTGCACAGTCAGCCACAGAAAGACACTGAATTAAAGCCATACACCGATTTCCAAACTGGGGAGGTCCCTGGGGAGGCTACAGTCTTTAGCCAATTGGGAGAAACTGAGGGTGGAACACAAGACGGGGAATACAATGTTTAAACCAATAGGGGATTACAGGGGAGGGGGACAACCTAAGGAAACCAATAGGCTTTGAAAGGATACCAAATGGATAGGGAAGTTTCTAGCGACAGGGGCAGGCTTGGGGAGGGATTGACATTGAATGGGAGGAGGAACAGGGAACAAAAGGGCAGGTCTTTGGGGAGATGGACAACTAGGGCAAAACCAACAACACAGGGGGGAAAGAGCAACCCTTTCAAAATAAAATATGCTATAACAATACAAAATAAGGGGGCATTGTAAAACTGACTACTAGGACTGAATTACAATCAAAAACATGCAACGCAACAGGAAAGCTCTCAGTCAGGGCACTGTTGAGCACTTCCAAATCCTTTCCTGGCAGAAATCGAAGGCCAAACTTGCCCTTATCCCAAGCAAACGGACTGTTCCCCAACAGTAAGCCATTCTGAGCCACTGTGAAAAATGCATATTTTATGATTGGCTTTTTGCAAATATAGCAGTCACCGGACACTGAAATCCTTCAAAGAGAAAGAATTTATTGCTCTCCTATCAGAAGAAACTAACTTCTTCCTGCCTCGCTCAGCCCTCAAGAAGCCGGTTAAGATTAAGAGGGAGAAGTTGACGATGACCAGACAGAATCCTGTGTTTGAATGGAATTTATGCATCATGTATGAGATGTATGAATATGCAACAGGTTATTGTTTTTAAGGGCTAATCCTCCATTAAAGTGTGTCCTTTTTCGGGCTAATACTGCCCAGAAAATAGGTACCCAGATTTCTGTATCTCTTTTTTTCTATTGTCTCCGATTGTCCTAATCCAAATTGTCCAAAATTTTTATCACTCTAATGATATTGCTATTTTTATAACCATTTTATTATTAATAAAATTTTACAAACAAGGGATTGCCATTTTTCACACCCCTTCTGGGAATCCAGAACTCATGTGGTGGGGCCAGCTGCACCTGTGGGAGCAATGGGGAGCGTCAGCCTGTGCTGTGCTGCACTGCTGAGCTGGCAGCACGGTGGATGCGGGCAGGACGTTCTCCGTTTCCCCCAGAGCTGGGGCCTGCGGGCACCTTGCCGCCCCTTGGCACAGGCTGTGCCACCCAACAAAGCCCAGCAGGCCGGGAGGAGAGCCCGGGGGCAGCACAGCTGCTTGGGCAGTTGCTGCTTGGAGGGACACGGGCCAAACCCATCCCTGAGCAGCCACTGCCAGCCCTGGCCCTCCCTGCCCTGTGACAGCTCCCCCAGCCCCAGGGAACTGACTGACACAAACTCCACAGCCAGCAAAGAGTGGGTGGCTCCATAATTGCTCCTTTTCAGGTCTGGATATATTTTTTGGTGATCCATGGTTGCATTCCAGCCACCAGCAGAGGTTTGAATCCTCAGTCAGGCTGGACCAAAGGCTTTTTTTTCCTGCAGCCCAGAATTAAGCAGGGCACTGCATCCTTGGATATTGACCAGCCAGGACAGAAAAGGTGTTAAAGAGATAATAAGACATCACTGTGTGCATGCTTTCATGCTAATTATATTTTCAGAGCTGAGAAAAACACTTAGGTTTGTTAGGAGGAAGCATTGCTAGAGATGTCAGTCTTTAATATTCGTAACTCATTGTTTATTGTCCCATCATTTTAATGGGAAAACAAAGGTGTTATTTCTGTGAAGATAATTTTAAAAGAGTAATTTCATTATCCTTGCTAGAGATCATTGCAAACATCCTTCTATTAGCTGTTATTGTTGCTGCTTGTCATGGCGAGCCTTTAACTGCTTTTAAAATAAAGAACTCTTCAAACAAACCCCACAAATTGCCACATTATATTGTTGGGCTTATGTGAGGGATCTGAGATGAGCTCTCTCACGTTGTGAAAGCTCTAAGGAGTGCTTTGAGTGTTAACAGATTTGGTTTTCTTTGATTAATTCCCAGGCTCCATTGGGGTTAACACCTGTTTCATACAAAGGTAAAACAGGAAAAATAAAATGACTTTGAGTCAATTCCAGTTTGTATCTAGCTGTATTTGAGAGTGGTTCATCAGAGAAGAGTAGAGAGTGCTACAAACATTCTGTAGCAGTCTCTGATCTATTACTACTCTAGCAATGCCTAGAAACAGTACTAAAACCTGGGAGAAACCCCCAAAACTGGCCTTGGTCACATTTCCTGTTCTCTCTGTCCCACAGGGGAAGTGAAATTTCACCTCCACCCAAGCGAGCTGCAGGGTCCTGAGTGCAGGGGAGGGCTGTTGGCAATTTCCACTTTGGATCTAGGGGTAGGGCTGGGTTATGGTTCAAAGCAGCTGCTGGAGACTTTAAGAGAAAATAATTCAGTTCTGGCCTTCTAAATAGTCATCTACAGTGATCTCAGATGAAACAGAAGAAACACAAGAGAGATCCTAAAATCTGTTCCCCACTCTCCTGCAGCACTGAAGAAGGAGCCGAGGGCAGGGGCTTCAAGAAAGCTCAGAAACTCTGTGAGGACACAGTGAATTTACTGAATTCTCTGCAGTAGCAAGCATTCATTCCAACTGGGGATATAGAACAATCACCAAAATTGCTCATGAAATCCAAGTTGACTTGAGTTATGGCTGGCGGGCACATTGTTCCAAGAGAAATTTCCAGCAAATTTCAACATTTTGTATTTACAGTGCAGGCATGGTGTTTGATGTGGGAATGTTCCTTTTGTGGTACAGCCTTTCCCTGGTCAGATTTTGGTTAAGAGAATGTTTAAGCAGTCGGACAAAGCAGTCATGGGAGGCAAAGTGCCCAGTTTGTGTCTTTCCATTGCCCCTTTCACAGAATTCTGAGAATTCTCAGACTGACCAGGTTGGAAGAGACCTTCAAGTTCATCGAGTCCAACCCAGTCCCAACATCTCAACTAAACCCTGGCACCCAGTGCCACTTCCAGGCTTTGTTAAACACACCCAGGGATGGTGACTCCACCACCTCTCTGGGCAGCCATTCCAGAACTTTATCACCTTTCTGTAAAAACTTTTTCCAGATATCCAACCTGTATTTCCCTTGGTGCAGATTGAGTCTGTGTCCTCTGGTTCTGTCAGTGCTGCCTGGAGAAAGAGCCTGTGGGAACCCAGGAAATTCATCTGGTTGTCCTGAAGGACTCAAGGCTCTCTCAGGGGGCTCAGAGACCTTGGCACAGAGCCCAAGACCCCTGTGCCTTTGATTCAGCCCTTGGAAAAAACAATTACCAACCTTGTATGAAGAATGACAAGCCACAGAAGTTTAAGTAGAAGGATAGTGAATTTATCACAGAGTGGAAAAATAGATTTTTGGTGGTTTTAGAATGGGGGTTCAGGTGGCAAGATGGAGGAATCTGGGCTTGTCCAGCCTTTCTCCTTCTTCTCCTTGGCCTCCAACTTCTGCTGTGATGTTGGCACTTACAGATTGGTTTAGAGTAGAAGCTCACTGTGTAACATAGGTGATAGGTATTGGGAAGTAACTGTAAATATTGTATACATAGCTTTTAGAATAAAGACATAACAGCACATTGGGGCAGGCAGAGTGCCTCTGAGTGTCCTGCTGAGCAGACCTCAGCAGGTCAGAAGAAAGAATTTTATAGATAAGATACAAGAAACAACCTTGAGCCTGAGAACTGAAGAGTTCTGCCTCATTCTTTGAGCACCGGGCTGGGAAAAGAGACTTTCTAACACATCTCAGGGTCACTCTAAGCAGTGAGAGACCCTGAGAAGAGCCCAGCCCCAGCTGAGCACAGGCACCTTTCAGGAGCTGTGCAGCGTGATGAGGGCAGCCCTGAGCATCCTTCTCTCCAGGCTCAGCACCCCCACCTTCCTCAGGGGTTCCTCACAGGGTTTGTGTTCCCAGCCCCTCTCCAGCCTCGTTGTCCCCTCTGAATGTGCTCAGTGTCCCAAAGTCCTTCCCAAACTGAGGGGCCAGGGCTCGGCACAGCACTCAGGGTGTGCCCTCACCAGTGTCCAGTGCAGGGGCAGAACGACCTCCCTGCTCTTGCTGGCCTCACCATTCCTGATCCAGGCCAGGAGCCATTGGCCTCCTTGGCCATCAGGGCACTCTTCTGGCTCATGTCCAGCCTGCTGTCACCAGTACCTGCTGGGAAGGATGAAAGTTTGACAAGAAAGTCTCACAGATATGTGTGCTTGGCAGAAAGATTTTTGCATGTAGAGTCTGATGAAGGAATAGAGATGGAAGCATGTTTTGATATAGAAGAAAAGAATTGCTGAGCCACTCTTACTGGATAACCAAGGAGGCAAAATGTGGGTTAGTAAGAAGAGGTTTTTATGGCTGAAACCCACCTCAGACAAGATGTTTTTACCAAGCAGAAGGATAGCACAGGCAAACAAGTCAGCAAATGTTGCAAGTAGAAAAAAGGTCTCAGAATTTTTCACTGCAAGAAAACTGAAAAATATCTTCTAGCTTAAACTGTGATGTACAAAATTTTACTGATTGGAGAATAGTAACATGAATATGGTAATTATAGTAGTTATGATAAGCTATAGATAAAAGTTAAGGTATAGATTGGTTTTATGGTATGAAAATGCTCAGCAAAGTATCTAATGCATTGTAACCAAAACCAAAGGGTATCCAGGCCTGCTTGCAGCTGTAGCTGACAGCTGTAGGCACAACTCTGTCACCCACAACCCTGGACTGCTGTAACCTCTTGAATGGAATAAATTGCATTTTGTACACAATAAATTGCATTTTGGATGGAATAAACTGCATTTTGGATACAATAAATTGCATTTTGGAGAGCCCTTGGAGTCCCACATCCCTCATTTTGGCTGTTACAAGTACCCCCAGGTCCCTTTCTGCTCCTGAACACACAGATCAGGCTCATTTCATCATTTCCTGGCATTTTCCCTCTTTACACCTCTGCCATGTTCCTGGGAAAGTCAGACAGCTGCGCACAACAAAAGCTGATACTTTTTGGGATTTTTAGCAAATGAAGCCAAGCAGGGATCTCATTACTAAAAATTAACAGAAAGAAAGGAAAACCTGGGTTGGGTCTCAGGAAAATGCCAGCTATAAGAGATTTATTCCTTTGATGCGTAAATATAATATTATGTTCATTTTGGCTTGTATTATGCTAGCTTGGTGCACATGCGTAACCCAAAAGTGAATTAAAAGACATCGAAGAAGAGGAGAGCCTTCATCCAAAGACGACCCCCAAAAAGGGGTGCGACCAGCAAAACGAGTGGTGGAGCATGCGTGGTAAAGGTGGTGATGAGGGTGGGGGTAGAATTGTGATGAATTGAAAATGGGAGGAGATGCCATTGACATATGGCATAGAAGGGGAGAATCTTCACTTGGCAAGCTTGTACGTGAGGTGGCAAGGGTCCAAGAACTGTGCACCTCGTGCCCCGCGGTTATCTTTTGCTTATGCACTATTATTGGAACTAAAGTATCCCTTATATTTAATCAAAAATATATTGACAATATTTCAAGTGTATCCAATTTAACATATTTTCTAAACTATTCAGTTAAAATTGCTGCTCCCTCTAATATTGTTTGGTTTTTCTGATGATGGGATAATTGGGCAAACATATCAACGAGCACAAAGCCTTTATTTCTGCAAGCTCAGGGATACTGGGGGGATCTTTGCACCATCAGGCCGAGGTACAAGGCTCTGGATCCTCCAAAGGAACACAGCCAGCCCCCTTGAGTGGGAGAAGTTGCAGCCCCGGGTGCCTCCTGTGGGCCAGGGCACGGCCCTGGCTGTAAATGTGTTGGGCTGCAGCACACGGCCAGGGTGGAGCTCAGCAGCCTCATCAGAGCCCAGGGCCGCGGCCCTTCCCTGCCGGGGCCCGAGCCTGGCCCGGCCCGGCTCAGGCTGAGCAGCCCAGCCTGGCCCCAGGGGATGGGCTCCGGCCGCCCGCTGTGCCCGCAGGCTGGGCCCAAGGCTTTGCAAGAGGCTTTCTCCCAGCTTTGCAAAACCTCGGCCAAGTGACCCTTTGCTGTACTGAGAAGAGTAAAAATCCCCCTCAAATGTAACCCCACTGCACACCTCATGAGGCATCCCTGCACACCATAGGAGAGACTATCAATTCACCTTTGTGATTCGTGAGAAATCCCTGCACCCCTCAGCAGGGACCCCAAAATATCCATGCCTGCCTCATGGGGCCCAGGCCCAGATGATGCCAGGGAAGGAAAAGTGCCCTCAGCCCAGGGACGCTCAGCATGGGCTCCCCCAGCCCTCGGGACCCCGCCGCTGATCACAGCAGCCCCTGCCTGGCTCCTGCCTGCCCACACCGTGGGCACCCACGGCTGCTCCTGGCCATGGAACTCAGCCTGCGCTGGTGCTGGGTGAGCTTTGATGCTGCTACCACCTGGACAGAGCTGTGACAACTGCATTTCTTTATTAAAACATCAAATGCAGGCCAAGCCCTGCCCTGGCAGACAGGGGCTGGCCAACTTCAATCCTGGCTGGGGAACAGCACCAGGGGGCTCAGGGGCAGAGGGTCTCGTTTGGGAGGGGTGGGTTTTAGGAAGGGTTCATGATGGTGCTGGAGCCATGGCAGGGCGGAGAGGGGCAGACGTGCAAAATTCAGATAACAGGTCGAGAGCATTTTGCCTGAGTTGTTAGGCTCCTCTTCTAGAGATGCACGGGAGAACCTGTGGAGAGAGGAGGTGGCTGAGGCCCCAGCTGCCAGTGGCACACAGGGACCCTCCTGCACAGCAGGGCCCAGAACTGGCAAGGCTCCCCAGCATGGCTGCAGCTGCAGGCA
Source organism: Melozone crissalis (assembly GCF_028551555.1). Lineage (NCBI taxonomy): Eukaryota > Metazoa > Chordata > Aves > Passeriformes > Passerellidae > Melozone > Melozone crissalis. The sequence continues at coordinate 9,130,340 of NW_026535850.1, read as the reverse complement.
CAGCTTGGCCCAGCTGCACAGCTGTCCCTCAAGGCCCTGGCCAGCAGGGCATGGCTCTGGCCAGGAGCGGGCCCCAGAGCACCTCTGCCTTTCAAGGGCAATCTCATCCCTGCTCTTTCTCCTCCCCACATTGCTCTGCCTCTGCCCTGTGCCCCTGGGGCTGCTCTTGGCCAGGCAACCTCAGTGGGAGCCAGCACTGGCTGCAGCCCCAGCAGGCCCCCCAGGACAAGGCCCCGCAATTAGGAGGCCAATGAAAGCTCTGGGCAGCAGCAGAACCCTCAGCAGAGTTCTTTGGACAATCATGGACTGGCCACACTTACACTGCAGCCTCACTGGGCATGTTTCCTGTCTGAAGTAAACTTTCAAAAGAAGCTGTTTGAGGGAAAGGTGAACTAAACACTCACCCTTTTCTGTTCCAGCAAGTCCGAATTCGGACAGAGCATAAGATGAAGATCAGCTCCAAGACAAGCAGGCCTGCCAGTAACCCTAGCCAGAAGCCTGTTCCCTTACAGAAACCCCCTCCAGGGCCTTTCTGGGAATCAGGAACATGTGCTGTGGTTCCAGTTGTGCCTGTGGGAGCAATGGGGAGCGTCAGCCTGTGCTGTGCTGCACTGCTGAGCTGGCAGCACGGTGGATGCGGGCAGGACGTTCTCCGTTTCCCCCAGAGCTGGGGCCTGCAGGTACCTTGCCGCCCCTTGGCACAGGCTGTGCCACCCAACAAAGCCCAGCAGGCCGGGAGGAGAGCCCAAGGGCAGCGCAGCTTCTTGGGCAGTCGTTGCTTGGAGAGACACGGGCCAAACCCATCCCTGGGCAGCCACTGCCACCCCTGGCCCTCTCTGCCCCGTGACAACTCCCCCAGCCCCAGGGCACAGAGTCAGGCCCTGTCAGGACCCAGTGCAGCCCCTGCCCAGTCAGGAACTAAGGCTGGCTCTAGCCCTGGGCTCACGGCAGGGCTCCCGCTCGGGGCTGCTCCTGTGCCTTGGGCCTCTGGGCACTCAAGGCCAGCCCCGGAGCAGCTGCAGCAGGAGGGACGTTGGTTCTCGAGTCACCTTTCCCCGGGGCTGTGAACAAGCTCCAAAGGCACCCTCAGCTTTGGCTGCAACCGGGCCGTGCAAGGGCAGGCCCCGGTGGAAGAGCTGCAGCCACGCAGCCCTGCCAATGGCTGAGGCCTGCTGAGCCAGGCACAGCAATTACCTTTTGAGCGTGTGCCCGTGCCTATGCCTGTGGTTGGCTTGGCCTTCCTTCCTGCAGCAGGGGCTGCCAATCGGCCTCTGCTTTGTTGTGGAAACACCTCCTTCTGTCCTGACTTTTGGCCCATCACTTGAGAAACAAAAAGTACACATTAACAGATGGAACAACTCTCCACGACTTTGATGGCATGTTCAAGACCTCATGCTTATGCAAAATCGGGTAAAATCAACAAATCATTTGGGCTTTTTCAGCTGGGCCAGGGCCCATGCTCCTCCAAACAGCTGCCAGTGCTGAGCAGAAGTGAGTGGATCGTGCAGGGCGAGGGCACACACGTGCATGGCTCTGTCCTGGCACCTGCAGCGATGCCCTCCTGGCCAACCTCTGAGCTGGCAGCTCTCCCAGGGGAAAGGCCTTGACCTACCCTCACCATCTCCCAGAGGCTCAATCCTGAACGTGGGTTGGGAAGCCAGATCACCTTTACCAACAGGCTCAGCTGCAAAGAAAGGCAGGACACAACAGCTCCAATGGCACTGCTGAAGATTCTCCTTCAGGCCTGAGTGGCAGTGAGGGCACCTGGGTGATTGGCGTCCTTCAAGGCACTCCCTTGGCTCTGCCTTCCACTCAGGAGCAGGGCCAGGGGGACCTCATGCCTGAAGTGGCCCCACACTGGGATGGAAGGAGCCCCTTGCGGGGTAGTTGGGGCAGAAAGGACTCCCTGGAGCTGCCAGCAGCTCCAAACCCAGCCCCAGGCAGGGCCAGGGCTTGGCAGTGGCAGCAGAAGCAGCTCAGGCTCCCTGGGGGTAACAAAGGAGCTGAGACAAGGCTCAGCCCCGGGGCACAGCCCTGGGCCCAGCCCCTTCCCTCTCTGCTCTTCTCTGTGGCTGCACAGAGCACACAGAAGGACACAGTGGCATTGCACACGGGAGGAGGATGGACAGCTAAATGCCCCTTCCTCTCACTGACAGCGATCCTGTGGGATCCCTCAGGGCTCCAGAAGGGAGCAGGGCAAGGTTTCCAGAACTGATCAACCTTCAGTGAAATTTAAGGGAACTGGCTCATGAGTAAGCTCTTGCCACACTGCCACAGATTATTCTGTCAGGTACATTCAGAATATGCCTCCAACATCTGGCAAGGTCTTCAAAGTACCATTCACCAGCATTTCCAAGTAATCCAAGTCACGTGCCAGTCGAGAAAGGAGCACAGATCCTATAGAACCATTTCCATGGTGTGCTGGGATCCCCTCCTGCCTAGGGGAATTAGGCATTGCAAGGGGGTGGGGAAAGGCTGTGGGAGCCCGTGCCTCCTGGTCACTCTCCACACTCTTTGCAGGTCCTGTGCAACATGCTTGGGAGGGCAGCTGGAGCAGCCCAGGGCCCTGGGGCTCTCTCTCCCTCCCACACAGGAAATCCACACTAAATGCTTGGAGAAATCTGCAGTGCTACAGCTGTCTCTCCCAACCTCCCACGGTCCCTCCTGCTTGCCCACCTGCCCATGGAACAGCTCCCACAGCCCACGGGCACATGACCAGGCCCTCCCAGGACACACTGGAACCTTGATCTCCCCCTCTGCCCTTTCCCCACCATGGGCACCCCATGCAGCCGCTCCCAGGTTTCAGGACGTGTCTCCCACAGAGGAGCCCAGCAGGACAGCTCAGTACCCGAGTGCCCTGAGCCTGCTCGGAACAATTCCTCTGGGCTGTGCCCATCTTGTCCGGGCTGTGCACGCAGTGCCTAGCAGCAGAGAGGGCAGCTTAAGCCTCAGCTGGGCTCAGGCCCAGAGGCACAGCAATTACCTCCTGTGACTGTGCCTGGCATCGCCTCCCTTCCTGCAGAAGCGGCTGTCAATGAGCCACTGCTTCCTCCAGGAAATGCTTCTTTCCACACAGCCTCTTCATCTGCTTCTGGAGAAAAGAGAGAGCTGGATCAGATTGGGCTGTTCCCCATTGGAGAGGTGGCATCTTCAGGAGGCAATTCCTCTCAAAGACATGGTTAAGATTCAGGAAATCCCTTTCAACTTTTTGGGTAGGGCAGGGCTCTTCCTTCTCTATATAGGTGCCCCTTCTGATTGGCCTGGTGATGGGAAATTGCAGGGCATCTCATGTCTGTGGTGCGGTTTGGTCTGCCTGTCAGCTGATGCCCAATGCCTTCCTGCGGAGGCTGGGGAGAAGCTGCAGCCAGGCCAGGCTGGGAAACTGCCCTGCAGAGCGTGGAAGCAGCAGCGGGGCAGTGAGGCTGCCATGGATCCCTTCCTGCTGTGCCGGGCTCAGCGTGTCCAGATGTGCTGCCAAAGCCTCGGCTGCTGAGCCCCAGGTGAAGGCTGAGGGAAAGTACCCACCTTGTCCTGCCTGCTGCATTTCCTTCAGCATTTCCCTCATGTGTTCAGATGGCTCATGGGGTTTCTTCTGTCCTGTAGCTTTGTTCTTTCCACTTGGAGGACCTTAGAGCAACACGGTTCCATTTCCCATGAATGGATGCCAAAAAAGCAGGCCTCAGCCTGTGGGTTTAGCAGGGACACACTACTCACCCCTGCGACGGGAGCCTGGCTTCCGTGTAAGAATCCTCACAGGGACAGGAAAAGTCCTCCCTGCAGACACATCTGTAACACATCAGCCACAGAAGCTTCTGCCATCTCTGCTCAGTTGCACGGGAACCACTGAGCTGCAGGAGCAGTGAGGGGATCATGCAGGGTGAGGGCACACGCGTGCATGGCTCTGTCCTGGCACCTGCAGCGATGCCCCCCTGGCTGAGCTTTGGGCTCTGAGCCGGCAGCTCTCCCAGGGGAAAGGCCTTGACCTACTCTCACCATCTCCAAGAGGCTCAGTCGTGGATGTGGTTTGGGAATCCAGATCACCTTCACCAACAGGTTCAGCTGCAAAGAAAGGCAAGAAAGAACATCACCCGTGGCACTGTAGCAGATCCTCAGGCTGCAGGCAAGGCTCAGCCCTGGGGCACAGCCCTGGGCCTGGCCCCTGCCCGTTCTGCTCTTCTCTGTGACTGCACAGAGAACACGGAGGGACACAGTGGCATTGCACACGGGAGGAGGATGGACAGCTAAATGCTCCTTCCTCCCACTGACAGCGATCCTGTGGGATCCCTCAGTGCTCCAGAAAGGAGCAGGGCAAGGTTTACAGAATTCTTCAGCCCTAACTTAACGTTAACAAAAATGGCTGATGGGTGTGCTCTTGCCACATGGACACTGATTTTTCTGCCAGTAAAAAGGGGAAATTCAGAACTTGCCTCTGGCATTTGCCAAGACATTCAAAGTGTCATTGAGCTGGACTTCCAAATCTTCCAAGGCGTGATCCAAATCTAGAACGGAGCAAAGACCTGAACCATTTCCTTTGTGTGCTGGGATCCCCTTCTGCCTTTGGGAACAGGGCACTGCAAGGGGGTTGGTAAAGGCTATGGGAGCCAGGAGTGAATGGACAAGGCCAAACTGCACAGGGGCCTGGGGAGTTCTGGGCAGGCTCTTGGTCACTCTGCACTCTCTTTGCAGGCCCTGTGACACATCCCTGGAGAGGAAACTGGGGCTTCCCAGGGCCCTGGGGGCTCTCTCCCTCCCCAGAGGAAACCCTCCCTAAAGGCCTGGGGAAAACCATCCCCAGCGCTTCCTGGGGAGCAGGGAGCGCTGTTCCGGGAAAGGGGAGCCAGGCTGCCGGCTCACCTGCTCGCCACGCTGTCTGCGGAGCAGCCTGGGCAGCCCTGGCAGGCAGGGCCATGGCCAGGAGGTGCAGGAGGAAGAGGCACAGAGCAAGGGCCATGGTGCCTTGCCCTCTGCCAGTCCCGCAGCTCTTGCTGCCACCGCTGTCCTGACAGCGCTGTCCCAATGTCAGCACCACTGCTGCTACCGCTGCTGCTGCCACAACAGTTGTGCTCAAGGACTGAGTGCTCGCTCCTCATGCTGCTGTGCAACCACCGGGTCTAGCACCTCTGTGACCTCAGAGCCAACTGTGACCTCAACCTGCTGTGAGCCCTGAGCCTGCTGTGACCTCATGGCCTCAGCTGTACCCCCAGAGTGTGCCCGCATCTGTACAAATGGACTGCCTTGATTGTTTTTGTGTATCCCAGGTCCATTGCTCAGCAAAACCTTATTTGTCACCTGCTGACATTGTGGGTCAGACTGTGTCCATGGAGATGCTCTTGATGGCTTCCCGCTTTTCCTGGGCTTGCCACTGGAGGAGGTCCAGGCCCAGATGATGCTGGGGAAGGAAATGTGCCCTCAGCCCAGGGACGCTCAGCATGGGCTCCCCCAGCCCTCGGGACCCCGCCGCTGGTCACAGCAGCCCCTGCCTGGCTCCTGCCTGCCCACACCGTGGGCATCCATGGCTGCTCCTGGGCACGGAGCTGAGCCAGTGTGGCTGCCAGGTGGGCTCTGCTACTGCTGCCACCCGGACAGTGGCTGTCAGTTCCATCTCTTTATTGCAATAGTAGAAGGGGCCATCAGCTACTCCTGCAGAGGCGAGTCAATGTCTGTGTTGTTTAGAGGGCATGGCCAGGGGGCTCGGGGGCAGAGGAAACGACATGTTGGACTCGAGAGGGGCTGCAGGGTGCTGGGCTGCTCCTGGGTGTGAGAGTCTATCCAAAAATCTTTCATTTTTTGCTTCACAGTTGTCATGAGAAAAGACCACCGAAAGGTTAAAAACTGTTGAGCCAGTTGGAAGAGAAAGTCTCATGCTTATTCAGTGTGTTCACATGTGGTGTTTGTAGAACATGCCATGCTGTATTCGAAAGGGGCATGCTGCTGTTTTCTGATCAGTGGATCTGTACTTTCTCCTTACCTCCTGACTTGGCTGGTCTGAGCTCTGGGGTGGCTCTCCCCTCCAAGAGAAGACCCCTCTTGCCTGCCTGCAACCACCATGACAGACAAACAGAGATGCGAATCCTCTCATAAAGGAACCAAGACAAGACAAGAAACCCCCTTGGCACCCCCCTGGCACCCCCTTCCAGAGACTGGGACTGACCACCCCCCCTGTACGGGGAGTGGGGGAAAAACTGCCCAGAATAAATGTACCTGTGAGCATTCAGCCATGAAAACAATGGAATAACCTCTCCCCCTCCTCCCGTTCCTATTCTTTTCCCCTCCATGGAAACCTAATTTTGGTCGCCCTTCCCCCAACGAAAAACGGTATATTTTTGGGGTGCAATCTGACCGTCCTCTGAGATCTTCCCGAGACGTGCCCCAGTGAGTTTTGACGGCTGGACCCCCGAAGGACAATCACACCTTCTTTCCTTCCCCTTCCCTTGTCTTACCCTTTTCTTCCCCAGATTCATGGGTAAGCCACGAGCCCGGGCTCCCTCCCCGGCCCGGCCCGCTGCAGCTCAGCCCCGGCCCCGCCTGCTGCCCCGGCAGCGCCAGCTGGGCCCCGCGCCGTGGAGCCCTGCCTGGCCCGGGCATTGCTGCTGCCGCCCTCTGGCAGCCGTGCCCTGGGGTGGCAGCGTGTGGCAAGAGCCGGGCTGAGCCCTGCCGGGCCCGCAGCCCTTGTGGCCACAGCGCCGGCAGCGCCACTGGCAGGGAGCTGTGCCGCTGGGGCCGTGACAGGCTCTGTGTTCACAGGCATGGCCGGGCGGCACCTGAGGGGGCAGCAGCAAGAGCTCCAGTTGATCTGCACTGGTGAGTGAGTGAGGGCAGCGGGCTGACAGCAGGGGCTGCCGGGGGAGCTGCAAGCCCTGCCCCAGCTGCAGAGGGCTCTGCTCCTTGTGCGGACATGGGGCAGCATGGGCAGAGCATACAGAGATTTCAGGGCCACCTTGGGGATTCGTGGCCAGCAGCTTCAGGCCGGTGCCCTTGGTCCCTGCTCCCTCCTGGCCATGGCTAGAGCCGGCTGGGATGGCCCTGGCAGGGGGCTCTCCTCGGCTCCCCGCAGATCCAGGATCTGACCATGGCTCTGTCCCTCTCTCTTGCAGCCCTTGAACTGCTGAGGACATCAGCAGTGCCGTGTTGGACGTGGCACTAGAAACACTGTATGTCCTCCAGGCACTGCAGAGTGAGCGATATTCCCTCTTCCAGAGGCTGCAAGATCAGCTCTGCAGGGCATGGAGGACACGGCCTTGTCTGTCGGGGCTCGGCTGGCTGCACTGCTGCAGCTCTGCAGAGACCTGAGGCCAGAGGCTCTGTCTGCTGGGGCCACCTGAGCCAGCTGGAATTTTCCATTTCTTTAAGATTGTTCTTTTTTTCTTTTTGTTTTTTTTCTTTAGTATATGAATATAGAGTGTGTTATAATACACAGACTCCCAGGAGCTTTCTTTTGCTACCCAGGGTCTGCAGGGCATAGGGGAAGAGGGGGAGAAGGGTACCCTGGCTCAGGAAGCTGCCCAGGCGTGCAGTGGGCAAGGGAAAATGGCCAGAAGCCCCTTGTCCTGTGGTGGCTCTGCTGAAGCCTTTGTGCTGGTGACAGAGCGGGTGGGCAGGGGCTGGGGCTGCAGGGATCCCTGCCAGAGTGGTGCCTGGAGATGGCCACAAGCCCTGTGCCAGGAAGGAACCACCCTCTGTATCCTCCTGCCCGTGTGCTGCTGGCTGCCTTGCTGAGGGCTCCCAGGTGCCTCTGGATGGGGCTGTTCTGCAGCTGCTGTGGGGCTGCGGCGCTGCTGCCGGGCAGCTTGGCCGGGCTGGGGCAGCCCCTGAGGGGCTGGGGCGCTGGCAATCCCTTAGCAATGGGCTCTCAGAGGCCACAAGCAGCCACCCCGGCAGCTGCCCGCCTTGTTCCTGCCAGAGTTGACTTGCAAGAGGGATCCTGGGCACTCTGGAACTAACAGCATCAGTGTTGTGGGAAACCCAAATGCAGGGAAATCTCAGACCTTTGGTCTTGTCAGCAAAACTTAGAATTAAACACAGGATTTCATCGGAGACCTTGGAAAGGGCTTCCAAATTTGGGTACCAGAAGCGAGAATGCAGATTCATAGAATAAAGCAGAGACACCTTAAGCTAAGTGGAGGAAAGTTTAGAGTTTTAGGGCTGAAGATCTAGAAAAAATAAAAGTAGTTGCAACTGTATACAAGAAGCTTAGGATGCAGTGCTGTAGGTTTGTGTGTCAGAACATGATTGGCTAAGGAAGCTTACAGTGTAGCATGAGCCCCTAAGACGAAATATTGAAGGATTGGATCAGAAACATACATATCTTTGTTGGCAATGTTTTATTGGCTAATAAATCATTTAAAGATTCTGTGACTTGAAGTCTTGTTACCTTCTGAGCCATGCAGTGGAGATGTGAGCCAAACTCACCCTTCCTGTCTGTGTAAAAAATAAGAAACATAAACCGCATAATCTAAAACACTCAGAGGTCTGCTCTCTAGCTCGTTCCAAACTCCTTCAACTCCCAAAATTGTGATTTAGCTACAAAGAGATGACAAGGGCTCTTAGTGCTGGCTCTTTGACTCCAGAGCAGCTGCTTTAGAATCTTTCCCATAACCCTGTGTAGTCATGTGCCAGAAATGGATCATTTGAAGAAACTTTCCCAGCTGACTTGCATGGAGGTTTGTCTGAAGGGTATTTGAGGAGAAAGGCTCCCAGCAGAGGTCTGGGCTTTGGCCTAGCTGTGTCCCCTGCTGATTGTGAAGTGTGCCATCAGCTGCAGGGCTTTCTGGGCCGAAAAATATCATCAAGTCACTTGGACTTGCTCTTTTTGGCCTATAAAAGCTGGACCCACTTTTGGGGCAAATTTGGAGACCTCATCTATGAGCGGGTGGACGACCTCGGATTTTCCCAATTGCTGGGAATGGTTCCCCAGGTCCTTGGTGTAAAATCAGGCTCCCCAGCAAGTGCAGATCTGCAAGATGATAAACAATTTAGGCAATTGGTCATGCATCTTTCTAAATCTCTCTCCTTTTGTCAAATACAAAGCTGTATTTTGTGTCAGGTACATACAGGCAACGTGTGTATTTGTGATTTTGATATGTGTGGAAACCAACCATGGGACACTTATAAAGACGAATTCTAATATAACTGAGGAAAGCAAAGCATGGAAGAAGGCCTTTGAACCTATCCTTTGTTCCTAATTAGCTTTTATAAGTCTTAAGTTGATTTAGAAGCATTTGAATTGAAGCTTTGATGATGTTGGTTTTTGACAGGAACTTTCTGCTTGTAGCAAAGCCTTAAAGAGTTTTGCAATAATAACCTTTTGAAGTATAATTTCAGAATATTGCTTGTAGTAAGGATCTTTGAAACTATAGCTTTAGAATATATAAAAAGGAAATATGCCTATCTCATGCCTTGACAAAACAGCAAAAAGCAGCTTGAGAAATGAATATGAATATTAACACAAGGACTAACAATTTTGACCAAGGGAAGCTGGACATCACTGTTGTGAGATTTATAGTCCTTGCAATCAAAAGGTAAAGCCATGTGTGGAATCTGGACCCCACCAGCTGGGAGACTTCTTTCTTCGTTCAGAAGTTGGACCCCCCACCACCTGGGATATTCCTTCTCTGGGATACATCCTGAGAAAAAATAATCACAATACTGTATAGAATTGTGATGTAAAAATTGGGAAGAGAAACTACTGATGAGTAAAAATTTGGACTAGAAACTGCTGAGAAAGCTTAGGAGTGCCCCTATAAATACTGGTAAGCCTCAACTATCCCTGTGCAGTTGGAGGGAAAACTTCCCCCACTGTACTCAGCGTTGCATTGCTCATACTTTACCAAAATAATTAATAAATTGCTGCTTGAATAATGACCTAGTCAAGCTTCTCATTTCTAACATTATAGTACTGTTTACTGTATAGTACTCTGCCCAGGGGCAGAGCCCGCGCCGAGCCTTCCCTGCCGGCGCTCCCCGCAGCTGCTGCAGGACGAGAGCCGAGCGGCCGAGCACCTGCGCTGGGCCCTGCCGCACCTGCAGAGCCCACAGAGGCCCCTACGAGAGGCTGCCGTCAGGCTCATGGGTGAGCCAGCAGCCCCGCGCCCCTCCCTGCCCCCGGCCCGGCTGCTGCCCCGACTACAGCGGGAGCCGCGCCCGGGCCGCTGCAGCCCCGCCCGCCCTGGGCATTGCTGCCGCCGCCCTCCCGCAGCCGTGCCCTGGGGCGGCAGCGTGCGGCAGGGCCCGGCAGCAGCCGTGCCAGCCAGGAGGGCGTGCGGCCGCAGGGCTGGCAGAGCCCGTGTCGGGCAGCTGTGCCGCCTGGCGCCGCCACATGCTCTGTCTTGCCAGGGGTGGCCGGAGTGCTCGTAATGGGGCAGCAGGAGGAGCTCCAGGTCCTCACTGAGGGTGAGTCAGGGCAGCCGCGTGGCAGCGAGCACTGCCGGGGGTGTGGGGGCAGCTGCAAATCCCAGCTCCGCAGCTACAATCCGTGCCCGGGCTGCGGAGGGCTCTGCTGCCTGTGCGGACCAGGGGTGGTGGGGGCACAGCCCGGAGAGCTTTCAGGAACACATGGCGGATCCGTGGCCAGCACCTTCCGGCCGAAGCCCTTGTCTCCTGCTCCCTCCTGGCCATGGCAAGAGCTGGCTGGGATGGCCCCGGCAGGAGGCTTTCCTTGGATTCCCTCAATCTGGCCTCTGACCTTGGCTCTGTTCCACTCTTCCAGCTCCTCAAGCGCTGAAGGAAGTTGAGAATCCATCATGCATGAGCAAACTGCTTTAGATGACCTGTGAAAGAAGATGTGCACGACTTTGTTCATCTGCTGGATGAGGTGTACCAGCGTCCATCGGCGATTCCCAGTGCCCATTGAAGATGGGAGCACCTGCAGAGCAGAAGTGACCAGCTGGAGCTCCACGCATGGCTCTGGCTGCTCACAGCTGAGCCTGTGCGAAGCTCCAGCAGCTCCTGCCATCTCTCTCCCTGTTGACACCTCCCTCCCTGCAGCCCTCAGGCCCTGCCCATCCCCTTTTTCTGCCTCCCAGCTCACCCCTTACCTTCGCTTTCCCTTAATAAACTGTTTGTGTTTTTCACTTGACCCGCGTCTCCGTGGAGCTGAAGCGGCGCAAAACCTGATCCCGGGGACACGCAGGGCCCTGCTGCCCTTCTCCTCCGCGCTGTGTTCCGGGCACGGACAGAGAGGAACAAGGGCAGCTCAGGCTGCAAGGGTGCCTGTCCCGCTGCTCCAGGGGCCATTTCCAGCCAATCAGAGCGTTTGTCGCTGATGACTCATCAGTTGCCAGGAGCGGAATTTGGGGCGGGGGGAGGTGACCCCGGGGATGGGGATGGGGCGTGCGGGGGGCAGCCGGGGCCGCGCTGGTGGCACTGGGGGTGCTCGGAGCCCCCCCGGCCGCGGGGTGAGGGGAGGGCGCGGTGAGAAGGGGGCAGGGCTCCAAATTAACCCAAAGGGGGGTCGGGACCCCCAAAGGGAGCAGGGGGCGCCTGGAACCCGCAAAACCAAGCACGGGGGAGGGGAGTTGGGACTGGGGGAACGATGGGGAAGGGGCGGGAGAGCAGGGGAAAGAGGGGGATGGGACCCCCAAACAGGATATGGCCAACTTGATGTGGCTGCCTTCAGACGTGCATGGCAGCCAAAGGTAGCCTATGGTAGCCAAAGCTTTTTCCCAGTCCGTGTGATCCCAGTCTGTGCAATCCCAGTCTGTGCAATCCCAGTCCATATGGCCCAGTCCGTATAATCTCAACCCAGTTTATCCCAGTCTGTCTCATCCTGATCTCTATGGTCCCATTCCATATAGTCCCAGCCCATATTTGATCCCAGTCCAGTTTATCCCAAGCTGTGTGGTTCTGATCCCTATGGTCCCATTCTGTGCCGTCCTGACCCATAGGATCCCAGTCCATATTTGATCCCAGTCCATATTTGATTGCAGTGTATGTGGTCCGGCACACACTCCCAGGGTCTGGAATTCCAGTTCCCAGCCAGGAAAAAATGTTCCTGCCCTTGAACTTCCTTCATATTCTCTCAGCAAATTATAATAAATTAAAAATCAAGAAATTATAATTAAAATGAAATACATTAGAATAAAAATGAAATATAAAAATAAAATCTAATTTCAGCTCTTCCTTACAATACTCCAATAATGACTCAAGCCAAAACAACAGTAAACTATTAATATAACATTACCAAAAAATATAAATAAACAAATTACATACAAAGAAATACCTTTTGTAAGTTTTAACTCAGTAACCAATATACTTTAGATAAAAAATATCTAAAAAACTAACATTAAATCTAACACACCTTAGTAAAAAAAATTCCTATTACAAATATACTAAACACAAAACCAAACACCACTGTAATTTCTCACACATTTGAACCAAACAATTAAACTTTATTAACATCCTTAAGTACTCTAAAAAATTAATTATTTTTTTCAAAATTCTAATTTCAGGTGAGTAGTTTTATTTGGATATAGGTTTTTGAATTGTTTGGGTTAGATGATTTAAAAAATGAGATTTTTATAGGAATTGAAACAGCTGAGAAGGCAGCACTCTGCACATAGAACTGACTGAAAATGAATGGGACAGAAATCAGTAACTCTGAAAGTTTTATTTGCTTTCAAATACACCCCACCCAGCCACCCCACACAATCCCCATCCCACTGCTCCAAATTGGGATCCCACTTCTACCAATCACCTCCCAACCCCAACTCACCCTGGTGGCTGTGGAATGGAGTGAGTCTGGCACAGGATTGAGGTTTTGTGAGGCGGGAACAAGCAATTTGAGGTGAGATTGAGCCCTGTTGGGTTAAAATGCAGTTGTTTTCATTGGGATTTGAGTGGTTTTGAGGTGACAGATTGATCCCTCTTGGCTTTTGGAGTGCAAAGACATGGAGAAGAGAAAAAAATTTAAGCCAAACCAAAAGGAGAAGCAGCCAGGTGTGTTCCCAACATGGATCACAGGGAATGTGAGTGACCAGGGCTGTGCCAAAAGTGCCTCCTCCAGTGGGGGATGGAGCTGGAGCAGCACACGAAGCTCTTCCCGCACTCGGGGCACTCGCAGGGCTTCCCTTACCGGTGCCTCCGTTGGTGTTTGGCCAAGGTAGAGCTGCTGGAGAAGCTCTTCCCACACTGGAGACACTCGTAGGGCCTCTCCCCTGAGTGGATGCGCTGGTGGGTGACGAGGTCTGAGTTGTGCTTGAATCCCATCCCGTAGTCAGGGCAGCGGAAGGGCCTCTCATCCGTGTGAATCCGATAGTGCTTGAGGAGACTGGAGCTGGTCAGAAACTTCTTCCTGCATTTATCACACTTGTAGGGCCTCTCTCCTGTGTGGATGCGCCAGTGGGTGAAGAGGGTGGAGTTGTCCTTGAATCCCTTCCCACAGTCAGGGCATTGGAAGGGCCTCTCCTCTCTGTGACTCTGATAGTGCTGGAGGAGATGGGAGCTGGTTGGAAACCCCTTCCCACACTTGGAACACTCATAGGGCCTCTCCGCAGTGTGGGTCCTCTGGTGCCTGATCAGGCTGGAGCTCCAGCTGAAGCTCTTCCCACACTCCCCACACTCATAGGGCCATTCCCCAGTGTGGATCACCTGATGCTGGATTAGGTGGCAGCTCTGCCTGAAGCTCTTCCCACACTCCCCACACTCATAGGGCCATTCCCCAGTGTGGGTCCTGTGGTGCCTGATCAGGTTGCAGTTCCTCCTGAAGGTCTTCCCACAGTCCACGCACGTGTGCAGCTTCACCCTATCATGGAGCTGCTCATGCAGCACCAGCTCCGAGCTCTGGCCCGATCTCCGGCCGCCTTCCCAGCCCAGGCTGGCTCTTTCCCCCTCAGATCCCCACCAGCTACGCTTGCAGCCCCTCCTCGTGCAGCATCTCTGGGCCTTTTCCTCCCTGTTGGCTTCCTGCATCGTGGAGCCGCTCAAAATGGCCTCTTCCACCAGGTTCTGCTGCAGGCATTTGTCCTCCCTGCTCTCCATGCTCAGCTCCTGCTCTGGGGGAGGAAGGACAAGGACAGGATGGGATTTGCCTCCATGCCACAGGCAAGGGCAAGGAGATCCCCCCAGGACTGTGCCGGAGCCGGGGCCATGCTGAGAAGGGAGAGGGAGCAGCACAGAGGGGAAAGAGGCACTGACTTCCTCCTCACCTGCATCAGTGTCCTGGAGCATCTTCCTCTTCCTCGCAGCCTTCCTCACAATGGGAAATCCTGGTTTGGGGAAAATAAGGGATGAGCACGTTTGTAGGAGCGTCGGGGGTAGGATGGTGGGGATGGACAGAGACAAGAGATCTCTGAAGCCAGGTCGTGGAACTTGCAGTTTATTTGAAAGGGCCTGGGTGCAGGGCCCTGCCTGGAGCTGCCAGCCACAGCTCAGAGGAGGCCAGAGAGAAGAGAGGGGCAGAGAGGATGAGAGGGTGAGAGAGTAAGAGGGTAAGAGCGTAAGAGAGTAAGTTTCCCCTTACAATACAATAAATCTTCTTCTGAGTTGAATATTCTATTTCTCACTAACCAATCTAGTACAAGATACAAATCCTATAGCATTTACATACAGCCTATAAAAATCATTACATGACCATACTGTGTTACATTTTAAACCCTGAATACTACTCTTTGGACCCCTTCTGCTGAGCTAGTAGGGTCTGCTCTGACCCTGGGACCTGTCTGCAAGCAGAGGGAATTGTTTCATCAAAAGGGGATTACCTTCAGTCAGGCCACACCATTGCTTTCCAACTGTTCACTAAGGTATCTAAAAGCTTGCTTCCATTCCAGTCTTGCTTCTCCTTTCTATATTCTCACAATCATTTGCCAGACAATCATATTTATAAGGCTTCCTTGTTTCATCTTCCCCAACACATGTTGAGTTTGAAGGTCCCTCTGCCTGTGTCCATCACTACAAGTCACAGGACACCTGAGCTCCAGAAAAAACTCTCAAACACCAAGATTAAGCCCTGGAAAAGCCTCTCAGGAGTTCCCCATCCCTGCTCCCTCCCCTCGGGTGTTTGGGGGTTACCCCCTGTCCCAGCTGCTGGGGTCACGCTTGCATTGGGGGTCCCCCTTCTCCTCGGTGCCCGCCCTGCCCAGGCTGCTGGCACTCCCAGCAATGCCAAAAGCTCTCCCCTCTTCGCTCCCCCCATTCCAGGATGTCGCGGCTGTTTGGGCTCCCGGGCTCCCTTCTCCCCTCATTCTCTGCTCTGGGCTGCAGCGGCTCCAAGGAGTCCCCCCTGCCCCTCTCCAGGCTCTTGAGACTCCCGCCCATGGCGGCGCTCCCCCCTCTCTGGGCTCCTGGGGGACACAGGGCTCTGCTCCTCCAGGCTGCCTCTGCCGGCAGCCGCCACCGGCACCCCCCGATGTCCCCCCGAGGGGCCTTTTCCGCTCAGCCTTGGACTGCTTCATTCTCCAAACATCCCCCCAAAAACCCAACCCAGGGACCCCCCGGGATATCTGGGCCGAACTCCCCCTGCCCCCGCTCACCTGCGCGATGGGGGGGGGGGGGGGGGGGGGCGATGATCCCACAGGTGGGGGCTGCGAATTCAGGCCCGGCTCGGAGTGACCGCGCACTTCCCTCAGCTCAGCCTTGATCCGCCTTTGCTCCTCCTCTTCCATCCCCCCTCCCGCTCCTCTGTGTTATCTCCACCTCCTTCTCCTCTTCCGTCCTGCCCCTTCCAACCCCTTTCCCCGTCCTCCTCCCTTACCCTGCCTCCTCCTCCCCCTCCATCCCTGCCCTTCCCTCCCTCCTCCTCCTCCCCCAGCAGCAGCCACACCCTCGCTGCCCCGTTCCCGCAGCCCTCGCAGCCCGCGGCACGAGCGGGGATGCAGCCGGGACAGGTCGGGATGGGCAGCGTGGGGCTCTCGGCTGCTCCCAGCCGCTGCGGGCGGGGGCAGCCCAGCCCGGGCCAAAGGAGAGGCAAACTGGGCAAACTGGGGGCTGCACATCCCAACTGGGCCTGGCTGGGGACCCTGCCTGGCCACTGCCAGCCCTTGGGGCTCCTCTCGGCACATCCGCCGGGGGGGAACGCACACAGGGCTGGGGAATCCCAGCAGTGGCAGCACTGCCAGGGACTGGGCTGCACTGGGATCCTACTGGGAGTGACTGGGGCTGTACTGGCTTTGTACTGACATCATACTGGGATTGTACTGGGAGTGACTGGGATGGTACTGGGTTTGTATGGACATCGTATTGGAATCATACTGCCATACCAGGGCATATTGTGATCACACTGATGGAGACTGGGATCATGCTGGGATCATACTGGGAGTGAGTAGGAGCTGGCGGTGAGCAATTGAGACCATGTTATGGGCAAATGGGATATATGGGAGTGACTGGGATTATGCTGAGGGTGACTGGGAGCAGCTGTGAGCAACTGGGAACACGCTAGGAGCAACTGGGAGGAACTGGGAGTGACTGGGTGCATGCTGGGGGGATTGGAAACTGCTGGGCTTATACTGGGATGAACTGGGATCATGCTGGAGGTGACTGGGATCATACTGGCAGTTAGTGCCACTACACTGAGGGTGACTGGGAGTGCTTGGGAGCAAATGGGATCATACTGGAAGGAAGTGAAAAGATGCTGGAGGGAACTGAGGTACACTGGGACATGCTGGGAGTGACTGGAATGAAAGTGAGGGGGAGAGCAACGTGAACCATGTAGAACAAAACTGGTTTATTCTGGCAGGGACTGGGAGAACACTGGGGCCATATTTGCATCATACTGGGAGAGATTGGATAAATACTAGGAGGATCTGAGAGCGACTGGGAACACACCCTGCACATCATCCCCCATACTGGGCATGACTGGGAGCAACTGGGAGCAAATGGCATCATACTGGGACTGACTGGGCTGATCTAGGAAGCAACTGGAACCGTGCTGGAGGCAGCTGGGACCATACTGGGAAAGATTGGAAGCAACTGGGATTATACTGGGACCACACTGGGAGGGCTGGCATGTGACTGGGATCAAACTGGAGCTTACTGGGATCCTATTGGGGTTGAAAGGGAAAGACTGGGATCACACTTTGGGCTACTGGGAGCAACTGAGGGAAACTGGGATGATGCTGCAAGCAAACTGGAGGAACTGGGAAGGACTGGATGCATGCTGGAGGCAACTGGGATATACTGGGCATGACTGGGGGATCATACTGGGAGAACTAACACCTTACTGGGGCCACTGGCAGTGCCTGGAAATGACTACAGACATGCTGGGGGCAACTGGGATATACTGGGAGTGTCTGGAACCATACTGGGGGGACTAGAACCACACTGGGAACAACTGGGACCATGCTGGGGAGAACTGGGACCACACTGGGGGCAACTGGGAGTGAGTGAGACCATGCTGGGTGGGACTGGGATCATCTGGGGAGTGACTGGGAATATATGAGGGACAACTGGGTACTACTGGCATCACACTGGGAGGAACAGGGAGCAACTGGAACCATGATGGAGTCAATTGGGATCCTACTGGGATCACAGTGGAAGCAGCTGGGCCCACGCTGGGGGAGATTGGGACCATACTGGATCACATTTTCAGCAACTGGGACTGCACTGAGGGTGACTGGGAGTGGCTGTGAGCAACTGGGATCAGGCTGGAAGCCACTCCAGCCAACTGGGAGTGACTGGGAACATGCTGGGACAGCTGGGTTTTACTGGGAAAGACTGAAACCATAGTGGGGGTAAATGGGAGCAACTGGAACCGTGCTGAGAGATAATGGGAGCAGCTGTGTCCATGCTGGGGTCATACTGGGATCACACTGGCACTGACTGGGATCATACAGGGTGTGACTGGAAGAGTACTGGGAGTATCTGAGAGTGACTGGGATCCTACTGGAACCAGACTGGGAGTGACTGGACAGGTGCTGGCCATGACTGAAACCATACTGGAGGTGAATGGGAGCAACTGGGCCCACACTGGGAGTGACAGGGAGTCGCTCTGGCCATGACTGGAATAACACTGGGAGGATCTGGGAGTGACTGGGGTCATACTGGGGGTGACTAGGAGCAATTGGGATCATAGTGAAAGTGACTGGGATTGTAGCAGGAGTTACTGGGATCATTCTTGGAGCCACTGGGATTGCAATGGGTGTGAATGGATCCTGACTGGGGGTTACTGGGAGCTACTGGGCCCATGTTGGGAGGAAAATGTGGAAACATTGGTGTCGTGGTTTGACCGGAAATGGGACATCTGGGATATGTTGTTTTTGCTGTGGTTACCAATGTGTGGTCGGATTTTAAGATGAGCACCTGGTTTGACCAGTGGGGCATTTGGATCTGCCTCTTGAGACTACAAACCCAAGGAGTTAAAAGCAGGGCTCTTGTCCTTCAGAGCCCTCTTGGGATTTCCGGCGCGCGAAGGAGTCGGGCCTCTCTCCCCCGGCCCAGTTGCTGGCTGGGCTGGGGGAGGGGAAAGCCACGTGGCCCATCTACGGTAGGCCAGACCCGGTGGAAGGGTGGGGGGAGCATTGAGCGACCTGTTAATCCCCCCCCCCCCCCCTTGGAGACTGAGAGAATGCAGCCAGTGCTTGGACTGTTACTTTGAAACTTGATATCATGTGCCAGCAGGCAGCACGGCTGGGAGGAGAAGGTGGAGGGGACCAGCGAGCAGTCCGGCTGCCTGGGAGAGCTTTTAACCCTTGTGGATAGTGAGAACTTCACACGGAACATTACCTTTCCTAGGAAAGGGATAAGAGTGGAAGAGGAAGGAAGAAACAGGCCAGCAAGGGGGTCTGGCAAAGGGAAAGAGAGATGTTTAAGGAATGGAGGAAGATGGAGTGGCAATCTTGCTGGACTCTTTTGTTGTATTTCCATGGACTGTTTCCTGGTGATACAGAGGCTGCATTGCAGGGGGAAGCGGAGGCTCGGAGTCAAGAGAGTTTGGTTTTGAGACCCCTCGGCCCCAGGGGATATAGAAGAAATGGGGGGGACAAAGGTCCCAGAGATGAGACTGTGCTCTGCTTGGAACGAGACGAGGCATCCTTAAAAAGGTCCACCCGAAAAGCAGGCCTCTGCCTCATCCCATGCCTGCTGGTGAGAGCACCTTGGAATGGAGAGGAGATATCACGAGATAGCAGGACTCCGAGCAGTTGCTGATTGTGACAAGAAGTCCGTGGGACAAGGAAGGACTCCGTCTACTCTTCATGAGCTGAAGATTTGATTTTCTAAAGGGTGGTGCCAGACCGAGTGTGGATAATTTTGGGAAGTGTAAATGTATTGGGGATCTGGAAAGGAGGAGGAGGGGGAAGTGGTTCTGTGTAGTTTTCATTTTCCTTGTGTTTTTTTTTCCTTTTTCTTTTCTTTTGTAGTTTAGTTTTTGTAGTTTAGTTAATAAAGTTTTTTCCCTTTTTTTTTCCTTAAGCAGGAGCCTGTTTTGCTTATTCCCAGGTACTACCTCACAGCAGATGCCAGGGAGGGGGGAATTTTCATGGGGGCACTGGCATTGTGCCAGTGTCAAACCAGAACAATTGGGAACAACTGGGATCACCTGGAAGGAACTGGAACCATGCAGAGGAGACTGAGACCACAACTGGGGGGGGAGCAACTGGGACTACACTTTGGGCAACTGACAGAAACTGGGATCATGCTGGAGGCAACTGGGAGTAATTGGGAAAGACTGGGATCATTCTCAGGTAACTAAAGCCTTACTGGGGCAACTGGGATAAACTGGGAGTGTTTGTAACCACAGTGGGGGGACTGGAACCACACTGGGAAGAGCCGAGACCATGCTGGGGACAACTGGGAGTGACTGCGACCATGCTGGGAGGGACTGGGACTATTCTAGGGACAACTGGGATCATGCTGGGATCATGCTGGGATCACAGTGAGAGCAGGTGGGTCCATGCTGGGTTAGACTGGGATCACACTGAGGGTGATTGGAATCATGCTGGGATTGACTGGGAGTGGCTGTGAGCAACTGGAATTGTGCTGAAAGCAACTGGGAGAAAGTGGGAGTGACTGGGAGCATGCAGAGGGGGGGTGACTGGGAGAGACAGGGAGTCACTGGGATCACACTGGAGGCTACTGGGATCAGGCTGGCATTTACAGCAAGCAACTGGGATCACACTGGGGCACTGGTATCAGACTGGGAATGATGGGATCATACTGGGAGTGGCTACAATCTGGGAGCAGAGTGGGTGTGATTGGACCCTGACTGGGGGTTCCTGGGAGCTACCAGGCCCATGCTGGGAGCCAACTGGGGACATAATCAGAGGAACTGGAAGCAACTGGGATAAAACAGGGGGCAAGTGAACCACACTGAGGTAACGGGGAGTGCCTGGCAATGACTACGAGAATGTTCAGGGCAACTGGGATATACTGGGAGTGTCTGAGACCATACAGGTGGTGACTGGGACCAAATTGGGAGCGACAGGGAATGTGCTGGGGGAATCTGGGAACACGCTGTGGGTAAGTGGGAGTGACTGGGGCCCTGCTGGGAGAGACTGGGATCATACTGGGAGTGACTGGGGTAACTGCGAGAACTGGGAACATGCAGGACAAAAGTGGCAGGAACTGGGAGCAACTGGGACCTTGCTGGGAGCAAATTGCAGCCTGTCTCCTCCTCCTGCCCCGTTCCCGAAGGCCGAACCGTGAGGGGAAAGGGGGCGAGGAAAGGGCGGGAACCGTGAGGGGAAAGGGGTAGGGCCAATGGGACGCGCAGTTCTGAAAGGGCCCAGCTTGGTTTAAAATCACCCGAAGTCATCTACAATGCAGCTGAAATCCAGCAAGTTTGGCCTAAAATCAGCCCAATGGGATTAAAATTATCCAAAGGGGTCTAAAATCCAACCGAAGGGGCCTAAAATCGCCCAAACTGGTTTACACCTCCCTCAAAATGGCCTAAAATTCGCCTTAAATCTCCAAAATAGGCTTCAAATCCACCCTGAAAGTACCTGCTTTGGCTTAAAATCTCCCAAAGGAGCCTAAAATCCATCCGGTTTTTGCCAAAAATCACCTAAATTGACCTAAAATCACCCAAACGTGCCTGAAACCAACACAAGAGGACCTCAAATCATCCTAAAACACAAGAGGACCTCAAATCATCCTAAATGACTTGGTTTGACCTAAAATTACAGAAAGAAGCAAAATCCTACTCAAATAAGCCCCAAATCACCAAAAAGTGTGACATAAAATCACTCACACAAAATTAAATTCACCCATATGGGCCTCAAATCATCCAAAGGGATCTAAAATCCCCCCTCCAACCCACCAGATTCGGCCTCAAATCAGCCAAAGGGGCCTAAAATCCCCCCGGCAAGGCTGGGAATGGCTGCCAGGGATCTGAGCCCACCCTAAACCTGCCCAGGGTGGCCCAAAATGCCCCCGAGGGGCTGAGGCCGAGCCCGGGATGGGCTCCGGGCTCGCTCTGGGCCCTCCGCGTTCGCTCCGGGGGGTTTTGGCCGCGGCCCCGGACGGGCCTGGGCGGGACTGGGAGGGACCAGGGAGAGCTGGGCAGGGCTGCGGCATTTGGGGCTTTGGGGCTGGGGGAGTTTGTTGGGAGTTCAGGGGCAATTATTGGGGTTTTGGAGAGAGTGATTGGGTTTGGGGCAGTTGGGGATTTTGGGGGATTTTGGGGGCTTTTATTGGCACTTTGGGGGGTGTTTTCCTGAGTGTGATTGGGGGTTCTTTGAAATTTTTTTGGGTTTTTTTTTTTTAATTTGGGGGGGATTAATGGGATTTTATGGGGATTTTTTGGGATCTCTTAAATTTTGGGGTTTTATTTGAACTTCTGGAAGATTTTGGGTGGTTTTATTGGAATTATGGAGGCCTTTAGTGGGATTCTTTAGAGGTCTGGATTTTTTGAGGAAATGTTTGGGGTTTTTTGGGGATTTGGGTGTTTTTCTGGGGGTTTTTGGGTGTTGCTAAGATTTCTTTGCATCTTGGAGGGATTTTGTGGGGTTTCTTGTGGTTTTGGGGACATGTTTGGGAAATTTGTGGGGCTTAACTGGGGTTATGGGGGTGTTGTTGGGATTTCAAGAGATTTGTGGGAATTTATTGAGATTCTAGGATGTTCTAATTTTGTGGGATTTAATTGGGATTTTCTGGATTTTACTGGGACTTTCAGGGGTTTTAATGAGATTTTGGTGCCTCTCAGCCCTTCCCCACACCTGGGGACAACTCAAAAGTCCCTTCAGACCACCCAAGGCCCCCCAAAATTCCACTAAAACTCCCAAAATCTCCTAAAAATTACAATAAGATCCTCCAAAACTCCAGAGAATCCCACAAAATTCCAGTGGAACCCACCAAAATTACCAAATACTCCCAAAATTTTCAATAAATCCCCGCCCCAAGAAACCAAATCACCTGTGTGAAAAATGCATGTATTTTATGATTGGCTTTTCACAACTATTAAAAAGAATATTATATGTGTTGTGTTAGCAAATAATGCTGTATCAATTCTCTTATGTAGTGTGTTAAATAGAGTTTTAGGTTATAAAAATCGTTAAAATACAAACTATGATATGTAGGATTCTTTTTTTAAAGAAAGGACTTGAGATAGCAGCCAGAGGACACCTAAATAGTTCAGAGAAAAAGAATTTATTGTCCTCTTATCAGAAGAAACTAACTTCTTCCCACCTCCAAGGCACTGTTAGGATTCAGAAGAAGAAGTTGACAATGACCAGACAGAATCCCGGTCACTTGTAGTGTAACTCCAGTCACTTCCAGTCACTCCCAGTATGATGCCAGTGGCCCCCAGTGTGATCCCGGTTGCTCCCTGTCAACGCCAGCATGACCCCAGGAGCCTCCAGTATGATCCTCATGGTTCCCAGTCCTCCCCAGGAGGCACCCAGTCCCTCCCACTTCCCCCCAGTTGCTTTCAGCATGATTCCAGGTGCTGACAACGATTCCCAGTGAATCCCAGGATGATTCCAGTCACCCTCAGTGTGATCCCAGTCTCTCCCAGCATGGATCCAGCTGCTGTCACTGTCATCCCAGTATGATCCCAGTTGTCCCTAGAATAGTCCTAGTCCCTCTCAGCAAGGTCCCACTCACTCCCAGTTGCCTCCAGCATGATCCCAGTTTCTGGCAGTTGCCCAAAGTGTGATCCCAGCGGCTCCCAGGATTAGCCCAGCAGGATCCCAGTCACTCCCAGTATGGTTTCAGTCACTTCTAGGAGGATCCCAGTCACTCCCAGTACGATGCCAGGGCCCCCCGTGTGATCCCAGTTCCTCCCTGTCAATGCCAACATAACCCCAGGAGCCTCCAGTATGAGGCCCGAGGGTGCCCATCCCAACATGTCCGGGCTCCATCCCCACTCCTGCTGTGGGCTGCGAGGGCTGCGGGAACGGGGCACTGAGGGTGTGGCTCCTGCTGGGGGAGGAGGAGGAGGGAGGGAAGGGCAGGGATGAAGGAGGAGAGCCAGAAGAGATGGAAGAGGAGAAGGAGGTAAGCTGAGGGAGGAGGAGGAAGAGGAGGAGAAGGAGGGATGGAAGAGGAGGAGTGGGAGGAAGAGGAGGGACAAAGGCAGGTCGAGGAAAGCAGAAGGAAGCCCCAGCCCTGAAAGCCCCCCTGAGCCTGGACTGAGCCCCCGTGAGGGCAGCAGAGGAGGGGGGGGATTCTGCTCCTCTGCCCCACTCAGGTGAGTCCCCACCTGCAGAGCTGCCCCAGCCCTGGGACCCAGCACAGGAAGGACCTGGAGCTGCTGGAACCAGACCAGAGGAGGCACCAGAGATGCTCCAAGAGCTGGAGGCCCTCTGATCTGGAGCCAGGCTGGGAGAGCTGGGGGTGCTCACCTGGAGAAGAGAAGGATTCAGGGATAGCTGAGATGTCCTGCAGCTCCCTCTGTGCTCTCAGCCAGGCAGAAGCAGGCTCTGGATTCAGCCCTGGAGCAGGGCAGGTGTTGGGGATGTGACATGGAGCTGCTCTCCTGTGGGATATCCCCTCCAGGCTGGAAGCACCTTGGTGGAGAAGTGAATCCAGGAATGTGGCTGTAGTAGTCCTTCCTTGTGGCTTGTGCCCAGCCCTGCTGTTCCCTTGGCCATTCCTGGGGGATACAGTGCAGCTTTAGGTGCCTCAGCACCACCCTGAATTCGCAGCAACCACCCGTGGGATCATGACTGGGGAGGGGGAGCTCAGCTCAGGTATCCCAGGGGGTCCCTGGGTTGGGTTTTTTGGGGGGATATTTGGAGAATGAAGAAGCTGAGCAGAAAAGGCCTCTTGTGGGGACAGCAGAGCCCTGTGTCCCCCAGGAGCCCAAAGTGGGGAGCCCAGAGAGGGGGGAGCACCGCCATGGGCGGGAGCCTCAAGAGCCTGGAGAGGGGCAGGGGGGACTCCTTGGAGCTGCTGCAGGCCAGAGCAGAGAATGAGGGGAGAAGGGACCCCCAAAACCCCCAGCATGCCTAAAGGGGAGACAGAATAGAGAGGAGCTTTTGGGATTTCTAGGAGACCCAGCATCCTGGACAGGAAGGAACCCCAGAATCCCAAAACTGAGAGACCAGAGATGAGGAACTCCTGGGAGGCTTTTTTAGAGGGGATTTTTATGGACACATGATGTTGGCATCCATACACAGGCTTGGGTAGGGGGACCTCCAAACCCAATATGCTCATCCCTTGTTTTCCTTGCTAAGCAGGATTTCACATTCCCAACTCTTGGCCGGGTGGAGGAGGAGGCTGTGAGGAAGAGGAAGATGCCCTGGGACCCCCAGGCAGGTGAGGAGGAAGTCAGTGCCCTTTTCCCCCTCTGTGCTGCTCCATCTCCCAGCCCTGCACAGCCCCGGCTGCAGGACAATCCCGGTGGCAATGCCGTCTTGCTGGGGACTCATTGGGAGGATCTCCTTCCCTCTGGGATGGAGACAAATCCCATCCTCTTGTTGTCCTTCCTCCCCTAGAGCAGGAGCTGAGCATGGAGAGCAGGGAGGACAAATGCCCACGGCAGCAGAACCTTGCAGAAGAGGCTATTTCAAGTGACTCCACAGCACAAGAATCTGATGGGGAGGAAAATCCCCAGAGATCCCCCAGGTGGAGGGGCTGCAAACCCAGCCCAGGGTGTTCTGAGGAGGAAAGAGCAAACCCGAGCCGGGAAGATGGACAGAGCTTCAGCCAGAGTTCATGAGCAGCTCGATGGTGGGGAGAAGCCCCACAAGTGCTTGGAGTGTGGGAAGAGCTTCAGCTGCAGGTCCTACCTGCTCCGCCACCGGATGATCCACACTGGGGAGAGGCCCTTTGAGTGTCCTGAGTGTGGGAAGGGCTTCAGAGACAGCCCCCAGCTCACCATCCACCATCGCATCCCCAGCAGGGAGCGGCCCTACGAGTGTTGGGAGCGTGGCCAGAACTTCCTCCGGAGCTCCCACCTGACTTCCCACCAGAAGATCCACTCAGAGGAGAGGCCCTACGAGTGTTCCGAGTGTGGGAAATCGTTTCAGAGCAGCTCCCTTCTCCTCACCCACCAGCGGATTCACACAGAGGAGAGGCCCTTCCGCTGCCCCGACTGCAGGAAGGGCTTCAAGCACAACTCCCACCTCACCAGGCACTGGCGCATCCACAGCGGGGAGAGGCCCTACGAGTGCCCTGAGTGTGGGAAGAGGTTCAGGACCAGCTCAGTCTTGAATCAACACCAGTGGAGGCACCGCTAAGGGAAGCCCTGCAAGTGCCCCAGCTGCAGGAGGAGCTTCGTGCACTGCTCCAACTTCCCCCTCCATCAGAGAACCCTTGTTGCAGAGAGCCCTGGTGTCCCACATTCCCAATAATCCAAGTTGGAAAAGCCCTGCTGATCCACATTCCCAATAATCAGAATTGGGAAGACGCCTGGCTGGTGGTCTCCACATCATCCTGGTTCCCTGTGGCCACCTGACTCAGCGCTGGGGCAGGAACATCCATTGGGTCTCAGCTCCATATTGGAAACCCCTTGGGAAGAGCTGATTTTTTACCTTGTCTTGGTTTGAAAGACAGGTGTCTGTAAGGCAGGAGCCCTCCTTGGAATGGAAAATGTAAACCCCCTCCCTCTGAACTATTAGAATCATGAAATTAAGGGGCTCTCAGGCAAAGATAGGGGAATAGGAATAACAGTTCTTTACTGGTGTGTATAATAAAGCAAACAAACAACAGCAACAACTACACCACTGACAGAGGCTCTGCTGCACAAACCCACAGGGGTGGGTTGGTTGATGCCGGTGCCCCAGCAGGGCTTGGGGAGCACCAGGCTGGGCTGGCAAGATGTATCAGCAGGCAGGGGGTGTGGGGTGTGAAAAACACCTTCAGTCTCCTGTGAAAATAAAAAAAAATTAATAAAGGACAATAGGAAACGAGGACCATAGAGCAAAGGTAATTACAGCCAGGTGCATCTTGGCACTCATCTGGGGATACCGCTTAAATACTTTTTCCCTTACACCAACCCTTTGTATATTCATAGACCCTTATGCATAGTAAACATTTCCCCTAACCAGTTTACAGGTTCCAAGAACTCCTTAGCCTATCTTGTCCTCAGATCTGACTTTTTAGAGCATGAGTATTCCTGGCTTTTGGTTTTAGTCTTTTTTTTATCATCATCTTCAGTTTTGGGTCCGGACCACACTGCCTTCAGACAGTGGTTGCTGACAGTTGGCAGATCTGTAGAGAGGTCCTCATCCTGTGTTCATTGTGTTAGGAAAATTAATCCACAAACATCAGAGATTTGTGTCCAGAAAGGAGAGAGAAGAGTCCTTTGACTTTATTAAAATAAAGGCAGAGGCCATGGGGCATCCCCCTGGGGTCTCTCAAAATTTTGGAGTATGCAGCCTCCTTTTTATCCCAATTTCCCTGCCACATTTCCCTTCTCTCTTTCCCCATTGGCTGAGGTACTTGAGAAGCACAGGGTTCCTGAAACACTTGATACCAAAGATTTCCCTCTAATGAATAACCGTCCCTTTTAATTTTAAATTCTTACGGAATTTAGTGGTTTCCCCCATTGTTTCTTTCATCTTGCAATGTCCAATTTCATTTATCAGCAAACCTAATTTTTTTGTTATTTGTAAAGGCAAATATTTTTTCCATTAATCAGTGGAATCCTTCCCATTGTTTCTTTTATCTCTCAGTGCTAGTTTTATCTAGCAGCAGACCCACAGCTGGTTTGTAAAGACAAATCTGCTGTTCCTCTCAACTGGATGTTATCCCAACCAAAGCAGGCATTTTAGCACAAGCATAATTATATCAGCTATTTCACTACTATGTCTAACTTTAACTGATAACAGAAATAGAAACTATATAGCAAAGTTATTTTAACACCACAGATATAAAATCCATTTTTACATTTGTGAAAAGCCAATGTTATAATATGTATCTATAACAGAGGCTGCAGGGCAGGGAGAGCTGAGCTCAGGGTCCCAGGCAGATGGGGATGGGTCCCTCTCTCAGTGGGATGGGTGTTAATAAGTGTGAAAAACACCAATCACTTGTTTTTAAAATTTTAAAAGTTTAATAGTAATAAAATGGTTATAAAATAATAATATAATTAGAGTGATAACAATTTGGACCATTTGAATTAGGACAATATGAGACTAGAGACAAAGAGTTATGGATGTCTGGGTACCTTTTTCTGGGCAGCACTGAGCCCAAAAAAGGACACCCGTTAACAAAGGATTAACCATTAAAAGCAATGGCCTGTTGAATATTCATACACTTCATCCATGATGCATAAATTGCATTCAAACACAGGATTCTGCCTGGTCAGTGTCAGCTTCTTCCTCTGATTCCTAACAGCACCTTCCAGGCAGGAAGAAGTTTCTTCTGATAAGCAGGCAATAAATCAATAAATTCTTTTTCTCTGAAAGATTTAGATGTCCTTTGGCTGCTATCTCGTTTCAAGTCCTTTCTTTAAAAAGAGTATCCTACATAGCATCGTTTCTATTTTAACATTTTTTATAACCTAAAACTATATTTAACACAATACTTAAGAGAATTAATACAGCATTACTTTCTAACACAACACATATAAAATTCATTTTAATATTTGCGAAAAAGCCAATCATAAAATACATGCATTTTTCACAATAAGGTCCCAGTGTTGTCTCACAAGCAGAGGCTCACCCTGATTTGCAGAAAAAACCCACAATTTGTAGAAGGTGTAAAGCCAGTATGACTGATTTCAGTACTGCCCTAAGGACATGGGCACCCCCGGAAATTCCCAAGTCTATTTTACCTCTTAACCTGTTGCATATGCATATGAGAGGAATGTGGGATTTGTCTTTACAAACCAGCTGTGGGTCTGCTGCTAGATAAAACCAGCACTGAGAGATAAAAGAAACAATGGGAAGGATTCCAATCATTGATGAATGGAAAAAGATATTTGCTTTTACAAATAAACTCTAGGTTTGCTGATAAATGAAATTGGACATTGAAAGATGAAAAAAACAATCCGGGAAACCCCTAAATTCCGTAAGATTTAAAAATTTAAAGGGGGGGTTATACTTTAGAGGGAAATCTTTGGTATCAGGCATTTTGGGAAGTCTGTACCTCTCAAGTACCTCAGAAATGGGGAAAGAGAGAAGGGAAATTCGGATAGAACGGAGGTTGCATCCTCCAAAATTTTGAGACACCCCAGGGGAATGCCCCATGGTCTCTCCCTTTATTCAAATAAAGTCAAAGGACTCATTTGTCTCCTTTTTGGACATAAACCTCTGATGTTTGTGGAGTCATTTTCCTGGCACACATGTAATAAACTGTCTTATAAATTCTATGAGCCTGACAGATGTTCAGTCACATAGTTGTAACCCAGATCCAGTTTTTCCATCTGTTTCAGCCCCAGGATGGATGCGGTGGCCCACTCTCCTTATCTCTCTACAGCTTGGATGTTTGTATTCCCCTCTAGGTAGCCTTGAATCTCCTTTGTTTTCTCTGCAGGCTTTTTTGGGAGCACACAAGTTAACAGACTACAGGAGATTAAACAGCAGACTTCAGCTAAATCTAAAATTGCTTTCTACCCCGAGTTAAATTTCTAACCCACAGCTGGAGAAGCAGCTCTGGGCTGGGCTCTGGAGAAACTCCCAGATAAGAGAAGTGCAGCCAGATGCCCTCCTCCCTGAGCTTTATCACATCTTTTGTTTTCTTAAGTATCCAGTTGTTAGTGTTTCCTAGCAATTCTCTAAGTAAAAAGGAACAAAAGGAACCCCCAACATACCTTTGCACCCTAAAATTTCTGCTCTATCCAATCATTTCTTCTGGTGGCATTGAGCAAATCTGGATGGTCCGTGGAGGTCTTTTCCAACTTAAATAATTTCCATCTTTATCTCATCAAAACCCCCAGAATTGAGGTAAAAATAAAGAAACTAAACAAAGAGATCTAAAGCTGCACCACTTCACTGGGATTTGGAGGTGAATTTGGGGTTCAGAGGAATATCCAGGAGGATGTGTGTGTTGTAGGGCTGTGGGGCCACAATCTCGTAGCTGTGCTGGCAGAGTTTGTCCCCCTGAGCCCGTCTGTTCTCCAGGAATTCTGGTTCTGTCCCAGTCCCTGGCCTGGCTCTCCCTGTTTGGGGTGACCCCCCAAAGTGCCCAAATCACTGCTGCAGTGCCTGGGCTGCTCCTGGCTGGGGATGTTCCTGCCCACCAACCTCTCCTGGTCAGTGCCAGGGGGGTGGGAGGGGGTTTGGGGGGTCCTGGGGGAATGGGGAGAGGCTTCTGTGGCCCTTGGGGGTTTTGTGGTGCTGGGAGGGGGTTTGGGGGCTTTTGTGGCAGACTGTGGGGGGGGTTTGAGGTCCTGGCCGGGCTGTGTGGCTTGGAGAGGATTTGGGTGGGTTTTGGGGGAGATGGGAAGGGGCTTTGGTGGCTCTTAGTGTTGGAAAAGAAATGAAATTTAGCAAAATATTTAATTATAGTTTAGTTATGAGTTGTGTGTGAATTGGTTTGTTAAAAACAGTTTTGTAGCCGTTGATAGTGTGTGTGTTGGGTTTGTGTGTAACCTAGCAGGTAGTCTTAGGAATTTAATAAATATTTAAACTAGTGCAGGAAAGTAAGAATGATAACCTGTCTGGAGGCAGCATACAATGCTCTTAGAATAAGATAAACAGAAGATTAATGATCTTGTTTGTGAACTAAGGAATGTATCACAAGGGGACTGTGACTAGGCAAGGGGAACTGTTTCTTGGAGACCCTGTTATGAATTGCATGTATAAAAGGGAAGCACCCATATGTGAAATTGGGGGCTCGGACTTGGGACGTTAGTCTACCAGCTCCCCGGGCCCTTAATAAAGCACCCACAAAACTTGTCCGAGTTTTGTGTCATTTATCAATCGGGCAACAGTTTTCTGGCGACCGCGGCAGGACTCCGAGGGTTGCCAGGGCTGTTCTGTGTCTCGATCCACTCCAAGCCGGCACCGAGCATTTCTCGGGGAGTCATCGGTTCGTAACCACCCCCGCGCCTGTCGGACAACTGCATTAAGGTAAGCCCGAAGGTGCTTTTTATTGGAAAAAGGTGATAATTGGATTTGGATTTGGTGGTTGGTAGAAAAGCCTAGGCTCCAGCCATAAGACGTCTAAGGACGCAGGACCAGAACTCGCCTCCTGTTTCTTTTTGGGAAGGACGGCGAGAAGGTATATTGGTTTAAGGTATATTGGTTTATTGGGATTAAATGTGGAATTAAAGGCTGCAATATGATGTCTTTTAAAATTTTTAAAACCTTAGTGCAAGCCAATGGTAAAATACCTGGAAATACGCCATTAGGTTGTATTATAAAACGATGGAAAAGTGAGGGGTATTATTAAGAACTGGATAAAAGTAAAATGATAGATTGTTGTAATCATTGATGGCCTGAATATGAGATTGGGGAAGCGGGATGGCCGGTGAATGGTACACTGGAATTTGGGATAATGGAATCTCTGATGCAATTTTGAAGGAAAAATGAGAAATGGGATGAAATACCATATTTAGATTTGTTTTTTGTTTTATACCGGAAAGAGGAATGGCAAAAGGAGTGCGGTATCTTGGTTTTAGAAGTGAATGATGAGAGGGAGTGTGTGGGATGTAAAGAAAGAAAGGAGCGTAATTTGTATCCTTCAATTGAGGAAGATTTGTTTTATTGTATGGCACCCTCGAGGGTTCCGGTTGCTCCTAATGTGCCCCCTGCTCCCCCTGCCGATATAGCTATAAAAACGGGATCTAGTGAGAGTGATAGTGATGGTGATGATGGTGAAAAGAATGAGAGTGTTAAAAGAACTCCATTAGCAGGGCGGACTTGCCAGGGGAGGAAGGGGCAGAAGGGACCACAGTTAATTGCGCCGTCAAGGGAAGCTGTGGGACCACAGGGAGAAAGGATACTTATAAAGGTGCCTTTCTCCCCCGGGGATTTGGTAATATGGAAGCAATCAGTGGGGAGTTATCGGGAGGATCCTGAAAGGGTGGCAAGGGTGGTTAAAATGGTAATAAAGACTCAGAATCCAGACTGGAATGATTTACAGGTATTATTAGATACTATAATGGATTCCACGGAAAAGGAAATGGTTATTAGAGCCACTAGAGAAAAGGCTCGTGAGGAGATTTGGTTGAGACAACTAAATGAAACAGTTGACGAATTGGTACCTAGTGAGGAATCCAGGTGGGACCCAAATTCTAGGGGAGGAATAAGGGCTGTAAAACGATATCAGGAATTGTTGGTGGAAGGAATTAGGACAGGAATACCTAAAACTATGAATTGGTCTAAGTTGTATTCGGTCAAGCAGGACAAGAATGAGTCTCCGTCTGCTTTTTTTAGAACGATTAAAAGACATGGCTCGGAAGTTTACTAATTTAGATGTAGAGGATCAATCAGGAAAACTTCAATTGGCATTGTTGTTTATGGGGCAATCACAAGAGGATGTTAGGAAAAAGTTACAAAAGCTGGAAGGGGAGGACACTCAGAGTTTGGATAAAATGTTGGAGGTAGTGTGGAAGGTATACAACAACAGGGAAAAAGAAACTTCAAAAAGACAACAAGCTAGTATTCTGGCTGTAATGCAACAGACAGGGGCAGGAGGAAGACCCATTAGGGGTCGAGGTCGGGGAGGAGCTAATCGCGGACAGAGGGGGATGGTGAGAGGTCGGGGAGGATTTGGGTTTGCACCTAACATGGGGAGGTTGGATCCAAACCAGTGTGCGTTTTGCCGACAATTGGGACACTGGAAAAATGAATGCCCGGTTAGAGCAGGTATGGGCATGGGAAACATAGGATTAAGGACAGGTCCAATGGGGAATGCTCCTGTGGGAGGATTCACGGGAGGACCAGCAGAGGTCGCTCAAGCACTAGTTTTGGGAAACTATCAGAATCAAAGCTGACTAGACCAGGATTTGAGGGTAGTTTTAGAGATAGATGGAAAGGATCAAGAATTTATGGTAGATACTGGAGCCACATGTTCTGTACTCAATAGACAATTGGGACCTTTGAGTGACACAATGGTACAGGTGGTGGGGGCAACAGGGAAGCTAGAGGAACAATCATTTTTACAACATTTAAATCTTAGGTTTGGGGGGAAGGAATTAGATCACCAATTTTTGTACATGCCAAACTGCCCCACACCCCTTCTTGGCAGAGACCTGTTGTCCCAACTTAATTTGAAAATAATATTTGAAGGGGGAAGGGTGAAATTGGAAATACCTGAGGAACAAATAGCAGGCATTTTTGTGATCAAGGAAGTGGATGCCTCTCCTATTCCAGAAGAAATTGAGAAGGCTGTGGTACCCTGGGTATGGGAGTCAGGGGTCCCCGGAAAATCTAAAGCTGCGCAGCGAGTAAAGGTGGAACTAAAGGAAGGGGCCCAACCAGTGAGGGTAAAGCAATACCCCTTGAAGCTTGAGGCAAGGAGGGGAGTAGCCCCGTTAATTAAACAATTTTTGGATCAAGGAACATTACAGGAATGTGAATCGGAGTATAATACTCCAATTTTTCCAGTGAGGAAGCCTAATGGTAAGTACCGTTTGGTACAGGACTTGAGGGCTATTAATGAAATAGTGAAAGACATATATCCAGTTGTTGCTAATCCTTACACCTTGTTAACATCTGTATCGGAGGAGTTTAAATGGTTCTCAGTGATTGACCTTAAAGATGCCTTCTTCTGTATCCCACAGGCAGTAGAGAGTAGGAAATATTTTGCCTTCGAGTGGGAGAGTCCTGATTTTGGGAGAAAGAAGCAGCTTACGTGGACGAGACTCCCACAAGGATTTAAAACAGCCCTATTATTTTTGGAAACCAACTGGCCAAGGAGCTGGAGGAATGGAAGATAACCCAGGTAACAATATCCCCATCCTTGTATGTAGTCCTGCAGTACGTGGACGACATTTTTCTGGCTACTAAGGAAAGGGAAATGTGTGTGGAATTAACAATTAAATTACTCAACATGCTTGGCCAAGCAGGGTATCGGGCTTCTAACGAAAAAGCTCAATTGGTCAAAAATAGCGTTATTTATCTCGGTTGTGAGATCACACAAGGGCAGAGATGTTTGGGAGTAAACCGAATAGAGGCAATATGTGCTATTCCTTTGCCTCATAACCATCAGGAATTGAGATCTTTTCTAGGAATGGTGGGATGGTGTCGACTGTGGATCATGAATTTCGGTCTCCTAGCCAAGCCACTGTATGAGGCCTTGAAGCAGCATCGGTTGGAGTGGACGACACAGCAAAAGAAGGCCTTCCAGGAATTGAAGCAGGCACTAAAGGAGGCCCCAGCCCTAGGACTCCCTGACCTGACCAAGGAATTCCAGTTGTACATGAATGAGAGGCAAAAACTGGCATTGGGGGT
Organism: Melozone crissalis; assembly: GCF_028551555.1. NCBI lineage: Eukaryota > Metazoa > Chordata > Aves > Passeriformes > Passerellidae > Melozone > Melozone crissalis. The sequence goes on along the minus strand of NW_026535850.1, from coordinate 9,096,687 downwards.
CCTCACCCAGGAGGTGGGATCCTGGAAGAGGCCAGTGGGATACTTCTCTAAACAACTGGATTCGGTAAGTTCCGGGTGGCCCTCGTGTTTACGAGCCATGGCAGCAACAATAATTCTTATTCAAGAGGCCCGGAAATTGACTTTGGGGGCAAAAATGGAAGTGTTTGTTCCCCACATGGTCATGGCCATTTTGGAGCAAAAGGGGGGTCACTGGCTATCATCCAGTCGAATGTTGCAATACCAGGCTATCCTGAGAGAACAGGATGATGTTGAAATAAAGACTACTAATCATGTTAATCCAGCAGAGTTTTTACGCAGTGACCAGGAGGCTGGGGGACTGGTGCACGATTGCGTAGAGGTAATTGAACAAGTATATGCCAGCAGACCCGACCTAAAGGATGAACCATTGGAAGACCCTGAATGGGAACTATCCACTGACGGATCCAGTTTTGTCGAGAATGGGACTCGCTATGCTGGGTATGGAGTGGTAACATTGGATCAGGTAATAGAGGCAAAGGCTTTGTTACCTGGAACTTCGGCCCAGAAGGCAGAGGTGATTGGACTCATCAGAGCCCTGTATTTGAGCAAGGACAAAAGGGTTAATATCTGGACGGATTCTAAATATGCGTTTGGTGTGGTTCATGTACATGGGGCATTATGGAAGGAAAGGGGGCTTTTGAATTCACAGGGAACCAACATCAAGCACCGGGAAGAAGTGCTACAGCTACTGGATGCAGTACATAGTCCCAAAGCAGTTGCAGTAATGCATGTTAGAGGACATCAGACTGCGGAAGGAGACGTTTACAGAGGAAACCGATTTGCTGATGTTACAGCACGGCAAGTGGCACGGGAAATATGGACTCAAATTGCATTGGTACCGGTAAGAACGAATCCGGCTACCCCATACCTGAATCAGGAGCCCAAATAGTCAATAGAAGATGGAAAACTAATAAACTTGCTAGGGGCACAGAGGAATCAATTTGGGTTGTATGTTACACCAATGGGACAAATAGTGGTACCTACTCACATAATGAAATTTATTTTGGAATCAGAACATAATAAATGTCATTGGGGGGCAGAAGTATTGGTAAAATTTTTGAAGAATGAGATAATCTCTAATCAGATGTTAACAATGGCAAAAAGAGTTAATGCAATGTGCCCGGTATGTTTGAAAAATAATCCAGTAGTTAGGAGACAAATACAAATGGGAAAGCTGCAAGTCGGGCCACAACCAGGAGATTACTGGCAGGTTGATTTTTCCGAATTGCCTAGGGCACAGGGATACAGATACTTGTTAGTGTACGTATGTACGTTCTCAGGGTGGCCAGAAGCTTTTCCATGTAGAACTAATCAGGCTAAGGAGGTGGTAAAAACCTTGTTAAAAGAAATAATACCAAGATTTGGAGTACCTTTAGGATTGTCATCAGATAGGGGTCCGCATTTTATAGCCGGGGTAATACAGGAATTAGCACGACTGTTAGATATAACCTGGAATTTGCATACCCCCTGGAGACCTCAGTCTAGTGGGCAGGTGGAAAGGATGAATCAAACCCTGAAAGGACAAATCAAAAAGATTTGCCAGGAAGCTAAACTGCACTGGCCTCAAGCTTTGCCTTTGGCCCTACTCAGGATTCGAATTAAACCAAGGGAAAAGGTAGGCGTAAGTCCATATGAGATACTATATGGCAAACCATATCATGCAACTGTATTAAAGGGGGAGGTATATGTGAGTGGGGACCAGGCGATTGCAGAGTATGTTATGTCACTTAATAAGATCTTGAATTCTTTAAGAAATACATTACAGTGGAATAGACCGCTCACGCTGGAGAATTCTGTCCACGACATTCAGCCTGGGGACCAGGTGTACGTCAAGAAGTGGATCACGGATCCGCTACGGGAATCATGGAGCGGACCCCACCAGGTGATGATGACGACCTACACGGCGGTGAAGGTCCAGGGGATGGATGCTTGGATCTATTACACCAGGGTAAAGAAGGCACCGTTCCAATGGGAAACCCAGATAGTGTCTCCAACCCGGATGATCTTCCGCGCAAAGCCACCTTCTTAATTATATTACTGCTAGTGATCATGAGACTATTACCCGTTCAAGGGTCTACTCTAGTACAGGTTGAAGAAACAAAGGTTACAGTCATGGAAGGGATGGATGTTTAATTAACTTGTGTTATATTTGACATCCAGAAAGTTGAGGCTGGTGAAGTTATTGCAATATGGCAACGGGGGGCTGAAAGAAGCCGAGGCAAGATAGGAGTCGGTTGGGATCTAGATAAACAACAAGGAAACACGGTACTGAATCTTACTAAGGTAACCACAAACGATACAGGAGAATATACATGTTTGGTCAAGATTCGGGATAGTTTTGATTACAAAAGAGTGAGTATGAGGGTTTTGCCAGGGACAGGGGATCGTGCTGAAAACATAAAGGTTAATCCAGTATCAATGGCAGTGGACATGTGGGATGGGCCACCCCTTAGAATAAATTGTTCCTTCCTAGTAAGATCAAGATATCAAAGGAACCTACGGGTCAAATGGTGGAAGCAAAATAGGGAACTGACCTGGGACAGAATAGAGGACGGGACCAGTTGGTGGGAGAAGGAAGGCAAAGGTTGTGGGTGGTCAAATGTCACTAATCCTAGAATAGGAAATGCATGGTGGAGGCATGACAGAATGATGTTATCCTTACAGAGACACGCTAGAAGGAGTAGACGGGAGGCTAATGATGCAATGGAACGGAATGCTGAGCAGGAAAACTTAGTGGTAGGATTAATTAGATATTTTGGGATCATGCAGAATGTGACTAAAATAACAGCTCTCCTGCCATTACCACAGGCTGCAGGTGAACCAATTCCCTGGGGAATAATACTGGTAACCAAAATGCCTGAAACATTCAAGAATGTTTCATGGTCCTGCCAGTCAGTTCCCAAACCAGTAGATGTATGGAGGGATTTGTGTATGACCATTCGGGCTATGACTAGAGAGGAATGTGAAAAGAAACCCAATCATTATGGTTGGATTAAAAATACCAGGAGGTGTTTAATTGCAACCCCAATAGATGAGCCATGTAATACAGTACGAATAAGAACGAAATCCCACCGAAATGAGATGAGTTGTCAGAATGTCACACAGAATTTTGACACCTGGAATAGTTGGAAGACATTATGGGGACCCAGTTTTTTGGAACACTATAATTACCTTGGGGAAGTACAATGGTGCATTCAATGGTCAGGAGTAAAGAATCAGTCACATTATAGGGCCCTTATCCTGTTGGTCAGGAGTAAAGAATCAGTCACATTATAGGGCCCTTATCCTGTCTACATCTTCCCGAGAGTTCAGACCGCAGAAAGAGGATTGGAATTGTACTGAGGTTTTTACATGTGGTACACCAGAAGACCGAATTGGATTGGTACCGGTGAAAATGGCATTAAAGTGGGGATGCGAGTGTAGGGGGTATGATCACACGGTTAGCCGAGAGTCCATGGATGGACCTATAGATTGCAGATATACTACTGTGCATAGCCCTGGAAATCTAGTCTGAGTGTTGGGACATGGACAGTGGACCACACATTTACCTCTAGATGGATCAGTAACACAAATCACCCTAGGGGTTCCCACATTGTGTCCATACTGGAAAAAGAATAGATTGATCCAAAGGAAAGGACTCAGAAAGAGGGAAGAATCCCTAGAGGAGCAGTGGCATGAACCTGGCTCAGGAGTACAATTTGGATGGATATTAGAATCATTATTCCTTCTGGTAGCGACATATCGAAATAGGGAGATGCTCAACAATTTGTTAGGACAGACAGAAAGGTTGGCAGCAGCTACTAAGAAGGGATTTAAAGATCTAAATTTGCAATTGCAAGCTACATCAAGAATGACCCTACAAAACAGAATGGCATTGGATTTGCTACTGTTAAAAGAGCATGGAGTTTGTGGTTACCTGAGTAGGAGAATAGATCATTGCTGTGTACACATTCCAAATGTTACACTTGAAGTTGAGAAAGATATTTCTCAACTGGCAGAAGTGGAAACAAAAACCAAGGAAATTGAAAAGGAAGCACAGCATAACTGGATAGGAGCAGTATTTGATTCTTTGGGGCTTCACCTGTCTGGCAGGATTACATCTGCTATACAGTATGTACTAATGTTTTTAGTATTTTTAGTGACTATATGGATTGTATATAGATGCCTCTTAGGTGTGATCGAAAAGGAAAAGAAGCGATCTCTCCGGTTGCTGAAGGCAATGACCCGTGGGCGGCAGAATGAAGAACACTCCCCACCTCGTTATGAAGATGTTATTGTCAGTACTGTTGATTAAGCATCCTTGCAGCAGGACTGAAGGATGCTCAAAAGGGGGGAAATGTTGGAAAAGAAATGAAATTTAGCAGAATGTGTAATTATAGTTTAGTTATGAGTTGTGTGTGAATTGGTTTGTTAAAAGCAGTTTTGCAGTTTTGTAGCCGTTGATAGTGTGTATGTTGGGTTTGTGTGTAACCTAGCAGGTAGTCTTAGGAATTTAATAAATATTTAAACTAGCGCAGGAAAGTAAGAATGATAACCTGTCTGGAGGCAGCATGCAATGCTCTTAGAATAAGATAAGCAGAAGATTTATGATCTTGCTTGTGAACTAAGGAATGTATCACAAAGGGTCTGTGACTAGGCAAGGGGAACTGTTTCTTGGAGACCTTGTTATGAATCGCATGTAAAAAAAGGGAAGCACCCATATGTGAAATTGGGGGCTCGGACTTGGGACGTTAGTCCGCCGGCACACCCGGTCCCTTAATAAAGCACCCACAAAACTTATCCGAGTTTTGTGTCATTTATCAATCGGGCAACAGTGCCGGTTCGACTGCTGCCAAAGGGGAAGAGAGGCAGAGGTGTACCCGCAGTGGAGCCCTGGGCATGTCCAATAAAGGTGCAAGTATGTGGGGAGATTTGTTAGGAAACATTTCAGCTGTGATGCCAACAGTGGCTTCTCTCCTGGTTCTGTGTGTTCTGGACGAGTAATGCAATGGTTGGCTCTGACAATTATTAAGTAGATGTTATGTGGATGTTCAAATGTGTAGTGATGGTATTGTAATATATCCTCCCATAGTCCTCTTTCCCGTCCCCCTTGTAATAGCCTTGGTAGTCAGGGCATTTGGGGAGGGCTGGCTTGTGACCAGCAGGCAGAGTGTAACAACACCTGACCTCCAGTCAGGATGCAAGAAAGTAATCTCCACCAATGGACAGAAGAGAAAGAGTTGACTGACAAAACTTTTAGACAGGCTAAAGGTATAAAAGGCAGAGCATCCTTTTTGTAGATGAGAATGTGGCTGCTAGTCACAGAGACTCCCAATGCTGTAATTTTTCCTTATTCAGTCCTTTGTTAGGGTTTACTAAACCTTTAAAATGTTAAAAGTGAGAGTCATTTCTCACATGTGCAATGCTGTGGGCGATTGCCTTGGTCTGGTTTCCTTTGCTTGGGTCCCATCTGAGTGCTCAGCTGAGGTACAGGCTGTAAGTGCTTGGGGCACCCTTGGAGTTCCTCTTGGATCCCTAAACAACAGGGTTTGGCCCATGAGGGGAATTTGTGCTGCTTTGTGACAGAGAAGAATTTCCCAGGCTCTTTTGTGTTTACTTTAGGGAAGGTTGGTTATTGCTTTGCATAAATTCAGAGACCAACATGGAGCATTTGCTTTGTGATGTCAGGGCATGGTTGCCACATCGTCATAGTGACATCAGAAGGTTACCTTGGTGCACGGAAGGCCTGAGTGTCAAAGCAGCCCTAGTGCTTGCTCAGATCAGGAGAACTTTCCTGGCTGGGGAATTTGTCAGTGGGTAGCTGCCCACTGACAAGAGCATTGTTTCTTCTATTATTTACCTAACTTTCAAAAATGATAATGTTTCACCATCTGGCCACAGCAGCTTTTGCTGCTTATGGCATTTCTTTTTCTGTGTATTATGTGACACACTTCACCCGTAAGTAGAGGTTTCCCTTCTGCTTAGGTTAGGGTGTAACCTAACCTGGCTTTTGTATGTCTTCCTGCTCTTTCTTGGTGGCTGAGTTTCTGATTTTGAAAGAGAAAGAGCATTAGGATGCCACTGGTTTTGCAAAGCTCCTGTCAAGAGGTTCAGCTAAAAAGGCGGGTGTCTGTAGCCACAGGGGCAGCATTTGCAGGGGAACCTGCAGGGCTTCCGTTCCCTCCACAGGAGAGTCTGTGGCATCAGAGTCTGTCATTTCCTCAGTTTGCTGGGTCAAGCAGGAGAACGTCCAAAATGCAGACTGGGAGGCTTTCTCAGAAGGCCCTCTAAAGAGTTTGTAGTTCTCCCCAGAACTCAGGGAAAGCTTCTTTTATTCCAAATTTTGTAATGAAAGAATTTGACTGTCTATTTTGACCCTTGACGGAAGTCAAAAAGAGTGATTCCCTTTGCAGCGAAGTGCAAACTCCAAAGCAGTGAGTGTCTGCTCCTGAGCCCTGGAGCTGCTGCCGTGCTGTTGCACAATAGAACTGCTACAGCTCAGGGGGATTTGGGGCAAGCTTTTCTGGGTGACTGTTTTCAGCAACTTAATGGAAATTACTGCATGCAACTTCTTTTTTTAAAAAAAGTACCTGAAAGACAAGAGAACAAAAGCTGCTTTGTGTGCTGGACAGAACAGAATAGAAGCATTGAGTGTTAAAGAACAATTTGAATTTTCTTGATCGTGTTTGTATTCATTTACTCCCTGAACATGCCAAAGTGTAGGCACAACCAAGATTATTGTCCTGATCTCTTGCTGGCTTGAAAGAACTATGTCATGTGGAGGGATGTTGATAAAGAAAAATACTCTCTGTTTGGGTTGACTTCTTCTCTTCTGTGGGATTCAGCAGCCCAGGCAGTTTTCTCACACCACTTGTTCATTTTCCCTTGCCCACTACAGGTCACCTGAAGCATGTATTCAGAGGTGCTGATCCTGAGGTGAGTGAGAAAGGAACATTTCATGTTCCTGGTGCTTAGGAATTGTAGAGCAAGCTGAGAGCTTGGCCTGTGGCAGTAGAGTGTAGAGGGCCAGCTGGGTAGGCTGAAAGAAAATCCATTTCCATATCTGCAGCAGCAATAACAAAGGCATCTCTGGCTATTTCCTAATTTTGCATTTCAGAACTTTCAAGGAATGAAAAGCTCATGTTGCAGAGAGAATGTTGCTTCTTGATAGTAGCCAGGGTGTAATGTCTAATTCAGAACTATTAGCAATTCTGTTGAATTAGTCCATTTAAATTTAGTCACAGTGACTTAGAATCTCATTGTTATCCAAGTTTCTGATTTGTCCTTAGTAGAGCTGGTTGTAGATATAGAGCTGAATAGAATAAAGTGCTGAGTAGAAATAAGGTTATAAATCATAGGTAACTTTCTGTCCCTCACACTGCTGTCTGTCCACAGATCACAGAACCAACAGCAGTCTCTCCTCTGGCTCCCTCTGCTCATGGAGAGGGGGCCGAAGAGGAGGCAAATGAGGTGGATGAGTGCCAGCCTCCATCAGTGCCCACACCACGGCCTGAACATTCTGAGCCAGTAAGTGCCAGCTGCGTGTGCTGCTGTCTTTAGTGCAGGGCAGGGCTGCAAGTTTCTGACCAGCCAGCACTTTACTGTTGCTGGCTGAGGATGCTGAGTGCTGGAGTCCTGCCAGTACCTAGTGATTGCCCCCAGCCTGTGACAGCTGGTCAATGGGCTTTGGTCTGTCACATTTAGGCACCAGCTTCTTGGCATTTTGATCGGGGCCAGCCTGAAGCACAAAGGCTCCCTGATGCCAGAGCAGGGAGCTTGTCAAAGACACTGTGCTCAGCCTTGTCAGATACACAGGGGACACTGTGGCATTGAAATAAACAGGGCAGGAGACTTTTTCTCCTTTTAATGCTTTTATTAAAAGTGATCAGCTCAGGATTGGGCAGCTCGGACGGGTCTGCAGCTTCCTGTCATTTCTATCCAGGCGAGGAGGAGGAGGAGGAGGAGGAGGAGGATATGCGCAGCTTTGTTTACTAGGGGCAGAGCTGGGGGTCTGGTCCTCGTGGGAGCCTTTAGGGCGCGGTGACCCCTTCCGATGTTACTCCTGCCACCTCTCTTGGCCCACTTCCAGTCGTTGGGACGCCTCCCGTGCTCAGGGTGAGAGGGACTACAAAGGTGTTCCACATCTCTGTAGGCTCAGCACTCCGTTCCTCACTTCCAGGCATCACTCCAATCTCTCAACTCTTAGTTGGCTTGTTGTTTTGGGGTCTTCTTTAGCAAGCTAGAAGCAGTAGCTTCTCATGGCATGCTGGTCCTGGAGTTATTTTGCATATCCCCCCCCCCAAGTCTCTTCCCCTCACTGTTTGGGGAGGTCCCCACCCTTCACTGTCTCAGAGAAGGGCCATTAACTCGGCCCAGCCAGGGCTTTTACTGATACAAAAACTATTAACAACAACGACCCGTAATTACTATAACTCAAGCAGCACCCCAGCAGCAATCATGGTAACCTTTTTCTCACAAAAAAATTGGCAGAATTTTTGTTCATAACAGTCCCCCCTCTTTTGATTTGATCGAGCTTAAATTTTAAGCTCGCATCAACTTACAATTTTTAACTCATGAGCTTTATATTTAATTTTTTTGTATTGCCTATAAATTTCTTGAGCACTTTGGTAATCATGGTTACTTAACCTTGTTACTTTCTTTGGTTTCTTTAGGTTGGTCTGCACGGCAAACACTATTTTAATGAAATAGATAAATAAATTACTTTTTCCCATACATGCTTTTTGAAAATCTCCAGGTTCTCCCACCAACAAGTGTAGGAGTCTGTTCTTGATTATTCACACATGCTTATTTTTTTTATTTCATTTGAAATGTTTCTAATAATTGCATTCTTTATTTTTAATACTGCCTGGAGCTTGATGACTTTGTTTAACATAGATATTGGGGTCTGAACTTGGCTTTTACAATTTTGGATTTTCTCCATTTCTATTTCACTTTGCCTGTTTTGTTTAATTTCTCCACAAACATTATATATAGGAACTCCTAAACTTGATCCAGTTTCTTTGGGCAACTAGAAGAAAATTGGTTTTATCATTCTAGTGGTGCAGCTGCCAGACCAGTCTCCTGACAATTTGGTGTGTGCTGTGGTATCAGAGATCAAACCTAGGGTTTTAGAGCTCCCCTGAAATGTGTTCCAAAAGGGGTTTATCTCTTTTTCAGTACACTCATAACATTCATAAACTTCATGGTGATCACACTTGTCTCTTTCTTTTTTCTTTTTATTTCAACAGACTCTAATTTGTTTGGATCTCTTGGGATCCACTGGGTGGCTGAATGCTCCACTGCTAAATACTTGTTACAAACAATTTTTCTTACCATTTTCACCATTTCTTTTCTTTTTACTCGATCTATTGAGCTTGTTTCAGCAGCATCACAAGCTGGCTTCCCCTATAGGGCACTCTCCTAGGAGTGGCTGCCTAAAAGTGGCAATATTGTATGCTATCCAATACACTCTCTTATTTTTCTGATAAAGGACCAATTGGGAGAGGTTAACACAGTTAGGGTTAGAATTGATGTGGACTCTAGACCAGGAGCTCACTTCTTCCTCCTCATAGAGGGGTTGGTAGCACTCACTGCACGGCTCTCCTGGGCTCCCCAGAGCACCACCAGCAATCAGAGCCATCATTACTACCCTTCCCAAGAGTCTGGTATGGGTCCTCTTGCACAGCCTGCCCACCCAGCCTTGCCTCTTGGGGAATTTTACTGAGAAGAAGCTTCCAAGCTCTTTAGAGTCCCTTCCACCCGCTTCTCTGGTTAAACCTCTCTTGGTCCGTCCTTACTAATTTTGGTTTCTCCTAGGGGAGTGCTCTGTAGAGGATTAGCCTGGAGTCTTTAGAACTAAATTGGGGAACTTAACCAGAATTACTTATTTACAGTCTTAAACTTTTTACCAACATAGTTTACACAGAACAGTCTTGAAACATTTTAAGCAATGTTACAACTCTGATACCAATTTTCCCACACAGTTCAGTCTTTTTGACTCTTCCTTCTAAGAGTCAACTTTAAATCACAATATACTTAGGTGAATTTGAATCCTTATCCAGTGCCCGGAGGTGAGAATGGTGTGGACTCTGGCCCAATGCCAGAGGGAAAAACTGGGACTCTGGCCAAATGCCAGAAGGAGAATGGGGTGGAGTCCGGTCCAATGCCGGAGGGAGAATGGGGTGGAGTCCGGTCCAATGCCAGAATGCCAGAGTGAAAAAAAACTGGTGTTGAATCCTGGTCCAATGCCAGGGGGTGAGAGTGATGTGGGTCCAACCTTTTTCTTTTGGTCTGCACAGTCGAATTAGTAATGAAGAGTGCCTGAAATGGGCTTTCAAACACAGGCATTAATGGTCTGCAATGTTATGATTCTATCAAAACTCAGTTTCTCTGTTTAAAGTTATTGGTTAATTTCTCTTTTTCCATAGCTTGTATGTTTCTCTCATCAATTTCTACATACTCTGTATTTTGCAAGGAGTTGTATTTCTGTTCTATTTTTCTGTGTATTTAATTCACTGGTTTTCTGTTCTATTTTCAAGATCTTATCTATTTATCTCTTGTTTCTCTTTCTTACTTTCACTTACAGCTTGAATCCTACTTTCAACTCCTTATACTTAAATTTTATTTTTTTTCTCTTACACCATTCTTCTACACATTACACTTCTCTCTAAGGAGATGTGGTAAAACTTGTAATGCACAATCTACATTACCTCTATTCTAATTCGTCTATATTCACTCTCTTATTTCTCATTCACTTTCATACATTCCTTCACACCCTCAAGACACAAACTGGATCATTATTGCTAAAAAATCACTGTGGCTCCCCTCACCTTGGGGTTGGCCCACAGGTCTCAGTTACTCTGGGCCTCTTCGAAGGGCCCTGACTTAGGTTGCCTCTGGTGCACATTCACCTGTGAGGCTGTCTGCGTGTCACTCACACTCTTGCAGCTACGGCTCCCTCACACATCTGGGGAGCACTAGTCTGGTTTGCAGGTCACTCACACACTTCGGCCACAGCCCTCACCCGCCCAGGGGACACAAGCCTGGTTTGCAGGTCACACACACACTTCCACTGCCCCCTTCCCACCTGCCTGGGAAGTTGAGGCTGACTTTGCTTGTGGCTCACTCTCACACACAGAACAAGACAACAATAAGGTACCTTTTACTTTCACATCACTTATTACAAGTTTAGTATTACTGGCCAGTTTTGGTGCTATTGGATATCCTTTCTACTGAGCTGGTTTTGTCTAACTTCAGATGTTACCTTGTTGAGACAGGACTTATCTGCTCCTGTATCTAGTCAAAAATTTCTAATTCTTCATTTAGGGGTCCCACCGCAAAGTTTACCAAGGGTTGTTCTAGATGTTGCATTGGGTCCCCTAAAGTGTAAAGCCCCTGACCCTCTAATTGTCACCTCTATGGATCTTCCCTAAATCATCTTGTTCCCTGGCTATTGCTGCATCGAGACTGAGCTTTCTACAAAACCTCCTGACGTGTCCTGACTCTCCACAGTAATAGCAATGTCGTTCTCTCAAAGGGACTTGATGTCTCTCCATCCCTCTTGCACCTGACAATATTGGCCTGTCCTTGCCTCCTCCTGGTGGTGGACCCGCCCACCCTGCACTTTCTCTAGCTACAGCAACCATGATCTTAGCCTTGGCCCTTGTTTTTTCTTCCTCCCTCCTTAAATACACCTTCAATGCCTCTCTTAATAACTCATTTATGTCCTTCTCTTGCCAATCTTCCATCTTTTCCAATTTTCTCCTTATATCAGGCCAAGATTTGGTAACAAATTGAACTTTTAGTAGCATTTGACCTTCTAGGGTGTCTGGGTCTATTCTAGAGTACAACTGGAAGTTCCGCTTTAGGCGGTTAAGCCAGGCAGCAGGAGCTTCATCCCTCTCTTGTGTACCCTCAAATGCCAATTGGGTGTTAGTTCCTTTGGGGACTGACTCTTTAATCCCCCGTATTATCAAAGATCTATATTCCTTCATGGCCTTCCTCCCCTCCCCCTGGTTAGGGTTCCAGCTGGGATCCGTTAGTGGCAATTTCTGTTCACCTGATGGCACCTGGGGTCCTGGACTGTTATCTTTCTCCCATATTCTTATGCCAGCCGCCCTAATCATCTTGACCTCTTCTGGGGAAAATAATATACTCAGGATGGAATTCATCTCCCCCCAAGTGTAGATATTTGGACCTAGAAATTGATCCACTTGGTTGGCTATGCCCACTGGGTCCTCAACTAAATGCCCCAACTCTTTCTTGAATCCTCTCACCTCAGAAGCAGTTAGGGGAGCATTCACAAACCCAACACCTCCTGCCGCTCTTCCCATAGGAACCTCTCTGAGGGGAAAGAGTCTCTCTGCCTTGGAGGTCTTGGATCTGGTACTACAGTACAGCCCATCTTCAGATGCCAAACTACAAGTTTGAGGGATATCTGGGTTACCCTGAACGTTCTGCCCATCAGCAGGTGTATTTGCTGATAGCTCTTTACTGGGCAAGGAGATATTTGTGTCCCAACTAGGAGGAGGTAAAGGGGCAGCAATAGGAGGGGGAGAAGAGCCCGAGTGAATATTAAGTGGAGCTGGAGAAGGGGTGGAGAATGCAGCAGGTGGAGTAGGCACTTGTGGTGATGCAGAAGGAACTGGAGGAGGTGAAGGTGGTGAGGGAGTCGTTACTGGAGGAGATACTGGGTTTATCATAGGGGAAGCTGAAGAGGTAGAAGGAGGAATTTGAGCAGGTGGTAATGAGATGGCAGCCGGGGGAAGAACCGGACCTGCCATTTGAGGTGCTTGAAGAAGAGGATTATAAGGTGGAGGGACAGAAGGAGGCAAATAATCCAGGGGGTCCCATCTTTTACTAGTCCTAATCATCCCCTCCTTCATTCCCCTCTTTCTTCCTCTGTACCTTACAAATTCGCACCCCTTCATCCTCAACAACGCTCTTTACCCAGCAAGATACATACAGTAATACTCAGGATCAGTATCGCCTCGAGCTGTCAGATAATTATTTAGTTGTTGGCACATCCACTTATCCTTTGTCCCACACCAAGGCCATCCTCCTTGCACCTCTAATTCTGGCCAGACTTCTACACAGTAGTGGATCATTTTCACTTTATCTAATCCCTGCGTGGCCTCTATAGAATCCCATTTTACTAACAGTTCTCCTAAGGGACTATTGGGATGTATATACCTCAGTCTCTTGCAGGTCTTTTTACTACTACACCCTCCCATTTTTCAGGTCTCAATAGTAACAAAAAATCCCAAAGGTGCCTCTACTGACAGGTAATTTCAAAAAAAACTCCTTTGAGGAGCTACAGCCTCCTACACTGAACTTCAAATTTCTGCCTGATGCTCAGGACTTTATACTGGAACAACTGCCCGATCTCTTGATTGCCCAACTTTCCCAACGTCAGGTCTTACATCTATCAGGACTTGAACACACGAAACCTCGGCCTAAGAATCCGCGTCGTGCCTGACTCCCTCAGTCAGGAAAAACAACTGCCTGATTTTTAGTTTGCCTAACCTGCCAATTCTTAGGCTTCACCGTATCAGGACTTAAAAGCAAACTGCAGCCTCCTTCGCTGGGGTTTGTGCCTGACCCCTTTGTCAGGACTTACTTTGCCTGCAAGGCTTGTGAGCTTACTCGAATCCTTCTCGGGACTTACAAATGCTATCCGAATCCTTCTCGGTACTTACAAATCTTACTCGAATCCTCCTCGAGACTTAAAAATCCTACCCGAATCCTTCTCGGGACTTACAAATCTGCCTGACTTCCCTTTGGTGTGCCACTCATACAACTATTCCCTCCGCACGCCCGGAGTGGGGGGCCCCTTTTTTCCCCTTAGGAGATGACTCACTCACACTAATTCCACTCGCTTTCCCCTGTTCCCGGCCGGCTTTCTCTCGAAAGCTCAGAAACACGGTACTAAGGGGTCCACTCTCAGGTCGAGGGTCCGGCTGCCGGCCCTCATCTCACTCACACACACATGCGCACGTCTCCCACTCCCGCCCCTGGATTTCTCACCAGTCCGGTGCTCTGGTGCTCCTCTGCATCGCTGCTTCTGAGCGGATCCCTCTGGTCCTGGTAGCCAGCTGTCCTGGAGGTCCAAGATGGCCAGTCCTGGTGTCCTCTTTTGGCGTGGCTATCCTGGACGAACGCCCCAGCTGAAATAAACAGGGCCAGGAGACTTCTTCTCCTTTTTAATGCCTTTATTAAAAGTGATCAACTCAGGATTGAGCGGCTCAGTGGGGCTGCAGTCTCCCGTCGTCTCTCCCAGGGCGACTCAGAGGAGGAGGATATGCGCTACTTTGTCCACTAGGGGCAGAGCTGGGGATCAGGTCCTCGTGGGAGCCTTTTAGGGCGTGATGATCCCTTTGTTGTTACTTTTCCCGGCCCCTTCCCACCGGCTCTCGGTGTCGGGACGACTCCCATGGTCAGGGCGAGAGGGACTCCGAAGGTGTTCCGCATCTCTGCAGGCTCAGCACTCGGCTCCTCACGTCCAGACATCACTCCAGTCTCTCAGCTCTTAGGTGGCTCGTTGTTTTTGGGGTTTTCTCTGTGCATTTGGAATAGGGGTCCCACACAGCCTGCTGCTGCTGGTCCTTGGAGTCACTTTCCATAGCCCCCCCCCCCCCCCCCCCCTCTTAGGTCTCTTCACCATTCTGGGAAAAGTACAACTTAACCTCGGGCAAGGCTCTGCTAATACAAAAGGAGCAATTAGCCACAACGACCCATGATTGCAATAACAAAACACACAGAATTTCAGCAGAGACAGTTATCTTTTTGTAAACTTTTCTCACAAAAAAAATTAACAGAATTTTTGTTCATAACACCTCCCATCTGAGACTCAGCTTCCACTTCACTGACCTCGGTGTCTTCATGTTGCTCCTCTATGTGCCTGCACTTCGTCCTTTTCTCTCACTCGAGGGAGGATGGAAGCACTGAAAGAGTTCATATCTCACCCGGGGCCTGCAGATGGTTCTGTGACCCTGACCGGGCTCAGTGCTTGCGGCCAGAGCTGTTTTACGATGGAGATTTCTGCAGTGGCTGCGCTGGGGCTGTGTCAGGATGGGCCGCGCTGGGGCAGGGCCAGGATCTCAGCAGCCAGGCCAGAACACAGCAGCAGCACGGCCGGGGGCCGATGGCTTCTCCTCCCCCTGCCCGAGGCTTGTGGCTGAACCCCAACGGTGGCAGAATTTTGGCCGAGCCGGCCTGGCCTGGGGCTGCTCCTGGAGCCCGGCGGATCCTTGCTCGGCCCGGGCTGGTGGCGGAGCAGGGCTCAGCAGTGCCCGGATGGTCACAACTGCAGCCATGGCCCGGCCCGGCCTTGGCCCCGCAGCCTCCCCTGCCCTGCCCGGCAGCCGGTGGGGCCTGGCAGGGTCCCTGGGAAGGGGCCCAGCCCCATGGCAGGAGCCGCCCAGACCAGCCTGGCTGAGATGGGGGCTGGGTCGGCCTTGTTACCTCTTTGCCAGCCAGAAGGGAAGGAGACCCTCCCAGGCTTTCTTGTCTTTAACATGTGTCTTCACAGAGGTGTGTGCAGTTTCCTTAGTGGTTTAACAGATTGTCAATTATCAAAGCTAATTACTGATCGCATTTTTTGTCAGAAATGGAGGAAACTGCTAGCAGCTTCTCTTAGAACATCACTTCCATGGTGCGTAACCATCACAACAGCACAGAGCACAGAGCTCCTTTGTCCAAATGTAGTGGTCATGTGCCTGAGGCCTCAAAACCCCACCTTTGGAGATCTCTGGGCCCTCTCCAAGGTATTTTCAATTGAAAACATTCAGCTTATATTCTAAGAAAATCACCAGAGGACGGTGCCAGCCTCACCTCTCTGTCCTGGTTACTTTTTTCTGGGAGCAATCCTTGGAAATATGGAATTTGGAAGGCCAAATTCTAATTTTGGCCATGGTCCATGGACATGAATGCTGGTTCTTTTCCTTAGGAATGAAGGAACAGAGTCACAGTGTTTCGGGACAGATGACAGGTAACTAGCAGAGGCCAAGGCCAGCCAGAGTCTGCAGGTTTTGTTCTGAAAGATACCCTTGCATATAGGAAACCTTTATGGATTCTACCAATTTTGGCAATGGGCATCTGAAAAGACAGACGGTTCTTTTCCATAGCAAGAAAAGTATGGAGCCCCAGTGCTCCAGGAGCTGATGAGAGGCGGCCCTTGAAATCCCAAGGTCAGCCAGATCTCTCAGGTGGCCCCTGGGAGTCCAAGACATTCAGATCTGTTCCATGTTCCCTTGGCTCCATGGGTCCCCATAGTGTCCCAATGATACCTTGCTTTCATGAGGCCCTGAGGTGTCATAATACCCCCTTGGTGACACAAGGCCCTGAAGGGTCACAATGGTCTCCATGTTCCATCAGGCCTCACAGAGTCATCATGGCCTCTGGGTTCCATGAAGCCCTGCTGTGTCACCATGGCCCCTTGGTTCCATGGGCTCCAGTGGTGCCACAATGATCCTCTTGGTTCCATGAGGTCCCCACAGTGTCCCAGTGATCTCCATGGGAAGGAAAGAACCCAGCCCCAGTGTTGCAGGGGCAGCCACCAGAGGCCAAGGCCAGGCAGACTTGACGGTACTGGCAGATTTTGCCTGGAAGCAACCCTTATACATAGTGAATTTTAGAGATGGAATCCCAATTCAGACATGGACACCCAGAGGAGAAGGACACGGTTCCTCTCCATAGGAAGGAAAGCATGAAACACTGGTGTTTGAAAGGCCGACAAAAGGCAGCCATCAGAGGCCTAGGCCAGCCAGACTTTCTGTCCTGGTAAAATTGTCTGAAAGCAACCCTTGGATATAGGGAATTTTGGGAGGTGGAGCCCAAATTTTGGCCATTTCTGTGTAGATAAGAAGGATGGTTCTTCTCCAAAGGAAGGAAAGCAGCAAGCCCAAGTGTTTCAAAGGCAGATGAGGAGAGAGGTGGCTCCTGGGAGGCCAAGCCAGCCAGATCCAATTGTCCTGGCAACTTTTGTCTTGGAGGAATTCTTGGATATATAGAATTTAGAAGGAAAAATCTCAATTTTGACCATGGACCCCTTGAGAAGAAGGACAGTTATTTTCCATTGGAAGGAAAGCACCGAGCCCTAGTGTTTGAAAAGCAGATGAGATGCAGCCCCTAAGCCCTCTCCAAGAGGACAGACCTGTCTGTCCTGGCAGCTTTCACTTGGGAGCAATCCTTGGATGTATGGACTTTCGGAGGTGGAATACCAATTTTGGCCAGGGGCACATGGTCAAGATGGATGGTTTTTTCCTTCAGGAAAGAAAAGCGTGAAGTCCAAGTCTTCTGGAAGAAGATGAGAGGTGGCTACCCTTAGGCCAAGCCAGCCAGACCTGTCTCTCCTGGCACCTTTCGTCTAGGGGCTATCCTTGCACATAGGGCATTTTTGGAAGTGGAATCTCCATTTTGGCCATGGGTGCCTAGACAGGAAGAAGAGTTCTTTTCATTAGGAAGGAAAGCCCAGAGCCCCCGTGTTTCAGAGGCAGATGAGAAGCAGCCGTCGACATGCCAAGGTCAGCTGGACCTGACAGGTGGTCCCCAGGAGGCCCAGCCAGCCAGACCTGTTCCATGTTCCCTTGGTTTCATGGGACCCCACAGTGTCACAATGGTCTCCTTGGTTCCATGAGGCCCTGGAGTGTCACAATGTTCCCCTTGCTTCTGTAGTGTCACAATGGCCCCGTGCTTCCATGAGACCTTGCAATGTCACAATGGCTTCCTGGTTCCACAAAGCCCTGATGTGTCACCATGGCCCCTCAGCTCCATGCGCCCTCGCTGTGTCACAGTGGCTCCTCTATGACACTACAGGCTCCACAAGGTCACCATGGACCCTTGGTTCCTTGGGGCCCCCAAGTTTCACAATGGTCTCCTTGATTCCATGAGGCACCACAGTGTCACCATGGCCCCTTGGTTCCATGAGGTTCTGTAGTGTCACCGTGGTGTCCTTCAACCCTCATTGTCACAACTGACCCATGGTTCCATGAGTTTCCATAGAATAAGAGCCAGAATGAGAGATGTGGGACTCCAGGTGGCTCTTCAAAATGCAATTTATTGTATCCAAGACATTACAGCAGTCCAGGGTCACGGGTGATAGAGCCTCTGCCAACAGCTGGCAGCTCCATCTTCAGACAAGCCTGAAGACCCTTTAGCTTTGGTTACAATGTATTATATACTTTCCTTGCTGAGCATCCTAATACAGAAGAACAAATTTATACCATAACTTTTACCTATAGCCTATCATAACTTATGTAATTACCATATTCATGTTACTATTCTCCAATCCCTAAAAGTTAGTACATTACAGTTTAAGCTAGAAGTTGTTTTCCAGTTTTCTTGCAGTGGAAAATTCTGAGATCTTTTTTCTACTTGCAACATTTGCTGACTTGTTTGCCTGTGCTATCTTTCTGCTTGGTAAAAACATCTTCTTGTTTGAGGTGGGCTTATCCTTTGCATTAAGTCATAAAAACCCCTTCTAACTAACACACACTTTGCCTTCTTAGCTATCCAAAAAGATTGGCTCATCAATTCTTTTCTTTTATATCAAAACTTGCTTTAATTTCTATTCCTTCTTCAGATTCTACATTCAAAGTTCTTTCTGCCAAGTGCACATATCTGTGAGACTTTCTTGTCAAACTTTCATCCTTCCCAACATCCCTATAGAGTGGTCAAGTGCTTGAGGCCAAGAGCGCCTGGACAGGAGGGACAGTTCTTTTCTATAGGAGGGAAACCACAGAGCCGCAGGGTTTGAAGGCAGATTAGAAGCAGCCACCAGAGGCCAAGGCAAGCCAGACCTGTCTGTCCTTGCAGCTTTTGTCTGAAAGCAACCCTTGGATATATGGTGAGTTTTGGGGGTGGAATTCCATTTCAGCCATGGGTTCCTGGACTTGAATGACAGTTCTCCATTAGAAGGAAAGTGTGCAGCCCCAGTGTTTCAAAGGCTGATTAGAGGCAGCCCCAAGGAGGCCAAGGCAGCCAGACCTGTTGTCAGGGAAGAATCCTTGGACAGACAGAATTTGGGAGGCCAAACCCCACTTTTGTCTATGGGCATCAGGACAAGAAGGACAGTTCTTTTCTATAGGAAGGAAAGTACAGAGCCCCAGCATTTCAAAGGCAGATGAGAGCTGGCCCTCAGGAAATCAAGGGAACATAAACAGTCCTAGCAGCTTTTGTCTGGGAGCTGTCTTTGGATATAAGGAATTTTGGAGGTGCATTCCTAATTTTGGCCATGGAGGCCTGGACTTGAAAGATGTTTTTTTTTCCATGGGAAGAAAAGCACAGCCCCCAGTGTTTTGAAGGCAGATGAGAGGTGGCCCCCAAGAGGCCAAGGCCAGCCAGAGCTGTCTGTACTGGCAGGTAACATGCGGGAATAATCCTTGGATATAATCAGATTTGGAGGAGGAATCCCAATTTTGGCCATGAACTCCTGGAGGAGAAGGACAGTTCTTTCCCACAGGAAGGAAAGCACAGAACTCCAGGGTTTCAGGGGCTGATTAGAAGCAACCCTTAACATGCCAAGGTCAGCAGGACCAGTCAGGCAGCCCCCAGGAGGCCCAGCTAGCCAGACCTGTTCAATGTTCTTGGATCCTTGGGGCCCTGCAGCATCACAATGGCACGTTGGTTCCATGAGGCCCTGTAGGATCACAACAGATCTTTGTTTCCATGAGGCCCAGTGATGTCACAATGGTCTCCTTGGTTCCACAGTGGCACAATGGCTCCTTGCTTCCATGAGGCCTTGCAGTGTCAAAATGGTTCCCTTGTTTCCATGGGGCTGCGCAATGCCACAATGGCCCATTGGTTCCATGAGGTCACAGAGTCTCAAAATGGCCCCTTGGTTCTACTGGGTTCCTCAGGGTCACAATGGCTCCTTGGTTCCACCAGGTCTGGATGTGTTACACTGGTCCCTTGGTTCCATGTGTCCCTGCAGTGTCACAGTTTTTGCCTTGGTTCTATGAGGCCCTGTGATGTCACAATGGTCCCTTGGTTCCATGGGGACTCAGAGTGCCAGAATGGTCTCATTGGTTCCATGAAGCCTCCCAGTGTCACAACTGCCACTTGCTTCCATGAGACCTTGCAGTGTCAGAGTGGTTGCCTTGGTTATACAAGGCCCTGCAGTGTCACAATGACCCCTTGGTTCCAGTGGGTCCCCAAGTGTCATAATGGTCTCCATGGTTCTATGCGGCCCCACAATGTCACAATGGACTTTTGGTTCCATGAACTTTTGTACTGCCAACAGCAGTCTCCTTGGTTCGATGGTGCCACAAAATGTGACAACTGCCCCTTGGCCTTCCAAGACTCCATAGTGTCACAATGGTTCCTCGCTTCCATGAGGCCTTGTAGGGTCACAATGGCCCCTTGGTTCAGTGAGGTCTTTGGTGTCACATTGGGCTCCATGATTCCATAAGGCCTTGCAGTGTCACAACAGACCATTGGTTTCACTGAGCCCCACAGTGTCACTGTGGTCCCCTTGGCTCCACAAGGCTCTCAAGTGCCACAGTGGCCCTTTGGTTTCACAAGGCCTCAAAGTGTAAAAATGGCCTCCATGGTCCCATGAGGCCCTGCTGTGTCACAATGGACCCTTGCTTCCATGATGCCCCAGAGTGTCACAATGGTATCCTTGGTTCCATGGACCCTTCATCTCATGGAGGCCCACAGTTTTCACTGCAGTCCCCTTGATTCCATGTGGCCACACTGTGTCACAATGGCTCATGGTTCCATGAGGCCACACAGTTTAACAACAGACCCTTGGTTCCACGAGGCCTTGCTGTGTCACAATGGATTTCTGGTTCCATGAATGTTCATACTGCCCACAGCAGTCTCCTTGGTTCTGCAGTGTAACCATGGTCTCTTTGTTCCATGAGGTTCCGCCATTGAACACGGTCACCTTGGTTCCGTGAGGTTCCATAGTGTCAATCTGGACTCATGGTTCCACCAGGCCTTGCTGTGTCAGAATGGCCCCTTGGTTCCAAGAGGTTTCTCAGGGTCACAATAGTCTCCTTGGATCCACAGTATCACAATGGGCCATTGATTAAATGTGGTCCCAATGTGCCAAAATGGATTTTGGTTCCATGGGGTTCTGCTGTGTCACCATGGACCCTTTGTTCCATAAGTTTGCTCAGTGTCACAGCTGACTCCTTGGTTCTGTGAGGCCCCGCCATCACCAAATCTCCAAAATATCAGAATAAGGCTCCTTAACACAAATTTACTATTTCAGTGGGTATCATTTCTTCAGGCCTGAGGTCTAGAGAGGGATAACTCCCAACCTTATGTGGACATGTAATTCTATCAGTGTCATTAAATGTGTATTACAATTTATCCATTACCATAAAATCCACCCCAAGTTCCCAGTTTCAGTCCTTCTTTTTTCTATCACTGCATTCTTAAGCCAAAAGCCTTCTTCTTGCCTCCCAACAATCTGTGCTGGGAAGACAGCCCCTGCATGCCTTATTCCTGTGCCTAAAGTTCATAGGCACAGTAAAAATTGAATTGCTTTTCTGAATTAAGCTTTTGGTATTGAATTGAATTAAGTGTTTGGTATCAAGGCTAAGGGTTTGTGTGGGCAGGCAGAGGCAGACAGGAGGCAGAGCTGTCAGCAAAGAAGGGGCCAGCCAGGTGGGGCAGCCGGGGGATGCCGACAGCCTGCAGGGACAGAGGCAAAGGGCAGGGACACCATAGGAGAGCCTGGGCTGCACCTGGCACAGGTATGGGCAGCAGCTGCAAGACCGCCCTGCCAGAGCCAACTTGGGCAGCACTTTGGCCATGGCTGCTGGCCCTGGGCCTGAGGCAGGAGCAGGAGACAAGTGACCCTTGCAGACCTGGGGCCTCATTGCCTCGTTGTCCCTGCTCAGCAGCCTGGCAGGGGCCGCCCCATGCTCCTGCCCTTGCCATTGCACTTCCCCACATGCCAGTGCCCATCCCGGCAAGAGCCCTGAGCAAGGAGGGAGGGACAGGATCTGCCTGGCCAGGGGCTTGTTGAGGGATGGGTAGATATAAGTCCAATTGTGTCAGGAACCCACGTCTTAAAAAGGAAACCACTAGGCCGCGGCAAAATATCCAAATATGGATAACATTGTAAACAGACCAGTGAAGAGATTTTTGCTTTTATTTTCAGCACATCAGTCTCAGAATACAAAAAGGAGACATGACAGCTCACTGATCCACCCCAAAAATGTCTCCTCCAAAATGTCTCTCCCAGGAGGGCTCATACAGCAATACATAAAATCATCTCAGTCTACATTTTTCAGCCAATCACACACAGAAAACACATATTGACAAGCATTCTATCCAATCTTATAAAACATACGTAATGGTAGCTAAAACAAAGACTAGTTCATAAGACACAAAGAACAGAGTTCTATTCATACTAATCTTCTGAAGATATACATTAAATAACCTTGTTGCCATCCTAAAGCCAATTCTACAGAGGCCTATTTTTATTTGTCACGTCTACTGCTTGGGAAACCTTTCTGCTTGCATGGGAAACTTTTCTGCAATGCTAACAAAACTCCAATCTAAGGCTTACATACCTTTTTTTTTACCATTTCTTAAAAATCCTCTGACCTTATGGATTCCAACATTTCCTCCTCTCTGCTTGACTCAGAAGCTTTCATTTTCTTGTCGCTTGCTACTTGCATTTCATAGCTCTATTGCAAAATTTCTGCTTATTATCTGTTGAAGACCTATTTTCGCTAAACTGAAGTATTGATATATTACGACACAGCAACTTAATACTATGAAAACCTAATTCTTGAAAGAGATATGATTCACGTTCGGCAACAGTCACAAGTTATCGTTCGAAAAACTCTGGTCGATTCCAAGGCCTTAATTCAAAACCTTCATTCATGTCAATACCTTCATCTACTGCTTTCGTGAGATTTCGTACACTCTCCGTGCTTCTACTTCCTAATTCTCCTGCTTGAATGACAAAAACTTCTCGGACTGTTTTGTTCATCATTCGCCAAACACAACAGAGTATACAAGGTACCACTATCAATATCAGTATTAGAACACCTAATACGTAAAGACCTATCTTGCAAAGTTGCCTTAGCCAAGGTGCAAAACTCCAATTTTGAAACAAATCATCCAACCAGGAACCTCCATCTTCTTTAATTTGGGCTGTCAGATCCTTTAATTTTTGAATGCTTTTATGAATGGATTCAGAATGATCAGACAAATTCATACAACACAATCCTTCAAATTCCTCACAACCTTGTCCTTGTGCCAGTAAAAGAAAATCAATGGCTGCTCTGTTTTGAAGAGTAGCATGTTTAATACTATCAACATCGGTCAACATATCACTGATTGCGGAGGATGTGGCATTAGCTTGTCTGCTCAGCCAACATCCAACCCAATGTAATTGTCTCAATGCCACTGCTGAAGCCAATTGGGGTAAGAATATACCTGCTGAAACCCTTCTGGCGGCATTCCAAGGCATAAAATCACTCTGACAGTTCTCATCATAATGAGGAACAGCTCTCGTTCTCCTTTGTTTCTTTTTCATCACTGCTTTGGCAGTGGGAGCAATTATGGTGAGCATACCAATGCTACAAGGGCCACCTTCAAGGTGAGCTGGAATGCCTTGCCAAGCTCTGTCTCCGCAAATGAACCAATACCCTTTCAGCAATTGCCGTGGATATTGATCCGTTTCTGGAACCACATCCCAACTGTTTGAAACATTACACCAAAAACTCAAATTTTTATATGCAAAATAATGAGGAGTAACACTGAACTTTGGGGGATCACCTTTTCGCCAGGCACGAGTCATGAAAGTAAAACAAAAATCCATGGTCAAAGAACCAAGTATTTCCAATTCTTGCAATTCAGATGCTGCCCTAAGAAGTTTTTTGGACCAAATGTTCCAATTGAAGGAAGGACGGTTTCCATTGTCAATTCCCCCTGGTTTACCATTAGATTGTTTTTTGACCAAAGGCAGCTCTTTCACTGGCACACCAACCAAACAGGTTGAAAAAGGCTTTTCTGGTTCCGAATTAGACAAACATATAGTATCCGATCCGGCAGCCTTGGCTAAGGTCACCCAAACATTCGTTTTCGGTTGATCCACAGGTAAATCTGCACGACAAAAACCAATTAAAATCAAACAAAACAAGTATACCATTTGATTTTGCCCCATCTCTTTCAAGATTTAAGTTTTGGCAGAATTCTTTCTAAACAAAAACAATAACCTAAGTTTTCAGTCAAAAATTAGTTTTGTTTAACAAACATTCAGCATTCAGTTAGCATACTCATAAATAACATTGGCACAAAATCAGAGTTCATGGGTTCCACCGATGCACAAAGAATGTCAGGCACAAGAGGCGTCAGGCGAGACCCGGGATCCTTCGATTCGGTTCACATCTGCGTACTTGCTTCCTCGGTTCTGGGCTCGACAACAGGTTCTGAAGTGCGATATGGTTTGACGTTTTTGGCAGGAACCCACTTGATTCCAGCACCTGTGGAGACAAAAGCATACCCTTTCCCCAAATTATTAATCAAAATGGACCTTCACTTGAAAAACGTACAGAGCCTTATTCAGTCTCATCTGTGGGGTGATCTCCGTTCCCCCTCTCTGTTGATCTAATATGCATTTTAGGGTTTGATGTGTTCTTTAAATGATTGCTTGGCTTGTGGGAGAGTGGGGAATACCAAAAATGTGTTGAACACCCCATTCATTTAAAAATGTGGCAAATTTTTGAGATATGTATGCGGGACCGTTGTCAGTTTTTACTTCTTGGGGTACACCCAAGGAAGCAAAAGCTTGCATGGAAATGATGACAGGCATGGCTGCCAGTTTCACCTGTGTGAAGGGAAGCAAAAACTGCACCAGAGAATGTGTCTATGGAAACATGAATATTTTTAAATTTACCAAAAGAAGGATATTTAGTAACATCGGTTTGCCACAACTGTAGGCTTTGTAAGCCTCGGGGGTTGATTGCTCCTGTAGAAACAGGAGGTTGTACCAATTGACAGTCAGGGCAAGTATGAATGATAGCTTTAGCTTGACTTTTAGTGATTTGGAACATTCGCATGAGTGCTTGTGCATTTTGGTGGAAAAAGGCATGACTCAATTTTGCTTGTTCAAAAATGTTTGGTAATGTGTTAGAAATGACCATTGTCAACTTGTCCGCTCTTGCATTTCCTTCCACTAAAAATCCAGGAAGTGAAGAATGCGCCCTAATGTGAGAAACAAAATATGGATTAGTTCCATATTTTAATATTGCAAAGTTCCATATTTTAATATTGCAAAGTTATAAAAAGACAGGAAAGCCAACGATGTAAAGTCTCATTACTAACATGCTTTAAAATTGAACATTAACATTAGCAACATAAGCAAAATCTGTGACCAAATTAAGAGGTTGATGGAAAAGCTGAAAACTCAAACCACAGTCAAAGTCCAGTGATGAGGTTGTCTTCTTTGAAGAGTTGATAGTCTTCTTTGAAGAGATGATGTCTCAGCCTTGGATCTTTGTTGCATCCTTGAGGTTTAGTTGTAGAAATGTCAAGTCCAGCCTTTTGGATTTCAGTCCCAACACCAGCACAGGTTTGCTGCATCTCTTTCTGTGTCGAAGCTGTGATGAGCAGATCATCCATGTAGTAGTATAATCTTGAATCCTGGAAATTTCTGTGAACTGAGGACAAAACTTGTACAACAAGACATTAGCAGATCATATACATCATGACAATCACATCCTATGATAGGTAGAAAGTCACTTTGATTGGAATCTTTACATATGACAATCTTTTCGTGACATGACCAGCCCAGTGAGAGTATTCACCCATTGCCAGTGGGTACCACAGTTTGTGTCTGAGCGCGGTGGAACGCGCTGTTTCTGAAGTTTAACGACAGTGGGTTGCCATTGATGTCAAATAGTGAATGACAGAATTTAGCAAGATGCCTTCCTTTTCGGCATCGAGGGCAAATAGAAATTTGATTTGATGTCCCACGAAAATCCTTTTTAAGGTGCCCTGGTTTACCACAACCAAAGCAGACAGGCTTTTTATTAGGATCTACTTGTACAGCATTAACAGAATTTTCCCAACGTTTTTCTTGTTTTTCTAAAAGCTTTTCAATTTTATTCATTCGTTGTGTCAAATTATGTTCCAGTGTTTTTTCCAAAGCATTGACCTGTGAATTTGCAGCATTTTGTGAACCCATAAGTCTACTGCAAGCTGTTAGCATCTGTGTAATTGTTGGAGGCTGATCAGGCAAAGCTAAAATAATTTTTCTACATTCATTATTAGCATTTACAGAAGCAAGATTTTGAATGATATAAGAGCGGGCTTGTTCATCTGGACATTGTCTTTCAACTGCTTGAGTTAATCTATCCAAAAAAGAACCATAAGATTCAGTTTCACCTTTTCTAATCAGTGGATAAGAATTCAAATGTGAGCCAGGGGGCTCAAGTGAAAGCAAGGCCTTTCTAGCAGCATCCTTAATGTCTGTTAACACAGGCCGAGGCAGTTCAGCTGCTTGATTTTCAGGCCTATTGTAAGGTGAATCACCAGCTAATTGAGCAACATCTAGATTAGCATAATCAGTATTTGCATATCCTTCAACCAACTTGTTGAGTAGTTTTTTCCATTGTAATTCCCATAGTAGGTACTGTGAATTGGTTAAGATCAGAGAGGCCACATTCCTGCAATCAGCAGGAACTAAATCATAAGAGTTAAAAGTATTTTTCAACACACTGTTAAAATAGGGAGAAGAAAATCCACTCTCTTTCAAAGCCTGTCGCAACTCCTTTATATCATGAGGATGAAGTCTTTCATATTTTGGATTTCTATCATTTCTTCCATATTTTACTGGTAAAGCAAGATATTGTTCCTTTAAATCCGAATCTTTTTCTAGTTTCCGATTAATGTATGACCAATCAGGTAAATTTAATGGAAAATCAAAATTGTCACTTCAATCAATGACAGGTTGACCTTTACTTCTAACCAATATATTTTCTGATTCTAAAAAATCACTAAATACAAACCTTCCAGGCCTTCTGCCCAAATCCAAATTCCTGACAGGGACATGTACTCTTGTCCAGGAGTTCTGCCAACTCCGGGAACTCGGCCAGTTCTGGGAACTCGGCCATAACAACACGCCTCCTCTGAAGCCCGACCCAAAGGGGCCGGGACAGAGGCGTGTTCCTTTCTTCTAGGAACAGTGCCATTTAACCTTGAGTTCGATACTTTACTACAAGTTTCACATTGTCTCCCTGCCAAGAAAAATTCAGCTGGGGAGTCCCCAAATCCAGGTTTTAAACTTACATGATTTTGTTTTAAAATACAAGAATTAGGATCCTGACATTTTAAAAACTCAACCCGTGTTTTTTCAGGGTTTTGAGAGTTATCCATCCTTTCAAAGGATTCCACCCTTAAAGCCAATTTTTCTTTCTCTGTATCTATGGATTGACAAACACCAGAAAAACAATGTTTTTGCTTAACTGAAAAAGAGTTCCCCAGAACCACAATTTCCCGAGTGGAAGTGACAATCTCAGCTTCCATCTCAGGCATAGAAGACTTCAATGTCCCTGCACAAACAATTTTAGAAGGTACAGACACTTTTTCATTTGCATTTTCTACACATATTTTCCCATCCCCCTTACAAGAGTCACATCTTTTTACATTAACAGAACAACACGAAGAAAAGTCCGAAAGAGTCTCATTTTTTCCCAGAGAGAGAGAAGGAGGATTTTTTTCAACAGAGTTCAAAGCATTAGTGTCACCATTTGAAACAACACTTGTTACATTCTCAGATACACACACAGTCTCCGGTTTACTGGAGTTTAAAGAGACAGAGCCAGAAGCTTTGTTTTCTGAGGCAAAGTTGATCTTATTATTATCAGTTTGTTTAAAACACTCCAACAGAGCTTTACAAATCAGCATAAGTTCTCTTAAGCTTTCATCTTTTTTGAGACTAGATTATAGATTCTCCAGTTTATCTGATCCCAAAAATGAAAAGTAAAAGCAGACTGTAAGTTTAAATCTCGCGTATTCGCCTTAACCCAGACAAGTAAATTTTTAAGCTCCGTTTTTGAAATTTCAGAGTGACCTTTCTCTTGTAACATTGTCTCTAATTGATGAAAAACATCCCATTCAACTTTTGATAAATTCGTTCCCATTTTTGTGTTCTTTTAATAATTTTCTTTTTCTCTATATTTACTCCCAACGTCACCCAAGCGCTCTCCCGAGATAGTTACTTACAATTTCCTTGGCTTCAGTGGGAGAGATGATACAGTGTCCTCCTTGATAACACTTGGGTCCCTGCGGCTGGTACATCCACGATTTTTGTTTTTTCTTCTATTCTACGTCCTCGGACGGGGTATTCCTCACACGGCAGGCACCATTTGTCGAGGGATGGGTAGATAAAAGTCCAATTGTGTCAGGAACCCACGTCGTTAAAAAGGAACCCACTAGGCCGCGGCAAAATATCCAAATATGGATAACATTGTAAACAGACCAGTGAAGAGATTTTTGCTTTTATTTTCAGCACATCAGTCTCAGAATACAAAATGGAGACATGACAGCTCACTGATCCACCCCAAAATGTCTCCTCCAGGAGGGGTCATACAGCAATACATAAAATCATCTCAGTCTACATTTTTCAGCCAATCACACACAGAAAACACATATTGACAAGCATTCTATCCAATCTTATAAAGCATAGGTAATGGTAGCAAAAACAAAGACTAGTTCATAAGAGACAAGGAACAGAGTTCTATTCATGCTAATCTTCTGAAGATATACATTAAATAACCTTGTTGCCATCCTAAAGCCAATTCTACAGAGGCCTATTGTTATTTGTCACATCTACTGCTTGGGAAACTTTTCTGCTTGCATGGGAAAATTTTCTGCAATGCTAAAAAAAATCCAATCTAAGGCCTACATACATTTTTTTAACCATTTCTTAAAAATCCTCCAACCACATGGGTTCCAACACCAATGACTGGGAGTGGGCCAAGAGAGGCGACAGGAGTAACATCGGAAGGGGTCACAGTGCCCCAAAGGCTCCCACGAGGACCAGACAGCCAGATCTGCCCCTAGTGAACAAAGATGCGCATATCATCATCCTCGTCCTCCTCGTCCTCCTCCTCCTCCACCTCGTCCTCCTCCTACTACTCCTCCTCCTCGTCCTCGTCCTAGTCCTCGTCCAAGTCCTCGTCCTCGTCCTCGTCCTCCTCCTCCTCCTCCTCCTCCTCCTCCTCGTCCTCCTCGTCCTCCTCCTCGTCCCCATCCTCGTCCTCCTCCTCCTCATCCTCCTCCTCGTCCTCGTCCTCCTCATCTTCCTCATACTCCTCGTCCTCCTCGTCCTCATCCGCGTCCTCCTCGTCCTCCTCCTCGTCATCCTCGTCCTCCTCCTCCTCCTCCTCCTCCTTGTCCCCGTACTCGTCTTCCTTGTCCTCATATTCCTCGTCCTCCTGCTCCTCCTCATCCTCCTCCTCCTCCTCCTCCTCGTCCTCGTCCTCCTCCTCCTCCTCCGCCAGGTCCTCTTCGTCATCCTTCTCCTCAGCCTCTTCCTCCTCCTCCTCCTCATCATTCTCCTCCTCCTCCTCTTCCTCCTCCTCCACATCCTCCTCCGCCTCCTCCTCCTCCTCCGCCTCCTACTCCTCCTCCTCCACCTCCTCCTCCGCCTCCTCCTCCTCCTCCTCCTCCTCCGCCTAATCCTCCTCCTCCTCCTCCTGGCCCTCCTCCTCCTCCTCCTCCTCGTGCTCCTCGTGCTCCTCTTCCTCCTCCTCGTCCTCCTCGTCTTCCTCCTCCTCCACGTCCCCCTCGTCCGCCACCTCCTTCTCGTCCTCCTCGTCCTCCTCCTCCTCATTCTCGTCGTCCTCCTCCTCGTTCTCCTCCTCCTCGTCCTCCTCCTACTTGTCCTCCTCCTCCTCGTCCTCCTCGTCCTCGTCGTCCTCGTCCTCCTCGTCCTCCTCCTCGTCGTCTTCCTCGTCCTCCTCGTCCTCCTCCTCATCCTCCTCCTCGTCCCCCTCCTCGTCCTCCTCCTCCTCGTACTCGTCCTTCTCCTCCTCCTCCTCCTCCTCGTCCTTCTCCTCCTTGTCCTCAAACTCGTCTTCCTCGTCCTCGGTTTCCTCGTCCTCCTGCTCCTCCTGATCCTCCTCCTCCTCCTGCTCCTCCTCCTCCTCCTCCTCCTCGTCCTCCTCGTCCTCCTCCTCCTCCTGGTCCTCCTCGTCATCCTCCTCCTCGGCCTATTCCTCCTCCTCCTCCTCATCCTTCTCCTCCTCCTCTTCCTCCTCCTCCTCCTCATCCTCCTCCGCCTCCTCCTCCTCCTCCTCCTCCTCCGCGTCCTCCTCCTCCGTGTCCTCGTCCTCCTCCTGGTCCTCCTCGTCCTCCTCCTCCTCGGCCTCTTCCTCCTCCTCCCCCTCCTCGTCCTCCTCGTCTTTCTCCGCCTCGTCCTCCTTGTCCTCCTCGTCCTCCTCCTCATCCTCCTCCTCCTCCTCGTAATCCTCGCCCTCCTCGTCCTCCCCTCCTCCCTCCTCATCCTTCTTCTCCTCCTCCCCCTCCTCGTCCTCCTCGCCTTTCTGGCCTCGTCCTCCTCATCCTCCTCCTCCTCCTTCTCCTCCTCCTCCTCGTCCTCGTCCTCCTCCTGCTCGTCTTCGTCCTACTCCTCCACCTCCTCCTCCTCGCCCGCGTCCTCCTCCTCCTCCTCGTTCTCCGCCTCCTCATCTTCCTCCTCATCCCTCCTCGTCCTCCTGGCCATCCTCGTCCTCCTCTTCCTCCTCGTCCTCCTCGTCCTCGTTCTCCTCCTCCTCCTCGTTCTCCTCGTCCTCCTCGTCCTCCTCATCTTTGTCCTGGGCCTCCTCCTCCTCCTCCTCCTCCTCCTCCTCGTTCTCCTCCTCCTCCTCCTCCTCGTCGGCCTCCTCCTCCTCATCGTCCTCCTCCTCCTCGTCCTCCTCATCCTTCTCCTCCTCCTCCTCCTCCTCCTCCTCGTCCTCCGCGTCCTCCGCGTCCTCCACGTCCTCCTCGTCCTCATCGACCTCCTCGTCATCCCTCTCCTCCTCCTGGTCATTCTCGTCCTCCTCGTCCTCCTCGTCCGCCTCGTCCTCCTCCTCATCCCTCTCCCCCTCCTGGTCATCCTCGTCCTCCTCCTCCTCCTCGTCCTCCTCGTCCTCCTCCTCATCCTCAACCTCCTCCTTATCCTCCTCCTCGTCCTCCTCGGCCTCCTCCTCCTCGTCCTCGTCCTCCCCGTCCTCCTCCTCCTCCCCGTCGTCCTCCTCCTCCGACTCCACCTCCTCCTCCTCCACCTCCTCCTTCTCATCCTACTTCTCCTCTTCGCCCTCCTCCTCTTCCTTCTCGTTCTCCTCCTCCTCCTCCTCCTGCTCCTCGTTCTCAACCTCCTCCTCCTCCTCCTCATATTCCGCCTCCTCCTCCTTGTCCTCCTCCTCCTCCTCCTCCTCTTTGTCCGCCTCCCCCTACTTCTCCTCGTCCTCCTTGTCCTCATCCTCCTCCTTCTCGTCCTCCTCCTCCTCGTCCTCCTCCTCCTCCCCCTCGTCCTCCTCCTCCTCCTCCTGGTCCTCGTCGTCCTCCTCCTCCTCGTCCTCCTCGTCCTCCTCCTCGTCGTCTTCCTCGTCCTCCTCGTCCTCCTCCTCATCCTCCTCCTCGTGCCCCTCCTCGTCCTCCTCCTCCTCGTCCTCATCCTCGTCCTCTTCATCTTCCTCATCCTCCTTGTACTCGTCCTCGTCCTCATCGTCATCCTCGTCCTCCTCCTCGTCATCCTTGTCCTCCTCCTCCTCCTCCTCCTCCTCGTCCTTTTCCTCCTTGTCCTCATACTCGTCTTCCTCGTCCTCGGCTTCCTCGTGCTCCTGCTCCTCCTGATCCTCCTCCTCCTCCTCCTCCTCGTCCTAACCCTCCTCGTCGTCCTCCTCTTTGTCCGCCTCCTCCTCGTTCTCCTTGTCCTCCTTGTCCTCATCCTCCTCCTCCTCTTCCTCCTCGTGGTCCTCGTCCTACTTTTCCTCCTCCTCTTCCTTCTCCTCGTCCTCCTCGTCTTCCTCCTCCTATTCATCCTCCTCGTCCTCCTCGTCCTCCTGCTCCTCGTCCTCCTCGTCCTCCTCCTCATTCCTCTCCTCCTCCTTGTCATCCTCGTCCTCCTCCTCCTCCTCGTCCTCCTCGTCCTCGTATTCCTCCTCATCCTCCTCGTCCTCCTACTCCTCATCCTCCTCGTATTCTTCCTCCTCGTCCTCCTTGTCCTCCTCCTCCTCCTCCTCCTCCTCCTCGTCCTCCTACTCCTCCTCCTCGTCGTCATCCTCCTCGTCTTCCTCGTCCTCCCAATCCTCCTCCTCCTCGTCCTCCTCGTCCGCCTCGTCCTCGTCCTAATCCCTCTACCCCTCCTGGTCATCCTCGTCCTCCTCCTCCTCCTCGTCCTCCTCGTCCTCCTCCTCATCCTCCTCCTCCTCCGTATCCTCCTCCTCGTCCTCCTCGGCCTCCTCCTCCTCGTCCTTCTCGTCCTCCCCGTCCTCCTCCTCCTCCTCCTCGTCCTCCTCCTCCGACTCCACCTCCTCCTCCTCCTCCTCCACCTCCTCCTTCTCATCCTACTCCTCCTCTTCGCCCTCCTCCTCTTCCTTCTCGTTCTCCTCCTCCTCCTCCTCCTGCTCCTCGTTCTCAACCTCCTCCTCCTCATATTCCTCCTCCTCCTCCTTGTCGTCCTCCTCCTCCTCCTCCTCCTCCTCCTCCTCCTCCTCCTCCTCCTCGTCATCCTCCTCCTCTTTGTCCGCCTCCTCCTCCTCCTCCTCGTCCTCCTTGTCCTCATCCTCCTCCTCCTCGTCCTCCTCCTCCTCGTCCTCCTCCTCCTCCCCATCGTCCTCCTCCTCCTCCTCCTGGTCCTCCTCCTCCTCCTCCTCCTCGTGCTCCTCGTCCTCCTCTTCCTCCTCCTCGTCCTCCTCGTCTTCCTCCTCTTCCTCGTCCCCCTCGTCCGCCTCCTCCATCTCGTCCTCCTCGTCCTCCTCCTCCTTCTTCTCGTCCTCCTCCTCGTCCGCCTCCTCGTTCTCTTCCTCCTCGTCCTCCTCCCCCTCTTCGTCCTCCTCGTCCTCCTCGTCCTCCCCGCCCTCGTCGTCTTCCTCATCCTGCTCGTCCTCGTCCTCCTCATACTCGTCCTCCTCCTCCTCGTCCTCCTTTTCCTCCTCCCCCTCCTCCGCCTCCTCCTCCTCCTCCTCCTCCTCCTCCTCGCCTTCTCCCACTTCGTCCGCCTCCTCCTCGTTCTCCTCGTCCTCCTTGTCCTCCTCCTCATCCTCCTCCTCCTCGTGCTGCTCCTCCTCCTTCGCCTCCTCCTCCTCCTCGTGCTCCTCGTCCTGTTTTTCCTCCTCCTCGTCCTCCTCGTCATCCTCCTCCTCCTCGTCCTCCTCGTCCTCGTCCTCCTCCTCCTCCTCCTTGTCCTCCTCGTCCTCGTTCTCCGCATACTCCTCCTCCTCGTTCTCTTCCTCTTCCTCCTCCTCGTCCTCCTCCTCCATCTCCTCCTCCTCGTCCTCCTCGTCCTCCACATCTTCCTCCACCTACTCGTCCTCCTCCTCCTCCTCCGCCTCGTCCTTGTCCTCCTCCTCCTCCCCCTCGTCGTCCTCCTCCTCCTCCTCCTCTTTTTGCTCCTCCTCCTCATCCTCGTGCTCCTCATCCTCCTCTTCCTCCTCCTGGTCCTCCTCCTCCTCCTCCTCCTCGTGCTCCTCGTCCTCCTCTTCCTCATCCTCGTGCTCCTCGTCTTCCTCCTCCTCCTCGTCCCCCTCGTCCGCCTCCTCCTTCTCGTCCTCCTCGTCCTCCTCCTCCTCCTTCTCGTCCTCCTCGTCCTCCTCTTCCTCGTTCTCCTCCTCCTCGTCCTCCTCCTCCTTCTCCTCCTCCTCCTCCTCCTCGTCCTCCTCGTCCGCCTCCTCATCACTCTCCTCCGCCTGGTCATCCTCGTCCTCTTCCTCCTCCTCATCCTTTTCGTGTTCCTCGTCCGTCTCCTCATACTCCTCCTTCTCCGTATCCTCCTCCTCGTTCTCCTCAGCCTCCTCCTCCTCGTCCTCCTCGTCCTCCTCCTCCTCCTCGTCGTCCTCCTCCTCCGCCTCCACCTCCTCCTCCTCCTCCTAAACCTCCTCATTCTCCTCCTATTCCTCCTAATCCTCCTCCTCCTCCTTCTCCTCCTGGTCGTCCTCCTCCTCCTCCCTCTCGTCCTCCTCCTCCTCTTCGTCGTCCTCCTCGTCCTCCTCGTCCTCCTCCTCATCCCTCTCCTCCTCCTGGTCATTCTCGTCCTCCTCCTCCTCCTCCTCGTCCTCCTCCTCCTCCTCCTCCCCTTCCTCCGCGTCATCCTCGTCCCCCTCGTCCCCCTCGTCCTCCTCCTCCTCCTCCTCGTCATCCTCCTCCTCCTCCTCCCCTTCCTCCTCGTCATCCTCGTCCCACTCGTCCCCCTCGTCCTCCCCCTCCTCCTCCTCCTCGTATTCCTCCTCATCCTCCTCGTGCTCCTTCTCCTCGTCCTCGTCGTCCTCCTCGACCTCCCCGCCCTCGTCGTCTTCCTCATCCTGCTCGTCCTCGTCCTCCTCATACTCGTCCTCCTCCTCCTCGTCCTCCTTGTCCTCCTCCTCCTCCTCCTCCTCCTCCTCCTCCTCCTCCTCCTCCTCCTCCTCCTCATCCTCCTCCTCCTCCTCCTCGCCTTCTCCCACTTCGTCCGCCTCCTCCTCGTTCTCCTCGTCCTCCTTGTCCTCCTCCTCATCCTCCTCCTCCTCGTGCTGCTCCTCCTCCTTCGCCTCCTCGTCCTCATCCTCCTCCTCCTCCTCGTGCTCCTCGTCCTGTTTTTCCTCCTCCTCGTCCTCCTCGTCATCCTCCTCCTCCTCGTCCTCCTCATCCTCCTCCTCGTCCTCGTCCTCCTCCTCCTCCTCCTTGTCATCCTCGTCCTCGTCCTCCTCGTACTCCTCCTCCTCGTTCTCTTCCTCTTCCTCCTCCTCGTCCTCCTCCTCCATCTCCTCCTCCTCGTCCTCCTCGTCCTCCAAATCTTCCTCCACCTACTCGTCCTCCTCCTCCTCCTCCGCCTCCTCCTTGTCCTCCTCCTCCTCCCCCTCGTTGTCCTCCTCCTCCTCCTCCTCTTCCTGCTTCTCCTCCTCATCCTCCTGCTCCTCATCCTCCTCTTCCTCCTCCTCGTCCTCCTCCTCTTCCTCCTCCTTCTCGTCCTCCTCGTCCTCCTCGTCCTCCTCCTCCTTGTTCTCCTTCTCCTCGTCCTCCTCCTCCTTCTCCTCCTCCTCGTCATCCTCGTCCTCCTGCTCCTCGTCCTCCTCGTCCTCCTCCTCATTCCTCTCCTCCTCCTTGTCATCATCGTCCTTCTCCTCCTCCTCGTCCTCCTCGTCCTCGTATTCCTCCTCATCCTCCTCGTCCTCCTACTCCTCATCCTCCTCGTATTCTTCCTCCTCGTCCTCCTCGTCCTCCCAATCCTCCTCCTTCTCGTCCTCCTCATTGTCGTCCTCATCCCTCTCCTCCTCCTTGTCATCCTCGCCCTCCTCGCCCTCCTCGTCCTCCTCGTCCTCCTCGCCCTCCTCCTCCTCCTCCTCCACCTCCTCCTTCTCCCCCTTCTCCTCCTCATCGTCCTCCTCCTCTTCCTCCATGTTCTCCTCCTCCTCCTCCTCCTGCTCCTCGTTCTAAACCTCCTCCTCCTCCTCCTCATATTCCTCCTCGTCCTTCTCGTCGTCCTCCTAATCCTCCTCCTCCTCATCATCCTCCTCGTCCTCCTATTCCTCATCCTCCTCGTATTCTTCCTCCTCGTCCTCCTTGTCCTCCTCCTCCTCCTCCGTGTCCTCCTCCTCTTCGTCCGCCTCCTCCTCGTTCTCCTCGTCCTCCTTGTCCTCATCCTCCTCTTCCTCCTTCTCCTCCTGGTCGTCCTCCTCCTCCTCCCTCTCGTACTCCTCCTCCTCTTCGTCGTCCTCCTCGTCCTCCTCGTCCTCCTCCTCATCCCTCTCCTCCTCCTGGTCATCCTCGTCCTCCTCCTCCACCTCGTCCTCCTCGTCCCCCTTCTCCTCCTCCTCCTCATCGGCCTCCTCCTCCTCTTAGTCCTCATCCTCCTCGTCCTCCTCCTTGTTCTCATCCTCCTCGTCCTCTTCGTCCTCCCCGTCCTCCTCGTCCTCCTCGTCATCCCTCTCGTCCTCCTGGTCGTCCTCGTCCTCCTCCTCCTCCTCGTTCTCCTCATCCTCCTCGTCCTCCGGCTCCTCGTCCTGCTCGTCCTCCTCGTCCTCCTCGTCCTCGTCCTCATCCTCCTCGTCCTCATCCTCGTCCTCCTCCTCCTTATAATCCTCGTCCTCGTCCTCCTCCTCCTCCTCCTCCTCCTCCTCCTCCTCCTCGTCTTCCTCGTCCTCCTCCTCCTCCTCCCCCACCTCCTCCTCCGCCTTCTCCACCTCCTCCTCCTCCTCCTCCTCGTCCTCCTCCTTCACGTCCTCCTCCACCTCCTCCTCCTCGTCCTCCTCCTTCACCTCCTCCTCCTCCTCCTCCTCCTGCTCCTCGTCCTCATCCTCCTCCTCCTCCTCCTCCTCATATTCCTCCTCCTCCTCGTCGTCCTCCTCCTACTCGTCCTCCTCTTCCTCCTTGTGCTCCTCGTCTTCCTTTTCCTCCTCCTCGTCCTCTTCATCTTCCTCCGCCTCCTCGTCCTCCTCGTCCTCCTCCTCCTACTCGTCCTCCTCCTCCTCGTCCTCCTCGTCCTCCTCGTCCTCCTCCTCATCCTCCTCCTCCTCCTCGTCCTCCTCCTCCTCGTCCTCCTCCTCGTCCTCCTACTCTTCATCCTCCTCGTACTCTTCCTCCTCGTCCTCCTGGTCGTCGTCCTCCTCCTCCTCCTCGTCCTCCTCCTCCTCCCTCCTCGTCCTCCTCCTCTTTGTTTGCCTCCTCCTCGTTCTCCTCGTCCTCCTTGTCCTCATCCTCCTCCTCCTCCTCCTCGTCCACCTCCTCCTCCCCCTCGCCCTCGTCCTCCTCCTCCTCCTCCCCCTCGTCCTCCTCCTCCTCCTCCTCCTCGTGCTCCTCGTCCTCCTTTTCCTCCTCCTCGTCATCCTCGTCCTCCTACTCCTTCTCGTCCTCCTCGTCCTCCTCGTCCTCCTCCTCGTCCTTCTCGTCCTCCTCGTACTCGTCCTCCTCCTCCTCATCCTCGTCCTCCTCGTCCTCGTCCGCCTCGTCCTCATCGTCCTCCTCCTCCACTTCGTCCTCCTCCTCCTCCTCCTCCTCATCCTCCTCGTACTCATCCTCCTCGTCCTCCTCCTCCTCGTTCTCCTCCTCCTCCTCCCCCTCGTCCGCCAGTTCCTCCTCATCATCCTCCTCCACGTCCTCCTCGTCCTTCTCTTCCTCCTCGCCCACCTCATCCACCCCCTCATCCTCCTCCTCATCCTCCTCCTCCTCGTCTTCCTCGTCCTCCTCTTCCTCATCTCCCACCTCCTCCTCCACCTTCTCCACCTCCTCCTCCTCCTCCTCGTCCTCCTCCTTCACGTCCTCCTCCTCCTCCTCCTCCTCCTCCTCCTCCTCCTCCTGCTCCTCGTCCTCATCCTCCTCCTCCTCCTCCTCATATTCCTCCTCCTCCTCGTCGTCCTCCTCCTACTCGTCCTCTTCTTCCTCCTTGTGCTCCTCGTCTTCCTTTTCCTCCTCCCCGTCCTCTTCGTCTTCCTCCGCCTGCTCGTCCTCCTCGTCCTCCTACTCCTACTCGTCCTCCTCCTCCTCCTCCTCCTCCTCGTGCTGCTCCTCCTCCTTCGCCTCCTCGTCCTCATCCTCCTCCTCCTCCTCGTGCTCCTCGTCCTGTTTTTCCTCCTCCTCGTCCTCCTCGTCATCCTCCTCCTCCTCGTCCTCCTCATCCTCCTCCTCGTCCTCGTCCTCCTCCTCCTCCTCCTTGTCATCCTCGTCCTCGTCCTCCTCGTACTCCTCCTCCTCGTTCTCTTCCTCTTCCTCCTCCTCGTCCTCCTCCTCCATCTCCTCCTCCTCGTCCTCCTCGTCCTCCAAATCTTCCTCCACCTACTCGTCCTCCTCCTCCTCCTCCGCCTCCTCCTTGTCCTCCTCCTCCTCCCCCTCGTTGTCCTCCTCCTCCTCCTCCTCTTCCTGCTTCTCCTCCTCATCCTCCTGCTCCTCATCCTCCTCTTCCTCCTCCTCGTCCTCCTCCTCTTCCTCCTCCTTCTCGTCCTCCTCGTCCTCCTCGTCCTCCTCCTCCTTGTTCTCCTTCTCCTCGTCCTCCTCCTCCTTCTCCTCCTCCTCGTCATCCTCGTCCTCCTGCTCCTCGTCCTCCTCGTCCTCCTCCTCATTCCTCTCCTCCTCCTTGTCATCATCGTCCTTCTCCTCCTCCTCGTCCTCCTCGTCCTCGTATTCCTCCTCATCCTCCTCGTCCTCCTACTCCTCATCCTCCTCGTATTCTTCCTCCTCGTCCTCCTCGTCCTCCCAATCCTCCTCCTTCTCGTCCTCCTCATTGTCGTCCTCATCCCTCTCCTCCTCCTTGTCATCCTCGCCCTCCTCGCCCTCCTCGTCCTCCTCGTCCTCCTCGTCCTTCTCTCATCCTCTTCCTCCTCCTTATCCTCCTCCTCGTCCTCCTCGGCCTCCTCCTCCTTGTCCTCCTCGTCCTCCCCGTCCTCCTCCTCCTCCTCGTCGTCCTCCTCCTCCGCCTCCACCTCCTCCTCCTCCTCCTCCACCTCCTCCTTCTCCCCCTTCTCCTCCTCATCGTCCTCCTCCTCTTCCTCCATGTTCTCCTCCTCCTCCTCCTCCTGCTCCTCGTTCTAAACCTCCTCCTCCTCCTCCTCATATTCCTCCTCGTCCTTCTCGTCGTCCTCCTAATCCTCCTCCTCCTCATCATCCTCCTCGTCCTCCTATTCCTCATCCTCCTCGTATTCTTCCTCCTCGTCCTCCTTGTCCTCCTCCTCCTCCTCCGTGTCCTCCTCCTCTTCGTCCGCCTCCTCCTCGTTCTCCTCGTCCTCCTTGTCCTCATCCTCCTCTTCCTCCTTCTCCTCCTGGTCGTCCTCCTCCTCCTCCCTCTCGTACTCCTCCTCCTCTTCGTCGTCCTCCTCGTCCTCCTCGTCCTCCTCCTCATCCCTCTCCTCCTCCTGGTCATCCTCGTCCTCCTCCTCCACCTCGTCCTCCTCGTCCCCCTTCTCCTCCTCCTCCTCATCGGCCTCCTCCTCCTCTTAGTCCTCATCCTCCTCGTCCTCCTCCTTGTTCTCATCCTCCTCGTCCTCTTCGTCCTCCCCGTCCTCCTCGTCCTCCTCGTCATCCCTCTCGTCCTCCTGGTCGTCCTCGTCCTCCTCCTCCTCCTCGTTCTCCTCATCCTCCTCGTCCTCCGGCTCCTCGTCCTGCTCGTCCTCCTCGTCCTCCTCGTCCTCGTCCTCATCCTCCTCGTCCTCATCCTCGTCCTCCTCCTCCTTATAATCCTCGTCCTCGTCCTCCTCCTCCTCCTCCTCCTCCTCCTCCTCCTCCTCGTCTTCCTCGTCCTCCTCCTCCTCCTCCCCCACCTCCTCCTCCGCCTTCTCCACCTCCTCCTCCTCCTCCTCCTCGTCCTCCTCCTTCACGTCCTCCTCCACCTCCTCCTCCTCGTCCTCCTCCTTCACCTCCTCCTCCTCCTCCTCCTCCTGCTCCTCGTCCTCATCCTCCTCCTCCTCCTCCTCCTCATATTCCTCCTCCTCCTCGTCGTCCTCCTCCTACTCGTCCTCCTCTTCCTCCTTGTGCTCCTCGTCTTCCTTTTCCTCCTCCTCGTCCTCTTCATCTTCCTCCGCCTCCTCGTCCTCCTCGTCCTCCTCCTCCTACTCGTCCTCCTCCTCCTCGTCCTCCTCGTCCTCCTCGTCCTCCTCCTCATCCTCCTCCTCCTCCTCGTCCTCCTCCTCCTCGTCCTCCTCCTCGTCCTCCTACTCTTCATCCTCCTCGTACTCTTCCTCCTCGTCCTCCTGGTCGTCGTCCTCCTCCTCCTCCTCGTCCTCCTCCTCCTCCCTCCTCGTCCTCCTCCTCTTTGTTTGCCTCCTCCTCGTTCTCCTCGTCCTCCTTGTCCTCATCCTCCTCCTCCTCCTCCTCGTCCACCTCCTCCTCCCCCTCGCCCTCGTCCTCCTCCTCCTCCTCCCCCTCGTCCTCCTCCTCCTCCTCCTCCTCGTGCTCCTCGTCCTCCTTTTCCTCCTCCTCGTCATCCTCGTCCTCCTACTCCTTCTCGTCCTCCTCGTCCTCCTCGTCCTCCTCCTCGTCCTTCTCGTCCTCCTCGTACTCGTCCTCCTCCTCCTCATCCTCGTCCTCCTCGTCCTCGTCCGCCTCGTCCTCGTCGTCCTCCTCCTCCACTTCGTCCTCCTCCTCCTCCTCCTCCTCATCCTCCTCGTACTCATCCTCCTCGTCCTCCTCCTCCTCGTTCTCCTCCTCCTCCTCCCCCTCGTCCGCCAGTTCCTCCTCATCATCCTCCTCCTCCACGTCCTCCTCGTCCTTCTCTTCCTCCTCGCCCACCTCATCC
Source organism: Melozone crissalis (assembly GCF_028551555.1). Taxonomy (NCBI): domain Eukaryota; kingdom Metazoa; phylum Chordata; class Aves; order Passeriformes; family Passerellidae; genus Melozone; species Melozone crissalis. The sequence goes on along the minus strand of NW_026535850.1, from coordinate 9,056,294 downwards.
ACCCCCTCATCCTCCTCCTCATCCTCCTCCTCCTGGTCTTCCTCGTCCTCCTCTTCCTCATCCCCCACCTCCTCCTCCACCTTCTCCACCTCCTCCTCCTCCTCCTCGTCCTCCTCCTTCACGTCCTCCTCCTCCTCCTCCTCCTCCTCCTCCTCCTCCTCCTGCTCCTCGTCCTCATCCTCCTCCTCCTCCTCCTCATATTCCTCCTCCTCCTCGTCGTCCTCCTCCTACTCGTCCTCTTCTTCCTCCTTGTGCTCCTCGTCTTCCTTTTCCTCCTCCCCGTCCTCTTCGTCTTCCTCCGCCTGCTCGTCCTCCTCGTCCTCCTACTCCTACTCGTCCTCCTCCTCCTCCTCCTCGTCCTCCTCGTCCTCCTCGTCCTCCTCCTCATCCTCCTCCTCCTCCTCCTCGTCCTCCTCTTCCTCGTCCTCCTCCTCGTCCTCCTACTCCTCATCCTCCTCGTACTCTTCCTCCTCGTCCTCCTGGTCGTCCTTCTCCTCCTCCTCCTCGTCCTCCTCCTCCTCCCTCCTCGTTCTCCTCCTCTTTGTTTGCCTCCTCCTCGTTCTCATCGTCCTCCTTGTCCTCATCCTCCTCCTCCTCCTCCTCCTCCTCGTCCTCCTCCTCCTCCCCCTCGTCCTCCTCGTCCTCCTCCTCGTCCTTCTCGTCCTCCTCGTCCTCCTCCTCCTTATCCTCGTCCTCCTCGTCCTCGTCCGCCTCGTCCTCGTCGTCCTCCTCCTCCACTTCGTCCTCCTCCACCTCCTCCTCCTCATCCTCCTCGTACTCATCCTCCTCGTCCTCATCCTCCTCGTCCTCCTCCTCCTCGTTCTCCTCCTCCTCGTTCTCCTCCTCCTCCTCCTCCTCGTCCGCCAGTTCCTCCTCATCATCCTCCTCCTCCACGTCCTCCTCGTCCTTCTCTTCCTCCTCGCCCACCTCATCCACCCCCTCATCCTCCTCCTCGACCTCCTCCTCCTCCTCCTCATATTCCTCCTCCTCCTCCTCCTCCTCCTCCTTCTCCTCCTCCTCCTCCTCGTCCTCTTCCTTGTCCTCCTACTCCTCATCCTCCTGGTCTTCCTCCTCCTCGTCCTCCTTGTCCTCGTCCTCCTCCTCCTCCTCCTCATCGTCCTCCTCCTCCTCCTCCTCGCCTTCTTCCTCTTCGTCCGCCTCCTCCTCATTCTCCTCGTCTTCCTTGTCCTCCTCCTCGTCCTGCTCCTCCATCTCCTCCTCGTCCTCCTCCTCCTCGTCCTCCTCCTCCTCCTTCGCCTCCTCGTCCTCCTCCCCCTCCTCCTCCTCGTGCTCCTCGTCCTGTTTTTCGTCCTCCTCGTCCTCCTCATCTTCCTCCTCCTCCTCGTCCTCCTCGTCCTCCTCCTCCTCCTCGTCCCCCTCGTCCTCCTCCTCGTCCCTCTCGTTCTCCTCGTCCTCCTCGTCCTCCTCCTCCTCCTCCTTGTCCTCCTCGTCCTCGTCCTCCTCGTCCTCCTCCTCCTCTTCCTCCTCCTCATCCTCCTCGTCCTCCTCCTCCTCGTCCTCCGCGTCCTCCTCGTCCTCATGGTCCTCCTCGTCATCCCTCTCCTCCTCCTGATCATTCTTGTCCTGCTGGTCCTCCTCGTCCTACTTGTCCTCCTCATCCTCGTCCTAGTCCTCCTCCTCCTCGTCCTCCTCGACCTCGTCCTCGTCCTCCTCCTCCTCCTCCTTGTCCTCCTGCTCCTCGTATTCCTCCTCCTCCTCCTTGTGCTCCTCCTTCTCCTCCTCGTGCTCCTCCTCCTCTTGCTCCTCGTCCGCCTCCTCCTCCTCGTATTCCTCCTCCTCCTCCTCATGCACCTTCCTGCTTGTCCTTGTCCTCCTAATACTCCTCCTCCTCCTCCTTGTCATCCTCCCCCTCGTCGTCGTCCTCGTACTCCTCCTCGTTCTCCTCCTCCTCCTCCTCCTCGTCTGCCTCCTCGTCCTCATCGTCCCCCTCCTCCTCTTCCTCGTCCTACCCGTCCTTCTTCTCCTCCTCCTCCTCCTCGTCGTCCTCGTCCTCCTCCTCCTCGTCCTCCACCTCCTCCTCCTCCTCCTCCGCCTCCTCCTTCTCCTCCTACTCCTCCTCATCGTCCTGCTCCTCTTCCTCCTCGTTCTCCTCCTCCTCCTCCTGCTCCTCGTTCTCATCCTCCTCCACCTCCTCCTCATATTCCTATTCCTCCTCCTCGTCGTCCCACTCCTCCTCCTCCTCCTCATCATCCTCCTCGTCCTCCTCCTCCGCCTCCTCGTCCTCCTCCTCTTCGTCCGCCTCCTCCTCGTTCTCCTCGTCCTCCTTGTCCTAATCCTCCTCCTCGTCCTCCTCCTCCTCATCCTTGTCCTCCTCCTCCTCGCCCTCCTCCTCCTCCTCTTCCTCCTCGTCCTCCTCATCCTCTTCATCCTCGTCCTCCTCCTCCTCCTCCTACTCCTCGTATTCGTCCTCATCCTCCTTGTGCTCCTCCTTCTTCTCCTCATGCTCCTCCTCCTCCTCTTCCTCGTCTGCCTCCTCCTCCTGGTATTCCTCCTCCTCCTCCTCGTGCTCCTCCTCCCCGTCCTCCTCGTCCTCCTCCTCCTCATCCTCCTCATCCTCCTCCTCCTCGTCCTCCTCCTCCTCGTCCTCCTCCTCTAACTCCTACTCCTCATCCTCCTCGTATTCTTCCTCCTCGTCCTCCTTGTCCTCCTCCTCCTCTTCCTCCTCCTCCTCCTCGTCTTCCTGCTCCTCCTCCTTGTCCTCCTCCTCTTTGTGCGCCTCCTCCTCTTCGTCCTCCTCCTCTTCCTCATCCTCCTCCTCCTCCTCATGCTCCTCATCCTCTTTTTCCTCCTCCTCGTCCTCCTCATCTTCCTCCTCCTCCTCGTCCTCCTCCTCGTCCTTCTCGTCCTCCTCGTCCTCGTCCTCCTCCTCCTCCTCCTCCTCGTCCTCCTCGTCCTCGTACGCCTCGTCCTCGTCGTCCTCCTCCTCCACTTCGTCCTCGCCCTCCTCCTTCTCGTCCTCCTCGTACTCCTTGTCCTCGTCCTCGTCCTCCTCCTCGTTCTCCTCCTCCTCCTCCTCCTCATCCGCCTCCTCCTCCTCATCGTCCTCCTCCTCCTTGTCCTCCTCCTCCTCCTCCTCCTCCTCATCCTCCTCTTCCTCCTCCTCCTCCTCGTCCTCCTCGTCCTCCTCCTCCTGCTCCTCGTCATCCTCCTTCTCCTCCTCCTCCTCATATTCCTCCTCCTCCGCGTCCTCCTCCTCCTCCTCGTCCTCCTCCTCATCCTCCTCCTCCTCCTCGTCATCCTACTGCTCGTCCTCCTCCTCCTCCTACTCCTCCTCATATTCCTCCTCCTCCTCGTCGTCCTCCTCGTCCTCCTTCTCCCCCTCCTCATCCTCCTCGTCCTCCTCGTCCTCCTCCTCATACTCCTCCTCCTCCTCCTCCTCCTCGTCTTCCTCCTCCTCGTCCTCATCCTCCTACTCCTCATCCTCCTCGCCTTCCTCCTCCTCCTCCTCCTTGTCCTCCTCCTCCCCCATCCTCCTCCTCGACCTCCTCCTCCTCCTCCTCGCCTTCCTCCTCTTCGTCCGCCTCCTCCTCGTTCTCCTCGTCCTCCTTGTCCTCCTCCTCCTCCTCTTCCTCCTCGTCCTCCTCCTCCTCCTCCTCCTCGTCCTCCTCGTCCTCGTCCTCTTCCTCCTCCTCCTCCTCCGCGTTCTCCTTATCCTCGTCCTCCTCCTCCTCGTCCTCCTCCTCCTCGTCTGCCTCCTCCTCCTCATCATCCCCCTCCTCCTCGTCCTCCCCCTCCTTCTCCTCCTCCTCGCCCTCCTCCTCCTCGTCCTCCTGCTCATACTTGTCCTCCTCCTCCTCCTCGTCCTCCTCGTCCTCCTCGTCCTCGTCCTCGTCCTCCTCCTCCTCATCCGCCTCATTCTCCTCCTGCTTCTCATCCGCCTCCTCCTCCTCGTCCTCCTCCTCCTCCTTCTCCTGCTCCTCGTCCTCCTCGTCCTCCTAACTTTCCTGCTCCTTGTCCTCCTCCTGCTCGTCCTCCTCATCCTCCTCCTCATACTCCTCCTCCTCCTCCTCGTCCTCATCCACCTCGTCGTCCTCGTCCTCCTCCTCGTCCTCCTCCTCGTCCTCCTCCTCCTCGTCGTCGTCTTCCTCGTCCTCATCCACCTCTTCCTCTCCCTCCTCGTCCTCGTCCTCCTCGTCCTCCTCCTCCTTGTCCTCCTCCTCTTCGTCGTTGTCAGCCTCCTCCTCCTCCTCATATTCCTCCTCATCCTCCTCCTCCTCCTCCTGGTCCTCCTCCTCGTCTTCGTCCTCTTCCTCGTCCTCATCCTCCTCCTCCTCCTCCTCGTCCTCCTCCTCCTGTCCTCCTCCTCGTCCTCCTCGTCCTCGTTCTCCTCGTCCTCCTCCTCGTCGTCGTCTTTCTCCTCGTTCTCCTCGTCCTCCTCTTCCTCCTCCTCGTCCTTCTCCTCCTGCTCCTCGTCCTCCTCCTCCTCGTCCTCGTCCTACTCCTCCTCCTCCACCTCCTCCTCCTCCTGCTCCTCCTCCTCCTCCTCCTCCAAATCCTCCTCCTCCTCCTCCTCCTCCTCCTCGTCCTCCTCCTCCCCCTAGTACTCCTTCTCCTCCTCTTCGTCCTCCTCCTCCTCGTCCTCCTCGTCCTCCTTGTCCTCCTCCTCCTCGTCCACCTCGTCCTCCTCCTCCTCGTCCTCCTCCTCCTCGTCCTCCTCCTCCTCGTCCTCCTCCTCCTCCTCGTCGTCCTCCTCCTCCTCCTCCTCATATTCCTCCTCCTCTTCCTCGTCCTCCTCCTTATCCTTCTGGTCCTCCTCCACCTCCTCCTGGTCCTCCTCCTCATCTTCGTCCTCGTCCTTGTCCTCTTCCTCCTCCTCCTCCTCCTCGTCCTCCTCCTCCTCATCCTCCTCCTCGTCCTCCTCCTTCTCCTCATCGTCCTCCTCCTCGTCTTCCTCCTCCTCCTCTTTCTCCTCCTTCTGTTCCGCCTCCTTCTCGTCCTCCTTGTCTTTCTCCTCCTCTTCCTCCTCTTCCTCCCCCTCCTCCTCCTGTTCCTCCTCCTCCTCATCCTCCTCCTCCTCCTCATCCTCCTCCTCGTCTACTGGAGGGAAACAACAGGAAGCAGCAGACCCGTTATAGCTGCCCAATCCTGAGCTGATCACTTTTAATAAAAGCATTAAAAGGAGAAAAAGTCTCCTGCCCTGTTTATTTCAATGCCACAGTGTCCCCTGTGTATCCGACAAGGCTGAGCACAGTGTCTTTGACAAGCTCCCTGCTCTGGCATCAGGGAGCCTTTGTGCTTCAGGCTGGCTCATATCAAAATGCCAAGAAGCTGGTGCCTAAACATGACAGACCAAAGCCCATTGACCAGCTGTCACAGGCTGGGGGCAATCACTAGGTCCTGGCAGGACTCCAGCACTCATCATCTTCAGCCAGCATCAGTAAAGTGCTGGCTGGTAAGAAACTTGCAGCTCTGCCCTGCACTAAAGACAGCAGCACACGCAGCTGGCACTTACTGGCTCAGAATGTTCAGGCCGTGGTGTGGGCACTGATGGAGGCTGGCACTCATCCACCTCATTTGCCTCCTCTTCGGCCTCCTCTCCATGAGCCGAGGGAGCCAGAGGAGAGACTGCTGTTGGTTCTGTGATCTGTGGACAGACAGCAGTGTGAGGGACAGAAAGTTACCTATGATTTATAACCTTATTTCTATTCAGCACTTTATTCTATTCAGCTCTATATCTACAACCAGCTCTACTAAGGACAAATCAGAAACTTGGATAACAATGAGATTCTAAGTCACTGTGACTAAATTTAAATGGACTAATTCAACAGAATTGCTAATAGTTCTGAATTAGACATTACACCCTGGCTACTATCAAGAAGCAACATTCTCTCTGCAACATGAGCTTTTCATTCCTTGAAAGTTCTGAAATGCAAAATTAGGAAATAGCCAGAGATGCCTTTGTTATTGCTGCTGCAGACATGGAAATGGATTTTCTTTCAGCCTACCCAGCTGGCCCTCTACACTCTACTGCCACAGGCCAAGCTCTCAGCTTGCTCTACAATTCCTAAGCACCAGGAACATGAAATGTTCCTTTCTCACTCACCTCAGGATCAGCACCTCTGAATACACGCTTCAGGTGACCTGTAGTGGGCAAGGGAAAATGAACAAGTGGTGTGAGAAAACTGCCTGGGCTTCTGAATCCCACAGAAGAGAAGAAGTCAACCCAAACAGAGAGTATTTTTCTTTATCAACATCCCTCCACATGACATAGTTCTTTCACACAGCCAGCAAGAGATCAGGACAATAATCTTGGTTGTGCCTACACTTCGGCCTGTTCAGGGAGTAAATGACTACAAACATGATCAAGAAAATTCAAATTGTTCTTTAACACTCAATGCTTCTGTTCTGTTCTGTCCAGCACATAAAGTAGCTTTTGTTTTCTTGTCTTTCAGGTACTTTTTTTAAAAAAAGAAGTTGCATGCACTAATTTCCATTAAGTTGCTGAAAACAGTCACCCAGAAAAGCTTGCCCCAAATCCCTTTGAGCTGTAGCAGTTCTATTGTGCAACAGCACAGCAGCAGCTCCAGGGCTCAGGAGCAGACACTCACTGCTTTGGAGTTTGCACTTCACTGCAAAGGGAATCACTCTGTTAGCACTCAGTCAAGGGTCAAAATAGACAGTCAAATTCTTTCATTACAAAATTTGGAATAAAAGAAGCTTTCCCTGAGTTCTGGGGAGAACTACAAACTCTTTAGAAGGCCTTCTGAGAAAGCCTCCCAGTCTGCATTTTGGAAGTTCTCCTGCTTGACCCAGCAAACTGAGGAAATGACAGACTCTGATGCCACAGACTCTCCTGTGGAGGGAACGGAAGCCCTGCAGGTTCCCCTGCAAATGCTGCCCCTGTGGCTACAGACACCCGCCTTTTAAGCTGAACCTCTTGACAGGAGCTTTATCAAACCAGTGGCATCCTAATGCTCTTTCTCTTTCAAAATCAGAAACTCAGCCACTAAGAAAGAACAGGAAGACATACAAAAGCCAGGGTAGGTTACACCCTAACTTAAGCAGAAGGGAAACCTCTACTTATGGGTGAAGTGTGTCACGTAATACACGGAAAATGAAATGCCATAAGCAGCAAAAGCTGCTGTGGCCAGATGGTGAGACATTATCATTTTTGAAAGTTAGGCAAATAATAGAAGAAACAAGGCTCTTGTCAATGGGCAGCTACCCACTGACAAATTCCCCAGCCAGGAAATCCGAGCAAGCACTAGGGCTGCTCTGACACTCAGGCCTTCCGTGCACCAAGGCAACCTTCTGATGTCACTACGACAAGGTGGCAACCATGCCCTGACATCACAAAGCAAATGCTCCATGTTGGTCTCTGAATTTATGCAAAGCAATAACCAACCTTCCCTACAGCAAACACAAAAGAGCCTGGGAAGTTCTTCTCTGTCACAAAGCAGCACAAATTCCCCTCATGGGCCAAACCCTGTTGTTCAGGGATCCAAGAGGAACTCCAAGGGTGCCTCAAGCACCTACAGCCTGTACCCCAGCTGAGCACTCAGATGGGACACAAGCAAAGGAAACCAGACCAAGACAATGGCACACAGCATTGCACATGTGAGAAATGACTCTCACTTTCTAACATTTTAAAGGTTTAGTAAACCTTAACAAAGGACTGAATAAGGAAAAATTACAGCATTGGGAGTCTCTGTGACTAGCAGCCACGTTCTCATCTACAAAAAGGATGCTCTGCCTTTTATACCCTTAGCCTCTCTAAAAGTTTTGTCAGTCAACTCTTTCTCTGCTGTCCATTGGTGGAGATTACTTTCTTGCATCCTGACTGGAGGTCAGGTGTTGTTACACCCTGCCTGCTGGTCACAAGCCAGCCCTCCCCAAATGCCCTGACTACCAAGGCTATTACAAGAGGGACGGGAAAGAGGACTATGGGAGGATATATTACAATACCATCACTACACATTTGAACATCCACATAACATCTGCTTCGTAATTGTCAGAGCCAACCACTGCATCACTTGTCCAGAACACACAGAACCAGGAGAGAAGCCACTGTTGGCATCACAGCTGAAATCCTTCCTAACAAATCTCCCCACATATTTGCACCTTTATTGGACATGCCAAGGGCTCTGCTGCATGTACATCTCTGCCTCTCTTCCCCTTTGGCAGCAGTCAAACTGGCAGCATCTGCCCACCAGCAGCAGCTGCTCCAAGCTGGGAAGGCCACTGGCTTTGCTGATTTCCAGAGGCTTCTGTGTGCCAGGGGAAGCCAAGGTAGGAGCGGGTTGAACGGTGCTGGTGCTGCTGCTGCTCTGTGCCAGAGAGCCCCGGCTGGGCAGGGCACGGTGCCCACTGCGCTGCGGGCTCCTTCTCCTGCCACAGCTGGGCACTCCTGGGAACAAGGCATGACAACTTGTGGGGAAGCCAAGGGGTTTCTGGGGCTGCACTGCTCTGCACACACCCAGCACACCTGCAGCACAGAATTTGAACCCTCCAACAGCTAAACCAAAGGGAAACAGCTGGAAAAGATTTCACTTCAACCATTCTTTATGCTTCAATAGAAATGACCAAAATGAACGTTACCGAGAAGGGCCGATCCACACTGCCAGCTCAGTGTGAGAAAAGAGGCATCACTTTATTTCAGTGCTGTGTGCGTGAGGAATCACTTCCCTGAAACATGCACACCCACGTGTTAGTATCCATGGAACTAAGACATTACTTTCATTACTTTTATTCATTATTTTGCTCAAACTCACAGGCTAAACATTCTCACAAAGTATTTGACATGTTTAAATCACTTCCCCAAAATTACTGACATTTAGAGTAGGGGTCTCTTGAGGGTCTCTGGTGGTCATGTGGTGAACATCCCGTTCCTCAAATTCTCCTTCCATGGTTAAGAGCCTTCTTCGCCTTGAATGCATTGCAGCTACCTCCTCAGTAGGCCCACTGTCTTTATTCTCAAGGCTAAGACATCCACTTGCACACATTAACCACTGCTGTGAGGGAAGTTACGACTAAGCACTGCCTAGTAAAGCTTAACAAATTCACAATTTGTTGCAGGTCAACACTTCCCCAACGTCTCTCATTCCTTCTCTGGGAATCAAACACAAGCATTTTGTGATCCCTGAGCCCAAGGCCGCCTCCAACCCTCCTGTCACCCAGCAGCCCTTCTCTCCTCACAAACAGCAGGCCCAGCAGTGCCTTCCCTCACTGGCTCAGTCACCAGCTGTGTCAGGAGTTCTCTGTCACACACTCCAGGAACATCCTGGACTGGTTGCTCTCCGCTGCACTCTGTTGCCAGCAGACATCCCCACCCTGTTCCATGCCCCTTGCAGAACCCTGCACCTGCTGTCCATGGGCACCTGGCAAGGGGAGGCACTCACGGCAGAGATGCACCAGCTGCCCTGGGCAGGAACCAAAACCCTCTGGCGGCACAGCTGCTGGCCTGGGTCTGGCACAGCTCTGCACGCCCCACTCCTCACGGGCTTTGGGCTGGAAATGCAATTGCACTTTCTGCCTCATGGAGAAACACCAGGGCTGCACAAACAACGGCCAGCAGGCCACATCCCAAAGGCACTGCAGCATGGAGCTGAGAAGGAAGAACACCCTTCCCCAATTCCTAACCATACCAAAACCACCATCATTGGGACTTATAATCTTCTGAATGTAGAGTTGATTCACAGGGTAACAAGGGAATCTTCCAATGGAGTTGAAATTTGGTAGAGTATTTTTTCTGAGTCCTACTCAGACTGTTGATTTGAAAATTTATTTCAAAATATTTTTTTAAAAGGCTGTCCAGTCATATGGTTTTGTTCTAATACTAAAATGGCTAGATGAAATGTACTGGCATTTTAATTACATCCAAACTGATTAGTCTGTAAAAGCTTTCCTGCAGAATAGCCACTAAACAAGAAATGAAAATCTGTGGACTGTTGACTTTGCAAATTTCTACTAAACTTATCAGACAATGAGGCATTTTTAGTTAGACCATAGAGCAAATTAATTCCTATGGATAACTTGATTTGGATAAACCTGTTGATTTCAAATTAAAACTGCCAGCACATACTAAGTGGAAATCTGAATACTCACTTCTATGAGCTCTGAATTATTAGATAGTCGTTGTTTGCCATATTAACAAAAATTAACATTCTGGCTATTTTTTTTACTTACAGCCAGCTCTTCAACACTCTTTGTAACAGCAGAAAGACAGTTTGTAGCAATGTGAACCATGGGTTGGTGGGGCATTGCAGAAGGCTCCTATGCCAGCACTAAATGTTCACATTTACCATGGCATCACTTCTTGCCTTTAATTCCAAGCTACAGCTCAGTTCTTGCAGTATAGATTCACACTTGTAGTCTGTATTTGCAGCTGGTTCGTACTTTCCTGTCCAGAAAAAAATCATGCTTGGATCTCAAATCAAAATAAAACAAGGAGAGAGTCAGGTTCTGGATAGGTATAGCAAGAACTAAGACATTTTTTTGCAAATATGTTGAAAAGTTGTTTGTACATGCAAGTTAAAGACTTGCACTCTAACTTGCAAGCTGAGGTTTGCCTGTTCTTTCTGGACTGATTTCTTGAAGACAGACACTGAACCTAATCAGTAAGAAAATCAAAACCACAGGAGTGGTTTGGAGAATATTGTATATTATTCTGTCATGATGCTTTTTGCCTACAAGTTTTGGCCATCATCCGATTGGAGTAATTAGAGGAGATCGAAGCCATCACACTGTGCCTGTGCACACAATTCCTTCCCAGGAGTAATCCATGAAGCAACGCTGACAAATTCACACCAGCAGCTGTTGCCACACAGCCATGAAGCAGAGAATATGTATTTCTGCTACACCTGGACAGCTGAAGATGCCTCTGCTGAGCTAATTTTAGTGACTGCTCACCACAGATGGGACCTTGTGGTCAGTCTCCAACAAGTCAGGGCAGTTAATATTCTGCCTAAATGAAGTGAGTCTAGCGATACATAGACCGTGGAGACTGAGGAAAGCCACCAGCTGTGGGAGATTTAATTTGTTTCCATGTTTCCACGTCTTTCTTTTAACTAATTAATTGCAGTCAATTATTTAAAGCATGGAAACTTTTGGCATACCATTGGCTGGAAGGTTGGTCAATCTTCCATTCATGACTCCTCTGAAAGCATCACCCCAGTGTTTTTATCAGTAGCTCTTCCATCATCATGGCTCACACAGCATTTCCTGCAGCTCTTCCTGGAGTCAGGGAAAGGCACCAGGAGAAGGGGGAGAAAGCTGTGTGCAGAGGCTGTGTCAGCTGAAGAGACATTTGTTTCCTCTGATTTGACTGAATGGCTGCAGGAACCTTGCTGGCCCTGCTGGTGGGGTGGCCTTTTGCAGGGCTGGGCAGAGTTTGGAGCCCAGGATCCCTCCTCTCAGTGGGACACCAGGGTGAGCAGCCCCTGTCCCAGGCAGGAGCAGAGGTTCTGTGGCTCTGCCCTGGGCACAGGGACCTGCCACTGCCATGAGCTCCTGCCGCGGCTCCTCTGGGGCAGCTCCTGCTCTGCAGTGATGATGGGCGCAGCTGGGGGTGGCTGCAATGGAGGGGGGCTTCCAGTGGGCTCTGCTGGTCTGCCACACTGGAGCCAGCAGAGCTTCTGGAAGGAGTCTCCTCTAGTGAGCTGCTGGAGCTGGAGCTGGCACTGGCCACAGAGCCACTGTGCGCATCCCTGACAGGAGCAGAGCACAGCAGCCTCTGGGCCTCCTTGCTGCACGATGGCAGTGAGGAGGCCATGGACCAGAGGTTCAGTATGGATGACTCAGTTTCCTGATAAACTGTGCTAAGAAAACCCTGCATCCCTCCTGCCAGATCTAAGACACTCCAAGAAATCTGTTGGCACTTTGGGAACTCAGAATTGTTTGAATTTTGAACAATTGTCTTATGAGTGCTTTTGATTGTTTTTGTCATTTTGTGTTGATTCAGTTGATCCTTCAGAGAAGCTGTCTTAATAATATAAAACACAGGGAACTGTGGAGACCCTGGGAGGGCATTCCCTGGTCTAGGGAGACACAAGAAGCTTCCCCCAAAGAGCTGTTAGACCCCATTGGCTCCTTCCCCTGTTCCTATGTCTGTTCCTGTGTTCCTGAGCCACACCTTCCCTATTCTCTGATTTGCCCCCTTATCTTTGTACTGCCCCAAGATCAGGGTCAGCCCCCAGGCCCCTGTGGAGACAGAGACCCTCTGTATGTGGGTGCTGGGACCTGAACATCTCCCTGCACAGCTGAATAAAACATCTGTGGAGATTATGCAAAGGTCCTTTTTGCTTCTTTACCCTGGACTATGCTAGCAGCAATTCAGACTGCTACAGAGGAGAAGCTGCAGTACTGGCACCAAGATTTTGGCAACTTGACCATAGGCACAGAGGGCGTGCAGGATGCTGCTCTATGAATTCCTTCCCCAGCCATCTCTGGTGCTGGCATATTCCCTCCAGCTTCTGCTGCAGCCAGGGCCACCTTGGGTCCAGCAGATGACATTGTTATTTGAAAAAATCGGCCTACACCTTGGGCAGGAGGCCATCCACAGGCTCTGGTCCTGCAGCCCCTGCTCAGTTGGGGACAGTGTTCCCTGTGGGGAAGATAGAGCAGCCATCACAGGGTCTGGGGGGCTGTTTTCAGCAAGGTGGCCAGGCTCTCTCCCTGCTGGACTCTAGCAATTGTTTGGGGGAGCTGATGGCACATTGTGTGTAGTCCTGTTCATCCTACTCAGAAAACCTGACAGCTTCTATCATTCTTCTGCAGAGAGGGCACGCTGGATTTCTCTTTGCCCACTGCAGGATGCAGCCCAGGCAGAACTGGTGGTGACAGGGCAGAGAAAAACTCAAATCCTTCTTAGTGCCCTGGCAGATGGGGCAGCTCCATTCTGTCCCCATGGCCATGTCTGTCTGTCCCAGCAGCAGGGAAGAGCTGAGGACCATGAGCTGCTCTCATTTGCAATCTTGCTTGGCCAGAGCCCAAGCTCGAGCCACAGTGGTCCAGGCTCTGTCAGTGCCCAAACAGAAGCAGAAAGGGATGTTGTGTCACAACCCATTCCTTGGTGAAGGAGGTCCATAGCAGCCTCAAGAGGCACCTCAGACACTCAACAGTCAAGGCAGTAACATATGGACAGGACACAGATGGCAGTTCATGGCTGGGAGAGCATTCGTAGACATATCCAAGGACAAATTTCCCATGAACTCTCCACAGCTCTGGGATCTGCCCATCAGCTTTGTCAGAAGCTGCAGCAGAACAACCAAAAGTCCCAAAAAGCAGCTTCCAGACACTTTCCCTACCATCCTGCCTGAGTAGCTGCAAAACACTCCTTTTCTCCTCTTCCCCAATGCCCTGTGGACACTTGCAGCCAAAATAAAAAGCTCCTGGCCCTCTGTGTGATGTGATAGTACAGTTTTTATATTTCCATGCTGGGATGAAAGAAAGCTGTGCTGTGGGTCAGGAGAGGCCAGGACCCACTTGGCCTTCCTGCAGGCTGAGGTGGTCCCAGCAGACATCCTGCTGCTTTTTTGGGGAATGTGTGAGGGGGAGTGGAGGGGGTGACAGAGAGGCCGAGATCATAGAGTGGAAACTCAGCTCCAGAGAGCCAGTGCAGACTCTCCCTGCTGAATGCCTGCTGGGGCTGGCAAAGAAGGAAAATGCCCCAATAACAGCCTGGTGGCACTGTGTCTCAGGGACAGGTACAGGGAGGTGACAACAAATAGCATCATGGCCCGGTCTCACAGCTCCTAGGAAGCAGTGACAGAGGGACCTCATGTGCCAGAGATTTCAGAAAGGCTGTCTTCTCAAAAGGCCACTCTGAAACCCCTCTCTTTGCCTCTTGGGTTTGTGTGTGCTTTTGACAGCCACAGCATCCTGGGGCAACGCGTTCCACGATTTCATTAAGCACTCCTTGAAAAGCACCTCCCATTGTTCAACTGAGCTGCCAGCCTGGTCATTTCAGAGGGTGCTGCCTTGGTGGAGAGAAACATCAATCTTCTGCCTTTCAGGGAGCTGAAGGAGAAGGGACTCTTCACCATCCAACACCTGGCTGGGTCCCATTCAGAGGTCCTGCTTTGTAGACTGGGTGAGTGTCGGAGAATGACTTAAAGAAAAGGCCATGAGACATACAATTGAGAGAAAAGTATAAGGGAAAAGTAAAGCAGTTTCTAACAGTTCTCAGCCTTCTGATTTGTATAAACAATTAGACTCTCTCAGGCATCATTCTATAAACAATGGAGTTCTCAGACTGTCTTCCCATAACAAGCAGAACACCGTCTCTGGGAAGGCCTGCCATCCTGAGAACAGATGTAGAAGTTTTGGGAACACTGGTTTCTGTTTTAGTTTCTGGTTTCTGTTTTGGTTTCTGTTTTTAATAAACAATTGTAGGTATTCTAAAACAAAGGGAGTGGTTAGAAGTTTCTCTGTTAGCCTATCATGAAATTGGATTACAGAATATTCATGAAGTTCGTTAGTATTGTTATTTAAGGTGATTGATTGATCAATAAAGTTGGAGTTCGATGCATTACCAGGATGGTCGTTTCTCCCTTCACTTCAATAGGTGAGGATTGTTTGGCAGTTACCAGCGAGGTGAGAACATTGTTCGGAATTGTCCCCCATACTTCATACACAGTGTGTAGAGTAGGTATGTGCTTGTTCATCTCCATGTGTGCTCAGGGTCTGCCTTCATTTCTGGTTTTAGACCGGATATTTCCAATGTCTGTCAGCTGTCTGTAGGATCTGTGGGTACATGCAGCTGTATTTACTGGCAGGTCGGGTATCTGACACTCATCTTTGAGCGTGGTGCCTTTATAATGCAATGTGCAAATGCAGAAACTGAGACACTAATGATGATATTTGCCAGAGTCCCAGTCTCTGCCCAAGCTGTAATTCAACACTGTAAATTATTCTGTAGACCTGAGCCTGTGTTTTCTGTTTCCTGGCTGAGTGCTTCAGCTGCTGGTGTTGCTTTTTTGAACAGGAGCACCTGACTCATTTATCTTTATCACTTGTGCCTTTATGATTTGAAAGCCGCTCTTGCTTTAATTTTCTAGTAAAAGGGCCTAAAATCAAAGCTGCGGACATTTTAGAAGGGTTAAGTAGAACACTTAATGAAATTTTTATTTTAGGCCTGCAGTGAGCAGGTCTGAGGCCAGAAATTGGTGCCAGAGTAAGTGCCTTTCTGTGCTTCTGCTCTCCTGCTCTTCCTGTACTTGTATGTTCCTCTGGACACAGTGGGATGTGTTGTCATTTCCTGGGACTTCTGTTGAAGGCAACTGGTTTTCTTTCCAAGGTGATTCTTATGTTTCCCCTCATGGCTTCCCCAGGTGACCAACCTCCATTCCAAGGTGTCCTGCTCTGCCATTGTCACTCTGGGAGAGCTCTTTGTGACCTTGAAGAAGGACATGGACTCTGAGGTGGATGAGGTTGCTTGCTCTGGTCCTTCTCCAGATGGTGTCCAACTCCCCAGAATTTGTTCAGAAAGCAGCCAGTCAGACCCTGGGGATCATGGTGGAGAATGTGACTCCTGCACGAGCAATGACTGCTCTCATGGACATGGGAGTCAAGTAGGTTCTTCTTCTTTTAGTGATATTCTTCACCTTCGTGCGTGTGGGAGGGAGAAGGGATGAGACAGAGAATGGGAATGCTGGGAGGGAAGGGTCCTGTATCCTGCATCTTCTGTGAACTCAGTGACTTGATTCTCCAACCAACCTCACTTCTCTCCTCTTGTCACCTATTTCTGCCCTCCTGCAGCCCATTAGTTCTCAGAATCACAGAAGTGTAGAATATGGGGAGTTGGATGGGGCCCATCAGGACCATTGAGTCCAGCTCCTGGCCTTGCCCAGAACAACCCAAGGGTCACGCCACGTGCCTGAGATTGTTGTCCAAATGCTCCTTCAACCCTGTCAGGCTTGGTGCTGTGACCACTGCCCTGGGGAGCCTGTTCCAGTGCCCAGCCACCCTCTGGGTGAAAAACCCTTTTTCCTGATATCCAAACTAAAGCTCCTCTGACTCAGCTTCCTGCTGCTTCCTGGAGTTCTCCCAGTCTGTCAGATTTTCCTAGATGTGGTGATCGGTGGGGAAGTGAAAGTGCCTGCAAAGGCCAAGGATAGAGCCTTGTGCTTTTGTGGGCAGAGGGACAGTTGCATTTGCAGCTGTGAGCAGTGTTTGGTATTTCACAGCTCTAACCACAGAGGCCCTGGGAAAACCATGTCTCCTCATGATGCCATTAACTTGAGAAATGAGGAGGGTCCTTGCTGGGGCGTGGAGCACATGGGGGACAATCTGCTGGGTGTGGCACAGCCTGCACAGCAGGTGCAGCTCCTGCCCAAGGAGTCTTGTACGACTGTCCTGGACTTAGAGCTCTACTTTCTATTCAAAGTGATGTTTCATGTTAGCCTTGAGATGATGAATCACTTTACAGGCACCCTCACAGGCTGACTGCCATGGGACAGTTGAAGCAAATGCTGCCTTAAATGTTGGTGCTGGGCCTGATAGTTCCCAAGAGACACTCTCTAGAACAGGACAGCCTGGCTAAACTGCCTGCCAACCTTTCCTCAGCTTTGGAATAGGGTAAAACATTCAGATGGATCTGTTGCCAAGCCCCACAGAAGAAACAGGCTGCATTGCTGGATATTCTGCAACTTCACCGGCCACAATGCGTTTTCCCTGCATTTGTTGTTTTCCAAAGGTCTGCAGATTTGGGGATAAATGGGTGGAAAGAGCCTCAATCCTGCTGCAGCTCTGTGTACTGGGTGCCCTCTGATGGGTCAGCATCAATTGTCCTTAATTTCTAAATTATTCATTTGTCATCTATTTCTTTAATCTTTCTCAGAGCAAATACTGTGAAAGAAACTGAGTATCAGAGCAGGGAGACTGAATTCTCCCTCTTCCGTGCAGGCAGGCCTTGTGTACAATGCTAACTTTGTGTTTAGCTGAGGACAGAACCTTCTGCAGGGGTCTGAGGGTGCAGGGAGAGCCCAGGCTCCTTCCCCCAGCCAGGGCAGGGAGCAGCTCTGGCCAAGGCCGGTGCTGCTGCTGCTCCTTGTCCCTGTGCCCAGGGTTTGCTCTCTCCTCCCCAGCAGCCGCCACGCCCCGGTGCGCGAGTGTGCGGCCCAACTCCTCCTGTCCCTGATGGAGAGAATTGGAGTCACCCAGCTCGCAGGCACAGCCAGGGCTGAGAGGCTGCCACACGTGGCAGGGAAGTTTGCTCAGGACTGCCACAAGGACACAAGATAATGATCTTCATTTCACCTCCCAAAACAGGAAAACCCTTATGTGTTTGGCTATAAAGGTGAAACCACACAAGAGTGGAAACGAAAGGGAATATGAAGTTACCTCACGGTGTGAATAAGGGTCATAGAATCATGGAATATGCTGAGTTGGAAGGGACCCATTAGGGTCATCGAGTCCATCTCCTGGCCATGTGCAGGACACCCCAAGAGTCACTCCATGTGCTTTAGAGCATTGTCCAAACTCTTCTAGATCTCTGTCAGCCTTGGCACTGTGACCACTGCTCTGGGCTGCCTGGGCAAATGGCTGTGCTGGGAAACCTGAAAATGGCCAGCAAAAAGGAACACTGTCAACTTTTTCCTGTGGCTTGAAGGATTCTTTGCTGAGATCAAAAGAGCTCAGATCAGCCAGTCCCAACACTTTTGTTTGGCCTTAGGTGCACAACACAAAGCCAAAGTGTTGGCTAATGTTCATCACTGAAGGATCCCAAACATCCATTTCTCATTAGCTTCAGACTATCCTAGAAATATTTCAGGGGTCTTTAGCCAACATATTCAGTCTTTCTAGACCTGTTCTCCAGATTTCTAGAATGCTGTTATCTGGGACTCAGTGAGCTCCACATTTCTTCTTGAAAAAAACTGTGGTTTCCTACTGGCAAAATCAATCCAAACCACCAAAATCCCCTTCCTTTGATGATGAAATTCCCATTAATAGCTGCCAAGAACACCAGAGCAACTAGCTGCCCCTGTGCATACACATAGTATAGAATTATCAAGAGGATGCATGAGGTGTTTTGTCCTGGCTTCCCTGCCAGGTAAAGAAAGGCAAATTATTGTGCAATGGCAGCAAGACACTGCTAACAGGCTCTGACAACAAAGCAGATGTGTTTTGCTTGTTCCCTGGGATCCTTTGATGCCACAGAAGCACACCCACAGTTTCAGAGTGAAATGGTATTTTTCTGTTGCCTCACATTGTCCTCTTGCCTCTTGTGTTCAGCTGACAGCACTGTGCAGTGTCAAGTGAGGTAAATCTCCCTCTTTGCTGAGTAGGTAATGCCTTCTCATGCAAGGATTGCACCTGATGAGTTTAAGGTATCAGCCTCTTCTGTTAACACTCTTCCTTTGTTTGTTCACTTTTCTTTCATTTCTTTCCTGCCTTCCTTCCTTCCTTAGGCATTTTGGACAGGAGATGGTGAAGATGTTGCTGAGGCATCAAAAATTTAAAATGCTTTTGGAACAATCTCTTTCCCCCTGTGACCTGGAAGATATTCTGACAAGAATTAAGAAGAAAGTAAGTGCTTGGCAGGAGAAATGTCTCCTTTGTGCAAGCATTGCCGCTGCTAATATGAGATCAAACATACCCAATCTGTCTTTAGCTCATTCCTCTTCTGCTGAATCATTTGGCTCCTGGGAATGAGCTGTTAATCCTCAGCCTGGTCATCTGCAGACCACAAAGGAACTCATATTATTAGGGGAAAAGTGGGGTTTTGCATATTTTCAATATCGGTCAAAAAGAGGAAAGGCAAAGAGGAGAAAATGGTTTTACATTTAAGCATAAGCCCCCACCATGCTCTCCCTACTCTGCCCCCTGTAAAGCAATTAAGTGAGAATTGTGTTTCTGAAGATAACAGAGTCTTTGCAAAGGACACTGGAAGTAGTAGTGCCAAGAAAATTTCTAAATTTATAAAAGATGTGCAAGTCAATCCTAGTTACTATAATGACTGTCTGTCTTTTGGGAATACTGCCCTGCTGTCCAGCCATGTGGAGCTGGAAGAAGCTTGGTGAATTCAGCAGCATCCAGTGGAAAATCCTTTGTTTGCTTGAGGAAGGATTTTATTTTTTTATTGACATTACAGAAGGGAGCCTGCCTTTGTGCAGGCACAGGGAGAGTGAGTGTTGAACCAAATTGACTTCCAACACAATGGGCCAACCCTCAGAGTCCAGTTTGTTCTGCTGCTTCCTTCACAAACACTCATTGCCTGCCAGTTTGCATTATTTCCATTTATGCTCAAGACTAAGGAATTTGGGATTTTAGACTGCTGCTCAGTTTGGTAGCACCCATAACCTGCCTTGGGCTATGGAAAACAAAGACTTGGCATCACTGAATCTCTGGTCTGTTTCCATCTGTAAGTTAGGAAATGTTTTCCTAAGCCTTGGTAGCAGTGATCCTGGTTCTAACTTGTGTTTTAAACAGGGAATTTCCTGTTTTATATTCTAAAGATTGATGAGGTTTCTCTATGTCTTTGTAGGGGATAGAAAACCAGAAGGCTGAAGGCCCATCTGTCAAGGAGCCGGTGAAGGAGAGGAACAATGGCTCAAAGAAGCCCCAGGCCACATTGTCTTCTTGCAAATGGTACTGAGCACTTTTCTTAGATGTGACAAAGCACATGACAAGCTTTACATGTCTCTTCCTCAGGAAAAACTTTCTGGCAGAGATGACCAATGCCACAGATTGTTTCCTTTCCCTACTCTAGGATATGCTCTAGGATAAAAAATGTCTACTTCTGCATTGTGCTGAACACAACTTCTCTGGAGGGGTTTCCACAAAAATGGAGAGACAAAAAGACACCCATTGGTTGCAGCTCAGACGATCCAGTGCAGTGGCAAGGGCAGTGTTGTGGAGGCTGGGAAGGGGCCAAGTTTCTGCTGCCTGACTTGGCACAAGTAAATTCAAACAGTGTTGTAATCATATTGCTGTGTATCATATTTCCAGAGTCTCATACCTTCTGGGGGGTTTTCTCACAGCAGTGTTGTTGTTGCTCCTCAGCCAGGGCTCCTCTGCAGCCCTCCCTGAATGCCTCACCCCCTTTTATCCCAGCTACCTCCACGGGTTACAGCTGCTGCCCAATTAAGGGCATCACAGCTGCAGCCCATTTACAATAACTAGAATCAGGGCAGGGTCACTTACACAATACAGAGATCTTTTACTGCCATACATATATTTACTCAGGTTCCTATAAAATAGGGCTTTTTTTTAATCTGAGTGGAGTCGTTTTCAGATGGATGTTTTGATGAGAAATCTCAGTCTGGAAGCAAGATGCCATTCCACAAAGATGCAGTTCTCATCTGTGAGGTTTGGCCTGGCTGAATCATGGTTTTCTTTCCCTCAAACAGTACCAAGTTTGAGTAGTAAGTAGCAAGGCAATTCCTGAACAACTTCAGTCAACGGGTGTCTGAATGTGGACTTTTTGCCTTGATATTCCTGTCTTTCATGTAATTTGCTTGATGGACAGCATGTTTGGTTTATTTCCCCCTGTGCTGCAATCAGCATTTAAGACAGGAATTTGCTCCTTGCTGTCTCTTCATGGCAGTTGCAGAGCTGCTTGTACCTGTTCTCCTCTGATAGCAGAGGGGATTTTTTTAGCTCTGTCCTGCTCAGCAGTGGCAGGAAAGTGACCACATGCCTCAGTAGCACAGCTGGCATCTTCCTGTGCTCATGGAAGAGGCAGGTTGATCAGGAGATTTGTTCCCAGTGGGGTTGTGAAGCTGTGCATCTGATCTCTAGGGAAGCAAATGAAACATGAGTGTAGTTTCCGGGATGTCTGGCTTCTGTTTTTATCTCTGTTACTGATCTTCTGAATCCTTCAAATATGGCCCTGTTTATCTGTTCAGATGCATCTGAGCTACTTTTCCAGATTGTCATGCCTGGTTGTAGAGACACTTCTCCAGAGTGATGAGTTCCCTTATTCTAAGAAACACACATCCCATATGAGGAGGCATTTAAACTTGGCAATAGTGTCTCTCTTTCTCCACAAAGGAATGTGACCTGTGTGCCCTGGCAGCCATCTGAAGATAGATCAGATGCATCTCATCCTTGGTTTTCCTGAGTGAGCACTGGGGAGAATGTCACTCGCAGATTGTCTGCCATAACGATTAACATGAAGTCCACGTTGTTCTTCAGAGCCGCATGATTTTCCAGCTTGAAATCACAGGATTAGGAAAGCTGCTCAAGATGTTTTGCTCACAATTATTTGAAGGTATTGTCTGTGGCTGCAGCTCTCTCCATAGAGAGCAGCAGGCACAACTTTGCCAGGCATTGTCCTGGGGAAGGATTTTAGAAGATCAGAGAAAAGAGTGAGAAACAATTCTTATCTTCACTTGCTGCACCCGTTGTTGTGAACATGTGGAATGTGTTATGGAGATTTGTTGACCAAAGGGTAATTTCTTAATTGGCCACTGGTGATGGTGTTTGGATTCAATTGACCAATCTGGTCTGTCTCTATCAGACTGTCTCTAAGGGCAATGAGTTTCAGCACAGCATAGCATAGCATAGCATAGTATAATAAAGTGATTGATCAGCCTTCTGGAATCATGGAGTCAATGCTAATTATTTCCTTGATGGGGATGCCATGCTACGATAATTATCACCACCAGGTCCTCATTTGGTTTTATTTTCCAGGGTGAAATCTCCCTCTGATGGACACCTCCTACACTGTGCAAAAGCCCAGGTCACGTCACCTCCAGCTGTGGAAGAAACGGAGCTGCTCCAGAAGCTTTACCATCTCCTGGAAGCCAAGGGGTTTCAGACAAGGATGGAAGGAGTGGAACTCCTCCTAGACCTGTGCAAAACCACCCCCCAGCTCATCTCCACTAACATTGCCCAAGTATGTAGAGTATCTCCACTGCTCCTTTCCTTTAGCTCCTTTCCTAAGCCTGTAGCAGCAAAGTTAATTCAGTGTGTCTTGGCACTCCGTTCTGGCTGTCTGGGACACTCTGGTCCCTCTTACCCAGAAAAAATTTAATTCGGGTCCAGGCTTCAGGGCAAGTTATTTCAGTCCAGCTGTATTTGTCTGGCGGGTGCCTATTGATGCTGTTCATCAGATGATGGCAGAATTTTCTGCTGATGTAACTGCCGCTCTCTCCTACTCCCAGCTGGTTGAAGTGAAGGGAATCCAGCCCCTGAAAGCATGGCAATTGTTCTCTAGTCCAAAAATGGGTTTGCATAGGGAAGAGAATTATCAGGCTAGGTTGGTTTAAAGGCAGGTGGTTTTTTTTAAGAATACTTCTATATACTCCATCTTGTCTTACACAGGCACAGCTCTGGCTACTCATTCCCATCCTTGTTCCTATTCCTCTTGGTAAAGACAGTGCTCACCCTTCTTGGGGGTCTTTCTTTCTCTTTGGAAAAGGAGGAAAACAGCTAAGGACTCATCTCTGCCTTCTCCTCCCAGTAGCTGCTTTTTCCCTTTTTCCAGGGAAAGGTGCCTGATAATGTGGCTGTCAAGGGACTGAACCTGCTCTAATGAGAGCTGTACAGCACATTACATTTCAGAAGTCCACCTGTTACTTAGAGAAATGGTCTGGATCCTGGAAGAGTTGATCAGAGCCCTGCACTTCTCCAGACACTGGCTCTGAGACAACTCAAACAAAAGAAAACTTAGATCTCCTCCAGCCATAGTTTTGGCAAAATCATAATTGCCCTCAGTACTTGAGGCAACTGTATAGAAAACCAGGCATTGTAAACATCTGCTTCCATTCAAAGCAAAGGTACTCTTTAGCATTAATCAATGGAATTGATTCAATGATTTATAGATGGAGAGAAATACCATAGGAACTATTCTGTCCCCAGCCAAACCTCTTAAAAACAGAAGAAAATCTTTCAACCAGCATGAGGTTGTGCCACCATTCCAGTGAGTGGCCCACAGGAAAACAGTGAAATTGTGCAAGTGCTGACCTGACAGAAAGGATCACTTTCATCTTTGACATTGCTGACTGCTACATCCACTCTTCAAACAAGGACATTTGAATCCAGCTTTCACATTTCTTGTTCTCTTCACATATTTTTGATTATTTTGTCCTGAGAATATCTGACAGCCACAAGAAAGTGAAGCAGAGGGCGCTGGATGTGCTGGCTGAAATCACAGGAGCCCTGAAAGATGCCCTGAACCCGGTGATCATTGGCTTGGTGGAAGGAATAACAAAGAACCTGAACTCAAAGGATCCCAGGGTTCGTGGGGCAGCTGTGAAAGCACTGGAAGAATCCTTTGCTCATTTGGGTAAGGCTGAGCCCTGGCAGGGACTCTCCTCAGCTTCGTCTCTGTCTCTCCTGCACAAGAGAGCGCTGAGTGCCTTGACAGCTGCTCTTGTCTGTGGAACATTCCAGCTGACACCCACCAGAAGCTGTGCAGGTGCAGTCCTTATGCACCATCCCCAACAGGCTGGAATGGGATCAGCATTCCCCAACAGTCCCAGGAGCCCTTGGCTCTGTGCTGCTTGTCTGAAGAGCAAGTCCTGGACTGCAGCTTTGCTACAGTTCAGAGGCAAAGGGGGTTTGGAGTTTACTTGGGCCCCGTCTGACTTCATAAATGAACAGCTTTGCTGTTGGCATGAAGGGACACTGACCCATCAGAGCTTCTGCAGAGCAGCCACCTGGGAGGCTCTACATTAGAGGCATTAGCTGCCTATTTTCCACTTTTCTTCTTTGTCTTCTATTTTCAAAGGGGAACTTGTGATTCACCAAGTTCATTTCTTTAGAACAAACAGGTATAAACCCAGCTGTCAAGGATGCCTTGTTCCACCTGTTGTTTTGCATGGGGCAAGGTGGCCACAGCAGTTAACTGCATAGGCAAGGGCTGGTCCAAATTCCTTTGCCACACATATTTATGTTAGCTCTGAAAATTCCGTACTGGTGGAATATGCCTGAACAAAGGAGTGTTGAAGAGGCAGGTCTTCAAGAGGAGTTTCCACTTTCTCCTCCCCAGCTGCTTTGTGATCTCAGGAACTGCCTGACTCAGTGCCTTTCTGTGTCCCAAGTATGGGGCTCTTCCTTTTTGCTCTGGGATGCAAAACCTTTTCACTGCTTCCATGTGACTGAACTCTTGAGGTCCCTGATGTGAAATGTTTTAACACAGCTCCTGCTACAGCAGACAAGTTTGGATTTACAAATGTGAAAGGAGAGCTTTTCTTTTGGAATTTAAAACCCTGCCAAGTATGCTGGAAGGAAAGAAGAATAGGATTCAAACATCTGCAAAAATGTGCTTGATTTTATAAAATGGGGTTGGCCCTGCCCTTTCTCCTATGACCTGAGAAAAGTGAGCGGAAACATGTGTTTCCCTTGTAGATAAAGTGTCACTGCTGAAAGAGTTCAGCTACCAATGGAATCACCTGAGTGGCCAAGCCCTGCTGGATGTCACCGAGCGTATCACAGGTATGGCCTCCTCTTCTGAGCCAAGAGCTCTTCCCAGGGAGTATTTACAGGGAATGCCTGTGAGCAGACAGCAGAGCAGCTCCTCCAAACCAGGAGGTGCTGAGCGTGTCCCTGCTGCCCCATAGCCAAGGCAGGTGGGTTTGGCAGGTTTTCCCTGGCTGCTGCAGAGCTGGGCAGCACCTGAGATGGGGGCAGCGCTCGGTCTGGGGCTGAGCTCTCACTGGGGCATCTCAGAACCACCTCCAGCAAAGGGAGGGCTAAAAATGCCCCAGCTGGCTCCTCTCTGGGGAGCTTAGGGACATCTGTGATCTTTGAGGGGAAATGGTGGCAAATGCTGTTTCAGGGCATCAGTTTGTTTTGTTCTCACAGAATTCTTGTTTTTCTCTTGGAAAGTTTTGAGGCTGAACCGTGCAGAGCCTGGGGGTCACAGCTTAGGTCAGAACTCAACAGAGGTATCAGAGGCATGGGTTTAGTGCAAGGCAGCCTCTGGGGCACAGGGACAGAAGCAGAGTGCTGAGGCTCCCTGCCTGTGCTGTCAGAGTGGCCTTGGACTGAGCCTTTCAGGGTGTGCAAACAGTGTCTGCCTGTGGCAGCGCTGTCCAAAATGCTACAAATGCAGCTGATAATTGATTCCTCAGAGGAGCTTGCTGTGTCAGCAAGAGCCAAGGAATGGAAAAAGGATAATCTCAATATATAGCAGAGAGGATGATTGATAGCCTTGCTTTAACTGGGGCTAAATCCACTGCTAATTATGCCAACATCTTTAAATGCAAGGTTTAATACACTTTGTGTCTTCATTAGGAATCTCAAAAGGGCATGTTCAGCGATTGGGAATGTCAAAGGCCCTTTAAAGAGCATTTGAATAAAGTAGATCTCCAGCAATAGGGCATTTAGTTTAGCACTTCTTTTGATCTCTTTTTCAAATAAAGGAATTACCCATAAATTAGGACTACTTTAAAAAAAGCAGATGTTCTCTCTGAGATTTAGCAGGACCGGACAGCTGTTCCTCACATTCAGTAGTCACTGATGTCTTTAATTGCATTTAAATTCAAATGAATTCCCATTTTAAAATGGGTACCATAACCCTTTCCTGCTTAGCAGAATTGGTTTTGGGTACTTGCAGGAGCCCTTTCAATGTTGATGACTGCTGGTGGATTAACAGCATAGAGAAAATGAAGTCTCTTCCACCACAGAATATTAAATTGCTGCTAAATAACATGTTGTCTGATCAGAAAATAAGAATGGTCTCCAGAGCATTTCAGGTTTTCATCTCTTAGCCAAATCTGACTGTTGCAAGGAGCCTGTTGCTAGTAAACATTTGTCCGTGTTTGATACAGTTCAGTTCAGAAAATGGGCAGAGAGATTTCAGGGGAAATCTCTGAAAGTGACAAAACACTCGTGTTTTGGTTACATTTCAGTCCCCTGTGTAGCATTTTTCTTTCTCTATGCCCCTATTTCAGTGGACATATAAGAAAAAATGCCATTAACATTGAGAGGGGAAGTGGCATTAAAATGTGGAGATGCCCAAATGCCAAGGCAATGGGATCTGGGTAATTCTCTAGAGATGCCCTGAGGTTTGAAACAGCTCTTTGCTGGAAGCCCCAAAAGCATTCTGCCAAAGACACCAGCTGGTCACTGATGTTTCTCATCCAGCTGTCAGGCAGCAGCCATCTCTGGTGGGCTGGAGTTTTGAGGTGTGTTCTAATCCTGCCCTTTGCTGTGTGCCACTGAGCACAGGGAAGAGCCAGATTAGACATTTGGCACTTGACATCAAAGTTACAAAAATGGAATCATCCCTTTTATTAGAAATCTCTCCATTTCCTCTCTATGGTACATTTCCAAATCTTCAGAGTGGGTTTAGACAACTTCTTAATGGAAATCAAAGGCAATTGGACATTTCATTCATTGTTCATACAGAGATTGTGAAATAATTTAGGAAAGGTAGGAAGTCTGCCACAGGGCCAAGGCTCTGGTTGGAGCAATTACTGTTGAGGGGTTGGTGGTTCTCTTTCCAGGATGCTCAGCTGCTTTGCCCGTTTCTGGATCAAGGGGCTCTGGGTGCTGTTTTGCTGCTCTTGGCCAGAGAGGCTGGCAAGAAGCAGAAGCAGCAGAGGCAGATCCTTGTTTGCAGTGAGGCTGGTGGGTAAGGAGCTGTGTCTCTGTCACGGCAGTGCTTGTGCAGGGGGTTCATGCCAGGAGCCCTGAAGTCGTCCAGCGCGACGCCCTGCCCGTGCTCTGGTCCTGCCTGGAGAACAAGGCGCTGCCTGTGCGGAGCGCCAAGGTCCGCACCGTGGCCACCAAGCTCGCCTCTGCCCTCTGCAAGGTGATGGGCACCCAGCTGAAGAAATGTGCTGCCAGCAAGCCTCCACATGTGCGGGAAAACGTCTCCAGAATGTTGGGCTGGTGAAGGCAAGATGTTCTCGAGAAGGCTGAGGAAGCGCTGAGTTGGATGCCTCTGGGTTTGCCTTTTGAGCTGTGCCAAAAATGACGAAATCCTAAGGAAGGGTGTGCATCTGCCCCTGCTCTCTCCATCACATTTCCTAGTCATGGCATGGGGGGCCTGAAGCAGCTCCAGATGGAGGACAAGGTGAAGGCAATCATGGCTCAGCCTCACACAGAGGTGAGGGGGGAGCTGGGCCAATCCCTGCTGGGAGGAAGGGTCTTGTGGCAGCCCAGAGAGGCTGTGCACATTGCCAGGGAACAGCTGTGCCCTGCATGTGCCCCTGCACTGAGCTGTGCTGCTGCCAGTGCCCCTGGAGCTGTAGGGCTGCTGAGCTGTGGGGCAGGCAGAGGAGCAGGAGGGTGCATGTGCAGCTGAGCCATTCCTGGGGAGCACAGGGCTCTGGGCTCCCTGCTGTCCCAGGGCAGCCAAGAGGCCAGGCTGTGCCTGTGCCAGCTCGGGGCAAGTGGCTCAGGGTTTGCCCTGGCCTGCCTCAGTGTCTGCCAGCAGGAGCATGTTTCCCTGTGCAGCTGTATAGACATTTCCAGGAAATGTGTCCCATGAAATATGGAGCTTCAGCTGCTTTAGGTTTGCATGGTGGCCTCCGTTAAACTTTGTGTCTCCATTTTGCAGATCTGACTGGTTACCATCTTACCAAGAAGTTTTCTCTGGACACTTCCGATGTTCCCTCACCCACAAAGTACTCACCTCCCGTCCAGAAGAGCTCTCTTTCCTCCAAGCTCAGGAAGAAGCTGCTGCCTGTGTGAAGAGTGTTTGAATAATAGAATTGATGCGTTAGGCTGAATAGTTACAGCTGTACAGATGTTCTGATCTTTAGATGTAGATTGAATTACTGTGTTTTGATTGTATCTTTAAAATTTGATGACATACTTTTAGTTGTATATATTTTATTTTGATGATGAAAAAAAAGTAAAAAATAAATAACATTTAAATAAACCAAGAGGAGAATGTGAGACCAGGACCTGCTAGGCTAGAGATTGTGGGAGTGCAGCTCACTCAATGTGCCAGTGTCTCACCACATCCTTTCCTCATTGGGCCTCTCCTCTTCCTCTTTGGCCATGGTTTCTTTGTGTCATTTGTGCTGCTGTTTTCAACTTGTCATTGGAACAGGGCCATACATTGACCTGTTTGGGGGACAATGGATCCAAAAGATCCTGTCTAGTCAAAGGTTTTCTACCTAGGTGTGTTCTCTGCTCACCAAAGGCCTGAGCAAAGAAACCAAGAGAAGTGTGCCCAAATCCCAAAGCTTTGCTCCTTTGCAATCTCCCACAGATCTGGCTCACAGGTGTCTTCAATCACAATTTCATAGGTAAGAAGAGGTCATGTATTTCACTGGGAAAAGATGCACCGCTTTGGCAAAGTCACCTATATGTATATTTACCCAGGACAGCAGTGCAGCTGTGTTGTTTGCACCTTGTTTGCAGAAGGCTGAGTGCACTGGGAGGCCAATAACAAGTGACAAGGTCTCCTCAAATCTGCACTGCAGCCTGGGTGCCATTCAGCCCAGAGCTAGGGGATCATTTGTTCCCATGGACCAGTGCTTGCCAGTGGAATGAATTCCTGCACAGCTGGAAGAAGCAATTCTGGATTCAGCTCCAGCTCTTGGTGGGCTGCATGATCATTGACAGTGCTGCCCTTCCAGAAATTATTCTGCAGTTTCCTTTCATAGTCATTTGAAGCTTTTGAACTTCACATTTCAATTTGCTTTGCCTTAGGGAAAAACACTTCTGGGCCCAGTGCAAACTGTAACCTTTTGACAGCAAAGTGCTCATGATTGCCAGCTTCTGATGTTACACAATGTCACCTGGCTGCCTGTATTTGCTTTGCTCTGGGTCTAGTCCCGGCCTAGTAAAGCCCAGGCAGGGTGGCACGTTGCAGGGAAAACTGGTCCATGAGCTTATGGGGTTGCCATCAGCAGCAGAGCGAATGTGCCCTTTGGGGATTCCTCTGAAGACAAAATTAGGGACCTGCTCCATGCCACAATATTCTCTTAGATCTTTCTGCAATATCCTAGAAAAGGCAGTAAAACTTCACATCTCCTTGCACAGCCACTGTTTGAATAGGGGCATTTTTGTCCCTCCTCAAAGTCATTGCTCTTGCACACCAGAAACATGAACATCCACCAACAGGAATGATGCATGGTCCTGCTGCTGCTGCTTCAAAGCCCTGGGAAGGACAGACCTGGGTATTACCAACATGAGCACTTAATCAGCATTTCACGCTCCTTCAAGCTGTCCAGATCTCAGGGCTTTTTGTTTCAAAGCAGCCACTGCACCATCTCTAGGGAAGAACAGGAAATGGGAAACAGCGACTGCCAGCCTTGCAGGGGTGTGGGGGAAAACCTGAGGTGTCTGCATCAAAAGATGAATGGGAAGTGTGTAATTGCCAAAGCAAACGCTTCATTAGGATAGCAGGACCAGTTCTTTACTGCATGCTTGCATTGAGATCATTTGGGATCTCCTTTTTCTATCTCATGCAGAAAAGGAGCTCTTAATAATACCATGCTACTTAAACCAGATTGGGATGTAGCTCTGTAGTGGTTCACAATGAAGCAGACTGCCTGCTGTGCCACTGCCACGCCTGGTTTAGACCTGCTCTGGACTGAAAACCCAGAAAAACACCATCAGCACACACCTGTGGCCCACCGAGCTCTGGGACGCTGCATTCCAGCACCAGAGGGACTCAGGAGAGACCAAGTGAATCAACTACAACCCACAAAAAGGACTTTCTGAATTTGCCATCTCTTCAGCACTGTCAGAGGTTTTATTTAATATTATTCATTTTATATGCTTGTGAATACTTTACTTGTTTAATAAACTGTTTTTTTTTTTTTACTTTTCTCAAGGGAAGTCTTTTCCTGAACTAGTAGGGGTAGGGGCTGGTTGAACTTGCTTTCTAGATGGATTCCTTTTGGAGATTTCCTCCCAAAATTTGCCCTAAACCAGCACAAACTGTCACAATGAAAATTGCACCAGTGGCACAATTTTTCCTGGTGGCAAATCTTGTGACAGAAGCTTGACCTTATTCTCCATGAGAGATTTTTGGGAAGAGCAGACAGGAGAATATTTCTGGAAAACTGAAACAGCTTTACAGAAGTGAAATGAAAATGAAAGAAACAATCCAAGATGTTTTCCTCTATTTATTTCTATGCTCCCCTTTTCTATGTTTCATCCCAGTAATTCCAGATGCACCTCACCTCTAAGATCAGTGACTTAGGGATTTTTAGGTGCTCTAAAATACCATAAGCCACACACACTCATTCTCATTCTCATTCTCATTCTCATTCTCATTCTCATTCTCATTCTCACTCTCTCACTCTCACTCTTCTCTCTCCCTTTCCTGCTGTCGGGCACCCTTCTCTCGGGGTCCCTTGCCCGGCGTCCCTCTCCTCTCCCCGCCTCCCTCTCCCCTGCCGGGCCGGGCCATGCTCCCGGCCCGCCCCCGGCCCCGGGCGGGGCTGCCCCGTGCCCGGCCCCGGCCGTCCCGCCGCGGTCTCGCCTCCGCTCGGCTCTGGCCGTACTGGCGGTGGCGCTACTGGGCGGGCGTCAGTGGCTGGTGCGGGGGCGGCATCGCCGCCCTTCGGCTCCGCCTGGCCCGAGCCCGGCCCCAGACCCGACGCAGGGTCCACTCCCGACTACGGCCCCAGCTCCTCCCGGGGCCCGCGGAGGACACAGGCGGCGCGGCCGCTCCCGCCGCCTCCGCTGCGGCTTCCCCAGCCCGAGCTCTGCCGCTCGGCAGCGCGGCCTCCAGCCCCAAGCCGCCGGGGCCCGGGGCGGGTGGGGATGCCGGGCCCGGGGCGGGTGAGGGGCGCTCGGGGGTCGTTGCTGGCCCCGGGCCGAGCGCTGACAGCCGCGTCCCGCCCGCAGGTGAGGCGCAGGAGGCCCTGCAGGAGCGGCACCGGCTGGGATCGCTGCTGGGGCGCGGCGGCTTCGGCAGAGTCTTCGCAGCCACGCGGCTCTTGGACGGTGCCCCGGTTAGGGCGGGGCCGGCGGCGGGCGCAGGAGGAGGGGGCGGAGGAGGAGGGAGGAGGAGGAGAAGGTCGGGGCGCGGCGGGACGGGTGGCGAGCTCAGCCCGCTGCTCTCCCTCGCTCGCAGGTGGCCATCAAACGCGTGCCGCGGGATCGCATCCGGCACTGGGGCGAGCTGGTGAGTGAGAGGTGTTATGAACAAAAATTCAGTTGATTTTTTTCTGTGAGAAAAAGGTTACCACTACTGCTGGGCTGCTGCCTGTGTTATGGTAATTACGGGTTGTTGTGGTTAATAGTTGTCTTTGTATCGGTAAAAGCCCTGGCTGCGCGAGTTAATAGCTCTTCTCTCAGCAGTAAAGGGTGCAGTACCTCCCGAACAGTGAGGAGAAAAGACTTTGGAGGGGAGGGATATGCAAAATAATTCTAAGGACCAGCATGCTGTGTGGGACCCCTACTCCAAACGTGCAGGAAGAACCCCAAAAACAACGAGCCACCTAAGAGTTGAGAGATTGGAGTGATGTCTGGACGTGGGGAGCCGAATGCTGAGCCTGCAGAGATGTGGAACACCTTCGGAGTCCCTCTTGCCCTGACCATGGGAGTCGTCCCCGGCACGGAGACTGAGCGGACGGGGCCGGGAAAAGTAACAACGAAGGGATCATCACGCCCTAAACGCTCCCACGAGGACCTTATCCCCAGCTCTACTCCTAGTGGACAAAGCAGCGCATATCCTCCTCTTGTGGGTCGCCCTGGGAGAGAGAACGGGAGACTGCAGCCCCGCCGAGCTGCCCAATCCTGAGCTGATCACTTTTAATGAGGGTATTAAGAAGGAGAAGAAGTCTCCTGGCCTTGTTTATTTCAAGAGGGGCCAGCAGCAACAGCCGGGCCGTGCCGGGCAGCGAGGAGCCGGGGCCCGGCAGGGTGGGAGCCGCCGGGAGCCCTGCGGGGAGAGCGGGCGTGGGCTGAGCGGGGTGTGCAGAGCATCCCGGGCTGGCTGAGGGCTCCCAGAGCCCCGGCACGGCCTCAGCCCCACTGACGGCACCGCGCTCCTCACGCAGCCTGACGGCACCAGCGCCCCGCTGGAGATCGTGCTGCTGGCCAAGGTGTCCCGTGGCTGTGGCGGTGTCATTCAGCTCCTGGAGTGGCTTGAGCTCCCCGACAGCTTCCTGCTGGTGCTGGAGCGTCCGGAGCGGTGCCAGGAACTCTCGGGTTTCCTGGCGGAGCGGGGGTTCCTGCCAGAGGAGGAGGCGCGGGGGCTGTTCCGCCAGGTGCTGGAGGCCGTGCGGCACTGCACCAGCTGCGGGGTCCTGCACCGGGACATCAAGCCCGAGAACATTCTGCTCGACCTGGCCAGTGGGCAGCTGAAACTGATTGACTTTGGCTGTGGTGCCTTCCTCCAAGACACAGCCTACACCCAGTTTGCAGGTGAGCCCTCGCAGGGGATGCTCCTGGGCATCTCGTGGCCCAGCCTGGGTGCAGCACTGGGGCTTCCCCCTATTGCAGCCGGGACGGGATTGATGCTGGAGCCGAGTTGTTCTGGGTGGGGTGTGAGGGCGGCCAGCTCCCAGCCCTGCTGACAGCCTTCAGCACCCACTGTGGCCTGGGCTGGGGCTGGAGCTGGGGCAGCCAGCCCGACACAAACCCCCATGGGGGTAGCAGAGATGGGAGTCTGACCCCATGCCCCAGATGGTTTGGTGTGCAGGCGAGGAAGGGCTGGACTGCTCCGCTCTCCTTGTTTGCCTTGGCTTATTAACATTTTAGGGGGCCAAGCAGGTGGGGAGGAGAGTGGGTTTTCTCCACTACTGGGTGGGTTTTTCCTCTGTGTGTCATGGTTGGGCCTTCCTAGGGTCTCTTCTGCCCTCTTCCAGGACCAGTGGCTTCTTTTCCAGCCCCGAGTTTGTGCACAAGTCCCAGGTGCTGGCGAGAGGGCAGCGCTCACCCCGTGTGCCTCTGGGGCAGCCCCCACATGCCCAGGGATGCTGGGGCCAGGCTCTGGGAGCAGCAGCATCCCTCTGCTGATCTCTGTCTGTGTTCCACAGGAACCCTGTCCTACAGCCCACCAGAGTGGATCCAGCACCAACGCCACCACGGCGAGGCAGCCACGATCTGGTCCCTGGGCCTCCTGCTGTGTCACCTGGTCATGGGGAAGCACCCAGTGATTTTAGTGCACTGCAGGCTTGTGAGCGTTTCTCTTAGGACTTTATTTTCACTCCAAGGGATTCCTAGTTGGGTGAGCAGCACTCAGCTGGGAGGAAATGAACTCAGGTTAACAAACCTGTTCCCCTGCACACAGACTATCAGAATAACCTGAAAGTGCTCTACAGTCAGAAAATGGCACCTGGATTCAGCAGGAAGAATAGCAGATATATTCCCTCAAAGCCAGAACGGGTCTTGGATGCACCAGAGATGTTCAACGACTACTGTAAGTAGGCTGCAGGGTTGAGTGCTGGGCATCCAGAACATTCTGCACTGGATTGCTGTTCCTAGGACAGTGTAACTGGGCTGTCTGTATCATTTTGTGTACCCAGGCTAGCACAGACCACTTCTGGAGTGTCCCTGTGTGGCCTTACAGGGACAGTGGTCTAGGGCACTGTGTAGGTGCCTTGGAGCAGGGTACCTGGCCCCAGCAGCTGGGCACAGTGACACTCAGAAGGCTGCCCCTCACCTGTACGTGTGTGTGTGCACATGTGCACCCACACCTGCTGCATCAGCACAGGTGAAGGGCAGGGCTCTCTAGCCAAGCATGGTGTGACCTGCATTGCTCTTTCAAATTGTAGATCTGAATCTCGTAGACTGGAGCTCCCAGAACTTCCTGGCAGTGGCTCTGGACGACACTGTTTATCTGTGGAATCACGCTACTAGGGAGATTATCCCCCTGCTGCAGATGGAGCATCCAGATGTTTACATTTCCTCTGCGTCATTGATTAAAGATGGAGACTACCTTGCTGTTGGCACAAGTAGTGCTGAGGTTCAGGTGAATGCAGGACTAAAACTAGAGGTGTTTTCTAGGGATTGACAGAACTGTGGGGCCTGGGGACAAAACCTTGGCTGGCAGGGGAAGGATGCCATGCACCTGACTTGTCTTCCCTGGTGTGGGGTGGAACTGCCCAGTGTGCAAGGCAGGGTTTGGTTTGGGGGTTTTCTGATAAGCAGCATTACCTTCTGTGCTATAGTCATGAGATACACAATTTCTCTGTTCCCTTACTCAAAAAGCTGAATGCCAGAGCCTGTGCAGTGAGGTTCCTAGGGCATAGAAAGAGGATTGGGTTTCTTCTGAAGAACTTTTTGCTTTGCCTCTCCAGCTATTGTTGCATTTATATTGTTGTATATCATATTTCTAGGGTCTCATACCTTCTGGGTGGTTTTCTCACAGCAGCTCTTCACAGCACTGGCGCTGTTGCTTCTCAGTCAGGGCTCCTCTCCAGCTCTTCCTGAATGCCCCACCCCCTTTTATCCCAGCTACCTCCACGAGCTACAGCTGCTGCCCAATCAAGGACATTGCAGCTGCAGCCCATTTACAATAACTAGAATCAGGGCAGGGTCACTTATACAATACAGAGATCTTTTACTGCAATACATATATTTACTAAGGCCCCTATAAGCTATGGGACATTGAGCAGCAGAAACGTCTCCGAACCATGACCAGCCATTGTGGCTGTGTGGGAACCCTCAGCTGGAACAGCTACATCCTCTCCAGGTAAAGCAGTGGGTCAAGGGCAGTTTCCAGTTGTTGCAAACTCCTATCCCTCAATCTACGTGTGGCATGGGTTAGGGATGGCAGAGAGAAATTTGTCCTGGCTTGGGATTCTTACTCAGCCTTATCTGTTGGGGCTGTGAGGAGAAGGCGTCTTTCCTGTATTGCAATTTGCGCTGAAGTTGTAAAGAGCTTGTGTGGGTGTTTCACTCACACCAACAGACCTGTGTTGCTGGTAACACTGGTTGAAACCCAGTGGCAGCTATAGCAGTCTTGCAACAACAAAAATGGATTTGAGTGAAAATGTGCAGCCTGACCCTGCAAGCCTTCTCTTCTCTCTGCAGTGATGCACAGACTGGGCACATCCATCACCACGATGTCCGAGTGGCTGAGCATCACGTGGCCACCCTTGCTGGCCACACACACGAGGTGTGCAGACTCAAATGGTCTCTGGATGGCCGCTACCTGGCCAGTGGTGGCATTGACAGTCTGGCGAACGTCTGGCCATGCACCCAATGTGGGGATGGAGACTTTGCTCCTCTACAGACCTTCACTCAGCACCAGGGTGCTGTCAAGGTGAGCACAGAGCTGCCACGGACAGGTATGTGTGTGCAAGGCAGGCATGCAGCACTGGCTGGGTGCAGGTTGCCTCTTGTATGTTTTAAAATGAACTCTCCTCTCTCAGGCCTGGCGTGGTGCCCATGGCAGATGAATGTTCTAGCCACTGGAGGTGGCACTAATGACAGACATATCCGCATCTGGAACGTGTGTTCTGGCGCCTGCCTCAGTGCTGTTGATACCCGTTCCCAGGTGAGAGATGAACATCAGCTTGGAGACAAACACCTTCTGGCAGCACACCTACACAGAGCTGCTGGCTCCTCAGGCCCAGAGGCACGGGGAAGGAGGGGGACCATGCTTGCCTCCGAGTGGTGAGCATCAGCACATGCACCTTGTCTCACCTGTGTTACTGCCTCTTTGCAGGTGACTTCTATCCTATGGTCCACAACCTACAAGGAGCTCATTTCAGGCCATGGCTTTGCACAGAATCAGCGGGTTATATGGAAGTATCCAAGAATGAACAAGGTTGCAGAGCTGCCAGGTAGGTGGACAGGGCCTGGGGGGGGGGGTGCTGTTAGAGGTTGAAGACAGCTGCACTCCTTGGTTTGAGCCTGCAGCATCACTGATACAGGACAGTATCCGGGGCCATGCTGCTAGGAGTAAAGCATGCCCAGGGGGCTGTGGAAGAGATACCACTGATCCAAGTGTGTGCTTGGGGTCTGAAATCACACTGCCACAGCCACTGGGGGGACAGCTATGCAAGCTGGCAGGGCTCATGGGAGCATACAGGAGTAAATGTGCATGTGCTGATCAGCTCAGCCCGGATTGCACATTCCTTCTCCTCCTCAGGTCATACTGATAGAATCTTGAACCTGACCATGAGTCCTGATGGTACAACAGTGTCCTCAGCAGCTGCTAATGAAACAGTGCAGGTCTGGAGCTGTTTTGAGATGGATCCCATAAAGAAGAAGGAGAAAAGAGAAGGCAAACAGTGCCAAAAGTGGGATTCTTCACCAGAGCATCCGCTGAGAGCACGGGATTGTTGTGGGGAGGGGGATATTTGGTTTTACACACTGTACAGTATTTTAAATGTCAATGAACTGCTTAACTTGACTTTTTCTTAATGGAGTCTGATGGAAGAAAAAGCCGTGGCTCCTAAACCCAAGTCCTTCTCCCTGAGGCTGGGGATCTGGGCAAGGAGTGGAGACCTAGGTCTTAAGGGCCAGTTTACAGGCCCCTGAGCTTAGCACAGCCTTGCAGAAGGATGCTGTGCAAGGGCTGTACTTCTGTTTCTGTCCCAGCTAAGACAGATATGTCACCTGCCCCATCGGGATGCTGACTACAAGCATAGCAGCTCCACCACAGGCTCAACTGAAAGCACAGCATGGCTGTGGCCTCAGTTTGTGTTGTCCTGGCCTGTCTCACAAGCCCAGAGACACCTTACCATGGCTCTGCAGGCAGATCTCAGTTTGTCTTGTTAGCTACAGGCAGCCATCACTGCCTGCCTATGGTGCTG
Source organism: Melozone crissalis (assembly GCF_028551555.1). Lineage (NCBI taxonomy): Eukaryota > Metazoa > Chordata > Aves > Passeriformes > Passerellidae > Melozone > Melozone crissalis. The sequence continues at coordinate 9,019,758 of NW_026535850.1, read as the reverse complement.
GGGTAGAATAGCTGTTGGAAAAAAAAGAAGGGAGAGAAATATAGAGCAACAGCTGTAATCACCCCAAAGGCTGGAAAGGGGCTGGCTCTGGCATAAAGCCTGATGCAAAACAAAAGGTTAGCTTACACTGCCACAGCCAGCCTGGATGTCATGCAAGAGCCACGCAAAGCACCACCAACCCTGTGCTCAGCCTTCAGTCACGTATTCTTCCAACAACTCTGATCTCCCTTCCCCTCCTGCTGACAGGAGGCCCTAGTGCCTCACTGAGGCTTCATGCAGGGGAGCCAGCACCAGGGCTCAGCTGACATTTATTGGGCCTTGACTCCCCTACACTTGGAAAAATGCCTTTTTTCCAGGCTGAACTGTGCTGGAGCAAGTTGCAGAAAATATATTTGAGCCCTTACCTGACCAACAACCAGCTGAGCCATGCTGCTTTGCACGATGGAGCCGCAGTGTCTGAGGTTGTGGGGCTGCACCAGACCCATCACGCCTGTCCTTCAGCTGCACCAGCATTGCCAGGGGCTGCTGGGGACACCGCACAGCTGATAAGCACCTTGGCCTGTACAAAGCAGCTCCACCAAGCCTGTGCCTCCCATCAGCCCTCAGTGATTAGCTGAGGGTGGATTATTAACTGTTTTCACCTTTCCCTCAGCACAGTACCACGCTGTGCCTAGCACCAGCTCTGCCTCCTGAGCCTTACAGCAGCTGGAACCTTCCAAGGTTCCGACTTGTGCTCTGCCAAGGCCAGTGAGTGTGTAACCACATCCACCAGAGCACCCCCCCCACACACACATAAAGCTGATATGGGGGGCACAGTCTCAAAAACAGCCACTGAGCCAGCACCTTCCCAGCAGTGCTGCTGGTGCATCCCCATTTGGCCACTTGGGAAAGATCAGGAGGTCCAAGGATGGAGCTCTCCCTCAGACACAAATCCTCAGGCCACAGCTGTCTCTAAAGGGGAAGCAGGCAGGAACCCAGATGCAAGGCTGGGCTCTCACACAGAGCTGTGCTGTTGTTGTAGGAGCCCTGCCCCACACCCCTGCACTTGGTGCTGGGAGTTAGCACAGACTTGCCCTGTAGGGCCACAGCTGATTAGGCCTTCCCTGGTCCCTGACCTGGAAGGAAAGCTTTATATGCCAAAAAGTCCCTGTCATTTTTGCAGTCCCATGTAAGAGCAGCTCAGCTTTCTCACAGACTCTTTCTTTCTCCTTAGCACATGCCCCGCACCCAGATGCTGTGCATTACACAGCCCTTAGAGGACCTCTGAGCATTACCAGAGGGTAATGATACTGCAGGGTCTTTGACCCCATGCTGGTCTCTTACAGTCCTGGAGTGAGGAGGAGCAGAGGAAGGAAGTGGGCACTGATCCACCAGGCCCAGTAAACACAGCCCTGTAAGGTGTGAATTCAGTTCACAGCATGACAGCGTATTAATTACCAAGTGCCATGGCCAGCCCATAGAAGAGCACAGCTAACAGTGTTATGAATCAGAAGCTTGACTAGGCCAATATTCAAGCAGCAATCAATTTATTATTTGATATGGCAAAGTATGAGCAATACAGCGCTGGGTACAGTGGGGGAAGTTTTCCCTCCAACTGCACACTGATAATTGAGGATTACAGGTATTTATAGGGGTACTCATCAGTTTTTTTCAGCAGTTTCTATTTCCAATCTTTTACTCATCAGCAATTTTTGTTCGAAATTATTACATCACAATTCTATACACTACTGTGATTTTAATTTCTCAGGATGTATCTCAAAGGAGAATTCCCAGATGGTGACGGTCCAGTTTCCAAAAGAAGAAAGATGAATCTCATCTGGTGGGGTCCAGCTCCCCAGATGTGTGTCCACCTTTTAATTGCAGAGACTCCAAATCTCATAACAGTGATGTCCAGCTTCCCTTTGGTCGAAACCATAAATCCTTGAGGTGATGTTCATCTTTTTTTCTCAAACTGTTTTTCTCTGCTTCAATAAGGTGTGAGATAGGCATATTTCCTTTATATATATTCCAAAGCTACAGTTTCAAGGATACAAGTAATATTTTAAAATTATACTTCAAAAGGTTATTATTGCAGAACTCTTTATGGATTAAATGCAAGCAAAAAGCAACATCTATAACACTTTAATTCAAATGCTCCTAAATCAACTAGGGTTAATTTGCAAACAAAAGATAGGTTCAAAAGTCTTTTTCCATGCTTTATTTTCCTCAGTTATAATTAGAATTCACAGCTCTCCCATTGTTGGGGTCCACACATTTTGCATTCACAAATACACACATCGCCTGTTTGTGCCTGACACGAAACACAGCTTTGCATCTCACAGCCAAGAAAATGCACTCCTTGCTCTTCTGACACAGCTCTCTCTGTTCATGATGTGGGACAGCGAGTGCTGATGATGTGCAGGAGCTGATGCAAGGGACAGGGACAAGGATGCAGCAGGCACAGTGCCAAGCTGACAGAGGGATGATCTCTGGCAGTGGCACTGAAGGAGAAGAGTTTGCAGGCAGCACAGAAAATGGCTCTTTGTTTCACCCCTTCTGTCAGTGCTGCTAAGAATGTAGCCTGGAGCAAGCTGGGAACACCAGAGCCTGGAGCCCTTTCCAGGCAGGGCTGCATCAGACACAAACCAGCAGGGGACTGAGGAGCCCCTGGGGTAGCAGTGAGCAACCTCAGGCTCTGCTCACTGCTGCTGGCATTTTCTATTGACCCATCTCCAAGGACATCTCTTGAGCTCTGTATTTCTAAGGGTTTCCCCCCTTGTTTTTTTTTGTTGTCTCCTGCACCTTTTTTTCTCCAAATTTTCCTACCCTGTCAGCAGCAGCCCTTGTCCAGAACTGGCTCTAAAATATCAGCAAAGCACCTAGGAACAACAATGGGTGGAATCCTGCGGCTCAGGAATTCGTATGCCAGAGCCCTGCCTCTGCCTCATGCTTTGTCAGGATCTCCTTCTCTGTGCAAAACAAGGGACTGGTGGAGTCTTTTTGCCAAAGAACTCCTGAGAAGCAAATGTTGTGCTAGGTTTCTCAGGAGTGTATCCGTTAAGTTCATTGCTGGCAAACAGAAAGTAAGGCCAGGGTAGCAGAGCAGCTGGGAGCTGGTCACTCTCTGCAAAGGGCTGGTGCAGGATGTGGGAACACCACGTTCCAGGATGGGCGAGCAGGGTCAATGTGCTCAAGGTGCTGCCAATGAGGTTTGGGTTCACTTAGAGAGTAGTCAGGAGCAGTGAGCACTGGAAGATCCAGCTGCAGTCCCCATCCATGTCCCTTTCAGTGCTGGCTTTAGGGTGTCTGCAGCCTGGATCCAGAGCACCCTGGGGGGCTCCTGAGGCTGCCTTTGCACTCAGGGTGAGGATGCCCAGGAGCCCCTGAGGCTGGCAGTGGGCACCAGGGCTGGGGCTTGTGGCCTGGCAGGTGTGGCTCTGGGGGCTGTGACATGCCAGGCCATGGGTCACTGTCAATGCCCTTTGCAGCCCTGGCTAGCTCTGTGATGCTCCAGGGACAATGGCAAGAGTGGGGAACTGGCTAGGATAGGGTTTTGCCTGAGCCAGAACCTCTAGGCCAAATGCCAGCAGTAGAGATCCCTGGAGGACCGAGTGAAGGAAGCAAAGGAGGCTCTTCGGCAGTGTAAAGGGCAGCAATTTCATCAGGAGAAATAGGGGGAAGGTTCACAGCTGAGAATTCCCAAAGGAACAGATGTTGCAAAAACCCCCACCATCCCTGTGACCGGATTTTTAAAATCTTTCAAAACAGGGAGTGGACACCATACAGTAACCAATAAGCGACTCTTGGGGTTTGGTTTTGAGGGCTACAACAAATCAGAACAAGGGGAGGAGAGAGCGTTGGCATAGGGATTGGATCTAAGGGCGAGGGACAGGGAATTTTCTGGAACAAAGGGTAGGGTTTGGGCTGATGGGTGGGGCAAAGGGGCCGGGTTGTCTTGACAGACAGGGAAAAATCTGGTGAGGAGGGAGGGGATTCCTCGGGGGACACTTGGGTAGGAGGGCATAACATAGGGGAGAAGCTAACTGTAATAACTCGGGGAACACTTGAACATACCACTATATAACAGAGCATTTGACTCAATAAACTAACACACTGCAACACAGAAATTCAGGCTTTCGGCAGCTGAGAGGTGGCAAACTATTAGAACCCGCAGCAGCTGGTGAAAGCCATCTGTCTCCTTCAGGTTCTTGCTGTGTGGGAAGGTGCTGCGAGTTGTGGTGGCTGCACTCCCCCTTTGCTGGGAGGATGATCTGTACCAGGGCAGAGCAGAAAGCTGCCATGGTGAGCAGAACATGCTCAGAGCATTACAGTTCAGAGAATGGCACTGCCCCTGAAGGGCAAAAAGCTTGAAAGCATAGAATTCTGTGCGGAACTGTTGCACAGATTTTCTCTTCTAGAACATGCCCATTTTTGTATACTGTAGATGAATACTCTGGGTTTTATAGAATACATGGGGTTTTTTCTTAAGTTTTTTGGGAGAACTCTCAAGTTTATTTCTGTTTGTATTTTACATCCCGCCTGCATACAGTTTTTTTTTTTATTATGATTATTTTTCTTCAGTAAATACTTAGGGAAAAACACCTAAGCATTTTTTAATCCTTTGGGATATTGTGATTAATATTCTTAGAAAGAAAACCTTGTTGAACAAGTGTGAAAACACAGAGAGAGGGAAAACAGTATAAAAGTCTTTTAGAACAGAGCATGCAATAAGGACTGCAGAACTGAGTAATTCCTCCAAGTGCAGAATTAGAAAGATATATCCCCAAGAGTAACTGCCAAGATACTTCCTTAAACCAAGGGAAATGTGACCTGCAGCCATACGAAGCACAGCCAAAGCGAATGAAAACCTTTGGAAAAGAGGGAATTTTGCCAGTGACATCAGTCTGTCTGGATAACTGAGGGATGCCCATCAATATTGCACTACATTCCTCAATATTTGCAAGGTCTTTTCTCCCAATTTCTGTGAAATGAATAAGCTGCAGTTGTTTACCATTAGCTTAAGCTCTTAGGGGAATTACCAAGCACCATGTATGTTTTTCTGTAGCTGAGCAGGTCTTGAGTTTCCCAAATCTTCTACAAAGCAGAAGGGAATCACACAGTTACTTGTGCTAATGTTAATGAAGGATTTCATGAAAGCAGGTGAATGAGAGCATTGCATTGTAAAACTTCCACATGCAAGAAAACAGGAGTCCACTTAGAATAAAACATAGAAGGCTAGCATGACATCAGAACAGGATAAAATGAAATTGCTAGACAGGAACTGATGCGTCAGAAATTAGGTGTATCATTTCTGATACATCTGCATGCATTTGCAAGCTAAAACAGAAAAGGAAGGGCAGAGATAATAAGGAACGAAGATTTTAAAATTGCACTGTGCAGAAGAGACACACAAACCACCAGTGTGAACACAGCTGGGAGATTCAGCTTGGAGATGGATTAGAGTGGAATCCATTCACTGAAGGTCTCTGGTGCACATGAGTGCAAAGACTGAGGAAAAAAGGAGAAAAGTTTAATTTCTGAAAGCTATTTAGATTCCTGGAAGCATTGTCTAGAGATCTAAAAATCTAAAGCCTCAGAGAATCTGAACCTAAACCATCCCCAAATGGATTGATCAGGTATGATGTGCACATCTCTGCTGTTTTCAGAGTCAATGAAATTGACAATGAGTGTCTGGAAATTAGGAATGCCCACCCAGATTTTGTCTCCCTTACTTTAAGAACACCTTAATAAGGCACTTCAGGAACTGAACACTGACATTCTCACCCTGCTCTATTTACTTTACATTTAAATACAGGCTGGTAGAAGGAGAAATCGGGCTTTAATTTCTCCCCAAATTACCTGTTGCACTTTCAGGTTAGGAGTAGATGTAAAATTCAGCTAATCACTCTCTCTATGCATGAATATTCCACTAGTGAACTGACATACAGAACATCCTTTTTCTCTTTTGTACCTTCCTAAATGGTGCCCAGTGAACAGGACTCTTGCATAAATCTCACAGAAAATCACCAAAATTGCTGAAATTAACACTCAATTCCCTGATAAAAGCTTCTGAGAAAAGGCTTGAGCGAATCACTGAACAAACTGAAACTTGGAAGAGAAACACGCACTTCAGCACTGATCAAGGGGAAAGAAAAAGAAATGCTGTAAAAGTTCCAAGTGGAAGGTAAGGAGAAACACAGGAAGCACAGAAAGAACAAGGCCCTGTCAGATGACCTGTGCAAAGTAACTTTGTGCCCCAGCACTGTTAGAGGTCATTCCCTGTCATTGGTGCAAGCAGCTGGAGACATAAATGCTGATTGATTTGGGGGCCACAGTCTTGATAAGTGCAGAGGTGGTTCAATAATGTGACATGAGGGAGTTCCCTCAGAGCAACTGGGATGCCAGAAAGAAGTGAACAGCTCACCACAGCCTGGCCCGCTCGGCTGCTTTTCCTTCTGACCCCCCTGGGGAGGCTCTGACATTTCCTCTTCCCTGATGGAAGCGCAGCTGCTGCCAAGGGAAACGTCCCCACACTCACTCAGTGTTCCCTTTGCTTGCCAGATGTCCCATCTGCTGTCCCTGTCCAGGAGAGCTGCTCTGCTCGGGAGGAGGAGACCGAGCGAGGGCCTGGGAACATCGGCGGCTGCAATCCCTCCTGATCTAGCGCTGTTTATGGATGTGTAGTTAGATTTGGATAGTTACAAGTATAGGGATATTTACATACATGGGCTGATATTTGTATAGGGATAGTATGTGTGTATATTGTTATATTGATGCGTGTATATTCATCTGTTTACATACTTGTACAGCTCTGTAGCTGTGCATTTCTATTGCTGGGGTTGTATGGATTTTTTTATTGGTCCATTGATATTTGTGTATTTATAGATAGGTTTGTTATATTTGTATTATATTGTCATGTTATATGTCATGAAATATGTAATGCATGTTTACATCTCTGTATTGTTATGCCTATATATGTATTTACTTCTATTTATTATGTATGGAGTTGTATAGTTCTAAAATTCTATTTATTTAGTTCTGGATCTGAGATTCTTTGGAAAGGGATATTGATGTTTCTGTATTTGTATATGGGCTGTATTGTTGTAGTAATATGTAATAAATTTAATTGTTAAACTTCAGTTCAGTAACTTCAATATTTGTGTACAGTGAGTTGTTGCAGAGGGTTGCAATAAAGTAATTTTTTTTTCACTGAAGTTGATATTTGTATATATTTACATAGCACAATTCTCAGAAAAAATTAGATTTTAATCATAAATTGATATTTCTGTGTTTCTATATTGGTAACACAGGTGTTGTAATTTATAATAAATTTCATTTTTAAACATAAGTTATGTTTGTGTATTTGTACATTAGTAGTGCGGGTGTAACTATCTGCAATAAATGCAATGTTTCAACTGCAGTAAGCGTAGATTTGTGCTATCCAAAGCCATGGGCAGGTGTAAATGCTGGAGGATTCTGGCCATGCAAATCTCCGGCCATGCCCAGCACATGCCCCACCTGCACTCAGGCTGGGCAGGGGAAGCGCAGATTTGGGCTGGCAGCAGAGCCCCACGTTGGCTCAGAACTCGCTGCAGAGGCTGCTGAGAAAACTCCGGGGCTCCATGAGCACAGAATCCAAGCAGGAGCCACCCAGGAGGACAAATCCCTCATCCCACGGGCAGCTCTTTAGGAATGTGCTCCAAGTGTCCCCCTGAAGCTCATCCCAGAGAGCAGAAGCCAGCAGGGATCCTGAGCCAGCTCTGCTGCCTTTGGCAGCACTTTGGCAAATGAACTGCAGCAAGGGGGAGGCAGCAGCGACTGTGACTGCTGCAGGCTGGGGATGAAGGAAGGGCCGTGGACACAAGTGCTGAGATGCCCCAAAATCCAGAAGGAGGCTGGAGAGCCGGGAATCAACTTGGCATTTCAGTGCCAAGCTCTCACAGGCACTGAAATGATGGAATCCCTTTGTGTGAAGTGACCTGGAAGAACTGACAGGGAGTTGCTGCTAGGATCAGCAGTAGCAGAAAGCAAAAATGTACAAACACTAGGAGATCATCTAATATCCCCCACAAGCAATGGCTTCAAAAATGATCTCATGTATATATTATATTATGTTATATTATATTATGTTATGTTATTATTATATTAATCAAAATATATAATATATAATATGCATGAAATTTAATGCACATGTATTTTTGGACAGTTTTATTTTTTGATATATATTTTCATTTAAGATGTATATTTGAAATAGTCTTTCAGCTTGGGATAGTGAAGATTTACAACAGTGCAAAACCATCTGCCCACAGAGCAGTCAGCTCCCGGGTGCGTGCATGCACACCCACCCACTGTGCTTGCTCTTCTCAGCACCTCAGGGCTGCTGTTTGCACAGAATTGGGATGAATTTAACTCAACAGAGCCACAAGTGGGGTGTCCAGCTTGTCATGAACACTCATGTGGCAACGAACAACAGAGAGCTCTCAAATCCCATTATCACATGTCGCTTCATTCCTGCTGGGCACTGCAGAACTCTTAAAAGACACAGAAAAGGGGTGGAAAACATTGGCATCATGCTACTGCTGGTGTCCTCCTGGAGGAAAATCTGTCGGGTTTCTTAAGGTGGTAGCTTTCCAAAACCTAAGAATACTGCTCAGTAGTGGTAGCCCAATTCTGAATGGTTTTCTTGACTTGGCAAAGCTGGGGTGTTAATAATGGACTCTGTCCTTGGTCCAAATCACCTGCCCTCACCTGCAGACAAAAGCACCACCACCAGCAGCAGCTACATCAGTCAATTTTCTCAAAAAGCTGTGTTAAATTTGGGAGAGGAAAGGAAAACACATCAGACACTGTGGATTAATGACAAGACTCTGAGGAGCAGTTCCAAAGCAAAGGGCAGCAGCTTCTCTCTGGGCCACTCCTTGTGCTCCAAGGCAGCCGGGCTGCCCTGGCTGCCCAGGACCCTGCGCCCCGCGGGCTCTGCAGAGCTGCACAGCGGGGAGGCAGCTTCGGGCACCTCAGCCCCTGGGCAGGAGGGGCTGCTTGCTCTGCAGGGCTGCCTGGGGGCAAAAGCAGGGTGCTGGCCTTCTGCTCCTGGCCCCAGCCTGGCCTTGCAGGGCTAATCCTGTTCCCTGTCTCAAATGTGCTAAGGACAGACTTGTTTGTTTGCAGCTCTGCACAGGTGTGATTTGCACCACAAAATACTGAAGGACGAAGGCCTGAACAACAGACCCTGACTGAAGCCTCAACAACACGACCTGAGCCAAAGCTGCCCTATAGGTGACCTTCCCAACCCAATGTTCTATGTATCTGCTCCTTAACCAAGTGTTATTATCTAAAGGATTGTTGCATCCATTCACTGGTGAAACACATCGTCACCTTTCTGCATGAGGAAAATGGACAAGGCCACACCTGGCCTTGGTTCCTCCTTGAGCCCTGGGCAGGCTCGGGGAGAAAACCAAGAGGAGAATGACACCAGCTGTGCCCCCAGCAGAAGCTCTGGCACATTGCTCGTCCAGCACTGTCGGAGCCGAGCTACTCTCACAGCGCTCTCGGGAGCCTCGTGGCCGCCAAAGGTGGAGGCACCGCAGGATTTCCCAGTTCCCGGCCGTGGCTCTGCAGGGCTGGGCTGGGACAGCTTCCCCCAGGTGATGTGCAGCTCTGAATGAAGGGGAAACCATTGGGCTACCTGGTGATGGATCTTCCTTAATCACCAGAGGCACCCTTTTGTAATAATGCTGAGGTGCATTGCTTAGCTTATCCTTTCCTGACTCTTGTTTGCACTTTTGCATTACAGTAAATTACATTGTTCCTTCAGCTGGTGTCTGTGTCTGCATCTCTGACCCTCCCCACCACCAAAACAAACATACAGCCAGTTTAGCATGAGACCTGCCTCTCTGCCAGCCTGTCTCTTGACAAACACCCCTGAGACCTACCTTCACAAATGAAATTCCCACTTTGCAACTTCCTTTTCTGCAGGCAGGTGAGAAATGAGCCACTCCCAGCTCTGGACACCTCCAGAAACCAGCTGCTTTCAGCAGTCACAGCCCTGAAATATCAACCTCCTTCCTTAACCTGCCACTGGCAGCTCCCACCAAGAGGCCTTCTGTCCAAGGATACCCACAGAAGAGCTGGAGAAGGGAGCAGTTTGAAACACAACTGCTTCAGAGTTTAAACCTGCCTTTATCAAATGAGCACACAACAACCTGTCCCAAAGGGAAAGCAGGCAGGAAAGAGAAGCTCCTCTCCCACAACAGCAAACTGTGCTTCCTTCTGTTCCAGCTGGAGAGTGGAGGGCATGGGCTGCAGCTCACTTTGGGAAGGAGCCCTGGGAATTGGGCTGATCTGGGAGGGCAGCAAAAGGAATCCCCCAAAAAGTAGGAAAAGATTCTCTTGAAGGAATAGATGATGACAACATTTCTGCAGAAAAGCAAAAAAAGAATAACTGAAGCATTTCAAGAAGCGCCCAGACTGTAATTTGTTTGCCAATATGACAACCCCAAAGTCTCTGTGGCGTGTCAGGAAGCTCAGGAATGAACCTGCAAGGCTTGGATAAACATCATTGGTGTACGTCCTCCAGAGCACGAGCAGCTCCCCAACAAGACTTCAAGACTAAGGGACAAAGCTTCCCCCTTCAGCTCTCCACAGCAGCTCTAGGGAGTCTCTCCCCACTGCAAGATCTCCTTTGTCAGTCTACAGTGGCAGAACTTGGCTGCAGGAGGCATTTGCATTGGAGCTCTCCCCAGATAGGGGGAAGAAAAAGAAGAGGTGATTCCTGAGGAAAGAAAAAGGCAAGTCTGTTTGGGAAGACACCAGTATGAATTCACTACAACTCAAGGCCAGAAATCTCTTGAAGAAAGCAACATCCATCCATGGGGCAGCACTTTGGCTTTGATATCAATGCTGACAAAATTGCTGCCCCTTCCTGCTGCTGTAGCTGACTCCGAATCACGAGAAATGTGCCAACACTGCCAAAGACAGGCAGACACAGTGACATAAAACCAGCTAGTCTGCTGAAAAGGAGTCCAAATGAATGTTTTCTAATCACCCTTTTTCATCCTTTCCACAGCCAAGACAGAGCAATGTCCCTCCTCTCTGTCCCCGATGGTGATCCAGGCACGGCATGCAGCATGGGGATAACCTGCTGTGCTGTGCCAAGCAGCTCCGGCTCTGCCGCGCGCGTCCCCGCCAAGTCCGGCCCGCGCCGGGGGGCGCTGGGCTCGCGCGGGCCCGAGCGCAGCGCCCCCCTCAGGCCGCGCGCCGCCGGCGCAGCCGCGGCCGTTGCTCTGCGGGCGTTGTGGCCACAGTCGGCGATCGACGCCATGGCGGAGCTGCCGCTGCCCGCCGGGCTCAGCGCCCGCACCTTCCCCGCCAAGCTCTGGCGCCTGGTGAACAGCCCCCGCGTCCGCTCCGTGCGCTGGGACAGCCGCGCCCAGGGGCTGCTCATCGACCGCTCCCTCTTGGAGCGGGAGCTGCTCAGCTCGGGCCGCGCCCACAGGGGCCGTGGCCATGGGCCGGCCCCGGTGCCGCACACCTTCAGGGCCACGCAGTTCCGCAGCTTCGTGCGGCAGCTCTACCGCTACGGCTTCCGCAAGGTGCCGGGCTGGCTCGGCTCGGCTGCGCCGGGCGATGCCGGGGCCTGGCTCCACTACAGCAACCCCTGCTTTCGCCGCGACCGCCCCGACCTCCTGCTCCGCATCAAGCGGCGGAGCGCGGCCAACAGGCAGCAGTCGGCGGCGGGCCGGGATGGCCGCAGGCGCCCGCCCCGCTGCTCCCAGCACCCCCCCGGGGCGCGGCCGCTGCCGGACGGGCGGCACGGGCGCGCTCGCTTCACGCCGCTGCCCAGGGAGCGGCCGCCGCTGCCGGCCGGGCGCCCGCCCAGCGGCTTCCTCCTGCTGCACAGGGAGCGGCCGCTGCCGGACGGGCGGGAGCTGCGCAGCCCCCGGCCCGGCCGCCTCCAGCAGCACCCCGGGGAGCGGCCGCTGCTCGCCCGGCGCCCGCCCTGCGGCTTCCACCTGCTGCACAGGGAGCAGCCGCTGCCGGCCCGGCGGGAGGGGCCGAGCCGCTTCCAGGAGCTCTACGGGGAGCGGCCGCCGCCCGCCGAGCGGGCGGTGCTCGGCATCCCGCCCTGCCACTTGCTCGGGCTCCACGGGGAGCGGCCGCTGCCGCTCGGGCGGGAGAGGCCCCGCAGCCGCTTCCAGGAGCTCCACAGGGAGCAGCTGCCTCCGGCCGAGCGGGAGGTGCTCGCCATCCAGCCCTGCAGCTTCCAGCAGCTCCACAGGGAGCAGCAGCCCCCAGCCTACGACGCACAAGGTACGAAAAGAGTTGTAACCTTGTTTTTCCAAAAGGTCCTGAAAAGTGACCGTTTGAAGTAGTTTGCCTCAAGGCTCTGCCATTCTCGGCCAGAAGTTGTCGAGCCTACTAGGAAGGGGCACCTAGGAGGCCAAAAGATTCTTTGCCTGGTTTTGCTGTGTGCTTCCCGTGATGTTTGATCCACAGCAGCACTAGAGCTCTGTGTCCCACAGCCACGTTGTGGAGCCTGACCAATGTGTTTGGATTCTTGCAGCCACCCTGGGCACTTCAGGGCCCAGTGCTCCGCCCAGCAGTGCAGCTTGTGCAGCATGGACGGCCTCCAGCTCAGCACAGAATGCACCTGCGGAGGAGGAATGGCCACCAGCAGATCTGGGCCTTGCTGTAGAGAAAATGATTCGGGAGATCAGGAGGTCCCTGTCTGAAAGATCTCCCTCTGCGCAGGTAATTCCATTGGATGGGGATAAAAGGGGGTGGACTGAGAGCTTTTGAACCTTGTTACATGGTTGACAAGCAAAGGCTTCTTTAATTGAACTTATATCATTATTATTTAGTTATTGAATTATTCTTGGTAAAGAAAGATTTCTAAAAGAGGAGATGAAGAAGAAATGAAGAAGAGGTTTTACTTGCTGGGAAAGAGGACAAGAGTGTTTGGAGAAGTGGCACTGAAGGCCAAGTGTCCCGTGCAGGGAGGGGCATGCCAGAGGTGCCTCTATTGCAGCTGCAGCAGATGTGGGCTGTGCCTCTTTTGGGTGGGAAGGCCAAGGCAAAGCAAGGGCTGGGCTGCAGCTGCTGCTGCTGTGTGAGCCCTGCCGTGCGTGTAGGTGCTCCCAGAGCCGTGGCTGGGGCTGGGCTGCAGCTGCAGCTCTCTGTCCTTTGCAGATTATTACACTGTTGGCCAAAGAATGTCTGTCTTTCTGTTGATGTGCTGACCCATTGCCTGCAGTACAGTTGTGATGATGACTCAAGGGGGGGAGTGGGATTTTTTGGATTTACCAATACCTTATTCTCAAGTGACGACTTTTGTCTTCTGTAAAGTCACACATAGCAGTTTAGAGAAGCATTTTATTCCATAATAAAAGGAAACATTGCAGGCTCAGAACCATCTTTAGAATCTTTAGGGTTCTGATGGATGGACTATGGCAGAAGAGATGAATATTCTGAAACTGGTCATAGGGAGAATATCTTTGTGTCCAAAGGTAATTTGCTTCATTGTGGCCATTTGCTTCCTCAGTGGAACAGAAACACTACTTGGTTGTCTGGCTTTTCCTGTCTTTTGGGTTGGTTTTTTTCCCTACCATAACGATATACAGCTTTTTGCCACTGATCACAAATGTGATCCTGGAAATAGCCTGGGTGCATCAATGTTTGCCTGGATGACACACGCGGGGCAGCAGCAGAGGGCTCCGAGAAGCAGCACCTTGTGATGGGTTGTGTGAGCAGTTGGCTGGGGGTGCTGAGACTGCCAGGCAGAAATGTGTGCTTTGCCTGTGGGTTTGTAGCACACAGCCCTGGGCAGGGCTGGCAGCCGTGCTGGCAGCAAGGAGAGCCCCTGGCTTTGTGCTGGCTGATTTCTCACAGCTCTGGGATAAGGCAGGGTCAGAGCGTGGGGGCACGTCCCCTCACGTGGTGTCTTCTGGTTCTCTGTGTTCATGTTTTGTCTCAAAGGTCATTTTGTAAGAGCTTCAGTTTCACCTTGGCCCCCTGAATCCTGAGTTTAAAAGGCTTGTCATGTGAACTATGTGGACAGTGTTCCCTCCTCTGTGCTCCATGTCCTTTGGGAGTGGAGAAGGAGAGTTATTGTATCCCTGATACAATTCCAGCAGAATAGTGAGTGATCTTTGGGTTCCTTTCTTTCTGTTTTTCTGCTCAGGAAAATGTTGGTGTTGCCCCTGATTCTTCAGGAGGGGAGCCTGTGGACAGAGCTGCAGCAGAGGAAGCTACATCTGACACCAAGAGCTGCAGGAACAGTTCCCAGGAGCCCGAGGAGCCTGGTAAGGACAGAGCCTACACTGGTTTAGAGAGGGGTGAGATGGCTGCTCTGAGCAGGGTTGGTGCTTCCTGGTGCCTTTAGTTCAAATCCTGCGCTGGCACAACCTCCCTGAGCCCTGCCCTCCACGCTTCTCCGGAGGCTCTGACACGGAGTCCTCTGCTGGGGCAGAGAGCAGGGAATAAACCTGACCTTGTGCGAGTTGTGTCACCATGCCGGGTGTCCCAGTTTTTGCTGAAGTTGGTGGATAAATTTACTGCAAGGTGCCAGTGGAGGCCAGGCTGAGCGACTCTTGAAGGAACAGGGGAAAAAAAGAGCAAAAAGTCAGGGTAGAAGTCCAAATCACTGACTGAATGTAGCACCAGTCTGCTGGTATTGGTCCTGACCCACAAGAAAAACAAGGAGCACAGCATCAGAGGCCAACCAATTGAAAAATCACAGTAACTCCAGTATCAGAAGGAAAAGCTTGAATGACCCCTGATTAGGGAGGCCTAAGAGGAGAGAAGGAGCACTGTGGATCCATCCCTTAGCCCAGCTGGTGCAGCCTGCAGGCCTTGTAGGCAGCTCTGTCCCTCCCAGCCCTTGCTGCCAGAGCTGATGGTCGAGTTGGAGCAGCTGCTGCTCACTGCAGAGGGCAGTTTGTAGATGCCAGGTAATGGAGCTGGTTCATGACTCAGCTCCCAGCACCTTCAGCTTCAGCCATTTCAGGGAGGACTGAGGTCTCTCTGTCAGCTCAGAGAAAGAACAAGGCCGGGCTTCCTTGTGGCAGCGGGGACTGTCTGTGTTTCGAGCTCTCCTGGGTGCCCTTTGCACTGTGGGGCTGAGACTTTATCGAGATACTTCAGTGTTTTGAAGCACACTTTTGAACACTTGGAATGGTCCCATTCTTTTAAGGGCACATTGCTTCAAATTGCCAAGTGAGAGTCTGCCTTTCAGGTCATCTTTGACAGCCCCTGGTAGAAGGACAATTGCTGCCCAAGGGAAA
Source organism: Melozone crissalis (assembly GCF_028551555.1). NCBI lineage: Eukaryota > Metazoa > Chordata > Aves > Passeriformes > Passerellidae > Melozone > Melozone crissalis. The sequence goes on along the minus strand of NW_026535850.1, from coordinate 9,004,498 downwards.
GGTGCAGAAGGGCCAATATTGACTGAGTGTTCCCTTTGCTTCCCAGATGCCATCTGACCAACATCTCCAGGAGGGCTGGAAGAGACAGGGGAGAGCCTGTGACCATCAGGCAGGTAGAACTCCTCTGTTTGTAGATATATTTATAGATTTATATGGTTATTTATTAGTGGTTATAATTCCATTTATAGATGATAGTGTTCTATTTATGTAGACATATATTGATAGATCTGTATAGTTAAATGTGGATATGTATATAGTTATAGATGGGATATAATTATATTTTATTATATATATACATTTATAGATGTATATTTACATCTATAAATGTGTAGACATTTATAGATTTTCAGAGTTAGAATTTTATATGTGTAGAGTAAAATATTTATATTTTTATATATATATATATATATATATATATATGAAGTTAGATTTATAAATGTGTATAGTTATATAGTAAGAGGAATAGGAATGTTTAGATGGAGAGATCGATGGAAGGATTGCTGTTTGTGTAGGCCTAGGCTGCATTTGTACCTCTTTTTCCCCTCGGCTGCCTTTTTCACCTCTTGCTTTTCCCCCGGTGCCCCCTGTGTCCCCTGTCCCTGTGCTGGGTCCGAGCTGGCGGCCGGGCCGGGCGGAGCAGCACTTCCAGCCCCGGCTGTCCCTGGAGCGGTGGGAGCTGCCGCTGGCCCCAGGCACTGTCCCTGAGGAGCTGCTGAAGGACGGTGAGACTGAGGGGGCTGAGGGGGCCGTGGCGCCAAAGGGACGGTGACCCTGAGCTGCTGCTGGGGCTGAGGGCTGTGGGGCAGCCGCAGGCCATGGTGGCACCGAGGTGACAGGGAAGTGGCACAGGCTGGCAGGGTGGTGGGTCTCAGGGGACGGTATGGCTCAGAAGGGACTGAGGGGCGTGAGAGGACTGTGAGGGGCTGAAGAAACTGAAGGCGGCTGGGGCTTCACCGAGAGCAGGGCGGGGCTGAGGGGATGGAGGGGGCCAGCAGGGAGCACAGAGGGCTCCGGGGCTGCAGCTCTGCCAGGCCTTGGAAGCAATTCCAGAGGCTCTGCTTTTGCCACAGCTGCCATGAAGACCTTGAGGACAGCCAGAGACTGACGGGAGCCAGCAGGGAGGAGCTGAAGGCCAGCAGCGAGAGCAGTGAACGGGGCCCAGCTGCTGCCAGCCTGGAGAGAGCCCGGCTGAGGCCAAAGGCCCGGGGAGGCAGGTGGGGCTGAGGCTGCCGTGGGCTGTGGCCGTGGGCACTGCCCGGCGGGGCAGGAGCGGGCCCTGCCCGTGCTGGGGCTGCTCAGCGCAGCTGCCCCGGCTGGCACAGGGACTGTCCTTGGGCAAGGCAGCTGTGCCGGCAGGGCCCGGGAGCTGTTCCGGCTCTGCCGGGCTGCGGGACAGTCCCGCCGCGGCTGCGCTCACCACAGCCTGGCTGCTCGGCTGCTTTCTCTTTCTGACCCCCTGGGGAGGCTCTGACATTTCCTCTGCCCTGATGGAAGTGCAGCTGCTGCCAAGGGAAACGGTCCCCACACTCACTGAGTGTTCCCTTTGCTTGCCAGATGTCCCATCTGCTGTCCCTGTCCAGGGGAGCTGCTCTGCACGGGAGGAGGAGACCAAGCGAGAGGCTTTGAAGATGGGGCAGCTGGGATCCCTCTGCTTTGAGTTCCGTGTAGACATGTCTAGAATTGCATTATCCATTTGGATAGACATGTCTATCCATCTCTAGACGTGTCTGTTACGTATAAATGTCTAGAGATGGATTATCATTTGGATATGCACATTTGTGGGTTCCCATTTGTATAGGACTATTTCTGTATGTGTGCTGTTTAGGGATGTATACTCTGTGTATATGTACGTGTATATATACGTATTTGTTTGTAATTACATCTATGTGTATATTTCTATCTAAGTATACAAGGATGTTGTTATGTCTGTGTTTAGTTCTGTTTCCTATATATACAGTTGTGTTGCTATTTATTCGTTTGTAGTTATATGTAATAAATTAAGTTGTTAAACGCCTAATTGATCTTTGTGTATAGTGAGTTGTTGTGGAGTTTGGCAATAAATTTAGTTTTGTTAACTGAAGTTAGTATTTGTATATTTTTACACAGACTGGTTGTAATAATCTAATAAATTCCTGGTTTTAACCTAAATTGAGATTTGTATAGTTCTGTATTGTCAGCGTGGGTGTAGCAATTTGTAATAAACAACATTTTTCAGCTGAAATTGATTCTTGCGTATTTGTGGATCAGCAGTGTGGCTGTAGCAATCTGCAAGAAATGCCATTTGTCAGTCGTGATGGGTGTTCTGTGATTTGTGCTAAATTGGTGTAATTTACTGAATAGTAAAAGAGGCAAAGAGAAACAAAGAGAAAAGAAAGGAGGAGAAGGAAGTGTGCATGGGTGGTGGGGGGACAGGGAGAGGGTGGCAGGGGTTATGTGTGACAGCTTTATCACCCATCCAAGGGTCCCACCATGTCTCGCTGCTCTCCTCCATCTGGTCTCCTTGGTGGTGAGGGTCCCACACCACACTGCCACACATCCTGACGAGTGAGGGATTCCCTGGATTAACGCACGCTTTGAGAGGTGGAATGCCCAGGTGCCTCCCTTGTGGGGGGGCAGTTGGACACTGTCCCTTGCTGCCCTGAGGGTCTGTGGCATCGTGCTGCAGTGCTCTGGTGCAGGGTCTGGGCACCCCTTTGGGGGCCCTTTGATGGGGCACATCACCCCCTCTCTTGTGGACAAGCTTTCCCCCTGTGAAGGGCCCCACAGCTGGGCTCTGCCCAGCAGAGGATGGGCGGCCACTGCCTCTCACCAGAGGCTTTCCAGCACTCGCCCAAAGCCTCTCTGCCCCCAGCTTTGGTGCCAGGGTCTGTGTGAACCTGGCAGCTGATAGCCCTGGGGCTGTCATCTCCACCCTGAAAGCATTGGCTTGTGCTTCCTGAATGCCCCTGAGCTGTTACTTTATCTCCTCTTCATCAGAGAACCCTGTAGGGCCTCTCAGAGCCCAATTCAGGATGTGGTGGTCATCTCTGCAGCTTTTGTAACAAAGCTCTGCTGTAGTAGGTCAAAGTCTTTCATAAAAATGTTTAAAGCATAAACTATTGTATTTCAGTGTCTGACACCGGGGAGGACAAATCCACCCCCCATCCCACAAGCAGCTCTTTAGGAAGTGCTCCAAGTGTCCCCCTGAAGCTCATCCCAGAGACCAGAAGCCAACAGGGATCCTGAGCCAGCTCTGCTGCCTTTGGCAGCACTTTGGCAAATGAGCTGCAGCAAGGGGGAAGGCACCAGTGACTGTGACTGCTGCAGGCTGGGGATGAAGGAAGGGCCATGGACACAAGTGCTGAGATGCTCCAAAATTGAGGACAACTGGGAAGCAAGAAGGTCTCACAAGCACTGATATGATGGAAGCCCTTTGTGTGAAGTTCCCTGAAGGAACTGTCAGGGGACTTGCTGCTAGGATCAGCAGTAGCAGAAGGCAGCAGGATCTGCTCCTTTTCCTGGCTCTGTTTCAGGACACAGGCTCTGATGGCCCCTGCTCCCACAAAGCCCTTGCCCATGGAGGCTGTAGGGCAAAAGCAATCCCACTGCAAAGAGAGGCTTTGCAGTTCAAGTCCACTTGTGTTTAGGGAATGGAGTTTAGGGAAGGAATGACTCCCGTGCCAAAGCACTGGCAGGTAACCGGGACTCTGAGAGGCAGAGCCATTAGAGGGAAAGAGAGATCAGGCACTCTCATGCCTGAAACTCCTTCAGCTCTCTTCTTTAAATAAGAAAGCTGAGGAGAGGCAAATGCAGTCCTTCGAAAAAATATTGTGTCAAACAAGTCCTGAGGGAAGAAAACCTAGGTAACAAGTTGGCCTTGTTTTCATAGCCTGTGTCTTCTGCAGAGGAGACTGGGATGTACAGCTTTCAGGAACACAAGGCATTGCATGGAACTGTGCATGTGCTCAGCAACTCAACCCTACCGGTGCACTTGGTAAGGACACAAACAGCAAGTGGACCTATGTATCCACCCATTACAAAAGTGTTGTTAGCAGTAGGATTGAGGTGTCCACTCCCTGGGGAAACCTTTCAGCATTTAGAATCTTGACAAGGCCATGTCTGGCCCTGCCTGGAGGTGCTGGATCTAAGCCAGCTCTCTTGGTTCTTAGGCAGGCTCATGGAGAAAAACCAAGAGGAGAATGACACCAGCTGTGCCCCCAGCAGAAGCTCTGGCACATTGCTCGTCCAGCACTGTCGGAGCCGGGCTACTCTCACAGCGCTCTCGGGAGCCTCATGGCCGCCAAAGGTGGAGGCACCGCAGGATTTCCCAGTTCCCGGCCGTGGCTCTGCAGGGCTTGGCTGGGACAGCTTCCCCCAGCTGATGTGCAGCTCTGGATGAAGGGGAAACCATTGGGCTACCTGGTGATGGATCTTCCTGAATCACCAGAGGCACCCTTTTGTAATAATGCTGAGGTGCATTGCTTAGCTTATCCTTTCCTGACTCTTGTTTGCACTTTTGCATTACAGTAAATTACATTGTTCCTTCAGCTGGTGTCTGTGTCTGCATCTCTGACCCTCCCCACCACCAAAACAAACACACAGCCAGTTTAGCATGAGACCTGCCTCTCTGCCAGCCTGTCTCTTGACAAACACCCCTGAGACCTACCTCCACAAATGAAATTCCCACTTTGCAACTTCCTTTTCTGCAGGCAGGTGAGAAATGAGCCACTCCCAGCTCTGGACACCTCCAGAAACCAGCTGCTTTCAGCAGTCACAGCCCTGAAATATCAACCTCCTTCCTTAACCTACCACTGGCAGCTCCCACCAAGAGGCCTTCTGTCCAAGGATACCCACAGAAGAGCTGGAGAAGGGAGCAGTTTGAAACACAACTGCTTCAGAGTTTAAACCTGCCTTTACCAAATGAGCACACACCAACCTGTCCCAAAGGGAAAGCAGGCAGGAGAGAGAAGCTCCACTGCCACAACAGCAAACTCTGTGCTTCCTTCTGTTCCAGCTGGAGAGTGGAGGGCATGGGCTGCAGCTCACTTTGGGAAGGAGCCCTGGGAATTGGACTGATCTGGGAGGGCAGCAAAAGGAATTCCCCAAAAAGTAGGAAAAGATTCTCTGGAAGGAATAGATGGTGACAACATTTCTGCAGAAAAGCAAAAAAAGAATAACTGAAGCATTTCAAGAAGCGCCCAGACTGTAATTTGTTTGCCAATATGACAACCCCAAAGTCTCGGTGGTGTGTCAGGAAGCTCAGGAATGAACCTACAAGGCTTGGATAAACATCATAAGTGTCTGTCCCCCTGAGCACGAGCAGCTCCCCAACAAGACTTCAAGACTAAGGGACAAAGCTTCCCCCTTCAGCTCTCCACAGCAGCTCTAGGGAGTCTCTCCCCACTGCAAGATCTCCTTTGTCAGTCTACAGTGGCAGAACTTGGCTGCAGGAGGCATTTGCATTGGAGCTCTCCCCAGATAGGGGGAAGAAAAAGAAGAGGTGATTCCTGAGGAAAGAAAAAAGCAAGTCTGTTTGGGAAGACACCAGTATGAATTCACTACAACTCAAGGCCAGAAATCTCTTGAAGAAAGCAACATCCATCCATGGGGCAGCACTTTGGCTTTGATATCAATGCTGACAAAATTGCTGCCCCTTCCTGCTGCTGTAGCTGACTCCGAATCACGAGAAATGTGCCAATTCTGCCAAAGACAGGGAGACATGGTGAGATGAAACCAGCTAGTCTGCTGAAAAGGAGTCCAAATGAATGTTTTCTAACTCTCCCTTTTCCTCCTTTCTGCAGCCAAGAGCAATGTCCTTCCTCTCTGCCCCCGATGGTGACCCAGGCACAGCATGCAGCGTGGGGACAGAGCCTGTCCCTGCTCCCAGTGCCCTGCCCTGCCCTTCCGTGCCTGCCTTGCCCTTCCCTGTCCTGCTGGATCCTGCTGTGCTGTGCCGAGCCGAGCCGAGCCCGGCCAGCAGTCACGCATTTGGGGAATGACCCTCCTCTGTGCCGCCCGCCGGCGTAATGAACACACCACTTTGTAACTTTGACTAGTTAGAGAGTCTTTGTTCCTGATTTTCAGTTTTAACAATTCAGGGAGCTTTTGTTTTCCCTGAAAGAAGTACAGTTGCTGCCAAGGGAAACACACCCAAAGACCAATAGTGACCCAGCCTTCCCTTTGCTTCCCTTTTCCTTCCCTCACTGCTACACAGCGCTCTCATACCAGGACCTCAGTGCTGCCTCACCTGAGGATTCAGAGCTGCCTCCAGGCCCTTCCAGGCTAAGTGCAGGTGCTCAGGACTCTGAGGTTTTCCTGGCTTCTTGGGAGAAGGTGTTTGCTTCATCTGGACTTCTTGGGGTTTCATCGGAGGAGCCAGGCACAGGCAAATTTCATCTCCACTGTGAGCTCTTCATTCTGCTTGTTCCCATGAAGCTTAAATGCCAACCTGAGCTCATCATTCCTCTGGTTCCCATAGACCATCACAGCCCTTCCATGGCCTCTCCAGAGAGGAGCAGCTGCACATCTTCAGAGCAGCAGTTGCCAGCCCGCATCCTATCAGGGAGGGAAAGAGCTTCTACCCTTGCTTTCCAAGCAGGTCCTGGTTAATGACCCTTTAAAGTGTTTTCCTGCAGTGCTCTATCATGGGTAGATCTGAAGTGAGAATCAGGTGGAAAGGGTCAAGTCGCCTAGGAAGGGGGACCTTGAAAACAGAAAGATTCTCTGCCTGATTTTCCTGTACTTGCTGCAGATTTGGAGAGTGTTCTGGGCATTTTGCAGACAGCCTCTCTGTAGGGGTACAAGGGCAAGGTGGAAGATATTGCCTAACAAGTGGTCAGTGTTAGGTGCACTCTCCTCTTTCTTTGAATGAAGCCATACTAGGACTCTGATAGGATATTGCAGATGTTTAAGACTGCCTGCCCTGCAAATCAAGCCGTGCCATTTGACGCTGGCAGGGGCTATGTAGAAATCACGAACGGGCCGGGGCTGCTTACGAACGCGCCTCGAGCTGTTTGTTTTCCAGCATCAGTCTCATTGCATGGGTATGACCATGGGAAGATGCCAGCAGCTCACATCCCAGGCAGTAGACAAAGAACTTAGCGTTACAACTTACTTTATAAGTTTTTTGACCAATCACACAAAGCAAAAGCACATTGACAGTAGTTCTATCCAATCACTATAAGCACAGGTACCTTTGGTTAAAACAATGCTCGCTTATGTCAAATACAATACCTACTTGGAAGCCTTAAAACACAATGCACTGAGCTCCATTATTAAGCTTCAACCTTCCCAATATCTTGCTAGATAAACTTTTCTGTAGCTTAGAGGGGTCTTCTAGACCAGCATTAATACACAGATCATTGTTCTATTTGTCCTTGCTTTTCTACAGGTTAAATAATTTTTCTGCTGACCTATCTCATGGCTGCTGCTTAGCTGTAAACAGCTCTACTGTATCTGAGACCTGCCTTTTTCAGCTTTCCCAAAACCCTCTAATTTTGTGGATTCCCACAGAGGACTCAGTGCCAGAGCCTCTGGAGAAGCGTGGAGGGCAGGGCTCAGGCAGGTTGTGCCAGTGCAGGATTTGAACTCAAGGCACCAGGAAGCACCAAGCCTGCAGAGAGGAACTCAACCCTTCTCATCTCCCTCACTGCCAGAGCAGGCTCAGAGCAGCCATCTCACCCCTCTCTAAACCAGTGGGGGCTCTGTCCTTACCAGGCTCCTCGGGCTCCTGGGAATTGTTCCCACAGCTCTCGGTGCCAGGCAAAGCTCCCTCTGCTGCAGCTCAGTCCACAGGCTCCCCTCCTGAGGACTCAGGGGCAACATTAATATTCCCCTTGAAAGAGAAACAGAAAGGAAGAAACCCTTCTCACCACTTACACAAAACACCTGGTCCAACAACTCCATGGCTCACACACTTAATCCCTTGTTCCTAACAAGAACTCTGGGCCCCAAAGCCCTTCAACAGTCAGAAAAATTTGACTTCTCAAACACAGTCCAAAAGCTGTCAAAGCTGACAGTGACAGTGTTGAACATGGGGATGACACTGAACACATGGAATGGCTGCTAAGGAAATCAATTGCTGCTCTGTTCTGTAAGGTTGCATGTCTGACAGCACTAACATCAGTCATCATGTCACTAATTGCAATGGAAGTCGCACTGTCTTCTTTCTTCAGCCAACACCCCAATCGGTGTAATGGTTTCAATGCCTTGCCCGAGGCAAGTTGATGCAGAAATAAATTCGATGTACCTCATTTTGCAGGGCCCTAGGGTCTGAAATTGCTATTACAGTTTTCTTTATAATGATGGACAAATCTTTTTTCTCTCTGTTTTCTCTTGATGGCTTTTTTAACGATAGGTACTATCACAGTGAGTTGTCTGATGCTACATGGGCCACCTTTAATTTTTGAGGGAATGTCCTGCCAGGCTCTATCTCCACAAATGAGCCAATATTCTGTTGCTCATTGTCATGGGGACTCATCTAGGTCATCTACTCGTCAGCAGTTTCACCCTTAGGGGGCACTGGGGTAGTACAATTGCACCACAAACTTGAGTATCTGTCCTCAGGATGATGGGGAGTAACATTTAACTGTGGATCTCCCTGGTACTGAAACTCAGCACAAAATTCCATCACCAGTGAACCAAGAATTTGAATTCTTGAGGTTCAGAAGGTGCTTTAAGAAGATCAGGGGCCCAATGATGCCAGCTGGTTATGGGATTGGTCTTGTTGGCAGCCTCACACCAATATTTGTCACCATTGGGTATTGGCTACTCCTTGGCTGGCACAGGCACACCGACCAAACAGGTGGCAAAGGGTTTGTCTGGGCTCAAATTGGTCAAACACATGATGCCTGAGCCTGCTGACTTGGCTAAAGCAAGGCAAACATTCATTTTTGGTTCATCTACAGGCATGTATGCACAGCAAAAGCAAGCAAGAAAAACCAACAAGTGCCAGTATATCATTTGATCAAGCTCCATGTTCCTGTTCAGCTGTTTCTTGGCAGAAGCTTCCCCATCTATTTCAGTTCTCAAGCAAATCTTTTAGCACTTGGTCAGGGACTGGCCAACTATAGGGCACTAAACTGTCCCTCTAACCTTCAATTTTTACAAATTTGGATATCTTAGAATTCTTTTGAACACAATGGACACCACGTTTTTGCTGAAAGAGATCTATGATACAAACCATTTTCACAGTCCAAAAATCAACATCAAACTCAAGATTTGTAGCTTTCACAGGCTGAACAGGGAATGTCTGGCATGAACCGTCGCTTCTCCGTGCGGCTCACGTCTGCGTGCTCATTTCCCTGCTGGTGGAATTGTCGGTGTGCTCCTGTGTATGAGATGGTTTCACGTCCTTCGCGGGGACCCAGTTAAGTCTGGCACCTGTGCAAATACAAGCCTACCCTTTGCCCCAAGTGATTAGCAGAAATGGTCCTTCAATTTGTCCTAACTCAAGGTTTCTGATCAAAACTGAAGGATTTTCTTTCAATTTTTCCTGTGTGCTGTTTGAAAAGTGCCTCAAAATTAGAGGATTAGGTCCTGCAAATGAGCTATTCAAAACATAAAGACATATAAAGCTTTGCTCAACCTTATCAGAGGTGTTGCTTGGGCCACTTCCCCTTTTGTTGACCTAGAATGGGTTTTAGAGTGTGGTGCATCCTTTCAACAATTGCCTGATCTGTGTGGGAATAGGGAATTCCAGAAGTGTGGCAAACGCTACAGTCCATCAAAAATGTGGCCAATTTCTGAGCTGTGTATATGGGACCATTTGTTGTTTTTCATCTCGTGGGGGATCAGTTTGGCGAGCTCTGGGCCCAGTGACACTGACAAGGACAAAAGCAAAAAACGAGAGGCGCTCTCTCTTCCCAGGACCAAAGTCCCACAGCTTTAATGGAGAACAGCTCCAGGAGAGAAAGGGAGTGTCCAGGAGAGGAAAGAGGATGTCCAGTGGAGTAAAGAGAGCGTCCACCTTGTGGCAGGAGATTTTAAACCCTTGGGGAAGGGGGTGGTAGAAAGGAACTACCATAGTTCAACATAATAAATCACCACACTGTAGTTTTCTGCATAAATTGCTGCACTTGTTGAAAACAAAATCCTAAAATCTCCCCAAACAAAACCGTGTGGGAGTGTGGGAGAAAAACCACTCAACCCCCCTGTATACCCAAGCACCAGGTGTCACAGGGAACACCAACCCCTGCAATTAGAAAGTCCACACACACAGGCTCACGGGAAAAGGAGTATCTCGTTACGAGGGGACAGAGTGCTCACTTTTCTCAACACAACACACACCATAAATCACAACAGATCCATCCACATCATCTTCCTCAAACATTCACACACTTCTGCTTAGGTTAGGGTGTAACCTAACCTGGCTTTTGTATGTCTTCCTGTTCTTTCTTGGTGGCTGAGTTTCTGATTTTGAAACAGAAAGAGCATTAGGATGCCACTGGTTTGGTAAAGCTCCTGTCAAGGCATTCAGCTAAAAAGGGGGTGTCTGTAGCCACAGGGGCAGCATTTGCAGGGGAACCTGCAGGGCTTCCGTTCCCTCCACGGGAGAGTCTGTGGCATCAGAGTCTGTCATTTCCTCAGTTTGCTGGGACAAGCAGGACAACTTACAAAATGCAGACTGGGAGGCCTTCTCAGAAGGCCTTCTAAAGACTTTGTAGTTCTCTCCAGAACTCAGGGAAAGCTTCTTTTATTCCAAATTTTGTAATGAAAGGATTTGACTGTCCGTTTTGACCCTTGGCTGAGTGCTAAAAGAGTGATTCCCTTTGCAGTGAAGTGCAAACACCAAAGCAGTGAGTGTCTGCTCCTGAGCCTGGAGCTGCTGCTGTGCTGTTTCACAATAGAACTGCCACAGCTCAGGGGGGTTTGGGGCACGTTTTTCTGGGTGACTGTTTTCAGCAACTTAATGGGAATTAGTGCATGCGACTTCTTTTTTTTTTTTTTAAAGTACCTGAAAGACAAGAGAACAAAAGCTGCTTTATCTGTTGGACAGAACAGAATAGAAGCATTGAGTGTTAAAGAACAATTTGCATTTTCTTGATCATATTTTTATTCATTTACTGGCTAAACAGGCTGAAGTGTAGGCACAACCAAGATTATTGTCCTGATCTCTTGCTGGCTGTGTGAAAGAACTATGTCACGTGGAGGGATGTTGATCAAGAAAAATACTCTCTGTTTGGGTTGACGACTTCTCTTCTGTGAGATTCAGCAGCCCAGGCAGTTTTCTCACAGCACTTGTTCATTTTCCGTTGCCCACTACAAGTCACCTGAAGCGTGTATTCAAAGGTGCTGATCCTGAGGTGAGTGAGAAAGGAACATTTCATGTTCCTGGTGCTTAAGAATTGTAGAGCAAGCTGAGAGCTTGGCCTGTGGCAGTAGAGTGTGGAGGGCCAGCTAGGAAGGCTGAAAGAAAATCCATTTCCATGTCTGCAGCAGCAATAACAAAGGCATCTATGGCTATTTCCTAATTTTCCATTTCAGAACTTTCAAGGAATGAAAAGCTCATGTTGCAGAGAGAATGTTGCTTCTCGATAGTAGCCAGGGCGTAATGTCTAATTCAGAACTATTAGCAATTCTGTTGAATTAGCCCATTTAAATTTAGCCACAGTGACTTAGAATCCCATTGTTATCAAAGTTTCTGATTTGTCCTTAGTAGAGCTGGTTGTAGAAATAGAGCTGAATAGAATAAAGTGCTGAATAGAAATAAGGTTATAAATTATAGGTAACTTTCTGTCCCCCACACTGCTGTCTGTCCACAGATCCCAGAACCAACAGCAGTCTCTCCTCTGGCCCCCTCTGCTCATGGAGAGGAGGCCGAAGAGGAGGCAAATGAGGTGGATGAGCGCCGGCCTCCAGCTGTGCTCACACCCCAGCCTGAACATTCTGAGCCAGTAAGTGCCAGCTGTGTGTGCTGCTGTCTTTAGTGCAGGGCAGAGCTGCAAGTTTCTGACCAGCCAGCACTTTACTGTTGCTAGCAGGGCTGAGGATGCTGAGTGCTGGAGTCCTGCCAGGACCCAGTGATTGCCCCCAGCCTGTGACAGCTGGACAATGGGCTTTGGTCTGTCATGTTTAGGCACCAGCTTCCTGGCATTTTGATAGGGGCCAGCCTGAAGCACGAAGGCTCCCTGTTCCCAGAGCAGGGAGCATGTCATAGACACTGTGCTCAGCCTTGTTGGATACACAGGGGACACTGTGGCGTGGAGAGACCTGTCCCCCTGCACAAACTGGCCAAGTAGCTGCAGGCACAAAAAAATGTTGATCTGACCACACAAGTTCTTTGCAGTACTTTGTCCCCACAAACTTCTTGGGTGTGCTTACTTGGGAGTATTTCAGAGACACACTGGGGATGTAGAGTTGCTGCTTGAAGTCAGGGATTTTGGTGCCTTTGTTGCCAGGTTGCTCTTTTGCCCCTTCAGGCAGAGCAGCCGGTAGCAGAGCAGATAGGTGCTCTGAGTCTGCCTGTTTCTTGGTCCTTGATAAGCTGCAAGGAGATGACTGTGTTGTCCATGAAGCTGAGGGGCCATTCTTGTCTAGTGTGGCAAAAGAAACAAAGTGAGTAGTTCTGAATACTTCTTCTGAGGCAAAAACCAGACGCTGACTTTGTCTGTTGATACTTTCTATTGTGTAGTCTGCTTTGAAAACTGTATTGGAGCCCAGAATGGGAGCAAAGCTGCAAGTCCTTGACTGCTTTCTTGTAATGCTAAACCCAGGATGTACACCTTGCAATGGTGCCTGCTGGATCTGAAGTGAAATGGGCACCTTTGTGGCTGGGGAGCTGCGTGGGCCAAAAGGACGCAGGGCTGGCGGCCTTGAGCAGCTGAAGATGAGGCAGCGTGGGGCCAGGGGGCCAAGAAGGCCAAGGGCACGGTGGCTGTGCCAGCAGCAGTGGGGCAGCAGGAGCAGGGCAGTGAGCGTGGCCTGTGCTGGGCAGCGCTGCGGCCACAGCTGGAGTGCTGTGTGCAGCTGTGGGCCCTGGGAAGCAGAAAGTCATGGAGGGGCTGCAGCGTGTGCACAGAAGGACAGGGGAGCTGGGCAAGGGGGGGCAGCACAAGGCCAGGGAGGAGGTGCTGAGGGAGCTTTAGCCTGGACAATGGGGGCTCCTGAGGGACCTTCAGGCAGACTGCCATAGATCCCTGCCTTAGATCCATAGAGCCAATGCTCAGCACAAGGGGTGTTTCAGTGCCAAACATCTCTTCACTGCATCCAAGTGCTTTAGACACTGGAGTAGGTAACACTTTCATATTTTGTTTGTTTGTTTGCTAGAAGGGGAAGCCTTATGTAATTTCTCCTTCTGCAGGGAGCAAGGGAGCTTTTTCTCAGTTTTCCTGCCCTTTTCCAGCACTGGCAGAAACACATCACTTTCAGGGTAACGGCTCCCGTGTCTTTTGGCAGCCCAGGGAATCAGTGTGCATTGTGTTTGGGAATTGAGCAGGAAATCAATGCCCTTGCATTCCAGCTGGTGCTCAGAGATCACAGGAGCTGGGAGGGGCTGGGCTGCATTTCTGATTCCAGCCACTTCAGCACCACCAGTGTGATCGAGTCCAAGAGAGGAACTTGCCCGAGCACAGATGCACAAAGAGTGCAGTTCCCAGCAATGCTCTGGGTCTGGTTGCATTCCATAAGGACCAACATGCTCCAGATTCCCCAAGAGTGTGCTTTTTTGAAGCAACAGGAGAGCAATCTCAGGATTGTAGTTGAGCGGGGCACTGGCTACCAAGTTCTGATGTGTGTAGCAACAGAGAAGACAGTAAAGAGAGATTTCAGTCATGAGATCTGTCTGTCTATCTATCTATCTATCTATCTATCTATCTACCTATCTATCTATCTATCTATCTATGTAACATTTACATAATTAAACCTTCCTGGCTTGGGTCCAAGGCAGCTGGAGGTGCAAAGCTCACCTAAAGCATCCCTTTCAGGAGAGGATTAGAGACATGCTCCCTCGACCAATTCTGAGCAGGCAGAGATGTTTTCCCCTCCAGATCTGGTGGGTTTTTTTCCCCTCAGAGTTGTTTTCCTCCTCCGTCCTCTTCTGCCCTCAAGTCCCCAGTTAATTCTTTAAATTTCTGCCTGTCCTAGAGAGGTGCAACAATTCCATGTTTAGGTGGTGTTTGTTGACTCTGGTCACATATGCATTATGTGACACATGGTTTCCTTCACTGGCATTCCCAGGGCTGTGTAAGTGCATTTGTTCATGGGGCCTTAGGAGAGTCTCTTTCCCTCAAGAGCAGCAGCAGCAGCAGCAGCAGCAGCAGCAGGGAGCGGTGGCAGGGTCAGGACGAGGAAGAGGTGGCTGCCCTGGCCCTTTGCTACCGGGCCCCAGGCCAGGAGGGCTCTGGCTGCAGCAGGGCGCTCTTCGGGCAGCCCCTGGCAGCCTCTGCACGGAGCACGGCACGCTGCCCCGTCCTGCTGGTGCCACTTTTCTTCAGCAATACCCTAGCTCCTCCTCACAAGGAAAAAACTCCAGCAATCTAAAAAGAGATCATTCAAGTACAGTTCTACCTGCCTTTGCATTGTAGTTCAGGGGATGTATTTTTTGGTCTATAATTTCATGATTTTCATGAAAACATGCATTCATATCTTCACATTTTTGTGGTTTTAATTATTCATATACCTAAACACTGCATTTTAAACTCTTGATTTATTGCAGTTGGTAATTTTCAGGTAGTATATTTTAAAATGTCACAAAACAACACCTTTTGGGTAGTTTTTCTCACTCTTAAAAAAAAAAACCCATAAGCCATTTTAGTCTCTGTCTCTCCAAATTGGTTCATATCGGCCTATTTTAAATCAGGGCTACAATACTTTTATAGGATTTAGAGAGCTCCAATGAAATGCACACCAGTGATTCCTCTTGTGGAATATCATGGCCCCACCGTAAAGCCTCTATTTACTTTTTTTTCCTCTCATTAGCTCAACTGCAAACACGTTTAGTTGCAAACTTACACAAGATGAGCAAAATCAAAATGATGTGAGGGGCCTTTGGGATCTCCTTGCTGATCCTTCTGCTTCTTCAGCTGAGCAAGGCTCTGATCCAGGCAAAGAGATTGCACTCAGTGCTACACAACCATTTGGCTGGAACTCTGCTGATTTCTAGGCTGGAGGCCTCTCTCTCCCCAGGATGTTTTGGCTGAGCCAAGCTTTGCTGGGTTTTGGCTGCAAATACCATTGCCCTTGCTTTTCTATATCCACAAGTACCATGGCTGGGCAAAAACTGCCACGTGGGCCATCTTCCAAAGGCACTTTGGTCTGGAGTTTGTGAATGAACGAGAGCCTCCTCCACTTCCAAACCACATGAAAAAAATCAGGAACGAAAACTTCCCATCCTTAACAAACAACTGACAATTCACAAGTGGATCTAGAGCTTCTTTACGCAATGAAAAGGAAGGCAGTCTTCCAATGGAGTTGTGCTTTTGGGAGTTTTTCTTCTGACTCCCACTCCCAGCTGGCACTGGAAAAAGTCACGTCTCTGCAAGTGTCAGTGTCTTCTGTCTGCCATGAGTTGTTTTGCTGCAACAATCAGAACGGGCATCAGGCTGGAGAGAGGCTCAGCTGATGCTAGGAACAGGTGCTGCCTGAAGGAGAAAAAAGACATGAACTTTTACCTCCCAAACCCATCTCCCCAGAGGCTCAAGCAGGATTCCTCTGGTTCCCAGAAATACAAAGAAATAGGGCTGAGAAGACCCTTTGCAGCTATGTGTTCATGCCCAAGACTTTCCTGATGGCATTTGAGTTTTGCCTTTTTTCTCTTCTGTCTTTTCTGTATTCCCTGCACATCAATTTAGAGCTCTGTAGGCTACTCGATTAGTGACTACTTTTCCCAGTCCTTTTCCATGGCCTTTGCCTAAGCAGAAAGACAAACTTCCAGAGCTCCAAGCGCCAGGGGGTAGAAGGCCCCAGTGTTATCTTGGTTCTTCCTGGGACAGACCCCTGCAGGGAGCTGGTGGACTCACCATCCCTGCAAGCTTTGAAAGAAGACTGGAAGTGGCACTCAGTGCCGTGCTTTAGTTGAGGTATTAGGCCACAGATTGGACTCGATCATCTTGAAAGTGTCTGTCTTCCAAGCCAGGGATTCTGTGATTCTGTGACTGAGGCAGCTTTTCCTGCAGCCCTGGAAAGGGCTGCTAGGGCCCTTGGCCAAGGACGGGGATCAGGGCTCATGGAAAAGAAGCAAAGGGCTCAAGGCAAAGGCTGACAGGGCAGAGCTGCCCCAGCGCGGCGCAGAGCGAGCCTCATGTCCTCCTCCTCACCCTGCGCCCTTTGCGCTGCCCTTTGCGGCACCGGCGGCTCCTCTCGCTGCGGGGCTCCAGGGCGTGCTGGGGGCCGGGCCCCTCGTCTTCGGGAAGCGCCGGAGCCTCGGAGGCGAGCGGCTGCTGCCGTGGCTGGCAGGGGAGAGCTGCGGCTGCGGCCCCGGGCACGGCGAGCTGCTGCGATGGCCGGCTCCTGCCGCGGCTCCTGCCTCGTCTGCGGCCTCTGCTCCTGCCCTGTGCGCACAGACACGGCCGAGGGCTGCCCGGCAGCTCCGTGCCGCTCCGCAGCGGGCCCGGCCGGGCTGCTGCTCTCTGCGGCCTCTGCCCGCCGCTGCCGGCCCCGCCGCGCTCCCGCCTGCCTCTGCCGCAGCCGGGCCCACACGGGAGGCAGCACATTACCGCTGGCTCGGAAAAGCCCTGCCCGCAAACCGCCCACCATGGCCTCGGCCTCAGGGCACAGGCTGCCGGCGTCCTCGCAGCTGCGAGCCGGCCCGGGCTGCCTGCCGGCCTCGGCCACAGCTCCCGCCTGTGTCTCCATGGCCGTGGCTGCTCGGCACAGCGGGCTGAACACAGCCAGCGCCAGCAGCAGCTCCTCACGGGCCCAGGCCCTGGGCGCTCCGAGCCCACCCAACCCCGAATTCCAGCCCTGAGGGGCTTTGCGTCCCAATGCATCCCCTGGGGACAGCAGAGTCGGCCGCTGAGCTCAGCCCATGGTGACAACACCAAGTGACAAATGGAAAATTCACCAAATCCTCATCCGAGACAAGAGAAAACTCCCATGGTGCCTGACAGCCTGAAGCAACTGCCAATTCCAGATCATTCCATCCATGTATGAAAAGAGGATTTTGCATTAAAGCAGAAAAGACTTATCGAAAACGAGGGCAGGAACAAACAACAAAGTTATTTGGACTCATGCTTCTTGTGTCTGTTAGAAAGGCCAAGAAAATGCACTCCTTGCTTTTCTGACACAGCTCTCTCTGTTCTGTGGGGCAGCGAGTGCTGATGATGTGCAGGAGCTGATGCGAGGGACAGGGACGAAGATGCAGCAGGCACAGTGCCAAGCTGACAGAGGGATGATCTCTGGCAGTGGAACTGAAGGAGAAGAGTTTGCAGGCAGGACAGAAAATGGCTCTTTGTTTCACCTCTTCTTTCAGTGCTGCTAAGAATGTAGCCTGGAGCAAGCTGGGAACACCAGAGCCTGGAGCCCTTTCCAGGCAGGGCTGCATCAGACACAAACCAGCAGGGGACTGAGGAGCCCCTGGGGTAGCAGTGAGCAAGCTCGGGCTCTGCTCACTGCTGCTGGCATTTTCTATTGAACCATCTCCAAGGACTTCTATTGTGCTCTGTATTTCTAAGGGTTTTCCCCCTTGGTTTTTTTTTTTGTTGTCTCCTGCACCTTTTTTTCTCCACGTTTTCCTATCCTGTCAGCAGCAGCCCTTGTCCAGAACTGGCTCTAAAATATCAGCAAAGCAGCTAGAACGACAATGAGTGGAATCCTGTGGCTCAGGAATTCATATGCCAGAGCCCTGCCTCTGCCTCATGCTTTGTCAGGACCTCCTTCTCTGTGCAAAAACTAGGGATTAGTGGAGTCTTTTTGCCAAAGAACTCCTGAGAAGCAAATGTTGTGCTAGGTTTCTCAGGAGTGTATCTGTTAAGTTCATTGCTGGCAAACAGAAAGTAAGGCCAGGGTAGCAGAGCAGCTGGGAGCTGGTCACTCCCTGCAAAGGGCTGGTGCAGGATGTGGGAACACCACGTTCCAGGAGGGGCGAGCAGGGTCAATGTGCTCAAGGTGCTGCCAATGAGGTTTGGGTTCACTTAGAGAGTAGTCAGGAGCAGTGAGCACTGCAAGATCCAGCTGCAGTCCCCATCCATGTCCCTTTCAGTGCTGGCTTTAGGGTGTCTGCAGCCTGGATCCAGAGCGCCCTGGGGGCTCCTGAGGCTGCCTTTGCACTCAGGGTGAGGATGCCCAGGAGCCCCTGAGGCCGGCAGTGGGCACCAGGGCTGGGGCTTGTGGCCTGGCAGGTGTGGCTCTGGGGGCTGTGACATGCCAGGGCATGGGTCACTGTCACTGCCCTCCGCAGCCCTGGCTAGCTCTGTCATGCTCCAGAGACAATGGCAAGAGGGGGGAATTGGCTAGGATAGGGTTTTGCCTGAGCCAGAACCTCTAGGCCAAATGCCGAGCAGTAGAGACCCTGGAGGACCGAGTGAAGGAAGCAGAGGAGGCTCTTCTGCGGCATGAAGTGCAGCAAATTCATCAGGAGAGGCGGGGGGAAGGTCGTGCAGGCAAGAATTCCCAAAGGGAACAGATGTTTAAAAAACCCCCAACATCCCTGTGACCGGATTTTTAAAATCTTTCAAAACAGGGAGTGGACACCATACAGTAACCAATAAGTGACTCTTGGGGTGTGGTTTTGAGGGCTACAACAAATCAGAACAAGGGGAGGAGAGAGCGTTGGCATAGGGATTGGATCTTAGGGTTAGGGACAGGGAACTTTCTGGAACAAAGGGTAGGGTTTGGGCTGATGGATGGGGCAAAGGGGCCGGGTTGTCTTGACAGACAGGGAAAAATCTGGTGAGGAGGGAGGGGATTCCTCGAGGGACACTTGGGTAGGAGGGCATAACATAGGGGAGAAACTAACTGTAATAACTCGGGGAGCACTTGAACATACCACTATATAACAGAACATTTGACTCAATAAACTAACACACTGCAACACAGAAATTCAGGCTTTCGGCAGCTGAGAGGTGGCACTATTAGAACCCGCAGCAGCTGGTGAAAGCCATCTCTGTCCTTCAGGTTCTTGCTCTGTGGGAAGGTGCTGCGAGTTGTGGTGGCTGCACTCCCCCTTTGCTGGGAGGATGATCTGTACCAGGGCAGAGCAGAAAGCTGCCATGGTGAGCAGAACATGCTCAGAGCATTACAGTTCAGAGAATGGCACTGCCCCTGAAGGGCAAACAGCTTGAAAGCATAGAATTCTGTGCAGAACTGTTGCACAAATTTTCTCTTCTAGAACATGCCCGTTTTTGTATGCTGTAGATGAATACTCTGGATTTTATAGAATACATGGGGTTTTTTTCTTAAGTTTTTTGGGAGAACTCTCAAGTTTATTTCTGTTTGTATTTTATATCTAGCATGTATACAGTTTTTTTATTACTATTTTTCTTCAGTAAATACTTAGGGAAAAATTACCTAAGCATTTTTTAATCCTTTGGGATATTGTGATTAATATTCTTAGAAAGAAAACCTTGTTGAACAAGTGTGAAAACACAGAGAGAGGGAAAATAGCATAAAAGTCTTTTAGAACAGGGTGTGTAATAAAGACTGCAGACCTGAGTAATTCCTCCAAGTGCAGAATTAGCAAGATATATTACTGTGATAAATAGGTATGATTTGTGCTGATAAAGATTGAAACAGTAATCAATAACGATACAGTAATTAATATTTGAGAATAATAAAATAGTTAAAAGTCGTGATGCCAAGGAGGAGAGGGAGAGGAGGGACTCCACCCCCCCCAAAATGAGCCTTGCTTGGTCTTATCCTAGGCAAGCTATTACAGCTCCAGAGCTCAGTCTCCAAGGGGACTGGGTGCCAGAAGCCAGCTCGCTCTCAGACCAAGGCCGCGGGACAGCCCTAGCAAGCAGGGAATATTCAGCTCTTAGTGATTAGGCAGCTCTTGTGATTTCAGCATTGCTTGCTAGGTAGCTTTTCCCTTGGCCTAAGGCTCCAGCAGACAGTAGAGAGAGAAGAAGACGCCAGCTGTTCCACGAGTATGGATTTATTGGAGGGGTTCGTGAAGGGTCTCAGCTCTTCTTCTTCCGAGTTAGTAGGGGTACAGTATGCTACTTTTATACCCTTGGCCCGGATCCAATCCTGACCAATGGCAAAGGTGTTAGAGTGACCATAAGTGACCAATAGTAGGGTTAACAACATATTGCCTTACATGGCTATAGGGATAAGGTACAAGGCGGATGTCCCTGGAGACAGGAAACTTCTTTTCCGCTGTGTCAGCATTCTATTCTCCAAGGGGCCCTGGCTAAAGCTGAGGGGTTTACTACACCCCCCCTTCCCAGCAGATGTTCTCAAGGACCACAGGAAACAAGCTGAAGACACAGTTGCTAAAAATGACCAAGAACCTGGTTGGGTACCAGAAAATGCTAATTATAAGGGATTTATTGCCTTGATATGTAGATGCAGTGATACGTTAGTCTTGGCTTACATTGTACTGGCTTGATGCGCATGTGTAACCCAAAGGTGAATTAAAAGAAAAAGAGGAAGAAGAGAGGTCTTCATCCAAAACGACCTCCAAAGACTTGTGTGAACACCAAACCGAGTGGTGGCGCATGCGTGATAAGGGTGGTAATGAGGGCAGAGATAGAGATATGATGAACCGAAAATGAGAAGAGATGGTATTGACACAGGACATATAAGGGGTGATTTTCATTTGGCAAGCTTGTACGTGAGGTGGCAAGAGTCCCAGAACTCTGCCCTCTGTACCCCGCGGTTATCGTTTGTTTATGCGCTATTATTGGAACCAAATTATCTCTTATTTTAATCAAATTATATTGTATCAAATTTTAATTTTTTTTATTTTAACTATTCAATTAAAATTGTTACTACTTTTAATATTGTTTGGCTTTTTTATGATGGGATAATTGAGCAAATGTAACAATTTTGGTGCCGATACCCGGGACTCTTTTAAATCCGGGGAGGTGGATAGCTTCTGGGAAGGAGCTCCCCACCAGACTTTTAAGTGGTCCCAAGGCTAGACCACTCTCCCTTGGGAAAAGAGAGTCTTTTTTACAATAATGCATAAGCAAATTAGTTTTTAAGAGCGCGCAAGAGAGGCTCCCATCAGAGTGCCGGCTTGTAGGAGAGAGAGTACCCATAGAAAACTGCTTTGTGCACGAAGACCCTTGTGAGAAAAGGAGGCTGTGAGTATCATGAGGTTTTGGGTCGGGGGGCGGCTGTATGCATGTGTGAGTGTGTGTGGAGTGTCTGAGATGGGGGCTGGGCAGTCCCGGACCCCCGAAGCGAGTGGGACCTCCCAGTACCGCGTTTTCACGTTCTCCGCGAGGAGACCAGCCGAAAAAGGAGGGAAGTGAAAGAAAAGTGAATGAGTGGGGACCCCGGGAGGGTTTGACCCAGGGGGAAGGAGGGGATCCCTGGTCCAGGCACCTGTGGGAAGGTCCTTGGGCAGGAGGGATTGACTCAGTGGGGAGACTGAGAGAGTGAATGAAGAGGTTCAATTTCTTTGGATGGGTTGGTAGCAGGCAATTTAGTATGTGATTAGATGGTGAGAGGACGGGGCTAATAGATTGAGAAAGAGGAAGAGATAGGAGTGGAACAAGTAGATTGCAGAGGGAGAGATAGGAGTGGAACAGGTAGATTAAAAAGGCAGTGTGGCAGAGTAGTAAGTGAGGAAGTTGAGCCACGAGGTGAGTGTGGGAAACTAAGACTCTCCTGGTACCGGGGATTTCTTAGTTTGTTGCTGCCAGAAATGGGTCAGGGGAAAAGTTCCTTGACCCAGGGGCTGCGAATTGTAGGAAAAATTCGCAGTGGTTTGAGGTATCTGGGAACCGTGAGGGGGGTTCTCGGGGTGGAGCATTCCTCAGGACAGCCCACTGGGGATGATGATACGGTTTTGGGATGAATGAGAATCCCAAAGGAGAAAAAGTAAACAGAAAATAGTTAAGTATTACATGTTTAAATGGACAAAAGAAATGATCCAGAAAGATAATTTATATTGGCCCAAGTTCAGATCATTTGAGGATTGGATTTGCCAGGCTCTAAATATGTATGTGAGTTCAAAAGACCCTGTTAATCAGGAAGAGAGTAAGTATGCTGCCTTTTAGAGTCCTGAGGGGCGGCATCAGGAAGAAGCTGGAAAAATTAGAAGACTGGCAGGACAGGGGACTTCAGGAGTTACTGAGAGAAGCACAAAGGGTGTGTGTGAACAGAGATGAGAAAAAGCAGAAAGCAGATGCCAGAATTTTGGTGGTGGAAGTTAGAGAAATGCAGGCAGCTTTGAATACAGAAAAAAAGAAAAAAAAGAAAAAAAATCTGCAGGGAAAAACAAACTGCAGATGTCAGGATCTATTTTTAAGAACACGGGACCTGTGTGTTTTTTCCCGCCACAAGAAAGGGCACTTACGAAATTCTTGCCCTGCCTTGAAGGGTGCAGGACCCACCTGGTTTTACTATTATAAAAAGGAGCACCTACAAAAAAAAGTTGCGGGAAAAAACAGCACGATGAGGAAACTTTTCAGGGAGGTCAGGGGCTCTGTTTAATGAAGGGGACAGAAATGCCACCAGAAGAGCCCTTGATAAGTTATATTTTTAGTAAATATAGGAGTTTCTCAGTCGACAGTGACAAAATTACCCCAGGGATGTGAGATAAGTCGTGAGCGAGTTTCAGTAATCGGAATTACGAGAGAAGCTTTCCCTGTTCCTGTAATAAAAGGAGTGCAAATTAAAACAGATGACAAATTTGGAGTAAATGATTTATTGTTGTTATCAGAGGCCAAGAATAATTTGTTAGGCAGAGATCTCATAATAGCCCTAAATTTACAGATAAAACCCTGTGAAGGAAAACTTAAAATTTATTCTTTAACTGAAGAAGATAATCTAGAAATTAATGACATGTCTTGGCATTCAGGTGAAGTGGGAAAAAGTTTAGGGTAAAGGAGTCTGGTCCCCTTAGTCCCTCCTGGTCAGCACAAGCCTGTGAATTGTATGCATTACTCTGTGCATTATTAATACTAAAAGGGCAAGAAGGGACTATTTATACAGACTCCAAATATGCTTTTAGCGTAGGACATACTTTTAGAAAAATTTGGAAAGAAAGGGGACTTATAAGCACTCAAGGGAAAGGGTTAGTACACGGGGAATTGATAATTCAGATACTTGAAGCTTTAAAAGGCTCAAAGAAAATAGCAGTAGTTCATGTAAAGGAACACCAGAAAGGGAGGGATATTAGGGTCAGAGAAATAATTTGGCTGATGAAGAAGCAAAAAGAGTGACCTTAAGAAAAAGAGATACTGAAATAATGATCTTACAAAAAATAGAAATTCAGCAGGAGACACTTTCCCTTCCGCTAGCAGAACTGGCAACTATAAAGAAATAAGGAGCAACATTTAAGGAGGGAAATGGAGTTTTTCTTGATGGCAGGATTATGATGCCAAAACCAGTGGCACATTAGATCCTAGATAACTTGCATAGACAGACACACTGGGGAACAAGAGCCTTTTGTGATCACTTTTTAAAATTTTATGGGTGCATGAGGATATTTGAAATTGGAAAGCAAATCACCCAGAGGTGTCTCACCTGTCAAAAAATAAAAAAGAAAGTGTTAAAAAACCCTCCCTCTGGAGGATGCAAAAGAGCCTACAAGCTATTTGAAAAGATCTAGGTTGATTTTATAGAATTGCCTAAAGTGGGTCGGTGGAAATATTTGTTAGTTATAATAGATGAATTAACTCAGTGGGTTAAAGCATTTCCAGCAGCTCGGGCTACAGTTCAAACTGTAGCTAAAATATTGTTGGAACATGAAATTCCAAGAATGTGATAATATGGTGGGATTTAAGTTGATTTATATTAACCCTGATTTATTAAGAATGAACTAGGCATCCTGGATGGCTGCTAACCGCAAT
Source organism: Melozone crissalis (assembly GCF_028551555.1). Classification (NCBI taxonomy): domain Eukaryota; kingdom Metazoa; phylum Chordata; class Aves; order Passeriformes; family Passerellidae; genus Melozone; species Melozone crissalis. Next base: position 8,980,616 of record NW_026535850.1, on the reverse strand, counting down.
TCCCTTGAGCTCGGAGGCAGAAGAACGCCGGTGGAAAAAGAATAAAAGACTTTCTGAATCAGTGGGAACGGCCTAAAAAGATTGAAGATCTCCTCCAGGGCCATGCACCAGCAACATTATTAGAATTGATTACAGAACTGCAATTCCAGAAACTGCGATTGATAACAGCTGTTGTTGAAAGAGAGCAGAGACAAGTAAAACATTGGGAGTGCAGTAAACATGGTTTAAAGTGTCATCCCTGAATATGTATTGTTTGCACACTTTGCTTTAACTCATGGTGGAAAGTAAGAGAGAAGAAAAGAAGAGACAATTTATTTGCTTGCTTTGCTATGGTTATGTATTTAGCCAGCTAACTATAGAACGTATTGTTAATAATTTTTTTTGGGATACCTTTGAGACTGGGAGATGAGACCCTTCCAGCAGCAATTAGATTAATAGAAAACTTAGATCAATTGGTTCTTGCTATATTTGCTATAGCACAAATAAGAGAACGAGCAACTCATAATATTATAGACCAGTGTCTCAAAATTGATAGTTGTGGTGGAGAAGAAGTCTATACACCACATCATAGGCGCATTCCAGGGGCACATTGGCGCCGCGAGTGTGCCTATTGGAGATGGTGACTTAATGCACTCCCCGCCCCTGAAGCACAAAATAATTAGAAAAATCTTCTTGTAGTTGGCACATCCCTGAAATTTTGGAAAATACAGGTTTATGGTATTCCGGCCTAATCTTTTCCCTGTTCTTTTTGTTTTAATTATTGCTTCTTAACCAGCTAGAACTGGGAAACGGCATTTAAAAAGAGACAAGCAAACTCTGTGGGGCTATGGGTACCAAAAATACTAAAAGCACCGGTGACTAGATGCCGGGATATTACCTTTGCTACCGAGAAGACTGGCATCTTGGCCCTTGGCTGCAACCCAAGGGGCCTTGAGAAAGGTAAAATGGTAGATTTCCTGAGGATTATTTTCACTGTGATCATTCTGGTACCCTGGGCAGTTGGCCAAAGCCAGAAGGCCACACTGGACAGAGTTTCAGCAATGAAAAAGCAAACAAGACAAAAACCAAGTCCCAGCAATTTCAACATTTGTGACTATTGTAATCAACCTGTGTGGATTAAGGACAAGGTGGAATCTGTGTTTGTAACACACCCATATGCTAGTTCTGCCTGCTACAATCGCAGCAGTGTTATAGATGTTTGTATTAAGGAAGGAAAGATGTATTGGGTAGGGAAAAATTTGGGATATAATGGACGAGCTCCTTATCCCCCTAGTAATCAGATTGGCCCTCAATATGAAAGGTTTTTTTGTTTTGAAAGAAATCATAATAAAGATGATCCAAGTATAAGAATAGGAGGCCGGGCACTAAAAGAAAAATTGAAAAAGAAAATAAAAGAAAAAAAAAGAAACAAAGGGGAATAGAAGAAAGAACAAGAGAAAAGAGTCAACAGAATTAGCTGAATTATATAAACAGCTAAAACAGTACTACAAAGATTGGAATTTGCCAGCCTTGAATAAGAATCGGTTTGTAGGATTGATGCAAAGGATTGCTACAGAATTGGAATTATCCAAATGTGAGATTTGTAGAGGTCTAAAAAATGGCTAAAAGATGGCCATAGAAAAGTGAGAGCTTAGTTCCAGAGCAATTTTTAAAGTAGAACCACACCCAAATTTCTGGAACATTGAAGAGACCTGAAGGATGGATTTTAAGCCATCAAGTAATTGGAACCATTTGTATAACTTGAGAAGGAAGGAAATTTAATAAAATATTAGGGCATACTCCTTGTAAATCCATGTTGGTGGTTAATATGGATAATCATTCAAAAATTTGGCGACCTGAAAACCCCATTGGATATTGGGGACCAATAAAAGAAATAAATTGTGAATAAGATGAACAGATTAATGTATGCTGGTACAGAAGTCCTGGAGCTAACCCCTACCAGTCCATCAACAGCCTGAGGTCTTATTGGGAACAACCGGAGAAAACTGATAAGAAATGGAAAGCCCCAGATGGGATATATTAAATTTGTGGGCAACGAGCATACAGTGAGTTATCTCAAAAATGGGGAGGAACTTGTACTTTGGGAGTAATACAACCCTCCTTCTTTGTTTTACTGAGGTCTAGGAGCAATGTGCTAGGAACTCCACTGTATGAAACCCTGCAGTGGAATAAAGGAGATTTGAATTTAAATTTTCCAACATCAGGTAGGAATCAAAACTGGGGGGAGGACAAATAGCCTGCAGAACGAATTATAGCATATTATGACCCAGCAACATGAGCTCAGGATGGGTCATGGAGATATAGGACCCCAGTTTATCTGTTGAATCGATTAATAAGGCTCCAAGCAGTAGTAGAGGTGGTGTCAAATCGCACCTCTGATGCTTTAAAAATGTTGGCCAGGCAATATACATGAATGTGGGTGTTTGTGTACCAAAACAGGATCACCCCAGACTATCTGTTAGCAAAAGAAGGAGGAGTTTGTAGGAGATTTAATGAATCTGAGTGCTATGTAGAAATTAATAATTATGGAGAAGCTATCACAGAACTTGCAAAAAAGATTAAAAGAGTAGCTCATGTGCCGGTACAAAAGTGGAATTCAATCTTGAAAACAGATTGGTGGGGTAACCTCTTTAGAAGTGTTTGGAGGAAAATGTTAGAGTTCATGTTGTTATGCTCAATTCTAGGACTTATGTTTCTGCCTTGTATGATTTTGTATTTTATTAGGCTAATTCACTCAGTGATTCAAAAGATGCAAATTTCAACAATGTCTCTAGATTCAGAATCAGCAGAAAAAGTAAAACCAAGATCTATAATGGTATTAAAAGCTAAATCGACCCCTGTTAAAGAAAAAAAGGACTTAAAAAGATTGAAATAGACCAGGACATGCTAACTAAACTTGAAAGTGTGAAAGACTAGAAGCAGTAATAGAAATGCTAGAAAAGTTTGAAGCTGAAAAGAGACAACAAGAAAACCAAAATTCTGAAAAATATAAAAGACATCAGGGCACAGCTTTTTAAATGCAGCACGAATCATAATGATCAAAAAGAGAAATGAGAGATTAGTGATAAATAGGTATGATTCGTGCTGATAAAGATTGAAACAGTAATCAATAATGATACAGTAATTAATATTTGAGAATAATAAAATAGTTAAATGCCAAAGAAGAGAGGGAGAGGAGGGGCTCCACCCCCCCCCCCCCCAGCAGATGTTCTCAAGGACCACAGGAAACAAGCTGAAGATACAGTTGCTAAAAATTACCAAGAACCTGGTTGGGTACCAGAAAATGCTAATTATAAGGGATTTATTGCCTTGATATGTAGATGCAGTGATACGTTAGTCTTGGCTTACATTGTACTGGCTTGATGCGCATGTGTAACCCAAAGGTGAATTAAAAGACAAAGAGGAAGAGGAGAGGTCTTCATCCAAAACGACCCCCAAAGACTTGTGTGAACACCAAACCGAGTGGTGGCACATGCGTGATAAGGGTGGTAATGAGGGCGGAGATAGAGATATGATGAACCGAAAATGAGAAGAGATGGTATTGACACATGACATATAAGGGGTGATTTTCATTTGGCAAGCTTGTACGTGAGGTGGCAAGAGTCCCAGAACCCTGCCCTCCGTACCCCGCGGTTATCATTTGTTTATGCGCTATTATTGGAACCAAATTATCTCTTATTTTTATCAAATTATATTGTATCAAATTTTAATTTTTTTTTATTTTAACTATTCAATTAAAATTGCTACTACTTTTAATATTATTGGGTTTTTTTATGATGAGATAATTGGACAAACATAACACTTTCCATTTTCATTTCACCTGTGGAAAGCTGTTTCACTTCCCCAGGAATCTTCTCCACACTCCTGTCTGCCCTTTTCAAGAACCTTTCCTGGAGAACAAGGTGCAGCTTCTGTCACAAGATGTGCCCCCAACTGCAGCTTCTCTTGGCTTTCCACACCGTGAGCAGCACGACTTCTGCAGCAAAGCAAGACAAATGTTTGGATTCCTTGACAACTTGTCCTTTCTTTTCCTTGTGGGCTGGGCAATTGTGCCATTGCTGAGTTTTCCATTGTGCCTGTTCTAACCCAAGAAAACAGGAGGTTTTGTTGGGGACTTGCTGGGGAATGCAAGCCTGATCGAATGCAGAAAGAATCTCCAGGACACTCTGGGAGCTCCCCGGGCTGGGCTCAGGTTCCCGCTGGGACTCTGCAGAGGGCAGGGCTCCAACTGGGATCAGCAGCAGTGCAAAATACCTCTGGGCATCTCCATTTTCTGCTGCTCCGAGGAAGCAATGAAGCCAGCCAACTTCAGTATTTTCGTTCTCCTGGTGGATTTTTTCATTTGATTTGCCACTCCAGAGGCAATTTCTGTGATGGTCTCTGTAGGTTGATTCTATTTCAACAGCACCAGCAGCAGGGCTGTGTTTGAGTGCTGCAAAAGTGGTCTGTGATGCTTTCATTCCCCTCGACTTGGTGCTCAAGGACTTGTGAGCATTTCAGTCTCTGCTAATCATGATGCCTGTGACAAAAACACTGAGTTCACCATCACAAAAGCACAGTGGGCAGCAGTGATTGAAAGAGGCAAGTGCAGTTGTACTGATAAAATTCAGGTGGCAAGCAGAAGAGGCCCAAGAGCAACTGTGATCTCCAATTGCCAAGGCAAAGGCACCAGCAGCCTCCTGCCGTCAGCTCAGGGTGAGTGAAAAGAGCCTTGAAAACAGCACTGGAGCCCGATCCTTTCTTCCTCTGAGGGCTGGCTCAGGGCAGCACAGGCAGGCCCTGAGCAGTCAGGGCTGTGTGTGGGTGCTGGCTGCTCTGCTCCAGAATTGAGCTGTTAAAAGCCCTTGGGAGCCGAGGCAGGAGCAGGCGGGAAGGGGCCGGCACTGCTGCTGCTCCTGGCCGAGAGCCCCGGCTGGGCCGGGCCGGCGCCCCCTGCGCTGCGGCTGCTGCTGCTGCCAGAGCCGGGCGGGACTCGGGGACAGGGAACGGACACGGGGGGACAGCAAAGGCCTGGCGGCTGCAGGGATGGTGGCACTGGGGCCAGCGCCAGCACAGAGCTTCAGCCCGCAGTTAACCCCGAGGGAAACGCTGGGGAAACGCTCCATTTCAGCTTTCTTTTCTTGTTGCTGTAATGAAGGGACTGAAATGAAAGGGGAACAAGCAGGGCCCGACCCCTCCTCTGGGAGGAGCCCCAGGACTGGGCCTGTAAGGGGCCGTGAGGGGCTGTGAGGGGCCGTGAGGGTGTTATGAATCAGAAGCTTGACTAGTCCAATATTCAAGCAGCAATCAATTTATTATTTAATATGGTAAAGTATGAGCAATACAGCGCCAGGTACAGTGGGGGAAGTTTTCCCTTCAACTGCATACCGATAATTGATGGTTACAGGTATTTACAGGGGTACCCATCAGTTTTTTTCAGCAGTTTCTATTTCCAATCTTTTACTCATCAGCAATTTTTAATCCAAATTATTACATCACAATTCTATAAACTATTGTGATTTTAATTTCTCAGGATCTATCTCAAAGGAGAATTCCCAGATGGTGACGGTCCAGTTTCCAAAAGAAGAAAGACTAATTCCATCTGGTGGAGTCCAGCTCCCCAGATATGGGTCCACCTTTTAATTGCAGAGACTCCAAATCTCATAACAGTGATGTCCAGCTTCCCTTTGGTCGAAACCATAAACCCTTGAGGTGATGTTCATCTTCCTTTTTCAAGCTGTTTTTCTCTTCTTCAATAATGCGTGAGATAAGCATATTTCCTTTATATATATTCCAAAGCTACAGTTTTAAGGATACAAGTAATATTCTAAAATTATACTTCAAAAGGTTATTATTGCAGAACTCTTCATGGATTAAATGCAAGCAAAAAGCAACATCTATAACACTTTAATTCAAATGCTCCTAATTCAACTAGGGTTAATTTGCAAACAAAAGATAGGTTCAAAAGTCTTTTTCCATGCTTTATTTTCCTCAGTTATTACTAGAATTCACAACTATCCCATTGTTGGTATCCACACATTTCTCATTCACAAGTACACACATCGCCTGTTTGTACCTGACACGAAACACAGCTTTGCATCTCACAAGGGGTTGTGAGGGGCCGTGAGGGGCTGTGAGGGGCCATGTGGGGCTGTGAGGGACCATGAGCAGCTGTGAGGGGCCCTTGCCCCTCTATGGAGAACTGTCATTCCTGTCCAGGAACCCATGGCTGAAATGGAATTCCACCCCAAAACTCCCCATATATCCAAGGGTTGCTTTCAGACAAAAGCTGCAAGGACAGACAGGTCTGGCTTGCCTTGGCCTCTGGGGACTGCTTCTCATGTGCCTTCAAAACCCTGGAGTTCTGTGATTTCCTTCCTATAGGAAAGAACTGTCCCCATTGTCCAGGTGCTCCTGGCCTCAGGCACTTGACCACTATACAGGGATGCAGTTTGACAAGAAAGTCTTACAGATATGTATGCTTGGCTGAAAGATTTTTGAATGTAATGTCTGAAGACGAATATAAATGAAAGCAAGTTTTGATATAAAAGAAAAGAATTGATGAGCCAGTCTTTTTGGATAGCTAAGAAGGCAAAGTGTATGTTAGTTAGAAGGGGGTTTTATGTCTTAGAGCAAAGGATAAGCCCACCTCAAACAAGAAGATTTTACCAAGCAGAAAGATAGCACAGGCAAACAAGTAAGCAAATTTTGCAAGTAGAAAAAAGGTCTCAGAATTTTCCACTGCAAGAAAACTGGAAAACAACTTTTAGCTTAAACTTTAATGTACTAACTTTTAGTGATTGGAGAATAGTAACATGAATATGGTAATGATAGTAGTTATGATTGGCTATAGGTAAAAGTTAAGGTATAGATTGGTTCTATTTTGTGAAGATGCTCAGCAAAGAAAAGTATATAATGCATTTGTAACCTAAACTAAGGGTCTCCAGGCCTGCAGCTGGAGCTGACAGCTGTAGCACAGCTCTGTCACCCATGACTCTGGACTGCTGTATCACCTTGGATACAATAAACTGCACTTTGAAGAGCCGCCTGGTGTCCCACATCCCTCATTTCGGCTCTCACAAACTGGTGTTGCCCGGAACTGCCAGTGCCCAGATCCAGAAATTTCCTGGTGCTGGTGCAGCCCAAGTACAGCAATTTGCAGGCAAAACCCCCCAAAATCTGGCAATTTTCCACTGCTGGCTCTGTTGCTGCCCAGACCTGGAGTTTCCCAGCACTGCCATTGCCCAGATGCAGAAATTTCCCAGTGCTGGCAAAGCCCAAGTGCAGCAATTTGCTGGCACAGAAATACAAAACCTGGCAAATACCTGGGGCCGGCACCACCCAGATCTGGTGTTTTCCAGCACTGCCAGTGTCCAAACATGGCAATTTCCTGGTGCTGGCACAGCCCAATTCCAGCAATTTGCTGGCAATGAAAGCCTAAATCAAGCAAATACCTGGATTTAAAAGGTATTTAAAGCAACCCAATCTCATGTTTGCTGACACCGCCAGTGCCCAGATCCGGAATTTTTCAGATGCCTGCACAGCATAATTCCAGCAATTTGCTGGCAGAGAAGGTTCGCATTTGGCAATTTCCCGCTGCCAGCACATTCCCCACCCAGATCTGGTGTGCACTGGCACTGCCAGTGCCCACATCTGGCAATTTCCCGATGCCAGCAAAACCCAAAGGCAGCAATTTTCTGGCAAAGAAAGCCCAAACTTGGCAGCGCCCAGATCTGCTGTGTTTGGGTTGGTTTAAAAGAAGGAGACCTTGGCTTAAGGCTGTGGGAAAACCCTCTTTAGGGTGAGCAGGAGCTCCCGCCCATAATCCTCTTGTTCAGTTATGCAGATTGTTACTAGAAAGTTCTGAGTTCTCTTTGCTACCATTGGTTACTTTTTGCCGCAAAATTGTAATATTCTTAATCATTCCTTCCTCTTGGATCCTTCCCTCAGATCCCACCTTAACCCCTCCCCATAAATAAATGTATAAATATCCCTGCTAGATCCTGGACCCAGGCTTTTTTCTGCTTCGCTCTCTGTACTGTGCACGCCATCCTGTTTGTTGTGTTTGCCTTCAGTAAAGTTCTGTTTCCACACAACCAGATGAAAGCAGTCTCTGTCTGTAAAGTGGCCAGAGCTGGTTCTCAGGGAAACCACTGGTCAACGGTCCGGACGAGGACCACAAGGTTTCACTGGTGTTTGCTGGCACTGCCAGTGCCCCGATCTGGAAATTTCCCTGTTCCAGCACCACCCATGTCCAGCAATTTGCTGGCACAGAAAGCTAAAACCTGTGGCAGCTTCCTGCTACTGGGTCTGGCACCACCCACATCTTGCGTTTGCTGCACCAGTGCCCAGATTTGGAAATTTCCCGGTGCCAGCAGAGCCCAAATCTGGCAGATTTCTGTCACTGGCAATGACACCACCCAGATCTGGTGTTTGCTGGCAGCGCCAGCACCCAGATCTGAAAACTTCCTGGTGCTGGCACAGCCCAAGTCCAGGGATTTGCTGGCACAGAAAGCCAAACTTTGGATATTTCCAGGTTCTGGCATCAGCATCATCCAGATCTGGTGTTTGCTGGGACCGCCAGTGCCCAGACTTGGAAATTTCCTGATGCCTTCACGGCCCAGGTCTAGCAATTTGGTTTTAGCTAGCTGGGGCAGAGAAGTTCCTCGGACTGTGACTTTCCTTTTTCTTGGAATTGTTTAAACCCGCTCTGGAGGGAAGTCTTTTCCTCAGCTAGTAGGGGGAGGGGCCGCTGGAACTTGCTTTCTAGACTGACCCCTTTTGGAGGTTTCCTCCCAAAATTTGCCTGAAACCAGCACAAACAGTCACAATGAAAACTTCACCAGTGGCACAACTCCCCAGCCCAGCAGGAAAAGAACGGACATGTAAAGTTCTCCTAACATTTGTCCTGCTTTGCTGCAAAAGTCCTACTGCACACACTGTGCACTGTGGAAAGCTAAGAGAAGCTGCAGCTGGTGGCAAATTTTGTGACAGAGGCTCAACCTTGTTCTCCATGAGAGATTCTTGAGAAGAGCAGACAGCAGATGATTCCTGGAAAACTGAAACAGCTTTCCAGAAGGGAAATGAGAATGAAAGAAACAATCCAAGATGTTTTCCTCTATTTATTTCTATGCTCCTCTTTTCCATGTTGCACTGCTTCTCCATCCCATTCATTCCAAATGCACCTCACCTCTAAAACCTGTGACTTGGCAACTTTTAGACACTCTAAAATACCATGAGCTACACACAGTTTTCCTTTCCACACAGGAAAGCAACACTGGAGGTGTAAGTGCAGTGCTTGGGTCAGGTAGGAATCCTACCCCAAGGGAAGGTGGCCCGACAGTGTCTGACCCTCAGCAAGCACAATGCACAGCAGCGAGAGAGGGGATCGCTGTGCCAGTGTGCAGGAGTCAGGGCTCTGCATCTGGGCTCAAGGCTGCAAAGTTCCCGTGTTTGGGCAGACGGAGGGGCTGTCCCCGGGGCGCGCGGGGCTCGAACGTGGGGCTCGTGGGGCGAGCGGGGAACGGACACGGGGACGAACGGCCCCGGTGCTTCAGTTGCAGCGGCGGCAGCGGCGGCGGCAGCAGCAGCGGCGGCAGCAGTAGCGGCAGCAGCAGCAAAACAGATAGCATTGAATAGTCTTTCTCTCTCTCTCTCTCTCTCTCTTTCTCTTTCTCTCCCTTTTCCGCTGTCGGGCACCCTTCTCTCGGGGTCCCTTGCCCAGCGTCCCTCTTCTCTCCCCGCCTCCCTCTCCCCTGCCGGGCTGGGCCATGCCCCCGGCCCGCCCCCGGGCGGGGCTGCCCCGTGCCCGGCCCCGGCCGTCCCGCCGTGGTCTCGCCTCCGCCCGGCTCTGGCCGTACTGGCGGTGGCGCTGCTGGGCGGGCATCAGTGCCTGGGGCGGGGGCGGCATCGCCGCCCTTTGCCTCCGCCTGGCCCGAGCCCGGCCCCAGACCCGAGGCAGGGTCCAGTCCCGAGCCCGGCCCCGGCCCCGGCCCCAGCCCCAGCCCCGCCCCCGGCCCCGGCCCCGGCCCCGGCCCCGACCCCGGACCCGGCCCCGGCCCCGGCTCCTCCCGGGGCCCGCGGAGGACACAGGCGGCGCGGCCGCTCCCGCCGCCTCCGCTGCGGCTTCCCCGGCCCGAGCTCCGCCGCTCGGCAGCGCGGCCGCCAGCCCCGAGCCTCCCGTGCCGCGTTCCGAAGATGGAACGCCTGGGCATGGCCGGCCCGGGGCGGGTGAGGGGCGCTCGGGGGCCGTTGCTGGCCCCGGGCCGAGCGCTGACAGCCGCGTCCCGCCCGCAGGGACGGCGCAGGAGGCCCTGCAGGAGCGGTACAGGCTGGGATCGCTGCTGGGGCGCGGCGGCTTCGGCAGAGTCTTCGCGGCCACGCGGCTCTCGGACGGCGCCCCGGTGAGCGGCGGGGCCGGCGGCGGGCTCAGGAGGAGGGGATGGAGGAGGAGGAGGGCGGAGGGCGGAGGATGGGGCTCGCAGTGCGGGCGGCGAGCTCACCCCGCTGCTGCCCTTGGCTTGCAGGTGGCCATCAAAAGGGTGCCACGGAACCGCGTCCGGCACTGGGGCGAGCTGGTGAGTGAGCGGGACCAGCAGCCGGGGCTGCCGGCCGGGGATGAGCCGGCGCCCGGCACGGTGGGAGCCACCAGGACGCCCCGAGAGAGAGCGGGCGTGGGGCCAGCGCAGGGCGCAGAGCATCCCGGGCTGTCTGAGGGCTTCCCCAGGCCTGGCACGGCATCGGCCCCACTGACGGCATCGTGCTCCTCCCGCAGCCCGACGGCACCAGTGCCCCGCTGGAGATTGTTCTGCTGGCCAGGGTGTCCACTGGCTTCCCCGGTGTGGTCCAGCTGCTGGAGTGGCTCGAGCTCCCCAACTGCATCGTGATGGTGCTGGAGCGGCCAGAGCGGTGTCAGGACCTGCATCATTTCATTCGGGCACAGCGGTTCCTGCCTGAGGAGGTGGCACGGGAGCTGTTCCGCCAGGTGCTGGAGGCTGTGCGGCACTGCACCAGCTGTGGGGTCCTGCACCGCGACATCAAACCAGAGAACATCCTGGTTGACCTGGACACCGGGCAGGCCAAACTCATTGACTTTGGCTGTGGCACCTACCTGCAGGACACAGTCTACACTCACTTTGCAGGTGAGCCTACACAGGGCTATGCTCCCGCTGCTGACATCTCATGGCCCAACATCTCCCAGCCCAAGCTGGCTGTGGCAGCGGGGATTCTCCCTTTTGCTGCCAGTCAGGGCACTGAATCTTCAGCTGGGTTGCTTTAGAGCAGGGCTGGGTGGGCAGCCATCTTCCAGCCCTGCTGGCAGCCTTTGCCAGCCACTCTGCCCAGGACTAGGGCTGGGCTGGGGCAGTCAGCCCAACCAAAAGCCCCGTGGGTTGGGGTAGCAGAGAGGGAGGGCGGAACCTTTGCCCCAGCCACTTTGGTATGCAGATGACAGGAAGGGCTTGGGCTGCTTCACTCGCCCTGTTTCCCTTGGCTTCATAATATTTTTGGGGAAATGCAGGCAGGGAGGATAAGGGCATGTTTTTTCCCCAGCATGGAGTGGGTTTTTCCTTTGCATGTCATGGTCGGGCCTAGCCAGGGCTGCCCTCTTCCAACACCAGAGGCTTCTTTTCCAACCCTAACTTTGTGCACAAGTCCCAGATGCTGGCGAGAGGGCAGTGGTCACGCCGTGTGCCCCTGATGCAGCCCCCACACACCCAGGGATGCTGGGGCCAGGCTCTGGGAGCAGCAGCATCCCCCTGATGAACTCCATCTGTATTCCATAGGAACACTGTCCTACAGCCCCCCGGAATGGAACGACTTTGGCTGGTACCATGGCGAGGCAGCAACAGTCTGGTCCCTGGGCATCCTGCTGCACCAGATGGTCTGCGGGGAGCACCCTTTCAGAAGGGGCCAGAACCTCAGCTGGGGCCAGCTCCCACTGCCACAAAGGCTCTCTCAAGGTGGATCCTCTTCTCTGGGCATGGGGGGAATCCCAGTGCTGGGAGCCAGCAGCCGGCTAGTGGGCATCCCGCTCTGGCAGCTGCTGAGGAGGTGGCACATGTCCTGCTCTCCTCCAAAACAGGGAATTGATGGGAAAGTTTAGGCCCAGCTCTGAGCACATCCAGCATGGCCTGGGCGTGGGAATAGTGGGGCAAAGCAGACAGGAGCCTTCTCTGGCTGACCGGCAGTTTCTGCTTTCTCTTCCCAGAGTGCAAAGACCTGATCAGGTGGTGTTTATCCGTGAACTCCTTGGACAGACCCGCACTGGAAGACCTGTTCTGTGATCCTTGGATGTGGGATATTCCTCTGCCATAGAAGAAGGGAGAGAGCCACAGGCAAGCTTTGATCCAGGGCCCTGGTAAGTTTCTGCTCCACATATGCCATGGCAATGAGAAGCAAAGGAACCCAGAGCTTTTTGTGCTGCCTGTGTCACTGCACCGGGGTCATGGGATGGGAACACACAGCCCTTGTGCTGGGGCTGAGCTGCTCTGCCCAGCACTGGTGGCCGCCATCCCAGCTGGTTTTGCTTGTCCTGGTTCCCTGACAGCTGGGGCCCTGGGCAGAGCCCTGAGAGCCTGGTCTTCCCCCAGGGAAGGAGAAGGAGCCCCTGGAGAAGCTGTACCGGGTGGGGATGCTGCTGCTGCTGCTGCTGCTGCTGCTGCTGCTGCTGGAGACAGCGAGGGTGACATCAAGGATGACAAGCTCTTCCTCAGCCTGGCCACTGGAGGCTGAAGGTGATGGACTTTGATTCTGGCACCTTCTTCAAAGCCAAACTCCACAGGGAATTTGCAGATGAGTCCCACCTGGGAAATTCTGCCAGATCTGGGCATAACCCAGCGTGGCGGGGAACCAAAGACTCCCCCTTTGCTGGGGCAGATGCAAGTAATTCTTCAGTGGCTGCCCAGCTGCTTTTGGCAGGGTGGGGCATGGGCTGGGGTGGGTACGAAATGGGATTGGGCTCCTGGCCCTGCCAACAGCCCCCAGCACCCACTGTGCCCCGGGCTGGGGCTGGGGCTGGGGCTGGGGCAGCCAGCCCGACACAAACAAAGCCCCATGGTGGGAGCAGAGGTGGGACTCCAGAACCTGAGCACAGCTGCTTTGCTGTGCAGGCAAGGAAGGGCTTGGGCTGCTCCACTGCCCTTGTTTGCTTTGGGGTCACCGTGATTTTGGGGGGCAGTGCAGGGGGGAAGAGAGAAAGTGTGGGTTTCCCACAGCCATGGCTGGGTTTTTCCCTGGCATGCAGGGGTTGGGCCTTCCTCAAGACCCTGACAGAGATAAGACTTTTTACCAATTTTCTTGTTTTCCCATTTTGTCTCTAAACTCTTTTCAATAATGTGTTGTTTGTTATTCCAGAGGAAGCGTTCCAGGTGGTCCAGTGTGGATGGGGAAGTTCTTGGGAGCAGCTGTGGTGTGGATGGGCCGTGCCCTTGGAGAAGGCTGAGGCCGTGGTTTGGGAGCAGCTTTTCTTCCAGCCGTGGCTGGCGTGAGGTGGGTCCCTTTGTGCTTGGCAGGGTGGGATCAGAGCTTTTGGGAGCTGGCAGCGAGCACAGGAGCATCCTACTCTGGGCAGCTGCTGGGGGCTGGATGTGCCGTGGCTGACTGCAGGCTGGGCACATGTGCTGCCCTCCTGCTCTGTGCCTTTGGCAGCAGGGATGGGCAGCTCTGGGCACAGCTCTGGGCAAAGCCAGCATGGTCTGGGCACCGCAGGCCTTGGCACAAGGGTACAGGAGCCCTCAGCTGACGGGCGGTTTCTGCTTTCTCTCCTTGCAGCCGGGCTCTGCGGGTGCTGAGGCTGCTCTGGGCTCTGCCAGGGCTCTGCTGGGCTCAGCCCTGGGCCCAGCTGGGCTGGCTCTGCCCTCACATTGCTCTGACAGCTTTGCATCAGACCAGCCCGTTGCGAGCACAGCACCTGAGCTTTCTGCTTTGGCAGGTGAGTGAGACTCTGCTGCAGGCCCAGAGATTGCAGCTGGGGACACACATGCAACTGGCAAGGACCCAAACTCTCCACAGTCCCAGCTGAATGCCTGGATCTGTACAGGGTGCTTTGTCTGTCCCATTCTTCCTTCTTGATTGGCTGGAATTGTGCAATTGCACTTTCTTCCTCCTCTAGAAGTGCCACGAGTGGGCCAAAGCTGGCGAGTGGGCCGTGCTCCTGAGGTTCTGCAGTCTGGAGCTGATGGATGGAGAATTGCCTTTCTGCACTGCCAAACCAGAGCAAAAAGCTGTCAGTGGGACTTCGTGTCTCTAAGAAACTCCTGGCAGTTACAACAGGAATGTGCAGCTCATTTGCAGGGTGAGAAGGAAGGTGATCTTCTAAAGGATTTGGGGTTTGACAGAGTTTCCATTCCCAGTCCTGCTTGGAGCTGGAAGGGCACAAAGCAATTTCCTCTTGCTTCGAGCACAATTTCAAATACCAGTGTTGGGAACAAAGCCCAAAATCTTTTAAGAGGCTGCTGAGGTCAGTAAGATGGATCCATGCCATCAGCACATTTACAACGTAAAGAACTGAGTTCTCTTTTGAAAAAGATCATTTACCTCTTAATGCAAAGAAGGTGTCTTTGCATTTATGTTTTGTTTTTTTTCACTAACATTGTGTTATGTTTTTTCACTAACACTTGGATTTTATTCTTATCTTTTACAATTTACCTAGTTTTTTCCTTTTTCCTTTTTTTCCTTCTAAATAGAAAACATGTCCTACAGAAGAAATGTCCTTTGCTCCTGGTTCCCGTGTGGAGCAGCTCCCTTCCTGCTGGCTGAGCTGCTCAGGCAGAGCCCAGCAGCTCCTGGCCCTGCAGGGCTGAGGCTTTTCCCCATTGCTGGGCACAGACTGATGGAGCAGCACTGCTGAACACAGGCACACAGAGGGACCAGCAGCAGCTGCCTTTGGCCACCTGAGGCTCCAAGGCCCAAACTCTGAGCAGCCAGGGCTGGAAGAGACTGGCAGGATCTGATCCCTGACTCTGGGCCAGGGCTGCACAAATGACCCCACGGCAGCAGCAGCAGCAGCAGCAGATGGAGCTGACTTTGAGCACAGCCCCTGCCCCTCTTCCCTCCCATGTGCAGCGGTGTCACAGCAGCCTGAGGCACCTGGGAGCCCCCAGTGCCAGCAGGGACTGGAGATGGCAGCCCTGGGCTCCTGGAGGCTGTGCAAGGAACGGAGCTGGGCACTCCCTGTCCATGGGGAGCTTCCAGATGGAAAAGGCAGCTGTGCCCAGGCAGCTCCAAGGGCACAGAAAGGAGGCTCTGGAGCACTGGATCTGTGCCAGTGCCACAGTCCTGGGCAGCAGCCAGCGAGCCCTGGGGAAACAGAGGGCACAGCAAGAGGGACAGAACCAGGCAAGGGCAGAGACTGGAGAGAGCCAGGCCTGGGAGCAGGAGCAGCTGCTCCATTGCAGTCTTGGAGAAAGCTCTTGGCTGGTTCAAAGCACTGAAAGACGTGAAGGGCAGAGAGGAGGCCACAGCAAACAATGCTCCTGTTTGCACAGCCTCCCCTCTCCATGTCCCAGAAGGAATTGCATGGACTGTGCTCTTCTCTCCGATTCGTCTCATTCAGCATGAGCAGCTCAGCACCAGGAGCTGAAGGAGCTGAAGCCTCGGGCCACAGGAGCTGGGCAAGAGGAGACTTTCTGAGCAAAGTAATGCTGCTAAAATAGCCCCAGCTGAATGCAGTGGATATTAGCATGGAACCACAGAATCCTTTCTGTTGGAAAAGCCCTCTGAGCTCACCCAGTGCAGCCATTCAGCCAGCAGTGCCAAGCCCAGCACTAAACCACGTCCCTGAAGTGCCAAGGTCTGGACACCAGTCCTGAGTGCGGCCTGAACAGCAGGCCCTGAGCCAAAGATGGCCTCTGGATGAACCTTCCAAGCAAAGGTTATCTTTGTATCTGCTCCCTGATGAAATATGCATGGTCATTAGCACTGAGATAGATGTAGCCACTCATTAGTGAAACATGTATTGACCTTTGTGTATTTAGAAGCCAGACAAGGCCATGAAATCTGACATCTGGCCTTGTTTTGGGCTGTATGGTCAAAGTCACCTCCCTTGGTTCCTCCTTGAGCCCTGGCCAGGCTTTGGGAGGAACCCAAGAGGAGGATGAAAGCAGATGTTGCCACACTAGCAGTGCTGTCAGTTTGTTCCTTCAGCACTGTCAGAGCTGGGCCCTCTCCCAGCGCGGTTGGAGCCTCACCTGGGGCTGGAGGCACCTGCAGGAATTCCCAGTGCCCAGGAGTGGCTCTGCAGCCTTTGGCTGTGACAGCTTCCCCAGCTGCTGTGTGGGTCCGGGGGATGGTAAAGGCTGAGGGTAAATGCTGCTGGATCTTTCTTAATCACTGCAGGCAGTCTTTGGTGGGGATGGTTGGGTGCATTGCTGAGCTGCTCCTTTTGTGATTCTTTGCTGCTCTGAACTGCAGGAAATGACACTGATTCCTTCAGCTGGAGTCTGTGGCTTTGGTGCTGACCCTGCCCACTGGCAAAACAAAACTGGCACAGTCTGGCCAGATCCCAACAAAATGTCACTTGTTCAGTGTAAATGTGAGGAATCAGTCCCATCAGAAATTCCCAGCTGGGAAGCCCTTTCCTGGAGTTCCCTGGCTCTGGAGTGGGCTGAGGTTGGAGCCCCGTGGGAGCAGTGGGGCAGTTGGGTAAAAGAGGCTGCACCCCTGGATGTCTTCAAATGCATCCAAAAATTGCACATGGAAAAGGAAAAGACCGTGTGGGTTTGGGCAGACAAAGATGAATTTGTTGAGAGTACATAGGAAACAGCACCTTCAGAAGGAACAATGATTTTCGGAATGCTCCCACATGGAGCAAGAGAAGAAGGTTTTAATCTTGAACTGATATGCATTTGTGCAAGTGAAATATCTATATACATAATTATTATATATGTATTTATAGTATAATAAGACCTCAATATATCTTTTTATATAAATTTATTTATGTCTGTATCTATCTATATTTCTATATCACTATCTATCTATGAAATTATATAATAACGTGAAATAGTGCTGACAATACTAATTTGGTAGCTTTGGCTGCTCAGGGATGTAACACTAAATACCCTACAGAACAGGACTGGCCAGGACCCTCATGTCAGTGGTCAACTTTTTGAGATTGTATACAATGAAAAAGGGAGAAAGGGAGAAAATTGGCTATTTTTGATGGGTTGCTGATACTGTGGTGCAGGGTGCTTTTTCTGTTCCTGTGAAAAATACAGTGATTTTGCCTGCAGGGTTTTTCATGTACCAGATTATGCACAAGCTGCAGGATTGGGTGAAGGGGTTGTTAAAAGAGCAGTTGGAAAAATAAGGAGATGGGAACCTTTGTCCATGGAGAACCCATCTCCCAGATGTGCTCCATGCCCTTCACAATGGCCCACTGGGGAAATGGAAACCCCCAGGCTGTGCACGGCTGCCCCCAATTTGCAAATCCATCCATGGGCAGTGAGACTTGGGCTGCCTGGGAAATTGTTCTGGCTGTGATGGCCCCTGGCAGGGCCAGCCCAGAGGCTGCAGGGCTGGGCCTTCATGCACTGGAATTAATTAGGAGAAATTCAAAGCCAATGACAGCTATCAATTCTGAAACAGGAATTCAGATTCCTCCAGGACACTTTGCTTTGGTTACTGCTCCCTTGGAGCTTGGCCTTGCAAAGTGTTCCTGTCATGGCAGGAGGAAATGATGCAGAATATCAAGGAGAAATTACAGTAATTCTGTAAACAATAGTGACCAGGATTGCATTAGTCAACCCTGTGACAGGGTAGTACAATTATTGATACTGCATTTTTAGGAATGATTGTGAAAAAAGGAGATCCACCTCCAATAACCACTGTTTGTGCAAATAAAGGGTTTGGGTGCAGCAGTCCTAATAATGGAGCCAGAGTGTGGGTCCCGAGGCCAAAAGGCCCTCCCAAGGCAGCTGAAGGAGCAACTCTTGGGAAAGACAACTCTGAGTCCTGAAACCTGGGCAGGAACAATGGGAATGTGTCCCTGCATCCAAGGATTCTGTGTGAGAACAAGGAGATCTGACAGGATATGGTTTTACACATCCTGCCAATCCAGATCTCCCTGTTTGCCCCAAGGGCCCCTTTGGGAAATGCTCTGATCCACGGGGCTCCATGTGAAGGCTGCTGTGATGCTGAGGGACTTGCACAGCAATTCCATCCAGGAGCCTGGGTGCCCCTCAGGGACTGGGACCCGGCCCCTTCCAGCCAGAGGGGAAAGGGCCCCCCCCAAGCCTTGTTAGCCACAGACAGCATGGTAAAGCTGAACAGCAAAGGGCCTGGGGGCATTATTCTGGAATTAAAAAGGTGCCAGCTCCATGCACAGCAGAATTCTTGTTCCTAACTCGAATGAGATTGAGAAAAAAGAATGAAGAACGGTGTCACTAAAGTACTGCTGATGTCTGTAAGGTGTACCTTGATAGTCAGCCAGAATCTTTGTCTGCCACAAACACCTCTGGTGTTTCACCAAGGGATTGGTCATCAAAATGTAATGATGGGTTATGATGGATTGCTGAGCTTCTTTTGTAATTCATTGCTAATGATGATGTGCTTTGCTGAGCTTATCCTTTTGTAAATCTTTGCAGCTGTGCATGATATAAATGACACAATTCCTTCAGTTGGTGTCTGTGTCTTTGGTAGTGACCCTGCCCACTGGTGAAACAGGGCCCCCTCTTGCCTAAGTGTTCCCTGGGAAGGCAAAAGCCCTCCCTCCAAAATTCCCCCCTTCCTCCCTGTTCCCCCCTTCATACCCTGAGCATGATGTGCTCTGGTGTGGGGTACCCCGGGGTCAGTTGGGGTCCCCTGTCCTGGCTGTGTCCCCTGCCCAGCTGCCCCGCAGCCCCAGCCCCTCCCCAGCGTGGCTGGACGAGGGGCAGGACAGGCCTTGGCTGTGCTGCAGCTCAGCAAGAACAAAACCATCTCTGCGTGCTCAGCCCTGTGCTCAGCACCCGGCCCAGCAGTGTCTCAGTGCCAGGGCTGTGCCCTCAGTCCCTGCCAGGGGTTTCCATGGCAACTGCCAGGCCAGGTGACCCAGGTGTCCCCCCAGTGCCGGTTGCCATGGAAACAGTGCCCAGCCCTGCCCCTTTCTGTCTGGCTGACCTGGCCTTTGGCCCTGGCAGTGCCGTTGGCTGCTGGTTCCTGGTGCCTGAGCGGCCAGCGCGGCACAGGGCAGGTGGCCATGGCACAGCCCCCAGCAAGGGATCCCCTCTGGCTCGGGGCACTGACACCAGCCCTGAGCAAGGGCCCAGGGCAGCTTTCCATGGCCACCAACTATCACAAGGGCTCCGGGCATTGGCTGCCATGGCACCAAACCAAGGAACGGGTCCCCGTGGCCATTGCCATGGCACCTGGTGGCACCAACGAGTGTCACTGCAATTGTACCTGGAACAGCCCTGGCACTGCTTTGTCCCAGGGTTGCCATGGCCGCTGAGGACAGCAACAGCTCTGCAGCCAAGTGGCCATGGAACCTGGCTGCAGAAATGGCTCCTTGGGCTGGTTTCCAAGGAAACCTGAACTGATGGGGGTTGCCATGGCACCCAAACCCAGCAGTGGGGTCATTGCAGTGTCCATGGCAACAGTCCCTTGCAATGGCACCACTGCATGTTGGGATGATGATCCACCCTCACAGCTGGCCCAGGGCAGGTCTGGAGTGCTCCTGGTGGCAGCTTGGGCTTGGCACACACTTGAGGAGGATGTCTGTTTGCAATGGGGAAACTCAGGAGTTTTAGATTGCTTCAAAAATCAAAGAAGGAAAATCCCTCTTTGGCTGTGTGCAGCCAGTTCTTCAAGCAAAGCAGGTTCCAGGTGAGTGAGGAGAGACACAATGGGCTTGGGGAATGTGGAGCAAGGTTGTCTACACTGGCTCAGAGCTCAAGGCACAGCTTCTCTGAGCAGGCCAGGGCTCCTTAGGAGAGTCCCTGGATCAATATCAGTCACTGAATGCTGCAATCACCTCTTGTGTAATAGGAACAGCAATAAAAGACACCCTTTAAAATAGGACTACATATTTCCTGGAAGCTCTTTGAACTATTTCTCCATAACTGTCAAAGGAAACCGTCCTATGAACTGCACTGGAGCAAAGGGAAATCAAGGCAGAGCCAGGGTTTGTCAGGACTTGCTTGATCCTCATGAGCCTCACTGTGCATTTGGAGCTGAGCCCTTGAACCTCAGGGCCTGGGAGGAGATTGCACAAACCTTGCCAGGAGTCAAAGGCAGAGGAAACACCCCAAGTTTCTCCAGGCATTCATGGCTCCCACTGAGGTCCCTCTCCAACACAGGCTCCTCATGCACTCCTTGCAGGAGAGAATTGGTGGCCAGGATGGCACAAAAACCTCTCAGACACTCAGTGTGGAAAGGAAAATCCAAAGCACCTTCAGCACCTTGAGTGTCTCAAAGCATTAATGAGCCCCACTGAGTGTCAGTACAAAGCTCTCCAGGGACTAATTAACGCAGATAATTGGGGCCATGATTGGACAAATATCTCCCAGAGTCTATCCAAAGGGACATACCAAGTACCTTGAAAGAACTGAAGTACCTTGAAGCATTAATGAGCCCCACTGAGTGGTGTTACTGACAAAGCCTCTCTAAGAACTAACTACAACACATAATTGGAGGCCATGACTGCACAAAGCTCTCAGAGACTCCAAAGCAAAAGCAAAACTCCAAGTCCTTTGAAAAACCTGCAGTCCCTGCAGGGAGCATTCAGGAGCCCCCAGGGCCATTGCTGAGCAAGGCTCCCCAGGGACTCCTTCCAGCAGATCCTTGAGGCCACTGGGATGTGGGCTAGGGGAGGATGCTAAAGACAGGACAAGGGGGTGACAGTGCCCAGCCTGGCTGGGGCTGTGCCAGGAGGCCCCAGTGCCTCAGGACAAGGTGTCTCCTCACAGCCCTTGGTGACACAGACCCTGCTGCTGTGCCCCAGGGCACCAAGACTTGGCTTCTCTTTGTCCGCAGCTGCCATCAGTGCCTCCACTTCTCTGCTCTGCCTGGGACCTGGGGACACTTTCCCTGTCGTGTCCCTTACAGGGATCTCTTCAAAGTACAAGAAACTTCAGTGTTTCAATAGAACTGAGTTCTTGAGGGTTCTTGAAGGTTCTGTGACATCCCAGAGCTGGCTGTGACATCACAGAGTAGGGTCTGAGGCCATAGAACACAGTCTGCCATCATAGAGGGTGGCTCTGTGGCATCAGAGAGTTGGTTGTGACATCACCTGGTGGCTGTGGAACATCATAGAGCAGGCTGTGACATCACAGAACAGATTGTGACATCAGAGGGTGACTTTGTGACATCAGTCTTCTGTGATGTCACAGCACTGCTGTATGACATCACAAGGTGACATCGAGTTGGCTCTGTGACATCAAAGGGGCAGTGTCACATCACAGAGAAGGCTGTGTGACATAACAGGGGCTCTGTGACATCACAGGGGCAGTGTGACATCACGGGGGCTGTGTGACATCACGGGAGCTGTGTGAGGTCACTGGGAAGGTCACTCTGCCCCGGCCCCCCTCACAGCTCCCCCCAGAGCAGTCCAACCCTGCTCGTGCACAGCGGGGTCCCCTGTCCCCCCGGGTCCCCCCACCCCTGGCCCCGCAGCCTCCCCCAGAGGATGTTCCACGAGATCGACCCCAGAGCCTGACACGGGGACGGGGGGCTGGGGCCCTGGGGGTGGCACAGGGGGACAGGGACCTCCCGGCAGGGTCCCTGTGTCGTCCAGGGCCAGAGCCTGGGCCAGGGCTCCTTCACCCTGTTACGAACGAGGCCTTGAGAGCGCTGAAAAAATCCCCAGCAAGGGAGCAGCAAAAACCAGATTTAATATTAACCAACAACAGCACAAAGTTCCTTGGTAAGAGTCGCTCTGCTCCTGACTGGGCACTTCAGGCACACCAGGGAAACAAAGCAACAACAAAACCAAACAGAACCCAGGCAATCAAACCAGAAATTAACTGAGAACTGTCCCTCTGTCTGTGTGTGTGTGACACAAGGACAGCAAGGGCAAGGATAAGAGGAACACGGCCTGAAAGCTTAACAGAGCTCAAACTTAACCGGACGTTACTTATACATTAACCTTAACTGATAGTTTCAACCTCACAATTTAGCAAAAGAGCAGAGTGTAACAGCATGTAACCTAACTTAAACCTATGACTTCCCAATTTAACAGAGGTATAACATTTAACAATATTGAACTTAACATAAAACTTATATTAAAGGTAACCACTTAGCAAAAGAAAAACTCTCAGCAGCATTTAATTTAACTTAGGCCTCGTGATTTAACCTTCCCTACAGGCCTGACTGACTCAGCTATCCAAGGCACAACAACCCCTCAGAGAGCAGCATTTCTGCCACATTTCCCCAGCACAGGCACTCGTGTGTGCACACAGACACAAAGAGTCAGTGCAAGGCACCTGTGAGCAATTCCCCTGTGGGCAGGAAATGCTCACTGTGGATCCTTTGGCATCTTCCCAGTGGGCAAAGGGTTGAGCCTGGAGGAGTGGGGGGATCAGCCCAGGCTCTGTCATTGTTCAGGATCCCCGAGTGCAGCAAACGAGAGAGTTCCCGGCTGGGAGAGGCCCCACTCAGAGGGAGTCGCTGGCCCAGGAGAGCTCCAAGGGCTCCTTTTGGAGTGCTGTGTGCAGGGCCCCAAGAGAGGGGCTTCAGTCCCAGCAATGGTTCATCCTGGCCGCACTTGGCATCAACAGCTTTCTTTGGCAGTGTGAGAACAGGGATGTTGTGCCACGGAGGGAACAAAAACAGTTCCCAGGGCTGCTCCTACAGAAACCAGGAGCTGGTTGGGCAGCAGCAGTGCCTGGAGCAGTGTTTGTGATGAGCTGCAGAGGAGCTGAGCCCAGGGGCTGTTGGCCAAGGCCGAGGCCCAAGGAGCATTTCTCAGCTGGCAGGGTGGCCTGAGAAGGGGAGGGGGGAATGCAGCAGCACAGGGCCATGGAACCAAGGGAGCATTGTGACACTGTGGGGCCCTGTGAGACCAAGGGACCATTGTGACACTGTGAGGCCCTGTGAGACCAAGGGACCATTTTGGCAATGTGATGCCTCATGGTGTCATGGAGACCACTTTGACATTGCTGGGCCTCATGGAACCAAAGGGACTGTACTGACGCTGTGTGACTCCATGGAATGTAGGGATCATCATGACATTGAGAGGCCGCATCGGACCAAGGGTCCATTGTGACACCACCGGGCCTCATGGAACCATGGAGACCATTATGACACTTTGTGGTGTCATGGAACCAGGCAGCCATTGTGACACTGTGGGACTCCATGGAACCAAAGGTTCACTGTGACATTGCAAGGCCTCGTGGAACCATGAAAAGACAATTAAGACACTTTACAGCCTCATGGAACCAAAGGGCTATTGTGACACTGAGGGGCCCATGGAATCACAGAGACCATTGTGACACTCAGGGGACTCATGGAGACCATTGTGACACTATGAGGCCCCATGGAATAAGCAAAGCATTGTGAGACTGTGAAGCCTCATGGAACCAGTGAGACCATTGTGACCCTGGGAGGAGCATTGTGATATTGTGGGGCTGCGTGAAACCAAGACGCCTTTGTGACACTGCAGGGCTGCATGGAACCAAAGATCCATTGTGACACTGCATGGTCTCATGTCATCAGTGGTCCATTGTGACACTGGGCAACCAAAGGAGACCATTGTGACACTGCAGGGCTGCATGGAACCAAAGCTCCAGGGCGACACAGAGTGGCCTCCTGTCATCAGTGGTCCATTGTGACACTGTGGAGCCAGAGGAGACCATTGTGACACAGCAAAGCCCCAGGGTCCAAAGGTCCATTGAGACATTGCAGACTTCATGGAACAGAGGAGTCACATGACATTGTGGGGCCTGGGGAACCACGGAGACCATTGTGACACTGCAAGGGCTCATGGAATCCTTGGGACCATTCTGACACTGCAAGGGCTCATGGAATCCTTGGGACCATTGTGACACTGCAGGGCCTTATGACACCTGGGGGCCACTGTGACATTTTGGGAACCCATTGAACCTGGGGCCCAGTGACACTGCAGGTCTTCTTGCAATCAAGGGGCCATTGTGACACTGCTGGAACCCATGGAATCAAGTCACCATTACGACACTGCAGGGCCCCATGGATCCAAGGAACCATTGTGACAATATGGAGCCCCATAAAACCAAGGGAAAACAGAACAGGTCTGGCTGCTTTGGCTTCCCATGGACTGCCTGACTGGTCCAAGTGACCTTTGCATGTTGAGGGTCACTTCTCATCTGCTGCTGAAACACTGGGGCTCTGTGCTTTCCTTCCCAATGGAAAAGAACTATCCTTCTGCTCCAGGCGCCCATGGCCAGAATTGGGATTTCACCTCCAAAGTTCCTTATATCCAGAGATTGTTCCCATAGGCATATTGCCATGATAAGTCTGGCTGGCAGTAGTTTCACAAGGGTCACCTCTCATCCGTCCCCAAAACATTGGGAAAGGCTCCATGCTCTCCTTCCTAAGGAAAGAACTGTCCTGCTTCTCCAGGTGCCCATGGTCGAGACTGGGTTTCCACCTGCAAATTCCCTAAATCCAAAATCTGCAATTACTGACAAGTCTAGCTGGCCTTGGCCTACTGTGGCTCTCACCTGCCTTCCAAATCTTGGGGCTCTGTGCTTTCCTTCCTATGGAAAGAACTATCCTTCTCAGCCAGGTGCCCATGGGCACAATTGGGATTTCACCTCCAACACTGCCTGTTGTGATAGATTGGAGGAGATTGTTGGCTCTAAACATTTTCTATGTGGGGGAGGAAGGGGCAGGTCCAGCCTTGCCCTGCCCTGTAAGCCCAGCCCTGCCCTGCCCTGCGATCCCAATCACCCAGGGACCTCCAGTGGGTTTACGGTTTCTATCTGACCTGCGGCACACTGAATCCCCAGCACCACCGTTCCACCCTGGGCACTGGGGCCCTCTTGGCTCTACTCAGTGCTTCTGCTGTACTCGGGGCACCCTAAACCCCGCTAGGGACCCGTGTCCCCGCACTCCAGGGATTGTGTGCGACTCACACTGCCCCGATCCTCCACGCACCCGGAGCTCCGTTTGGGGTTTGCGTGCTAACTCACAAATTCACCTGCCACTTTTACTCGAGTTTGGTGCGCAGGGAAAACACCAGCCAGATATCTGCAAGAGGTCAGGAATTACACAAATTTTTACAGGCAAAGTACAAAAAACCAAGAAACTTTGGAAGAGGATTTTATGCAACATCCAATTACAAAGAAAACACTTATCATAGCAATAACTTCATTAACTTAGTTCATTTGATGTAGAAATCAATGAACACGTAAGCTGTTGAGGTACCCAAAAATGTTCCATATAAAGAGCATTAGAAGGAGAAGAAAGAGAGAGAGACAGACAGAAGCTCTATAGAAAGACACACATATGACTAACAGCTCCTAGGGTTCCAGCGTGTGTGAGACACAAACCCCAGGAGAAGGCAGAGTCTATACCAGGGGCTGACCTTGCACTCCATGTTTTTAAGCCTCCAGGCCTTTGTGGGCCTCCTCCCAGGTGGGATTTCTGATCACACAGGCAATCAGGGCTGGGTTAGCACTGTACCCACTGTGTGACTGATTGACAGCTCATCCCAGGGTGTCTCAGGACATTGATCTCATCCAGCCTCTGATAGTGACTATGGTGACACTGGGGAACCTCATGGAACCATGGGTCAGTTGTGACCAGGTGTGTCCAAGGACACCATGGTGACATCAGGGAATCTCGTGGGAACAAGTGGCCATTGTGATGCTGTGGATCCCCATGGAACCAAGGGAACATGGAACAGGCTGATGCCTTCAGTTTTAGCTGTCATATTTCCAGATTCTCTACTGCATTAGTCTGTAACTCTGGACTTCATACACAGGGTTAGCAAGTTCTCTTCACAGTGTAGTCAGACAAAACAATCCTTTTCCAGCCCCAGAACCGGACACTGTTGCAGCTTCAGGCACAAAAAGTGCAAACAACAGCAAATTGAGGAAAGCAAACCGGGAGGATGGGACTGCATAATCTGAGGCTGTAACTGGACAACTAACCCCAATATTTAAATGGACCAAACCTTATAAAAGTGTGAAAACTCCTGACCAGTCATCCATTTTGAGTGTAGCCTCAACTGGGCTCTTGTCCTGCTCAAGGTGAATCCTTTGAAGGCCTTTTAATAAATCCCAGCAAGAGGAAGAAGCCATGAGAAAGCTGACAACTCTTTGTGAGAACCGAGTTGTGGAGCAGTGAAAAACAACTTGTTTTTCCTGAGAAAGAGCTCTAGGACTGTGGAAAACAACCTACTTTCCCTGAAAAAGAGCTGTAAGACTGTGATAAACACCAGCCACCCGTATAAACTGCATTTTCCCTCTTAGACAGAAAAATGAAAACTATCTCTCACAAACAACTTTTCCTGCACATACACACCAGGGGTTTGAGTGACCAGTCAATACTGGGTAACAACTTGTTGCTGACCAACTGGGGATAGACAGGGGATGTTCTTAAAAAACCCTACGAAAAGGCCTATAAAAAGACTGTATAAAAATAGCACAGGATCGATCCTTTCTTTTTGCACCATAAAACGTGTCCTGCATCCCTGTATATCGGACGCTGTTGCAGTGCCCTTTTATTTCATACCTTTTTGGATGGTCTGTTCCAGTTCACCCCCTGTATGTTGTCTTTCCTCAAACTGGATTATTCCCAGGTTATATCCCTCCCCTTTTACCCTTCAATCATTATAATCCCCACCTTGTATTCCAGTGCCTTCCCTATCCATCCCTGTAAACTCTGCCCCTGTTCTGGACCCTTCCCTGTCAGTCTCCTGTAAACCCCTCCCCTGCAGGTTCCGCCCCTTGGGAATTCCCCTCATGGATGATGCCCCATTGGCCCATGTGACCTGCCCTCTCCACCCCCTTATCCCATTGGTCCCTGAGATGTATTCCCCTCCTTTTGCTCCTCCCTCCCTGATTCCCTATTGGCTCAGCGATCATGCCCACCCACAGTTCAAGTGCTCTATAAAATCCTGAGCACACTGGTGCTTGAGGCTCTTTGGTGCCTGTTCCCTCTGACGAGTAAAGCTTCCTCAGAATCTCACACCAAAGGCCTCCCTCTCCTCTTTAGTCTGCTCCCTGACGCTGACACCATTCCAGCTGTGGAGCAGGTGGCTCCAAGGTTCAGCTCTCCCTGTTTCAGGGGAAGCTGTTCCCCACTCATGGCACGCAGCACCCCTGAGCCAGCTGTGTACTCCAGCACAGTGTCAGTCCGGGGCTCCTGCTGGGCTGAGTCTGCCCTCAGGCAGGGCTCAGCTCCCCCACAGCATTTCAGTGTCACCTGTGAGCCCCGAGGAGAAGACACCTTTGTGCCCTCTGCTCAGAATTTCACTGCCAGGACAGCAGGAATGCAACCCAAACCTGCCTTCAATCTGCTGGGGTGGGCAACTCCTGTACCAGCGGCTTTCTGGCCATTCTGCTGCTCATGGCCAAGACATTTTCCCTGCCCCTCTGCCAGGGGAATGCCCTGTGCCAGTTCTGCTGTGAGGCTTCCTTGGGGCGATGCTGGCACCAGTGGTTCCTTCAGTATTGGAACTGGAGTCAGCGAACATGACTGGTGAGCTCTCAGGATGGCCGGGGACAACTGATCCACCTGGCCCACCCCAAAATTCACCCAAGTCCTGCTGGAGCCGATGGACCCAGCGGCCAAGAACGACCCAAGAGCCAGGTAGAACCACTCACCCTTTTCCAGGACACTGCGGTGGCTCTACCCCACCGTGGCCAGGCATTACAGGTGACCGTGTAGGGCCCCTCACCCAGGAAACCCCAGAGCCCCACAGTGCCCCATAGACAGGTAGACCCAGCAGCCCCATCCCACCAGGAAACCAAATTTCAAGACCAATAAATAATTTCAACATACTTTTGACATAGGAAGATTTTTTTTGGCATTTAAATTCTTTTGAGTAAATCAAGAATTTTGGGGATGTAATATTCTATTTGCAGGGTTGCCCAACGAAGGCAGGAATGATGCATTTAACTCCATGTTCTCAGAAGGCTAATTTATTACTTTATAATACTATCTTATAATAAAGTATACTATACTATACTATACTATACTATGCTATACTATACTATACTGAAGAACAGAGAAAGGATTCTTAGTGAATGTTCAAAAGATAATAATGAAAACTCGTGACTCTTTCCAGAGTCTCGACACAGCTTGGCCATAATTGGCCAATGAGTCAAAATAACTCACACCAGAATCCAATCAAACAATCACCTGTGGGTAAACAATCTCCAAACACATTCTGCACATGAGCACAACACAGGAAAAGCAAATGAGATAAGAATTGTTTTCCTTTTTCTCTGAGGCTTCTCAGCTTCCCAGGAGAAAAATCCTGGGCAAAGGGATTTTTTCAGAGAATGTGAATGCCACAGTATTAGAGATGAGTAATGAAATGGTTGGCTCTCCCAATTAAAGGGTGAACATGATAAGTATGTTAAGAGAAGTTGTACAGATGTATAGTTATGTTACTGCAATGTGTCCCTCCCACCCAGCATTGTTATCCCGGGCTGATATTGGTAGTCTGGGCATTTGGGGAGGGGCAGATTGTTCCTAAGAGGCACGGCTCAGCAACACCTGCCCTCCAATGCAGTTCCACGAAAGCAGTCTACACCAATGGACAGTGACCAAGAGTCAACAGACAGCCTTTGGAAGGAACTAGGGCTGCCTGTTGCAACAGCAAGGATATAAAAGGGAGAGCAGCCATTGTGTGGATGAGCCAGCCATGTGGTTACCAGCCACCAAGTGGGGGAGGCTCCCAGCGCTGTAACTTTTTCCTTATTTAATCCTTTTGTTGTAAGTTTTATTAAGTTTTTAATAGACCTTTCAAAATATTGAGAAGTAAATGGTGATTTCTCACAGGGAGAAAAAGTTGTAAAAGAAAGTTTCTTTGAAATTACTTCTTTTTCTTTTAAACCCAGGTCATTCCTACCATGCTGACAGTGAACCACTGCCTTTCTCACCACTTGGACATCCACCCCCCCCATCAACCCACTCCCCCTGGACTCTGCACAACTCCCAACACACCATTTGTCTGGGGGAAGGCACAGACTGTGTAAAGGCAGCAAAGCCCATACCTGGCCTGACTTCCCTGGACCACTGGAAAGGAGGAAATCCAGTTCCATGGACACACATGGACACAGAGCAAAGCTTTGCTCAAAGGATTTGTTGATGCTTGATGATTGATTCTTCAGGGGAAATGGCCCAGGGCTCAAAGAGTTCAGAGGTTTCCTCCAGTGATGATCATCTCCTCATGCCACTGGAGAGGAAAAAGTACACTGGTCCTTCACACCCTAAAAGACAAACCCCAGAACGTGACCTCTGGAGCCCACTGGGACATGGATGGGCTTTGTCTCCAGCCCTGTCCCTGCAGGCACGGCTCACCTAGGCATCCAGAGAGGCAGCCAGGCGCTTCTGCCGCAGGAGAGCCCGCAGCTCTTCAGCCACAGGGGGCTGGGGAAAAGGCAGCGTTAGAGACACAATGGGGGCAGCGGGCTGCACTGGGAGGCAGGGGAGAGCAGGGGGGCCTTGGGGAAGGGGCTGTGGCAGCAATGGGGTGCAGGAGCTGCTGTGCTGCTGCCCAGAAGCACTGGCCTCCTGGCCAAGAGCCACAGCTGGGGCAGGGGCTGCGTCCTGGCTCATCCAGGGGGTCCTGGGGTGACAGGGGTGGAATGCAGCAGGGCCCTGGGCAAAGGCTTCACTGGGGAGGAGCCCTGGGGCAGGGCATTGTCTGGGCTGTCAGGAGGGGTGCACTGGGCTGTGCTGGGACACACTGGGATGGCCTGGGCTGTGGTGGCCATGCAATGGGAGGGTCTGGCACCGGCAGAACTCATGGTACCCGCCAGAGGTGTCTCCAGGACCGCGACATTGTCTAAATCCAACTGCAGAGAGACCAGGAGACCTCGCTGGTCACTGGGATGTCCCCGGCGACAGCAAGGGATGGGGGGACAGCACTGCCCCCCAATTCCCTTAGGGGATGCCCTCCAATGCCAGCAGCCCACTCACCTCCTGCAGATCATCTTGGGTTCCTAACAGGAGTGCCTGGAAAGGAGAACAAAGGCTGGGTCCGGACTGGACCTTGTGGGGCTGGGGTGACACACAGGTGCAGGGAGCAGGGTGCAGGCAGAGGGATGGGAATTCAGGGCCTCCAAAAAGATCTGTTTGAGGTGGGGGGAGACCCAAAAACATTGAGAGTCCAGGGGACAGGGCTAGGGGTGTGGAAGGAGCAGCGTGTGAGGTACAGGTGAGGAGAAAGGAATTGAGGTGTAGGGACATGGGAGTGCAAGGGAGGGGCTTGGTGGGGACAGGAGAATGAGGACAGGTGGGGACAAAACCAACAGGACTGGGAGATGGTGTGGGATTGGGGGGTGAGTCAGGGAATTGTACAGGGGGACCCCTCTGCAGTGGCCAGGAAGAAAGGCAAACGATTGAGGGGGGACATGAAAGGAAAGGCCTCAGGAATGGTCAGTGGGAGGGCAGCTGGGGACCCTGAATGGGACACAGAGGAGGGACCAAAAGGGTGGGATGGGAGGCCAGAAAGGGCAGGATGTGGGGACAGCGTTTGGCTGGTGCCTTACCTTGGCCTGTGGATGGAGGAGGATGGAGAAGAGCAGGGCCACACTGAGCACAGCCACCTTCATCTTCCTGTGGCTCTGGGCAGCGCTGCCTGAGGCTGCAGCAGGTGAGGAGCTCCTTTATCCCTGCTGGGACTCCTCCCCGCACCCTCCCTGCCAGTCCCCAGGCCAAAGCCCGGCTTGGCACAGCCCCCAGCCCTGGCCACAAGCCCAGCCCTGGAACAGATTCCATCCCACCCCACCTGTGGCACGGATCCAGCCCCCTTGCCCGGCATGCCTCCAGCTTCCTGCACGGGGCAGCTGCCCCTGGAAGGGCCCAGGCACCTGGGGGGCCAGGGGGGCAGGCAGGGAGCCAAAGGCACCTGGGGACCCTGTGGGGACAACCCCCAGTCCAACACAATCCATCCTCCAACAGCGCCCAGGGCCAGATCCCCCATCTCCTGCTGCCCCTCCCCTCCCAGAGCTTTCCCTGGGGGACACCCCAGAGCTGAGCCCGGCCCCAAACCCAACACGTGGGAGAACAAGGGGAACAAGGGACATGTGATCAGATGGCTGATTGGCATCTCAGGCACTGCAGACACTGGGGAGCACTGGGCAATGCTGATCACCTGCAGACAAGGCTGAGGGCTGGGGAATGGCTCAGCAGTGACAATGCCCACATCCACACAACCTGATACCCCTTTCCCCGCAGATGCCAAACTCGACCAAGCTCCATGCCCAGAGCACTGTCCAGAGGAGAATATGCCCTGCCCTGCCCCTCATGCTATCACACCTGCAGCCACGGAGCCCTCCCAGAGCACCTGGGTCATGGCCCTGGCTCTGGGCCCAGGCCAGCACTGGCCCCGAGCAGGATGTGCCCATCCCAGGCACATGGGGAAGTGGGCGCCTGTCCCCAGGCAGCCACTCGGAGCTAATTGGGGTAACAGAGGTGCCCTGTGAGGAGGAGGGGTGTTGGTGCCCTGCCAGCATCTCTGACAAGCCCTGTTTACCCAGGGCCTGAGGCACCAGGAGGACATTCAGATATCTTGGGCTTCCAGGAAGGAAAATCCACAGTGAAGTGGTTCTGAAGAGCTGTCTATGGCTGTGATTCCTGTTTGACATTCCAGGGCATTAGTGAAGAGTTCTGCACATCTCTTTCCCCAGGGACAATGTGGATCCATCAGAGAAGTCTTATGACTCAGCTGGGAAAACATTTCAGGCCACTGCCCTGACTGTTTGCTCTGGAACTCACCCAAGGAGGTGCAGGGCCCAAGGGGGAAGATTTTCCTAGGGGGTTTTGCTGCTTTGTGCCCTTGGAGAAGACA
Organism: Melozone crissalis; assembly: GCF_028551555.1. Classification (NCBI taxonomy): domain Eukaryota; kingdom Metazoa; phylum Chordata; class Aves; order Passeriformes; family Passerellidae; genus Melozone; species Melozone crissalis. The sequence continues at coordinate 8,948,716 of NW_026535850.1, read as the reverse complement.
CCAGAGTGTCCTCATGGGGGATTCTTGACCAGATGGACAAGAGCTGTGACATCATTGGTGGGTGGGGTCACCTTGGAGAGAAATTGAGGAAGTGTCTGCAGGGTCCTAAATGGTGAATGAATGGATGAAGGAGATTCTCACTGTCCTGACCCACTATCCAGCAAAACCACATCCAAGGGAAGAGGCCTGGTGGAATCAGGGGGAAGCAGACCTTGTTGAGCCTGGTGCACACTGGGCAGTGTGGGGTGATCCCCTGCTGGTGTCCCAGCTCTCAGTGCAATACCACCGCTCTGATGGACTGGATCCTTAAGAAACAAAAGAAGTGATCAAGCTCAGGGGAGGAGGGGATCTGGTCCCACTTCTCTTGTCTGGGAGTTTCTCTGCGAGGGGGGACATTCCATGAGAATTGGGATGCGGTAAATAACAGGGCTGAGGGCAGCTGCTCCCTCTCTCTCTGGGCTTCGGTGGAGGACGCTGGGAGCTGCTGCTTGGAAAAAGGAATTGGTTGCTGCGGGTGGCCAGAGCAGCTTCCCCAGGCAGGTGCTGTCAGGTGCCTGCAGCACCGAAAGCGTCTCCACTTGGGGCTGCCTTGACAACTCCCCCAGTCCAGCAGACGCCTGAGCCCGGATGGTGCAATCAAAGCCTCAGCAGAGGGACGAGAGGACTCCTCGCAGAGCAGATCCAGCTGGATTTATTAAGGGAAAATCCAAGGGTCCAGGGGAAGTGAGGGTGCAGAGGGAAACAGGAGCAAGCAAGAACACAACATCTGCTGAAGGGAACCAGAGGCGAAGAGCCAGGAGCAGGACTGGGGCCAGGGTATATAACTGGAGGAAGGCAGGAGGGGTCAGGGCACAAATGATCCAATGGAGAAGGGAGCCGGGGCTGGAGATAAGGTGGGGTGACACAGGATGCACCAATAGGGGAGCAGCAATTTTTTGGAAAAAGAAGACAAAACACAGTAATTTCCTGGTGCCAAGTCTGTCACCACCCAGACCTGGTATTTGATGGCACCGCCCATGCCCAGATCTGGACATTTCCCTGTGCCACCACAGCCCAAGTGCAGCAATTTGCTGGCAAAGAAAGCCAAACCAGCCAAATACCTGGTGCCTACACCAGCCCAATCTTGTGTTTGCTGACACCGCCAGTGCCCAGATCTGGAATTTTTCAGATGCTTGCACAGCTTAATTCCAGCAGTTTGCTGGCACAGAAAGTTAACATCTGACAATTTCTCAGTGTCAGCACATTCCCTTCCAAGATCTGGTGTGCGTTGGTGTTGAAGATTGCCATGCAAGATGTTTTCCATTACCATCTGTATGGCAGATTACCTTCGTCAAGTAGGCAGTTTGCTTTATCTCTCTCTTTGAGTGACCACACCTCCCTCGGGAGGGGACAATTGCTGATAACAGACTATTGAATGTCACTGCATGACTGATAAGAACTATAACATCCCATTGTGAGATGTTCCGCCCAGAGGGAGGAGCCAAGCATTGCTACCCAGATATAATCCAGAGGTTTTTGAGACACCGGCACGGCTTTCTCCATGGGATTCCCCAGAGGAACAGCAGCTGTCTCTTCTCCCACTGGGTCTTCAGAGGAAGAATACATCCTTCTCTACAGATCCCCCTTGCTCCAGCAGAACCACATCTGACGCTTCAGGAGGGCGTCAGCCACATTTCCAATTGGACTGCCACCAACACCCTGACCCACAGAGTGTCAGGTTGGGTTCTGACTCTGTCAGTGTTGTTCTAGTGTACTGCATTGTTTATTTTTTTTTTTTTTCCTATTAAAGAACTGTTATTTCCTGCTCCCATATTTTTGCCTGAGAGCCCCTTAATTTAAAATTGATAGCAATTCGGAGGAGTGGGGAGGGTTTACATTCTCCATTTCAGGGGAAGCTCTTGCCTTCCTTAGCAGACTCCTGTCTTTCCAAACCAAGACAGATTTTGGCGCCTAACGTGCGGCTGGAGGGCACAGAAACAAAAAAGGAATAACAGTTCTTGAGTAATCTAATTTTTGTGTGTAGCTATAGAAACCTCATTATGCGACGCCATGTGGTCCAGCTGGCCCTGGTTTGGGTGGCACGTGATCATGGCTGTATTTCTCCCATTTATAGGCCCTTATCTAAACATTGGTCCTATAACCAAGGCTACTGTGTCTGTTATCCGGTTTGTTTTATGGGTGAAAAAGGTGAGGAATTAATGGATTTTTAACTTCCTCTGGAAAGCAGGCACACAGATTCACAGCTATCACACACTAACAGTATGTTTTTGAGGTTACTTTAATAATGGCACCTGCTATAAGGAAATGACACCAGGTGAAATCTTCTCCCAACCCTTTATCCATCTCTTTGGGTCCGCCCCACCAGTTTTTGAAGGGTTCAGATCCACTCTAAATATTAATGATATCATACAATGGCTGGTGTTGCTGATAGGCCTGCTCTATTTAGCATTTAGAGAGAAGGGGTGACTAACCTGGATAACCACACTGACACCAACCCCAGAATCTAATACACCATCAGAGTCTAGCAATGCTGCTGCCCCAGAGCCTGACCCTGCCCCACATCCCACCCCAGATGTGAACTACCCAGATTGGCTGGGGGGTCTGGTGAAGGAGATACGTGAGATGGGCCGGATGCTGAAGGAATACACTTCCCCAGCTGGTGAGAAGCCCTTCCTCTGCCTTGAAGGGGGAAAGTCTAATAGTGCGGCAGCAGAACCCACAGATGTTACAACTGTCCAGGTTCCGGCTGAATTGCAAAGGCAGACACAGCCAGCAGCAGTTGCCCCTCTAGAAACAAAGAGATCTAAGACAAAAGCAGAGCACCCAGATAAAAGAAGGCCCTCACAACCCACAGGGGAGCCAGAGGTTGCGATCATCACCGAGTCCCTGACGTACAAAAGTCTCTGTAATCTGCACAAAGACATTGTATGACAGGGACGTGAGGCTTATACAACCTGGCTACTTCGCATCTGAGATCTTATGAGTACAAGCGTCCAGCTGGATGATGGTGAGGCAAGGAATTTGGGACCCTTGACCCACGACTCAGGTATCAATCAGATTGTTGTAAAGGAGCCAGGGTCTCTTTCCCTCTGGGAGCGGCTTTTAATAAGTGTCAGAGAGAGATTTGTACACAGAGAAAGAATGCAGGACCAGCACCATAGAATGTGCTGGAAGACCCTTGAGGAAGGGATCCAACAGCTGAGAGAAGTGGCAGTATTGGAGGGACTCTTTGGGAGGGATGGACAGCATGATAATGACCCCGACAAAGTCAGGTGCACAGGGCAAATGTTGTGGGGACTGGCAAACCTGGGACCATCCCAATACACCACCTTTATTGCAACAATTAATGCTGATAACAACCAAGAGACAGTGGGTTCTGTAGCTAACAAGCTTAGGAATTATGAAAGTATGATCAATGGACTGATGCAGGCTCATGTCTCTGCTGTGATTAAGGACCTCAAAGAGGAGATGAGGGAGGTGGTGAGGGAAGAGGTGAGGAGGAGCAATTCCCACATTGCACCGCTGTGAGTCACAGGCCCCAGAGTCAGAGCCCAACGTTCCCCAGCTAGAGAGAGGGGGGTACACCCCACGGGCTGACCTGTGGTTTTTTCTGCGTGACCATGGGGAAGACATGGGAAGGTGGGATGGAAAATGCACTTCTGTCCTGGCAGCACGGGTGCGTCAGCTCAAGGAGGGAAACACAAATCAAGGGAACTCCAGTAAAGTGAAGGCAGCCTCAACCTCCCATGACCGAGCTGCTGAGTATGATCTGTCAGATCCCCTGGAAGGTACCTCTACCATGAATACCCAGGGTTAGAGGGGTCCTGCCTCCAGCCAGTGAGAGGCACGGGAAAACCGGATTTTCTGGATGGTGTGGATCCGATGGCCGGGCACATCAGAACCACAAAAGTACAATGCTTTAGTTGATACTGGTGCACAGTGTACCCTAATACCATTGGGACATGTGGGGGCAGAACCTATTTCCATTGCCAGGGTGACGGGGGGATCACAGCAATTGACCCTGTTAGAAGCTGAGGTGAGCCTGACTGGGAAAGAGTGGATAAAACATCCTATTGTGACTGGCCCAGAGGTCCCGTGTATTCTGGGCATAGGTTTCCTCCTGAACGGCTATTACAAAGACCAAAGGGACTCAGATGGGCTTTTGGCATAGCTGCTGTGGAGGCAGAAAACACCAAGCAGTTGAACACTTTGCCTAGGCTATCAGAAAACCCGTCTGCAGTAGGACTCCTGAAGGTGGAAGAGCAAAGACCACCAATTGCCACCTAGACAGTGCATCGCCGGCAGTATCAGATGAATCAAGATGCCATGATCCCCATCCACAAAATGATCCGTGAGCTGGAGAGCCAAGGGGTGGTCAGCAAGACCCACTCACCCTTCAACAGCCCCACTTGGCCTGTGCACAAGTCTGACAAAGAATGGAGATTGACAGTGGACTATCGTGGCTTGAATGAAGTGACTCCACCACTGAGCGCTGCTGTGCCAGACATGCTGGAACTCCAGTACGAGCTGGAGTCCAAGGCAGCAAAGTGCTTTGCCACCACTGACATTGCTAACACATTTTTCTCCATTCCTTTGGCAGCAGAATGCAGGCCTCAGTTTGCTTTCACCGTGAGGGGAGTGCAGTATACCTGGAACCGACTGCCCCAGGGGTGGAAGCACAGCCCCACCATGTGCCATGGACTGATCCAGGCTGCACTGGAAAAGGGTGAGGCTCCAGAGCACCTGCAGTACATCGATGACATCATTGTGTGGGGGAACACGGCAGTGGAAGTATTTGAGAAAGGAGAGAGGATCATCAGGATTCTGCTAGAAGCCAGCTTTGCTATCAAGAAGAACAAAGTCAAGGGACGGGCCTGAGAGACCCAGTTCCTGGGAGTAAAGTGCCAAGACGGACTGCATCAGATTCCCACTGAGGTCATCAACAAAATCACCGTGATGTCTCCACCAACTAGCAAGATGGAAACACAAGCTTTCCTGGGTGCCATAGGTTTTGGAGAATGCACATTCCTGAATACAGTCAGATTGTGAGCCCTCTTTACCTGCAAGAGGAACGAGTTCCACTGGGGTCCGGAACAGCAACAAGCCTTTGCCCAGATCAAGCAGGAGATCGCTCATGTGATTGCCCTTTGCCCAGTCAGGACAGGAGCAGAGGTGAAGAACGTGCTCTACTCTGCAGCCGGGAACCATGGCTTGTCCTGGAGCCTTTGGCAGAAGGTGCCTGGGGAGACTCGAGGCCAACCACTGGGATTTTGGAGTCAAAGATACAGAGGGTCTGAAGCCAACTACACTCCCACAGAGAAGGAAATCTTGGCTGCCTATGAAGGAGTCCAGGCTGCCTCAGAGGTGACTGATACAGAAGCACAACTTCTCCTGGCACCCTGACTACCGGGGCTGGGGTGGATGTTCAAAGGCGAGGTTCCTTCCACCCACCACGCCACTGACACGACATGGAGTAAATGAATTGCTGTTATCACACAGTACTCCTGTGTTGGAAACCTGAATCGCCCTGGGATTCTGGAAATAATTACAAACTGGCCCAAAGGTGAGAACTTTTGTCTGACTGATGAAGAGGAACAAGGACCAGTGACACGTGCTGAAGAAGCTCCTCCCTAAAACCAACTGCCACAAGAGGAAACACGCTACGCTCTTTTCACTGATGGTTCCTGTTTCATCATAGGGATGAACCAGAAGTGGAAAGCAGCCGTATGGAGCCCCACCCGACAGGTTGCACAAGCTACCAAAGGAGAGGGTGGATCAAATCAACTTGCAGAACTCAAAGCTCTTCAGCTGGCCCTGGACATTGCTGAGAGAGAGAAATGGCCAAAGCTCTATCTTTATACTGATCCATGGATGGTAGCCAATGCTCTTTGGGGCTGTCTGGAAAGGTGAAAAAAAGCCAACTGGCAGCCTAGGGGAAAACCCATCTGAGCTGCTGATGAGTGGAGAGACGTTGCCGCTCGGTTAGAGAAGCTACCTGTGAAAGTCCACCATGTGGATGCTCAGGTTCCCAAGAGTCGGGCTAATGAGGAACACCGAAACAACGAGCAGATAGATCAGGCAGCAAAGATAGAGGTGTCAAAGATAGACTTAGATTGGCAACATAAGGGGGAGTTGTTCTTAGCTCAATGGGCCCATGATGCCTCAGGTCATCAGGGTAGAGATGCCACCTATAAGTGGGCACGAGACCAAGGGGTGGATCTAACCATGGACAGTATTTCTCAGGTTATCCATGACTGAGATGTGTGCTGCCATCAAGCAGGCCAAGCGAGTGAAGCTGCTCTGGTAAGGTGGGCGGTGGTCCAAGTACAAGTATGGGGAGGCCTGGCAGATTGACTCCATCACACTGCCCCAGACACGCTAGGGCAAGCGCTACGTTGCTGACCATGGTGCAAGCCACCACTGGATGGTTGGAAACCTACCCTGTGCTTCACGCCACTGCCTGGAACACCATCCTGCGCCTTGAAAAGCAAATCCTGTGGAGACATGTCACCCCTGAGTGAATTGAGTCAGAAAATGAGACCCATTTCAAGAATGGCCTTATCAATGCTTGGGCCAGGGTACATGGTATTGAATATACCATATTCCTTATCATGCACCAGCTGCCGGGAAATTTGAACAGTGTAACAGACTACTTAAAACAACCCTGAAGGCACTCGGGGGGGGACTTTTAGAAATTGGGAAATAAACTCAGCAAAAGCCAGCTGGACGGTCAACACCAGAGGCTCCATAAATTAAGCTGGTCCTGCCCAGTCTGAACCCCTGCACACAGTGGATGGAAATAAAGTCCCTGTTGTACACATGAAAGGTATTTTAGGAAGGACTGTTTGGATTGATCCCATCTCAGGCAAAGACAAAACCATCCATGGAATTGTTTTTGCTCAATGACCTGTTTACACTTGGTGGGTAATGCAGAAAGATGGAGAAAGCCATTGTGTACAACAGGGAGACCTAGTCTTAAGTGAGAACTGTGTGAAATTTTTTTGTTGTTGTTGTTTTTGTTTTTGTTTTTGTGGTGCAGATGGAAATAGAAAAAGGGGTGGATAATGTTGAAGATTGCCATGCAAGATGTTTTCCATTACCATCTGTATGGCAGATTACCTTTGTCAAGTGGGCAGTTTGCTTTATCTCTTTCTTTGAGTGACCAGATTCACACCTCCCTTGGGAGGGGACATCTGCTGATAACAGACTATTGAATGTCACTGCATGACTGATAAGAACTATAACATCCCATTGTGAGATGTTCCGCCCAGAGGGAGGAGCCAAGCATTGCTACCCAGATATAATCCAGAGGTTTTTAAGACACCGACACGGCTTTCTCCACGGGATTCCCCAGAGCAACAGCAGCTGTCTCTTCTCCTACTGGATCTTCACAAGAAGAATACATCCTTCTCTACAGATCCCCCTTTCTCCAACAGAACCACAAATGATACTTCAGGATGTCTGCAGCCACATTTTCAATTGGACTGTCACCAACACTGTGACCCACAGGGCGTCAGGTTGGGTTCTGACTCTGTCAGTGTTGTCCTGGTGTACTGCATTGTTTTATTTCATCCTTTAATTTTTTTCTTTCCCCCCTTAAAGAACTGTTATTTCCTGCTCCCATATTTTTGCCTGAGAGCCCCTTAATTTAAAATTGATAGCAATTCGGAGGGGTGGGGAGGGTTTACATTCTCCATTTCAGGGGAGGCTCCTGCCTTCCTTAGCAGACTCCTGTCTTTCCAAACCAAGTCACCAATGAACTCCTACCAAATTCGGTGAAACAAATTCCTTGGTAAAGGCCGCCTGGCTTATTGCTTGAAACCTGGCTCCCCGGTTGCAGACGGGGCAATGAGCTCCGGAGTGGAGTGACCACCCACTCCGTTCTCGCCGTAAATGTGGCCCCAATCCAATGGCTCAAAATCCGGATTTTGTCCTTAGGGGGGCGGGGGTGGGTGGTCTGGGGGTTGCCAGTACGCCTGTCCAGGGTATCGGTGGGCACTCAGACTTAGATCCTAGCCTCCCACGAGACACTGAACCATTTGTGCTTGGTGAGGGAAGCGGCAAAAAGGTGAGTGAAGGCACACCAGAGGCATTGCCTCCAGTGCCTGGGGAACACGGAGGGCAGTCACCGGATAACATGGTGAAGGTGACTGTTCCTGACAAAAATCCACCTTGTCCCTGTTGTGTGGTACCCGGGTAAACTCTGTGTTAAGCCTGATTGAACATCTAAAGGAGTCACACTGGAAAAGGAGGGTTTGCTTTCGGTGTGCCAAGTGTGTAAAGGAAAATATTAACTATCATAGTGTTATTTGTCATTTTGCAAAATGCAGAGGTCCAGAAACTGAAAGGGTTCCAGCTGGAGAGTGGATCTGTGAAGTATGCGGCAGAGACTTCAGAACCAAAATTGGCCTGGGACAACACAAAAGATTGGCACATCCTTTGATAAGAAACCAAGAAAGGATCATTGCTTCCCAACTGAAAGAAACATCAAATCCAGGAGCCCACAAAAGATGCTGGACAAAAGAGGAGGAAGAACTGCTGATAAGACTGGAGGCACAGTTCGAGGGAAACAAAAACATTAATAAACCTATCGCCGAACACATAACAACAAAAACAGCTAAGCAAATTAGTTACAAAAGAAGATTGCTGCGTAGGAAACCAACAGATGGAGCTGACAGAGGACCTGAGGTGAGTCATCACACCAGGAGAGCAGCTGAGGGCATGGGAATGGAACCTGGGTTGAGTCAGCAATCCCAGGCAAGAACCGTGGACAATGGACCTGGGGAGAACCATCCGCCAGGGAGGCCAGCTGCCAGAGAGAAAACAATGGATAAATTAAGATGACGCCCTGATAAGGACAACCAGCGCCAGAAACCAGCAGAGGGCCGGGCAGCTGCAGGCTCATTACCAAAAGACAGTCAAGGAACGCTTATCAGCTGGAGCAATTAACCACTTCCCCAGAGCATTCAAGCAATTGATGGACGGCCAGGAGATGCTGACAATGATTAATCAGGCAGTGCAGGACTGCTTTGGATGCCTAGAATCAATAAGCCAGATAAGAACTGCTACACGTGGTAAAATGGGAAGGAGACCCGGGAGAAGCAACCAAGAAAGCCATTTCAGAAGTGGATGAAGGACAGAGGGATCAAAAAAGGTAATTACCTTTGCTTTCAGCATTTATTCCATCTTGACAGGGGGAAACTAGCAAAAATTATTTTGGATGACGTAGAGTGTTTGTCCTGGGATATATCATCCAGTGAAATTTACTCAGTATTTAAAGCCAGATGGGAAACACCTGGTACTTTTGCTGGCATCAGGGACTTTGAAATTAATGGGAAGGCAGACAACAGCACCTTCAGAGGCTTAATCACGGCCAAAGAAATTGAAAGAAATGTGCAGGAAATGAGCAAGGGCTCGACTCCAGGTCCAGATAGGGTTACTCTTGGGGACATCAAAAAGATGGATCCCAGGTATTCCCGGACGGCTGAGCTCTTCAACTTATGGTTAACATCTGGGGAGATCCCAGACATGGTGAGGGGGTGCAGAACTGTTTTGATTCCCAAATCTACAAAACCGGAACATTTAAAGGACATTAATAACTGGAGGCCTATCACAATCAATTCCATCTTGTTGAGACTGTTCTCCAGGATTGTAAAAGCAAGGCTGAGCAAAGCGTGCCCCCTCAACCCAAGGCAAAGAGGCTTTATTAGAGCAGCAGGATGCTCTGAAAACCTGAAACTCCTGAAAACTATACTTCAGACTGCCTAAAGTGAACGCAGACCACTGGGTGTTGTATTTGTGGACATCGCCAAGGCTTTTGACACCATAAGCTACCATCACATCATACATGCTTTGCAGCTGAGGGGAGTGGATCCCCACATCATTGGCCTGATGAACAATATGTACAAAGACATCAATATGTATGTCACCACAAAAATGAACACACACACAGACAAAATCCAGATCCGGGTTGGAGTAAAGCAGGGTGACCCGCTGTCACCCCTTTTATTTAACCTGGCAATGGACCCCCTGTTGTGCAAGCTGGAAGAGAGTGGTAAAGGATTCCACCGAGGACAGAGTAGTATAACAGCAGTGGCATTCGCCGACGATCTGGTCTTGTTGAGTGACTCCTGGGAAAACATGAAAACAAATATCAAGATATTAGAGACCTTCTGCGATTTCACCGGTCTCAAAACACAAGGGAAAAAGTGCCACGGCTTCTACATCAAGCCCACGAAAGACTCTTACACCTTCAATAACTGCGCTGCATGGACCATCAACAGCGCACCCCTGAACATGATCAACCCCAGGGAATATGAGAAATACCTTGGCCTACACTTTGACCCCTGGACTGGGATAGCAAAAGCCAACCTCCCCACAAAACTAGAATTCTGGCTTGAATGAATTGATCAAGCTCCACTTAAACCTCTGCAAATACTTGATATCCTCAAAACGTACACCATCCCTCGACTGACCTACCTGGCTGACCATTCACAAATGAAACAAGGGCCCTTGAAGCCCTTGACCAGAAGATCCGAACAGCAGTCAAGGACTGGCTGCAACTACCTCCGTGCACCTGCAGTGCCATCTTGTACTCGAGCACGAAGGACGGCGGTTTGGGCGTCACCAAGTTGGCGGGACTGATCCCCAGTGTACAGGCCTGGAGACTGCACTGAATTGCACAGTCCTCGGAAGAAACAATGAAGGAGTTCCTAGAGAAAGATCAAATGGAACAACTGTATAAGAAATTGTGGATTCAAGTTGGAGGGGAAAGCGAGAAGATACCCTCTATTTGGGAAGCACTCCCGGTGAATGAACCACCCAACAGTGCAGACACAACCTCAGAGTGGGAAGCACCGACCCTTAAAACTAAATTTCCTAAACCTTGTGATTGGCGGAGAAAAGAATTCAAGAAATGGACCAAATTAGTATCCCAAGGCCGTGGAATTAAAAGCTTTGAAGGTGATAAAATTAGTAGTGATTGGCTCCAATACTATAGATGCATTCCTCACAGGAAACTCCTCACTACACTACAACTTAGGGCCAACTTCTACCCCACAAGAGAATTTCTCTCCTGGGGTAGAGAGGAAAATTACATCAAGGCCTGTAGGCACTGTGATGCGGACAACGAAACCTGCGCCCTCATCCTCGGCTACTGCCCAGTGATTCAGGACGCTCAAATCAAGAGGCACAATCATATCTGTGAAAGGCTTATTGAGGAGGCGAAGAAGAGGGACTGGGTAGTGTTCAAAGAACCACCCATAAGGGAAACCATCAAGAAGCTGTACAAACCAGATCTGATATCTGTTAAGGACGGACGTGCATTCATCGTGAAAGTGACAGTACGATACGAAGCCTCCAAAACATCTCTGGAAGAAGCCACTGCAGAGAAAGTAAACAAGTGCAAACATTTGGAAACCAAGGTGCAAAGTCTCACCAACGCAAAGGACGTTGTTTCTATGGGCTTTCCCCTTGGAGCGCGGGGGAAATGGTACAAGGGGAACTTTGAACTTTTGAGTACACTTGGCCTCTCCAAATCGAGGCAAACAATGGTTGCAAAGACTTTATCCACAGAAGCACTCCTATCATCTGTGGAGATTGTACATATGTTCACCAGTAGGGCCAGAAGATTACATGATTCAGGGTAGTGAATTTTTGCATCTTTTGTACTTTGTAATGTTTTGTAGATTTTGATTGCTGTTTTAATATGTTGATTTTTGTATGCAATTTTTTTTTTTTGTATCACTTTTACATTTTAATAAACTAGAGAGTAGCTAGGTTCGTAAGGAAGCCAAAAGCCAGTTAGGTAGCTCATAGTGAGTAGGGACAAAGACTTTAATTCATAACGCATCAATTACCACCCGATTCAGACCAATTTACTGTATTTGAAACAATTTACCGGATTTGTCCAAGGTGGACGGGCCACCTTTATTTAACCCGGAAAAGGAACATATATTATTTATATGTGTTTGAAAAATAGCCAAATGCCTCGTCATCTAATTAGTGACGTGCATGAATGGATGCACGGATTCCCACTGTCCCTACCTACTATCCAGCAAAACCACAGCAAAGGGAACGGGCTTGGCAGGATCAGCGGGGAAAGAAGACCCTGTTGAGCTTGACTCTAGTCTGGCACTGTGAAGAGACATGAGAGGTGTAGAATAAGTGGGAGGCCGGGCATGCGCTCGGCAGTGCGGGGTGACCCGCCCGCTGGCGTCCCGGCCGTTGGTGAAATACCACTACTCTGATTGTTTTTTCACTTACCCGGTGAGGCGGGGGGGCAAACCCTGAGGGGGGCTCTCGCTTCTGGCGCCCACCCCCAGGGTGGCTAACGGCCACTCTATTGGATAGTGAACCCCCATCTCCCAGTCGCTGTATAGACTGATCTGCCTGCAGGCACAGGAATGAGGCTGAGCACTCAGACATCTCTTAGTGGGCAGCAGAGGGCACAGCCGCACAGCAGCCAGTCCTTTCAGGAGTCTTGGCAGCCACGGCAGGGCACGGAGGGGCTGCAGGGTGCTCATTTAACACAGCCAGGCTGCTCCGGGCACCTCCACCACTGACTCCAGGGATGGCACACTCAGCTGACGGCGCCCTCCTGCCTGGGGCAGCGGCACGGCCCCGGGTGACCAGGGGACATTCTGGTGGGAAAACACCTCTGCCAAGGGTGGCAGCACAGTCCTGAGGGCAGCAGGGCACTCCCTGGGCAGGTCACTCTCACCTGGGGAGGCTCCACGGCTCTGCCTGGTGGCCTCCTGGTGGGCTGTGCCTTCTGCACTCATCCTCTTCCCTCGCTCATCCAGCACAGCGTCTGCTCTCCCTGCTGCCTTCCCCAGTGCCCTGCTTTCTCCGTTAGCCTTGGTGGAGAGCCAGTGAATGCCCCATCCTTGGAAATATTCCAGCTCGGATGGGCTCTGAGCAACATAATGGAGTGAAAGATGCCTCTGCCCCCACCCCACAGGAGGCCCTGTGGTGTCAGCTACTGGAGTGGTCAGTGTCTCTTGTAGGATGCAATTCCCCCAGAGAGCAGAGAGAACACAAACACCACAGCTGGCAGGAACACCCTCCATGGAGATAGGAATATTCTGGATCAACAGGCTCAGGCTGCTGACTTTTGCCCCCTTGTAGATGGACACAAGTGTCTGAAGTTACTGAGAGCCAGGAGGCCCCACAGTGTCTCTGAGTCCCCTTGGTTCCCTGCGATCACACAGTGTCCCAGTGTCCCTTTGGTTCCATGAGGCCCCACAATGTCACAAGAATCCCGGGACACAACAAGGTTCCGGGGGATCCCAATGGATTGTTGGTTCCAACTGGCCTCACTGAGTCACAAGGGCCTCAGGATTCCTTGAGACTCCACAGTGCTACTGTGTCCCTTTGGTTCCACAAGCCACAGTGTCACAATGGTTCCTGAGCATCTTTAGGCACCAGTGTCTCAGAGCATCTCCTCAGTTCCATGAACTCCACAGTGTCACAATGTCCCCTTTGTTCCATTTAGTTCTGCAGTGTCACAAGGATTCCTGGAAAGAATGAGGCCCTGAGGTATCACAATGGATGGTTCCATGAAGTCCCAGAGTTTCACAGTCTCCTCTTGCTTCCATGGATTCTACAAGACCCTGGAGTGTCACAGGGCCCCTACAGTCCCATGAGTCTTCACAGTGTGACAATGTCCCCAGGAGACACTGCAGTGTGACAATGTCCCCAGGAGGCAGTGCAGTGTCACAGAGGAGCAGCACTGGAGTGGGTACAGCACCAGGGGAGGTTTGGCAGTGCTTCCATGTCTGTGACACAACAGTGGTGGCAACACCAACGTTCCCATCTCTAAGACAACACAGATATTCAAGACCGAGCATTCCCCTGTCAGTGACACCCCAGTGGTGGCAACCTCAAAGTTCCCCTGTCTGTGACATGACAGCAGTGGCAATACCAATGTGCCCCTGTCTATGACACCAAAGCAATTGCAAGCCCAGTGTTCCCCTCTCTGTGACACCACAGAGGTGGCACCCGCAGCATTCTCCTCTTTATGACAGCACCACAGTGGCAAGCCCAACATTGCCCTCTCAGTGACACTGCAGGGGTGGCAGCCCCAAATGCTCCCCTGTGACACCACAGCAGTGACTCCCCCAACATTCCCCTCTCTGTGATACCACTGAGTTGGCAGTTCCAGCATTGACTTCTGTAGGACACCACAGGGGCAGCAGCCCCAAGATTACCCTGTCTTTGAGCCCACAAGGATGGCAGCCCCAACATTCCTCTCTCTATGATACCACAGCAGTGGGAGCCCCAGAATTCCCCTGTCTGTGGAACCCTAGCAGTGTAAGCATTTCCCTCTCTGTGACATCATAGTTGTGGCAGCCCCAAGTCCCCCTCTCTGTGACACCAGAGCAGTGGAAGGCCCAGAGTTCCCTGTCTGTGACACCACAGCTTTGGCAGCCCCAACATTCTCCTCTCTATGACTCCACAGCAGAGGCAGCCCCAATGTTTTCCTCTCTATGACTCCACAGCAGAGGCAGCCCCCAGCCCCCAGCATTCTCATGTGTATGATACCATTGTGGTGGCAGCCACAACGTTCCTCTCTCTGTGACGCCTCAGTGGTGGCAGCCCCAGTTGTCCCTTCTATGACACTACAGCAGCAGCCACCCCAACATTCCCCTCTCCATGACACCTGAGCTGTGGCAGCCCCAGTGTTCCCCTCTCTGTGACAACACAGCTGTGGCAGTCCCGTTGTCCCGGTTTCTGCGACACCACAGCGGTTGCTGCCTGAACGTTCCCCTCTCTGTGACACTGCAGCTGTGGCAGCAGAACTAAAACCGAAGCAGCAGCCATGGAAGAACAGGGGAGCAGGGGAGGAGCAGAGAAGGAGCAGTGGAACAGTGGTAAATGAGCAGTGTTGGAGCAGCAGTGGAGCAGTGGTGGAGGAGCTGAGGAACCGTGCTGAAACTGCACCACACAGCTTTTGAACAGCAGTGGAGTGAGCATGGAAAAGGAGGAACAGTGGTGGCACAGGAACTACAGCCATGAAATTGTGGTGGCACAGGAGCTACAGCCATGGAACAGTGGTGGCACAGGAACTACAGCCATGGAACAGTGGTTACACAGGAACTACAGCCATGGAACATTGGTGGCACAGGAACTGCAGCCGTGGAAAAGTGGTGACACAGCCCCACAGCTGTGGAGCGGTGCCTGAGATGCTGAAGCTGTGGGACACAGAGCGGCTCCCAGCGCTGTGTCCTGCAGGAGCCGGCCCCGCACACACCAGAGCGATGCCCCTCTGGCTGAGCCAGAGCTGGGGGCACAGGTAGGAATTGCTGCTGGGCTGTGCAAGGCGTGGATCGAGTGCAATTAATGGTGACCTGGGCATTTGATCCTGCTCATTGTGGCTGCTTTTGTGCAGTCAGGACTATTCCAGTTCATCTGAAGTCATGAGTCATGAACTCAGGAGAAACTTGGGACATAAGGAATCAAAGTGCCTTCTGTCCTGCTGTCTTGGTTTGAAAGACAGGTGCCTGCTAAGGAAGGCAGGAGCCTCCCATGAAATGGAGAATGTGAACCCTCCCCCTCTGAATTGCTATAATTTTAAATTAAGGGGCTCTCAGGCAAAAAATAAAAAGTATAGGAGCCGGAAATAACAGTTATTTAATAGGGAAGAAAATAAAAGGATAAAATCAACAATGCAGTACAGTCAAACAACACTGACAGAGTCAGAACACAACCTGACACCCTGTTGGTCAAGCTGTTGGTAGCAATCCAATTGGAAATGTGGTTGCAGTCCTCCTGGAGTGGCAGGTGTGGTTCTGTTGGTGCAGGGGCTCCCGTAGAAAAGGGTGTAGTCTTTCTCTGAGGATCCAGTGGAGGAACAGGCAGCTGCTATTCCACTGGGAAATCCAGTGGAGAAGTTGTGCTGCTATTCCAGAATCTCCAGATTCTATCCAGTTAGGAATGCTTGGCTCTTCCCTCTGGGCGGAGAATCTCCCAATGGGATGCTGTAATTCTTATCAGCCATGCAGTGACATTCAATAGGCTGTTATCAGCAGATGCCTTCACCCCTGGAGGGAGGAGTGGTTGTGGAAGAGATAAGGAAAACTGCCATAGAGATGGCAAATAAAATCCATTTTGCCTTGCAATCTGGGACACCTGCAGAGGAAGACATCTTGGTAGAAGTTGAATGATTTCTGATTTGGGAACCAAAGTGGGTCAATTATTGGCCTGTGGTTTGTTCTCATCCAGAAAGGTGTTCCAAAGTACTGCAATTTGGAAATAAAACCAGGAACGTGCTTCTTCATCTGGATATTGCATATGGACTATAGAGCTATTTGTGGTCAATATGATAAGAAAACAACTGGAAATCTTTTCTTGATTTCACTCTTTCTTCCAGTCTCTGGGATTAGGCCTCCAACACTCCCTGCAGGTCTTCTTTCCATAATCTGCTCCTCCGGAGTTGGGATGTGACAAATCAGCAGTGGGAAGAGGGAGGACAATGGACCATTACAACTGCAAACTCCAGTTTTTATAGTCTCTGGATTTCCAGTGCTTAGAAATTGTCATATTTTCAACTGTCTGAACAAATCCCACATTTGTCACTTTTTCCGTGGCAGAAAACCTTCCTTTGGCCTTATTAGGAACCGACCCTGGGAAACATCTCAGTGCAGATGCTTTTTTGTTGGTTTTGCTAAGAGATGACAAGAAAATGAGCACACAGGGCACGGATGAGAGAAAGGGAAGAAACAGTTCCTTTCTTTTCTCTTCCTTGTGGAAACTCTCCTTAAAAGGTTGTGCTCCAGCCGGAGACTTCCTGGGCCAAGGGCTGAGGGAAGCAATTCAGCTGAGGCAGTTGAGGCATCTCCTCCCTAGTCTGTAGCCCTGGGGCTGGGAGGGGACAAAGGTGCCCCCCTTGCAGCCCTTGCAGCCCCTGGAATGGGGGATTCCTCCTGCCTCTGCCAGGTGCTCCTGGTCCTGGCGCTAGCCCTGGCCTGGGTGCTCCTGCTCTGAGCTCCCTGCCATGGTCATTGCTGGTGCTGGAGGGCAGGAGGGAGGGATTCAGTGCAAACCTGGGAGGCGCCAGTGGGCTCACAGATGGCTGGAGGTGACAGTGACAGAGTGACGGGAGGTGCAGATGGACACAGGGGCAAGACAACACCCCAAAGAAAACCTCTTGGAAATTTGGGGGACTTTGAGTGTAAAATACACATGAACACAGACACACAGACACAGAATACTGCAAAGCATTTCCCAGCTATCTTAAGTTGGACAGTGGGGGTGTATTCTATTCCTATCTGATGGGGCAGTTATCTTATGTTAATTGGGCAGTTTTCTTTATCTCTTTCACAACCCAACCTCCCTCCCAGGAGATATCTTTTGTTAATGGGCCATTGAGTGCCACTGCATGACTGATAAAATTCCATCATCCCATTGTGAGAAGCTCCCCCCAGAGGGAGGAGCCAAGCATTCCTACCTGGATATAATCAGAGGGCTGGAAGACCAGAGTCAGCCTTTTCCACTGGATTCCCAGAGGAAGACCAGGCCCAACACCACCACCACTGGATCTTCAGAGGAAAACCCCACTGTTCTGCAGGATCCCTGCCACTGCCACTGTGACCCACAGGGTGTCAGGTCGTATTCTGAATCTGTCAGTGTTTTTTCTTTGTACTATTGTGTTTATATTTTAATTTTCCTGCTAAATAGCTGTTATTCCTATTCCTATATCTGTTTCCTTAGAGCCCCATAATTTCAAAATTATAACTGTTCGGAAGGAGGTTGTTTACATTTTCCATTTCAAGGGAGGCTCTTGCCTTCCTTAGCAGACACCTGTCTATTCAAACCGAGACAATGCCTCAGGACACCCAGGCGGGTGAGGAGGAAGTCAGTGCCCCTTTCCCCCTTTCTCCTGCTCCATCTCCCAGCCCAGCACAGCCCCCAGCTGCAGGACAACCTCACTGCCAATGCCGTCTTGCCGGGGAAGCACTGGGGAGATCTCCTTCCCCTTCCTTTTGTCACAGAGGCACATCTCATCCTCTCTTTGTCCTTCCTGCCCCAGACAAGGAGCTGAGGATGGAAACCAGGGCGGACAAATCCCCACAGCAGAACCTCGTGGAAGAGGCTGTTTTGCGCAGCTCCATGGCACAAGAATCCAATGGAGAGGAAAAGCCCTGGAGATCCCACAGGAAGAGGGGCTCCAAACCCAGCCCAGGGTGCTCTGAGGAGGAAAGACCCACCCTGTGCCAGGAAGGTGGACAGAACTTCAGCCAAAGCTCGGAGCTGGTGGTGCATGAGCAGCTTCACAATGGGGAGAATCCCTACAAGTGCTTGGAGTGTGGGAAGAGCTTCAGGCAGAGCAGCACCCTGATCCGCCACCAGGTGATCCACACCGGGCAATGGCCCTACAAGTGTGAGGAATGTAAGAAGGGCTTCAGCTGCAGCTCAGAACTCATCAGGAACCAACGCATCCACACTGGGGAGAGGCCCTACGAGTGTTCCCATTGTGGGAAGAGGTTTCGGATCAGCTCCCATCTCCTCCTGCATGAGCGGATTCACACTGAGGAGAGGCCCTTCCACTGCCCTGAGTGCGGGGAGGGATTCCAACACAACTCCCACCTCAGCATCCACCAGCGCACCCACACCGGGGAGAGGCCCTACAAGTGTCCCCAGCGTGGGAAGAGCTTCTCAAACAGCTCTACCTTGTCCCGACACCAACGGAGGCACCGGTAAGGGAAGCCCTGCGTGTGCTCCAACTACAGGAGGAGCTTTGTGCACTGGCACAGCTTCATCCCCCATGGGAGGACCCACATTGGTCAGAACACTGGTGAACCACATTCCCAGTGATCCATGTTGGGAGGAGACCTGGCTGGTTATCCTTTTGGCCCTAATTTTCTTCTGATTTGTCTTTATCACTTAAAAACACCTGAAACAGGACTAAAATGAAAGTAATTGATCAAGGATGTCTGAAGTCCCACCATTTAACAGGTATTTGAGGTGGAACTTATGGTTTGTGAACATTTGTTCTGTAGGATTTGTGGGTTCTTGGGGGATTTCAGCAAGTGTTCTCCATATCTTTGCACTCCAGAATTCCAGATAGATTGGTCTGTCACCTCAAAATGATTCAATCCCATTGAAAACACCTCAATTTTACCCCAAAATTGACCAATCCATGTCAAAATGCCTTATTCCCACCTAGGAAAAATTCAGTCCCATGACAAATCTACTTGATTCCACAGTGTCCAGGGTGAGAGGGGGTTGGAAGGAGATTGGGAGAACTGGCATCCAAATTTGAGGGTGTGGGACTGGGATTGTGTGGGGCTGGGTGTGTGGCCTGTATTTTGATAGTAAATAAAACTTCCAGAATGACTGATTTCTGTCCCATTCATTTTTTGTCAGTTCCAGTTTGTTTTTCAGAGTGCCACCTTCGCAGCTGTTTGTGTTTGTGCCCTTCTTTCTCTCCTGCCTTTCTTTGCCTGCTCTGTTTCTCTCTCAGTGTCTCTCTTGACCCAGGGCAGCTCTCACCAAAGACCCTGCCCTGATTTATTTCCCACTCCCGGAGCTACAACAACCACAGGTGAAGCTATGAAGGCTGGCAGTGAAATGTCACTGTAAGATCGTGCTCCACTTGGAGCATCTTTTCCTGCCTGGGAATGGGAATTCCAGCCCCTGGCAGTGTGTGCCATGGATCCCAGAGGGGCATTCCCAAGGCTCCCAGGGCGCTGCTCCTGCCGTGCCTCCCAAGGAGCTCTGCAGGGCCAGTGGACAAGGTCCAGCAGCTCTGTTGGTTCTGCAGTGCCACAAGGGCCCCTGGGTCCATGAGTGTCCTTACTGCCAACAGCGGTTCCTTGGTTCCCATGATGCCCTGCTGTGTCACCATGGACATTTGGTGCCATGAAGTTCTTCAGTGTCACAATGGCCTCCCTCGCTCCATGAGCTTCCACAGTGTCACAATGGCCTCCTTGGATGGGCAGTGTTACCATGGGCCATTGGCTCCATGCAGCCCCGCTGGGTCACCATGGACTCCTTGGTTCCACGAGGTTCTGGGGGTGTCTCCATGGTCTCCTGGGATCCACAGTGTCACCATGGACCACTGGACCCACGTGGCCCTGCTGTGTCACCATGGCCCCTTGGTTCCATGGGACCCCAGGGTCATAATTGACTCCTTGCTTCCACGTCACCTCCTCAGTGCCAAAATGGCCCCTTCGTTCCATGAGGAACAAAAAAGTTTTGTAGAAACTTTGAAAAATCAATACACCTGGGAACATCTGTTTGCATTCAAGAGAGGTAAAAGGTGAGGATGGCAGGAGCAGCTTCATCTGCAACAGAGATGCAGGGAAACGACAGGGACAGAGAATTCAGGTGCAAGACTCAGAGAATTCTGCTCCCAGAGATCATTTCTGCTCACACTGTCCCTTGTAGAAAGGTGACATCATTCCAGGCAGTCTGGACTGAGCAGGTTGTTTCTGAGGTGGGTTTGTTTTTCAGGAAACCCACTCAGGGTTTTCCATTTGTTCTGGTTTGAAAGCAAAACCAGAGAGAGACTCGATGTCAGAAATACAATTTATTAGGAAAAAAAAATCAAAAATCATGCAATAATACATAAGAAAAAACACTGATAAAGTCAGAATATAACCTGTCACTCTCTTGGTCAGGGTGCTGATAGCAGTCCAGTTGGAATGGTGGCTGCAGTCCTCCTGGAGTGGCAGATGTGGTTATGTTGGAGCAGTGATCCTGTAGCAGGGTGTAGCCTACCTCTGAAGTTCCAGTGGAAATGGCAGCTGTTGCTCTGGGGAATCCAGTGGAAAGGCAGCTTGTTTTGTCCCAAAGCCCAGATAATATCCAGGGGGGCATGCTTAGCTCTTCCCCCCTGGGTGGAGCATCTCACAATGGGCTGATATCATTCTATGAGTCATGAGGTGGTCCATTAAACAGAAATGGCTCCTGGAGGGCATTATCTCTGAGTCATGCAGAAAGGCATTGATAGGCCTATTAACAGGAGATAAGGGATAAAACAATACCCCTCCTGTTTCAACAGCTCTTGAGGATGGGAATAGAGTACATCTTTATATTGTAACCTAGGTCATCTCTCACCAATGGAAGGATGGGACCGAATAACTTCATATTTGGTGTCATTTTGTGCTCTGCTGGGAGTTTCCCGAGGGCTGGTAGTGCTGTTGGCTTCAGGAACAGTTTGGGTAATGGCTGTAGGACTGAGGGTTGGGTAAAAAACCAGAACAGTATTCTTGTATTTATAGTCTTTTGTTACATGTCCAGTTTTCCTGCAGTTATAACAGTTTCCACTGCCTTTATTACATTCTGTATTGTGGGGAAGCACATTTGCTGCAACCAGCATTTCAATTGCACCCTGGCTGGCGGCCTTGGCTAGGCTGGAGTCACGGTCTGAGACCGCTTGGAATATGCAAGCATCAACCATCTGAGCAATGGTAGGCTCAGGGTCAAGGGGGAGGCTGTGAAGAACCTTTCTGCAGTCAATACTGGCATTATAGAAAGCTAATTTGCTAATAAGATCATCCTGGACCTTTTGATCATCTACCTGTTTTTCCAGGGCTTTCATAAGGTGCTTTATGAACTTGATATAGTTCTCATCCGGGCCCTGGTGAATGTCAGTGAAGTCAGTGTGGGGTGTAGAATTATCAGGTGTTTGGAGGAGGGTGGACCATGCAGCGCCTTTGAGATCTTCCAGTATTGACTGGGGGAAGACTTCAGCCTGATACTGCAGTCTAGTATAGTCTCTTTCCCTGGTAATGCGGTCCATTGTGAGGTGTTGTCGCCCTTCTTCCTCAACATAACCTTTTGGTAACTCATGAACTTTTTTTATCCAAACTCCTTTCCAGAAAATAAATTCATCGGGTGACAATATAATTTTCATACACCATTTTAAATTTTGTGATACCATTGTGTGGGCAGTAAATGGCACGTCCAGCAAATTGTTAAAATAGGGAGAACCCCTCCCATAATCCTTGGCAGCCTTTACTAAGTCATTCATTTCCCTATGGAGGTAGGGAATCCAAGATTCAGGTGGCACCTGTGCAGTATAAGCAGGGGCCAAAACCTAAATGGGAATCTATTCCCTATGGATTCCCATTTAGGTTTTGGCCCCTGCTTATACTGCACACCACCTGAATCTTGGATATCACCTCCCGGTCCCCCTCCTTTGCAGCTTTTCTCCGCATCCTCTGCCAAGAATCCTTGGGCTCATCCTCACTCTCAGATAAGCTATCACTCTTTTCCTCTGTAGAGGAGGCAGGTCTGCTGGCAGAGGCGCAGGCCTTTCTGCCAACCAGCAATGCCTGGCGTTGAAGGCCTTTGGTAGCCCAAATGGCTTCCTTCCAGTTGGCCCCATGTCCGGTTCCAGTGATGTGGGAACTGGAAGAAGCTGGACTGGAGAAGGGGTCTGGAAGTGGAGAGGTGGAGCCTGCGCCGGGGAGGAGCTTTCTGATGACAGGGGAGGGACCCAATGCAGCGGTGGAATTCAACATTAAGGTGAGACCCGTCACAGAGGAGGCACCTGGAGCAAAGGCGGGAAATGGGGATGAAGGCGGGAGGGTATCTAAAATGGCGGTCTCTCTAACAGGAGTATTGCCATCTTGTGATTTATAGGAAGGAGGATTAGAACTAAGGAATGAAGGAATGTGGGTGAGGGAATATGTCAAGGCAGTATGGCCACTACCACCCTGAGGAGAGGACAGAAAAGGAGGGGAGATGGCAGACAGCAGATGGCTTGTCTGTGCCAACGGGCGGGCACCATCTCCCATCCTGTTCTCAGGGAACCTGGGTTCAGGAACGTGAAGGGCGGGTTGAATAAACCAGGGAAAAGGGTTGGAACCATGAACTCTTTAAATGATCCTATAAATTGAATGAAACAACAGATAAAATTTCCCAACTTTTAAAACCCCTTGTGTTTGTAAAATATAAAACTTTTCCCCGACAGCATCCCAAAATGATAACTGATAGACAGAATCAACAGAGATATCAGGAAGCTCCTCAAATAACCATGAACAATCCCTTTTAAACTCCCTTCAGAAATATAACTCCCCTCTAAATTTAAAACTCTCCAAAACTTAACAAAAACATCCTTTTCAGCTTGGGAATGAGTATTTCCCGTAGCTGCCCCCAATGGAAGAGGGAATGCACACCCACAGGAACAGAAAATCAGACGCCCAAACCCCTGGGAGCTCTCTGCCACTCAGTCACTCACTCTCAGTCTCACAGGCACAATCTCCAGCCAACGTGGGGCTTGTGGGGAGCACCAGAGACAGCTTTCCCTTGCTTGTCCCCACCTGGCATCACTGCCTGCAGGGTTCTGTTCTAGCTGGAACCTGGGGACACTTTCTCAGTTGTGTCCCTGACAGGGATCTCTTCAAAGTACCAGAAACTTCAGGGTTTCAACAGAACTGAGTTCTTGAGGGTTCTGTGACATCACTGAGGGGATGGTGACATCACAGAGCTGGCTGTAACATCCCAGAGCTGGCTGTGACATCCCAGAGTAGGATTTGAAGCCATAGAGCAGAGTCTGCCATGAGAGAGGGTGGCTCTGTGGCATCAGGGAGTGGGTTGTGACATCACCGGGTAGCTGTGTAACATCACAGAGAAGGCTGTGACATCACAGAACAGATTGTGACATCAGAGGGTGACTTTGTGACATCAGACTTCTGTGGCATCACAGCACTGCTGTATGACATCACAAGGGGACATAGAGTTGGTTCTGTGACATCACAGGGTCAGTGTGACATCACAGGGTCAGTGTGACATCACAAGGGCTGTGTGACATCACAGATGGCTGTGTGACATCACAGGGTCAGTGCGACATCACAGGGGCTGTGTGACATCACAGGGGCTGTGTGAGGTCACTGGGAAGGTCACTCTGCCCCGGCCCCCCTCACAGCTCCCCCCAGAGCAGTCCAACCCTGCTCGTGCACAGCGGGGTCCCCTGTCCCCCCGGGTCCCCCTGCCCCCGGCCCCGCAGCATCCCCCAGAGGATGTTCCACGAGATCGACCCCAGAGCCTGACACGGGGACGGGGGGCCGGGGCCCTGGGGGTGGCACAGGGGGAAAGGGACCCCCCGGCAGTGTCCCTGTGTCATCCAGGGCCAGAGCCTGGGCCAGGGCTCCTTCACCCTGTTACGAATGAGGGCTTGAGAGCGCTGAAAAAATCCCCAGCAAGGGAGCAGCAAAAACCAGATTTAATATTAACCAACAGCAGCACAAAGTTCCTTGGCAAGAGTCGCTCTGCTCCTGACTGGACACTTCAGGCACACCAGGGAAACAAAGCAACAACAAAACCAAACAGAATCCAGGAAATCAAACCAGAAATTAACTCAGAACTGTCCCTCTGTGTGTGTGTGTGTGACACAAGGACAGCAAGGGCAAGGATAAAAGGAATATGGCCTAAAAGCTTAACAGAGCTCAAACTTAACAGGACTTAACTTATATCTTAACCTTAACTGATACTTTCAACTTCACAATTTAGCAAAAGAGCAGAGCGTAACAGCATTCAACCTAAATAAAACCTTTTGACTTTGCAATTTTACAAAGGAATAAAACTTTACAATATTTTGCTTAGTTTATAACTTACACTAAAGGTAGCAACTTAGCAAAAGAACAACTCTTAGCAGCAATTAACTTCACTTAGGCCTTGTGATTTAACCTTCCCTACAGGCCTGACTGACTCAGCTATCCAAGGCGCTCAAACTCCTCAGAGAGCAGCATTTCTGCCACATTTCCCCAGCACAGGCACTCCTGTGTGCACACTGACATAAAGAGTCAGTGCAAGGCACCTGTGAGCAATTCCCCTGAGGGCACGGAACGCTCACTGAGGATGCTTTGTCATCTTCCCAGTGGGCAGAGTGCTGAGCCTGGAGGAGTGGGGCGATCGGCCCAGGCTCTGTCATTGTTCAGGATCCCCGAGTGCAGCAAACGGGAGAGTTCCCGGCTGGGAGAGGCCCCACTCAGAGGGAGTCGCTGGCCCAGGAGAGCTCCAAGGGCTCCTTTTGGAGCGCTGTGTGCAGGGCCCCAAGAGAGGGGCTTCAGTCCCAGCAATGGTTCATCCTGGCCGCACTTGGCATCAACAGCTTTCTTTGGCAGGGTGAGAACAGGGATGTTTTGCCACTGAGGGAACAAAAACAGTTCCCAGGGCTGCTGCTAAAGGAACCAGGAGCTGGTTGGGCAGCAGCAGTGGCTGGAGCAGTGTTTGTGATGAGCTGCAGAGGAGCTGAGCCCAGGGGCTGTTGGCCAAGGCCGAGGCCCAAGGAGCATTTCTCAGCTGGCAGGGCGGCCTGAGAAGGGGAGGGGGGAATGCAGCAGCACAGGGCCATGGAACCAAGGGAGCATTGTGACACTGTGGGGCCCTGTGAGACCAAGGGACCATTGTGACACTGTGGGACCCTGTGACACCAAGGGACCATTGTGACACTGTGGGGCCTCATGGAATCATGGAGAGCACTGTGACATTGCTGGGCCTCATGGATCCAAGGGGACTGTACTGACGCTGTGTGGCTCCATGGAATGTAGGGATCATTGTGACACTGAGAGGCCTCATCAAAACAAGGGGCCATTGTGACAGCGTGGGGCTGCATGGAACCATGGAGACCATTTGGACACTTTGGGGTGTTATGGAACCAAGGGGCCATGGTGACACTGAGGGGCACCATGGAAACACAGAGACCATTGTGACACTCAGGGGACTCATGGAAATATGGAGACCATTGTGACACTGTGAGGCCTCATGGAATCAGTGAGACCATTGTGATCCTGGGAGGACCAGTGTGATATTGTGGAGCCTCATGAAACCAAGAGGCCTTTGTGACACTGCAGGGCTGCATGGAACCAAAGGTCCATTGTGACACTGCAGGGCCTCCTGCCATCAGTGGTCCATTGTGACACTGGGCAACCAAAGGAGACCATTGTGACACTGCAGGGCTGCATGGAACCAAAGCTCCAGGGTGACACAGAGTGGCCTCCTGTCATCAGTGGTCCATAGTGACACTGTGGAGCCAAAGGAGACCATTGTGACACAGCAAAACCCCAGGGTCCAAAGGTCCATTGTGACATTCCAGACCTCATGGAACAGAGGAGTCCTGTGACATTGTGGGGCCTGGGGAGCCACAGAGACCATTGTGACACTGCAAGGGCTCATGGAATCCTTGGGACCATTGTGACACTGCAGGGCCTTATGACACCTGGGGGCCACTGTGACATTGTGGCACCCAATGGAACCTAGGGGCCAGTGTGACACTGCAAGTCTTCTTGTAATCAAGGAGACATTGTGACACTGCTGGAACCCATGGAATCAAGTCACCATTATGACACTGCGGGGCCCCATGGATCCAAGGAACCATTGTGACAATATGGAGCCCCATAAAACCAAGGGAAAACAGAACAGGTCTGGCTGCTTTGGCCTCCCATAGACTGCCTGACTGGTCCAACTGACCTTTGCATGTTGAGTGTCACTTCTCA
Organism: Melozone crissalis; assembly: GCF_028551555.1. Lineage (NCBI taxonomy): Eukaryota > Metazoa > Chordata > Aves > Passeriformes > Passerellidae > Melozone > Melozone crissalis. Next base: position 8,922,269 of record NW_026535850.1, on the reverse strand, counting down.
TCTGCTGCTGAAACACTGAGGCTCTCTGTTTTCCTTCCCAATGGAAAAGAACTGTCCTTCTGCTCCAGGCGCCCATGGCCAGAATTGGGATTTCACCTCCAAAGGTCCTTATATCCAGGGATTCTTCCAATAGGAATATTGCCAGGACAAGTCTGGCAGGCAGTGGTTTCACAAGGGTCACCTCTCATCCGTCCCCAAAACATTGGGAAAGGCTCCATGCTCTCCTTCCTAAGGAAAGAACTGTCCTGCTTCTCCAGGTGCCCATGGCTGAGATTGGGTTTCCACCTCCAAAATTCCCTAAATCCAAACTCTGCAATTACTGAACAGTCTAGCTGGCCTTGGCCTGCTGAGGCTCTCACTTGCCTTCCAAACCTTGAGGCTCTGTGCTTTCCTTCCCATGGAAAAGAACTGTCCTTCTCAGCGAGGTGCCCATGGCCACAATTGGGATTTCACCTCCAACACTGCCTGTTGTGACAGACTGGAGGAGATCGTCTGCTCTAAACATTTTGTGTGTGGAGGGGGGAGGAAGGGGCAGGTCCAGCCTTGCCCTGCCCTGTAAGCACAGCCCTTCCCTGCCCTGTGACTCCAAGGGGCCTCCAGTGGGTTTACGGTTTCTACCTGAACCGCGGCACACTGAACCCCCAGCACCGCCGTTCCACCCTGGGCACTGGGGCCCTCTTGGCTCTACTCAGTGCTGCTGCTGTACTCGGGGCACCCCAAACCCTGGTAGGGACCCGTGTCCCCGCACTCCGGAATTGTGTGCGACTCACACTGCCCTGATCCTCCACGCATCCGGAGCTCCGTTCGGGGTTTGCGTGCCAATTCACCAATTCATCTGCCACCTTTACTTGAGTTTGGTGCACAGGAAAAACACCAAGCAGATATTCGTAAGAGGTCAAAATGACACAAAATTCTACTGGAAAAGTGCAAAAAATCAAGAACTTTGGAAGAGGATTTAACGCAACATCAAATTACACATAAAACACTTATCATAGCAGTAACTTCATTAAATTAGCCCATTTATCCTGGAAACATTAAAACACGCAAGCTGTTAGGGTATCCAAAAATGTTCCATATAAAGAGCATTAGAAGGAGAAGAAAGAGAGAGAGACAGAAAGACAGAAGCTCTATAGAAAGACACACATATGACTAACAGCTCCTAGGGTTCCAGTGTGGGTGAGACACAAACCCCAGGAGAAGGCAGAGTCCACACCAGGGGCTCACCTTGTGCTCTATGTTTTTAAGTCCCCGGGCCCTTGTGAGCCTCTCCCAGGTGGGATTTCTGATCACACAGGCAATCAGGGCTGGGTTAGCACTGTACCCACTGTGTGACTGATTGACAGCTCATCCCAGGGTGTCTCAGGACATTGATCTCATCCAGCCTCTGACAGTGACCATGGTGACACAGGGGAACCTCATGGAACCATGGGTCAGTTCTGACAATGTGGGTCCAAGGACACCACGGGAGATGTCATAGACAGGTAGAATAATGATAAAAGAAAAGCCTTTTGAAATGCAGCCTTGTTCAGCCATATCAATAGCTGGCCTATCATCTCTTCTGTGTGCAACTAAGCAGTTACAAGTTCTCATGTGAAGCTATTTTGAGAATGAGACTTTGTGACCATTCTATTCTGAGGGTGAAAAACAAATGCACCTGCAATAACAAGTAATTTGTCCCATGAGAATCAGTGAAGAGGTAAACAATACAATAGAGAGATTTGATGCACAAGTAAAATCTATTTTATTAACCAATAATCAACTAACTGATAAGAAATCTTTGAACGAACTAAAGGTGCACACAAGGTCAGTTAAACTTTGTAAAATGAGTTGTATGAATAAAGAATAAAGAGTTCTTCTCCATCTTAGCTTAGTCCTTTGGGATTTCAGTTCCGCCCTTCTTGACGGCTTTGGGTTCTCCCTTCTTTGGAGCTTTGGGTTCCGCCTTCTTTGGGTCTTTGTCTTCCTTCTTCTCTGAGATTTTGGTTTCCTTCCTCTCTGATGCTTTAGTGTCCTTCTTCTCTGATGCTTTGATTTTCTTCCCTTCTGATGCTTTGCTTTCCTTCTTCTCTGGGATTTTGATTTCCTTCCTCTCTGGGATTTTGGTTTCCTTATTCTCTCGGGTCTTGGTTTTCCCCTTTGCTGGTATTGGAGGTTGCTTGCCAACAGAGACACTCTTCTTTCCCTTCTTCTGCCTCTCTTCCTCCTTCCTCCTCTCTTCCTTCTCTAAGGCTTTTGCCTCCTCCTGCTCAAGCTTTTGAGCTGGCTGCTTCAGCTGCCTTCTGCAGACAAAACAGAAAACATGGCTGAGAGTCCCACCAGAAACTTGGGCTCCCTAGTCCTGACTGGCCCTGCACTTCATTCCTTGACCCTGAGGCCATTTCCGTGAATTCTCCTCAACCCACAGAGGTTGGGAACATCCCAAGTGAGGGCATGGGTGGAAGGGGACCTCCAGGACCAGCCAAACCTGAGCTTTGTCATCATAAGGTGTTGACTGTGCCAGCTCCCTCTGAAGGCACAGCCAGACCCCTCCAGCCCCTGCCAAAGGCTGATCCAGCAGCTCTCTGCGCTGGTGCCTGGAAACGCCCTTTGTCTCTTGGCTTCCCAGTTTAAAGCAGAGCACAGATTGCTGACATCTGCTTAGCTCTCCTACAGTTCTTACTCAGCTCATTCAGCCCCCTTCTCCCTGGGCATAGCTGAAGCATGATTTTAAAGAGTTCAGATTTCAGCTGAGGGTTAGAAGCAATTCCCATTGATCAGGATGTAGGTTAGATAGGCAGACCATAGGTTAATGATTATGAGATGCTTAAGCTGGAGCTGATTGTTCTATTGTTTACCATTAGGAGCTTCTTTCTAGAAGGAAGTGGAGGCAGTGAACTGTTATAAGAACATCTTGAAACCAGTAGAACAATGGTTAGCACCTGGGCTTGATGTCAATCAATCACTAAGTTGGGGACCTTGGATGGTGCCAGAGGGTCACAGAGACCTGATGAAGACATTCCTGACTTCATCCCTTAAGACCACTGACCCAATTCGAGACCACCAACCCAATTCAAGAGAAGAATTGCACAGGAGTGAAGGACCAATGACCTCATTTGAATACAGAGCAGGGATGGGAGGTGCTGGGGTTGTGCAGATGTATTTTATGTAAGATCTTGGGAAATAAAGAGAGGGCAAAGAACCTTGGACAACGCGGGCACGCCTTTTAGGGACGGCTCTGGTGCCGCCTGCCGGTGTTAATAAACATCCCACTGTCTAACTTTAATTAGTTAGAGAGTCTCTGTCCGTGATCTTTGGTTTTAAGGACTCCTAGCCTGCTCCTTCATGAGAACAATCCTATCAGTCAGAAAGCAAAGGCTGCAGGAACTCCTCTCCTGCAAGACAGGCTCTTGTCAGGCAGATTTCCTGCTGGAACCCAGCTGGGACCAAGCAAACCAGTGCTGGCTGCTATGGAAACCATTGGAAGCAGCCTCGTCCGTCTCCTCCCCATGAAACCAACTTCAGTCTGGCCTGAAGAAGTCCTGATGCACAGGCTTGCTTTAAGCACCTCCACTCCCAGCTCCACACTTGTGCCTGTGTGTCCTGAGCTGGGCTGCCTTGCTGGAGCTGAGCTTCTCCTGTGCTTGCCTACGGCTGCAGCTGCAGGGGAGCCCAAAGGACAGGAGCTTTTCTGGCTGCTGTCCCACCATAAGGAGAACCCTGGCAGATCAGCAGTGCAAGGACTTCATCTGTGGCAGGAGCAGGACCTAAAGCAAGGTTTGCTCTGTGCCCCACGCCTGCCCATACCACAATCCCACTGTTGTGGTGAAGAAGGCAGATGATGAAGAAGATGCCACTCAACACCATGGACTTCAAGACACCTCTAGATGCGGTGCCAAGGCAAGCCCAGAGCCCAGCTCTCTGCAGACAGCAGCTAAGCCAGGAGGGATCGGCACTCAAATAGAGAAGAAGATGTTCTGTCTCAACAGAAGAAGGTCCTTCCTCTCTTGGCAGCCAGGGAGCTCAGAGTAGCCATCCCTGTGTTGCTGCTGGCCTTTGCTCTGCAGCTCCTCTGAGCTCAGAGGCCTTGGAGCAGGGAAGCCCTGCAGGGACAATAACCCATGGCAGAGCAGGAACCCACAGAAGGCTGACTCACCTGTCCCTGAGAGGGGCCTGTGAGCCACAGTTGATCTCCTGGGGGCTCAGGGAGGAGCTGACACGTGAGGCCTCCCTGGGCACCAGCACCTCGGAGGTGGAGCCTCCCTCCATGTGGCACAGCTCCGGGACATTGCAGGTGGTGTTGAGCTGGCCAGAGAAGGTGGAGGAGACCTGCTGGCTCTCTCCTGGCTGCAGCACACCTGGCAGTGGCAGGATACTGAAAGCCTGGATGGAAGACAGGAGAGATTGAGGTGTTGAGCATGGAAATGGATCCAATGGAGCATCTTGGAGCAAAGTGCAGCTGTAGCCAGAGGGGCCTATTCCCCAAACACTGCCAGAATCACCCTCACCTCATCCTGCATCCATGCCACTGACCAGTGCAGGGACCATGGGGAAAATCTTCTCCCATACTCACAGCTCAATGCATTAATTAGTACATTACATGAAAGTGAACTAGGATGTCTCCTGGCAGTAGAAATTCTCTCTGATGCACAACTTGCTTTTAAAAAGTTTTAAAACTACCTGCTTTTAGAAAAGGAGGAGACTCAGAGTGAGAGCTCTTGGAGCTGAAGGAAGGAGTCCAGCCCAGCTCATCTGACTCCTGAGGCTCTTCCCCTCTCTCTCTGATTTAAATGCTTCTTTCTCAAGGTGCTACAGCAAAAGCTCCTGCAAAAATTTCCTATGGAGCACCTGAGGAGTTCCAGGGGGAGCAGTGCCCTCCACAGGTGCCGCACAGCGTCCTTGGGCAGCCCTGCAACGTGTCCTGCACGGCCTCTCCAACAAGCAGCTGCTCCGGCAGCACTTTGTGATGGGCCTGCAGGGATGGGAGGCCCCTCTGTGGCCAATGCTGAGGGCCCCCAGTGGCACTGGCAGCTCCAGCCCTGCTTGCCACACTGACAATGGGCAAGGGAGACAGATTCCCTCTTGCCTTCTCTGCTCCCAGGGCAGTGTGTGCCACGTCCAGGGAGCACCTGAATCCCTCCAAGCCTCGAGGCAGGTGAGGGTGCTCAGCAGTTGGTGCTGGCACCCAAAAAACAAGCCACTTTCTATGCTGGGAGGAAGAGACAGCCCCTCTGCAAAGTCTCCCTTTGTCAGACAGCTCCAGGGCCAGCAGTGCAATAGCAGCTCTGGGTGAAAGCAGAGCCCTGCAAACAGGGAGTCTGGCTGCTTTGGGAAGAGGTCCATGGAGATCAGGATCACCCCAGCTTGCTCTGGGAGGGAAGCTGGAGGTGTTACCATTATAATGCAGAGAAAAGCCTCATCTTACATTGGGAAGGAAACAAGGCAAAAAATCCCACACTCAGCACAGGCCTGTAGGATCTGAGTCAGCTTCTCCAAGGAAAACTCTCCTATTTCTACCTCTCCCTCAGCCCATATCCAGCCACTGGCCCTGCTGCCCAGCCCACTGTCAGGGCACAGCACAGCAGGGCAGCAAAAAGGGAGCTCAGCATGAGCAGGACTTGGTGCTGGCAGGCTGGGGAGGCAAAGCAAGCAGCAGGTGTACAAGAAAATCTACCTCTGCTCCTGAAGTGTGGGTAAAATCCTGCACTTCTTTCAGGGCTCTGGCTGCCTCCTCCTGTCCAGTCCAGAAGTGCCTCCATCGAGTTGCTGCACAATCCAGACTGGTTCTCCTCTCCTTCGGTGGCTGGGGTTTGAATTTAGGTGGGTGGAGCTCATCTCTGGAAAATAAATAACTATGAACAGGGACCTGCAGTGGGACGGAGGGAGGGACACCTGCACGAGCAGCTCCTGGCCAGGATGCAGCCCCTGGCTGAGTGTTCGCACGTTGAACTGAGAAATGGTTTGATCCAGCCCTTCCCAATCCAGGCTGGGGCAGGTCTGTTCTAAAGGCAGCCCAGGGATGGCACTGAGGTGCTGCAGCAGCTGCAACTGCTTGCATTGAGCAACTAGAGAGGACAGGCATTAACACCTGGTGGGGATGCAAAAAGCACAGTGGGAGAGGAAAAGACAGAGAAGGCAGCAAAAAGGTGAGATTTGAGACACCGAGGGGCAGACCCAGCCAGTGCCCAGCCAGCACAGCCCACCCAGTGCCCAAGGCCAGAAACTCTGCAGCTCCACCTGGGATTTATCAGGAATGTTCCCCTGACACCGCTGGGGGGTTGGTTGACATTTTACAACACTCCCAGGTGACTCAGGTCGCATTCCCCATCCATCCATCCTTCCATCCATCCATCCATCCATCCATCCATCCCTCCATCCTTCCATACATACACAGGCTGTGGTGCTGGGATCCTGCCAAGCTCTGCCAGACTTGGGCTTGGGGAGATTTCTGCCAGCCGTCCTGAGCTCCGTAATTGTGCTCTCTGTTCCAGGAAGCAAGCAAGAAAGATTTTAAAAAACCCAAAACAAACCACAACAGACAAACCTAAAAAGCCTTCAACAGCTCAACCCTGCTCAAGTTTTTTCTTTAGGGACAGCTACCACTCTCCAGCTGAAATGCTGGGCTTTTGGGGAAAAAGAAAATTACATGTTCACCTCCAAATTGAAAAGGATTAAGGTAAGAGAACCTTTCAAACTAAAAATTATTGGCCCAAAGCTTTTATTTTTGCAAGAAATCTCTAGGTAAGACCAGCCTGACAGTTAAACAACTGGTTCTTCTGGTGGGGAGAAACCCTCCTCTTTAAGGAAAGCAGCCTGATAGTTGAAAGCAACTGTTTGGTCAAACTTCAGGCTCCCTGGCACAGCCTGCATTGCCTTTCCTTTCTGTTCACTGATTTACAGGCAGTGCCATGATGGCCCGGGTTCAGATGTTTGGTGCCATCCAGGGAATTTGGCATTGCCATTTCCATATGTTTTAATCGAAGTTTCAGTCCTTGCAAACACTCTTCAAATGCCAGCTTTCCTTTCTTTTACAGAAAGCTCAAGGTTCCTAGAAGACTTTTGACATCCTCTTTTGAGCTCAGAGAGATGACATTTTCAAACAGATGTTTCCAAAGTTAACAGCATTTGAAAGAATAATGAACTCAAATGCCCCTGGATTCCAGCTTCGCCCAACTCCATTCTGTGTCAGACACTGAGATTCCCACCTCTAAGGCAGGAGCTGTTTGTGCCCCCATCCCTCCTGTCCTTCTCCCCAGCAGCCTGTGCCTGTTTTCCCCAGCACAATCCCTGTCCCTGTGCACCCTGCCAGGAGCAGCTGCACACAGGCTCACATCTCCCCTTGCCCTCACCAGGGGGTTTCTCTCATCCCCGAACACGCCGATGAGAACGTTGGTGCGATGAGTGCCCAGGGCCTGCACTGCCACCACAACTGGGATCTCTGCTGTGCTCTGGGGCTGCACAATCCCACAGGGCTTGGGGCTGGAGTAGAGCACAGCAGAGTCCTCCTTGCGTTTCTGGAAGGGACACAATGAAACGCAGATGCAGAGGGAACTCTCAAGAAACTTTAGGCTCCTTAACATCCACCACAACAGCAACTTACGCACACCTTTAAAACTCCCCAGGACAAAGGTCAAAGGCACAAACAAGATGCAAGAATTGTAGGTTTACCGCTCCCAGGGCATCCTGCAAGGAGGCTGCCAGCACAGGCACTGGTGTCTGTGGGTGCAGCAGCTTTTCACAACCCTCTAAGATCTCCCACAGGAAAACGCCCTGAGGACTGGAACATCAACTGTTTCCTCAGGAGCTTAAACTGCCTCCTAAAGTTTACAGTAGGGTAGGATCCTGTTCTCAGCAGATCTTTAGGACTGATTAGAAACCAGCAAGGTCTTATCCAAACCCTTTTTTCCCCTAATAATCTCCTCAGGAATATTTGACAGGAGGAGGTGGATGTGATGCCAAACCTGGGGAATAAGCCCGTAGCAGCCAGGAAGGTGGCTGGGATTCCTAATGAAGATCTTCCTCTCATAGGGCACCTTCAGGTGGCACTCATCACACAGCAGCACTTGGGGGGACACTTGGAGCTCAGGAACGAGACATCTGGGCAAAGAGATGACCCCAGGACAATCAGAGATACTGAGAGAATGGAGAATGCCTACCCCCAAAGATTGTGAAATGGAGCAGAACACATTGGTCACTGTCAAATGCACATTGAAGAGCCCTACAGGGATAAATTGCCTTCTACCTCTTCCTACTCCAACATGTCTTGTCAAGGAGGGGCAAACCCTGAGAGGCAGCACCCAGAGGCTGCCAAGTGCCCCAGGCAGAGCACTTTGCCCCACAGCTGCCTCAGCCCCTCCTTTACACAAGAAGGCTTGCAAGGACTCCTGGAAGAGTCCCAGTGACCCACGAGCTCTGGGGGAGCCTTGCCAACAAGGATCAGTGCTCCCTAAGGCTCAAGGAACACACAGCTCCAGGGTCTCAGTAAAAATGACTCCCTTCTCTGCCATGGTGCTGTTGCCCTGCCTGAGAACTCAGCTCTTTGCCCCAGCCCTGGAGGGCACGAGACAGCAGCTGCCCCACAGAGGGGCTGATCAGCCCCTGCCAGGCCCTGCAGCTCCCTGGCTCCTTCACTGCACAGCTCCAGGCACTGCCTGGCCCCAGCTCCACCTGCTGTACACAATGGCAGCCCAGGCACTGCCTGGATGGCTCTGCCTGGCACAGGGAACAGCACCAGGGAGCTGCATCCCTCTGGCCATCACACTGACACCCACAGCAGCACAGCAGCATGGAATTCTGCTGCAGCAACGACGACTTTTGGTCTCAACTCTGACAACATTAAAGGTCAAAATGGGAAGCAGAGGGAAGGACAAAAACTGGAGCTGACCTGCCACATCAAGGGCTGCTTTCCCCTTGTCAGACCTTGCCCTCCCCACTCTTGCTGGGAGCCACTTCCCCCCTGCCATGTGCCCTCATGGACAGAGCCAGAGCCTGACTCTCAGCAGCTGCTTGCTGTGGCCCAAACCAGTGCACGGTGCTCACAACCAGCACAACCCCACGTCTTGCAGCCAGAAGGAGAGGAGGCCCTCAGGAAATTTGTTCCACCTCAAGCACCAAAAACAAGGCCAATCAATGATATCATTCCTGGTGCCTTTAGAAGAGGGCCAGGACCATGCTGGGCTGTGAGCAAACGTGCTTTTCACCACGGGCTGCTGCCCAAGCACTGCTGTTCTCGTGTCCAGCTGGCACAACATGAGGGCATTCAGCAGCACTTCTCCTTGGCAGCTGCAGCCAGCACAGCCTGGGCAAGGCAGTGCCTGCGGGAGGCCAGGCAAGGGCTGGTACCTGGCTGTGATGATCAGGGCTGCCACTCCCTTGCCAATACCCTCCAGGTCCACCAGCAACCTCCGGTAGAACTCCATCACCGTGTTGGAGCACAGGGTCACCTGGTGGAAGAGAAGAACAGTCAATTCTTCCTTCCAAAAGCTCATTACCCACGGGTGATATCCTCCAGTTCCTGAGGGAGGATTTGCCCTTCATTCTTCTGCTGCTCCATGTGTAGAGCACAGTCTCAGAGTAACAAAAGCCTTCTGGCAATACCAGATTTGTTGAACACACCTTGCTATCAGGGCACAGGTCAGCTACATTAAAACATTAGACTACAGCTCCATGCACCACTGCATTCAAATTATGGGGCCAATTTCTCATCTGACTACAAAGACATCCATGCAGAGGAAATCTGACTTGACCACAATGAGTTCAGCTTTGCAGCAGGAGGCTGAGGGCAAAGTATGGCCCAGCAGGTGCTGGGCAGTTCATGGCTGCCCTGGGACCCCGAGCCCGGGCTGGCTCTGAGAACTCCAGCCCCAAGCCAGGAGTGGGGAACTGCGTCAGGGTGGGCATTGACCAGAGGCAGAACCCTCAGAACTGCTCCAGGGTGGGCATTGACCAGAGGCAGAACCCTCAGAGCCAGAACTTCCCCAGGGTGAGCATTGACCACAGACAGAACCCTCAGAACTGCCCCAGGGTGGGCATTGACCACAGGCAGAACCCTCAGAGCCTCTTGCTCAACACCGCAAGAGACAAGCCACCAACGGGACCAGGCAGAGGAGAAAGGAGGAGGATCTCTGTCTTGAAGTTCCACAAGAAAGGGTTTATTCCAAGCAAAAGGATCAAAGCCAAAAGAGCCCTGCACACTCCTGCACAAGGAATTTTGTACAGATACAAATCAGGGGGTGAATACAAACAGCAAGCCAAAAGAGAATCCTCAGGGGAGCACTGAGGGGATTACATCAAGTGTCTGGGGCCACTTTGGGTAGGAGGGTGGGGAGGATGGCTCACATGGGCCAATGGGGCCTCCAGGAATAGGGGAATTCCAAAGGGGCATTGCAAACAGGGATTGGCTCCAGGTTAAATTGGCAAAGAAGGTTGGGGAACAAAAGGGGCTGGGTTTGACAGAAAGGGAGAGAGCTGGAACAAGGGGCAGGGAATGGCATGAGGGACAGCTTTGAGGGAGGGTAAAACCCAGGGGTAAACCCACTCGGGGAGAACACGGGGTACAACAGAACAAACCACTTAACAAGGAATCAATACAATAAATTTGAACCGCTACACATGGCTGCAGATTTTTTTGTCTCCACTGGAGTTTCCTGCAGTGAACACAAATCTTTCTGCTCCCCAGGAGGGGGGAAATGACACCACGAAGAAAAGCTCACTGCTTGATACAATGACATCTCTCTAACAGCCACCTTCTGCCCTCATCCTTGCTCTGCCCCGTTGCAATCAAATCAATCGCTCTCAAAAACACAAGAATGGCTTCAGGCCTTGACCATAAGGTCTGTGAACTCAGGCATATGATTTTGGAAAGCAAACAGTGCTCCCTGAGGAACATCCCGAGTAAGCCAGCTAGCAGAGGCCCCCAGCAGTGCACATGTCTCAGTGCCAGGATGCTCCAAGCTGGCACCAGAGCTAAAGCCCTCCCACCCTGCAGTGCAGCTCCAGCCCTGGTGCTGCAGCGGCTGTGGCTGGGCTCTTGCCGTACCTCGATGTCCTGGTGTCCCTGGGGGAGGATGGTGCCTTGGCTGGGATTCATGGTGAACTCCTTGGGCTCCACATGGAAATGGATTCCCTTCCTCCAGGCCGGGTCGGTGTCCCTGCGGATCTGATCCACGCTGTCCACAGCCGGCTGCGTGCCATCGTCCGACATGCGGAGCTGGAACGTCAGGGGCACCGCGGAGCTGTTGGTGAGGCGGCAGCGCTGCGTGTAGGGAAAGCCTGGGCAAGGACACAAATATCCATTCAGGCACCCAGCAGGGCATGATCCTGGGGGCAAGATCCTGGCAGGATCAAAGTGGGATTGGAGCTGAGCTCTTTATTATCTGAACTACAGCTCACCTAGAAGCTGCATGAGGAATTAATCGTCACTTAGTTCCCTTTGACACAGATTCCAGACTGCAGCCTTGAAAATGCCCACTCCTAGCCCTGCTGAACACTGCAAGCTTCTCTCTTTGGGATGGGGACCAGCTCCCTCACCTGCCCCAAACCAGCACCAGTTCTCTCTCAGTGATGAGTGTGCACCCAGACCCAGCATTTACTCTGAGAATTCAAGCTGTCCAATTCCCTGCTCAGCCTGCCAACACTCCCACCTTTTTCAAGACATATAAACAGTGAGTTGTCAGTGAGAAGAAGCTACAGCAAAAGAAAATGAGGATGGAATCAGGAACTAGAACGTGATGCAAAGCACCCTAATGCAGCTTCTCTCTGCAGGACCCTTAAGGCATCTCTTGCTTTGGGCCAAACAGACTGAGCACGTGACAGCTCAGAGCCCACTCAACTGGGGACACAGACAAGCCTTGCTTTGAGATTAGCAATTAGGAACCAGGTCCCACCTCAGCCCACAAACAGGGACATCACAGCCATGCTGCTCACTGAGAGTGCTGCCTGCAAGGGTTCACCCCACTTTGGCTCTGAGATTTGCTTTCCATCCTGCAAAGCCAGAGATACAGCCACTCATGGTGGGGATGTCCTGCAGAGCGCGCAGAGCAGCCACAGCCTGCTCTGCACTGCACATCTGGCTGGGCACGCCAGCTCTGTGGGGGGGATACTTCTCCCCAGGCCTGCTCACCAAGAGTCACTGGGACACAGATGGGGAGAAAAAACAACTGCAGCTGCAGCCCAGAGCTTCTCTGTGCCCATCCAAGTGACCACTGCCAGCTCCAGCAGGGACTCCAGCAGGGAGGCAAGACAGGCACAAAAAGGACAAACCCAGATGTCAAAACCTCCAATGAGACTGAGGCCAGCACATGCAGACAACAGTCAACAGTTACAAAGAAGCAAAGATACAACAGCTGCCTTCAGCCCAAGAGCCCTTAGGAATGAAATTGGATTCAGCAGGATCTGAATCTCCTGCTTCAGACCCATATTTCCATCTCTTGCCTTTCGTGTTTCATTCCTTCCAAAGGCAACTTGACAAGCGCCTCCGTGGTGATGCAGGTTGGGGAAGAAGCAGCTCAAAAAAGGCAATGAGTTTCCTTCAGAAGTTCATGAACTTCATTGTTCTGGGTTTAGGCTTGGCAGTGAATGTTGCCCTTGGTCTGGGAAGGGGGATAGGGGTTCTGGGGGATTCTGGGGGGTTTTGGCCCTGGGCTGGGCTTTTCCCTTGGGGTTTTTTGGCAGTTGTGGCGTGATGCCGTGGGCGGCTGTGCAGTGGGAGCTGAGGCTGGGCAGGGAGCGGAGCTTCCCTTCCTCCCGCTCCGGGGTCGCAGCTCGGCCGCTGCTGCTGCGGGAGGTTTGTGCTTGGCCCGGGGCTGCCCTGGCTGCAGCTCAGCGCTGGCACCGACCCTGCCTGCCTGCCCCGCAGCTACTGCTGCTGCTGGGCACTGCCCACATCCCCCTGCCCTCTGGGGCTGTGCAAATGGAGCATTTCCTCCTTCCCTTCCCTTCCCTTCCCTTCCCTTCCCTTCCCTTCCCTTCCCTTCCCTTCCCTTCCCTTCCCTTCCCTTCCCTTCCCTTCCTTTCCCTTCCCTTCCCTTCCCTTCCCCTCCCGCACCGGCTGGGGGGGGATCACTGCCCTGCCAGAGCCCACAGCTCCTCCTGCTGTGACCACAACTCCACCAAAGGGGAAAAACAGGACTTGGCATCTGGGAAATGTCTGTTCTTGTCTTGTCTGTGCTCTCCTGAGATAGTCTAGCAAAGAACTGTTATTCCTTTTCCCACAGTTTTGCCTGGGAGCCCTGTCATTTCAAAGGGATAATCATTTGGAGGGAGGGGCTCATCTTTCCATTGCAGCAAGATTCCCACCTTCCTTGGCAGACATCTGTCTTTTAAAGCAGCACAGAGACACCAGAAAATACTGCCTTTCTATTCCTTGCTTCCATTGGATCTCACAATGGCAAAATGCCCCCTGAGGCAGCAGCAGCAGCAGCAGCCCTGCAGTTCACAGCCTGAAGAGGCTGCTGGGGCAGAGCAGGAGTGAGGGATGCTTTTCTGTTGGAAGGCACAGAGCCCTGAGGCTGTGTCCCAGCCCAGGGAACACTCACCAAAGGAGATGTCCCCGAAGTCGAGCTCAGTCAGGTCGAAGTGTAAACTCGGTGCAGTGACGCTGCCCCTGGAGGCCGAGGACAGAGCAGGCAATGGCTCGGTTAAAGGCACAAGACTCTGTGCTTTGATGCTCAGGGACAGCTCATGGGAAATGTGCTTCTGCCCAGCAGCTGCTGGGCTTTGTGCCCTTCTACAGCCCCAGTGAGGAAACAAAAGTTCCTGGCCTTGGTGCTTTGTTGCTGGTCAATCTGTCACTTCAAATCTGTTCTGGGGACTTTGCTGATGAATGCATCACACACAAAAACAAAGAGAACATCTGCCAAGCTGAACTTTGTTCATTTCAGTAGTAACAGCTGATGAACTCTCGCTTCAGGTTCTGCTCATTAAGGACCTCTTGCGGTAATTATGGGCTGACCTGTTCCCATTGCCACTGGTGAGAACATCACTGCTGGCTGATGGAGAAGCCTTGGGCCAGCAATGTTCATGTGCTGGACGTGCGACTTTGGAGGGAGGGGAGGAAAGACAAGGCCCCAGCAGCCCCAGAGCCAGATCAGTGCTCGTGCTCCTGCATCTGCCCCGGGGCTGATGCCAGCACTGCTGCAGCTCTGCTGGGACTGGGGGGATCAGGGCCT